>NC_046155.1:201870507-202470507 GCF_011064425.1 Rattus rattus
AGCANTTTCAGCAAATGGTGCTGGTTCAACTGGAGGTCAACATGTAGAAGAATGCAGATCGATCCATGCTTATCACCCTGTACAAAGCTTAAGTCCAAGTGGATAAAGGACCTCCACATCAAACCAGATACACTCAAACTAATAGAAGAAAAACTAGGGAAGCATTTTGGAACACATGGGCACTGGAAAAAATTTCCCTGAACAAAACACCAATGGCTTATGCTCTAAGATCAAGAATCGACAAATGGGATCTCATAAAACTACAAAGCTTCTGTAAGGCAAAGGACACTGTGGTTAGGACAAAACGGCAACCAACAGATTGGGAAAAGATCTTTACCAATCCTACAACAGATAGAGGCCTTATATCCATAATATACAAAGAACTCAAAAAGTTAGACAGCAGGGAGGCAAATAACCCTATTAAAAAATGGGGTTCAGAGCTAAACAAAGAATTCACAGCTGAGGAATGCCAAATGGCTGAGAAACACCTAAAGAAATGTTCAACATCGTTAGTCATAAGGGAAATGCAAATCAAAACAACCCTGAGATTTCACCTCACACCAGTGAGAATGGCTAAGATCAAAAACTCAGGTGACAGCAAATGCTGGCAAGGATGTGGAGAAAGGGGAACACTCCTCCATTGTTGGTGGGATTGCAGACTGGTACAACCATTCTGGAAATCAGTCTGGAGATTCCTCAGAAAATTGGACATTGAACTGCCTGAGGATCCAGCTATACCTCTCCTGGGCATATACCCAAAAGATGCCCCAACATATAAAAAAGACACGTGCTCCACTATGTTCATCGCAGCCTTATTTATAATAGCCAGAAGCTGGAAAGAACCCAGATGCCCTTCAACAGAGGAATGGATACAGAAAATGTGGTACATCTACACAATGGAATATTACTCAGCTATCAAAAACAATGACTTTATGAAATTAGAGGCAAATGGTTGGAACTGGAAAATATCATCCTGAGTGAGCTAACCCAATCACAGAAAGACATACATGGTATGTACTCATTGATAAGTGGCTATTAGCCCAAATGCTTGAATTACCCTAGGCGCCTAGAACAAATGAAACTCAAGACGGATGATCAAAATGTGAATGCAGATCGCTCCTGAGAGACACAGCCAGAATACAGCAAATACAGAGGCGTATGCCAGCAGGAAACCACTGAACTGAGAACAGGACCCCTGTTGAAGGAATCAGAGAAAAGAATTGGAAGAGCTTGAAGGGGCTCGAGACCCCATATGTACAACAATGCCAAGCAACCAGAGCGTCCAGGGACTAAGCCACTACCTAATGACTATACTTGGACTGACCCTGGACTCTGACCTCATAGGTAGCAATGAATATCCTAGTAAGAGCACCAGTTCAAGGGGAAGCCCTGGGTCCTGCTAAGACTGAACCCCCAGTGAACTAGACTGTTGGGGAGAGGGCAGCAATGGGGGGAGGGTTGGGAGGGGAACACCCATAAGGAAGGGGTGGGGGGAGGGGGATGTTTACCCGGAAACCGGGAAAGGGAATAACACTCGAAATGTATATAAGAAATACTCAAGTTAATAATAATAAAAAATAAAAAAATAAAAAAAATTAAAAAAAAAAGTGGACCTGCAAAATACATGAGTTATTTAATAATGAACAAAAATATGCTGGCTAGCTAATACGCTTCATAAATGTATGACAAAATAATGTTGTGCCTATGATAACGTTCAACAAGATGATAGATATTATTTGAGTGATTTGGTTAGAAATTTCTTTTAGATTTTTTTTTTCTTTTTTTCAGAGCTAGGGACTGAACCCAGGGCCTTGGGCTTGCTACAAGTGCTCTACCTCTGAGCTAAATCCCCAACCCCTCTTTTAGATTTTTACAAAGTTTTATTTCATTTTTATTTGGGGGGGTACATGTGGGAAAGGGTTTATTCAGCTTATACTTCCACATAGCTATTTATTACTGAAGAAAGTCAGAATAGGAATTCAAATGGGGCAGGAACCTGGAGGTATGAGCTGATACAGAGGCCATAGAGGAGTGCTGCTTACTGGCTTGCTTCTCATGGCTTGCTTGACCTACTTTCTTCTAAAACCCAGAACCACCAGCCCAGGGATAATTCCACCCACAATAGGCTGGGCCCTCCCCCATTGATGGCTAATTGGGAAAATGCCTTTCAGCTGGATCTCATGTAGGTATTTCCTCAACTGAGGCTCTTTCCACTCTGATGACTCTAGCTTGTGTCAAGTGGACACAGAGAATCAGCCAGTACAACTGACCTCCTTGTCAAGTTGTTGCACAAACACATCATTATTAAGCCACAACCCTTCATTTCTTATTTATTCCCAAGATCTCACCTTAAAAAACATAAATGACTTTAAAAGTCCCACAGTCTTTACAAATGCAGGCACATTAAAATCTCAGTCTCTTTAAAATATCTAATCTCTTTTAAATTCCAAAAGTTTTTTAAAAGTTCAAAATTTCTCAACTATGGGCTCCAGTAAAATACTTTCTTACTTTAAGAGGAAAATTGGGGCACAGTTGTAATCAGACTTTAACCATTCAATGTCTGAAAGCCACTCAAGATCTTCTGGACTCCTCCAAAGACTTGGGTCACTTCTTTAACTCTTGCTTCTGTAGCACACAGCTTGGCTTCTAGGCTCCAGCCAGTTCCACTCCACTACTGCCACTGTTCTTGGTTGCCATCCCATAGTACTGGTATCTACAAAATGTAGGGGTCTTCAGCTACAGCTGGAGTGCATTCTCATCAATAAATTTTTATAGGCTCTCTTTATGGTGCCAGGTCTCAACTTCTCTGCATGACTCCTTCAGTTCTAGGCCTTCAACTGACACTGAGGTTGCACCTTCGCCAATGGCCTTCCATGGCTTCTCACAATACCAAGCTTCAGCTGTTCTCCATGACCCTTGCATGCCTTTAAAACCGGTACCCCCTGGGTGACTCTTAGACATTATCCAGACCTGCTGCCAGCATGAGGTCTCTCTGGAACACGGCTCTCAAAAAACACTTACCCCAGTGATGCTGGCCTCTTCTTAATCACTGCTAATTTTTTAGCTCCAGCTGACCGCATCACTAGTCCCAGTAATGCAAAGGTTTCACTTTAGTAGTTGTGGTATCTTGTTAATCACAGCTGATTTTTCGACCCCAAACCAGAACCATCAAAATAGCAAATGGCCCTGGTTTAGTCTTTAATCTTCTCTCCGAAATGTCATAATCCAGGCCTCTGTCTTTTGCTTTGCTCCATTCTTATCTTCCAAGTTCCTACAGAACATCCACAGAGCTCTAAACACCAATGGCTTCCTTCCTGCCCAAAGTTCCTATGTCCTTCCAAAATCCTCCTAATAATATAATCACGGCTGTTGCAGCAATACCCCACTAAACTGGTACCAATTTATCTTAGCGAGATTTCTTTCTTCCTTTCTTCCTTTCTTTCTTTCTTTCTTTCTTTCTTTCTTTCTTTCTTTCTTTCTTTCTTTCCTTCCTTCCTTCCTTCCTTCCTTCCTTCCTTCCTTCCTTCCTTCTTTCTTCAATCGCTTTACATCCAGATCACAGCCACCACTCCTCCTCCTAGTCCCCCACCCCCCCAAACCTCTCCTCCTCCAATTCCTCACTCCCCAAGACAGTCCAGTCAGGTATAGTAGACAGCATCTCTGGTCTCTAATGGACAACAAGACACCTGTCCAGGCTCTTCTTGCTTTTAAAGTTTCTGTTGAGAAGTCTGGATTAAGACTAATAGGTCTGCCTTTATATGCTACTTGGCCTTTATCCCTTGTGCCATTTAATGGTCTTTCTTTGTTATGTAAATTCAGTGTTTTGATTATTATGTGGTGGAGGATCTTATTCATTTATTATTTATTTTGGTCCAATCTGTTTGTTGTTCTGTAAACTTATTGTATTTTTATAGGCATCTCTTTCTTTAGGTTATAGAAATATTCTTCTATGATTTTGTTGAAAATATTTTCTGGGCCTTGGAGCTGGAAATTGTCTCCTTCATCTACTCATATTTTTCTTAGGTTTGGTCTTTACATGGTATCCCAAATTCTCTGGATGTTTTGTGTCACACAATGTTTTTAGAGTTAACATTTTCTCTGACTTAGTATCAATTCCTTCTATTGTACCTTCTCCATCTGAGATTCTGTCCTCCATCTCTTGAGTTCTGTCAGTTATGCTTGCATCTGTTGTTCCTGTTCTCTTCCCTGGGTTTTTCATCTCCAGGAATCCCTCAGTTTGTGTTTTCTTTATTACTACTATTTTCAATTTTGGGTCTTGAACAGTTTTATCATTTCCTTCCCCTGTTTGATTGTATTTTCCTATATTTCTTTAAGGGATTTATTCATGTCCTCTTTAAAGGCTTCTATCATCTTCATAAGATTAGATGTAAGGTCCTTTTCTTGTGCTTCAGCTGTGTCTGTGTATCTGCAGCTTGCTGTAGTGAGATAGCTGTGTTCTGGTGGTTGCCCTGGCTCTGGTTGATTGGGTTTTTAAGCTCTCCTTTAGCCATCTGGTTGTCCCTGATGTTGGCACGCCAAATTTCTTCTCGGTCATGATGTTTGTGCAGGAATTCAAAACCTGACTGATACACCTTAAGAGTTGCTCTAAGTGAGGACTTCTGCCAGACCATGATGGTAGGTCATAGAAAAAAAAGAGTAAGAACTCCCTTCAGGCTGAAGCAACTTTCCTGGAGGCTGACAACTGAGAAATTCCCTCATCTGCATTTTCAGCATTTGAGGAAGGAATCTTTAGCATTAGAAAATATCTCTGGGTATTGCACCCCAGCATCTGAAGAAGGGGTCCTTTGTGACAGGAAGTAGTTTTGGCACTGCATTTGGACATCTACCTGTCCATCTTGAAGCTAATGCTTATAGTCATGTAGTCCTGTGCTCAGGAAAGACTTTAGTTCTCCTGGTCAAAGAGACTATGTTACTCATTCACACAGGGACTTAAAATCATCAAGTGGCACCATCCTCTATTTAAGAATATAGTAGAAGCAAATGACTATATACTCCTCTAGACACTGCCATGTTTCATAGATCCTAGACACAGAAAAGGGTTATAGACAGTTGAGCTCCTGTGTGAGAACAGCAGCACCCAGATAGCATAGGTTTCTATGGGTTAGGACAGCTATGTGGACCTTACTGTCCAGACTCTAACACTCCCTGAGGATGTAGGACTGTTTCTAGTCTGCTTATGTCTTTCTGAGCTCTACCATCCTTAGCTCTGTAGTCTTCATAGAAATGGAATGAAGGCACAAGGGGAACAAGCCATCCATCTCCCTGGTGATCTTAAGCCCAGAGCCAAGGCATGGACACCAACTCACTCTAGTAATGGTCATGTCATTAGTAACTTCTCTTTTTCATCACGAATCTTCCTTTTGTTCAAGAAGAGGCATCTGTCTGGTTCAAATCCGAACAGTTGTTTGAAGCCATCAATTTACCAAATTGACATTTAACAAAATTCTGTTCACATGAAGAATGAAAGAAATGATGAATTGTCCTCACAAAGGAAAACATCCAAAGTACACAGACTGCCTTGGCTGCAAGGAGTCTTTCTGTTGCACTTGCTAATTCATTCTTTCCACAAGGTTGGTTCTTTATGTACAGTTTGATGTGAAAATAAAGAAAGCCCAGTCTTCCAAGGCAAAAATGATAATTTAATCAGTGCCAAGTTCAAACAACATTAATCCTGTTTATCAATCACAAACAACCAAATTTGCTTCAATAAACTGTGCCGAGCACCACTCTACATACAGATTATATACTTTTATACTAAACTTGCTAGTCATTACAGAGGAAGATACCTGCTGGAGGGTAAGAAAGAGTTAACACTAAGCAAGGAAGCCAGGGAACTTATGGGTGAATTGAAAAGCTACTCAAAAATCACATATTAGCATTCTTATCCTGGGAATGCATGTGTGAGAGCACAGTGTGACAATATGAATGGGCTGAGATGAGCAGGTAAGAAAGTCTGCATACATGAGACAGCACCCACATGCACAACATTCATCAATAAACTCACCGTGTTCATTGCAGTAAGCTGCAAGTCAAAGGTTCAACTATTAAAAAAAAAGGACATCATGGAATTTGTAGTCAAATGAATGGAACTTGATAATATCATCTTGGGTGAGTAAACCCAGATTACTAACTTTTAATTGGACAGCCATAAAGTGTAGGATAATCATGCTACAATTCACAAACCCCCATGGGAGAGAGCCAACCCCTGACACTGTTAATAATACTCTGCTATGTTTGCAAACAGGAACCTAGCATAACTGTCTGATACAGATGGAAACAGGTACAGAGACCTGTCCCGCGCTATCTCGCCAGCAAGAACATACGGGGACACACGAATCCTTCTGCAGCAAAAACGTTTTTATGGTATCTTAAAGAGAGGGCCCGGGGCGCCAGCATGGCGCGGCTTATATACACCCTAGCGCGGTGCATCCACACCTGATTGGTCGCTTACCCATGATCTCATTAGGCATGCCCCGGAGTGGGCAAAGACCTGGCACGAAGGCACTCTTGCACATGTGCACACAGTTAACTTCCTAAAGGAAGTTGGCTGGCGTGGAGGCCAGCGCCATCTGTAATGGCAAAGCTATCCCGGCTTTTTTAGTGGAAGCCAGCGCCATCTTGTGGTGGTGAATGTTATTGCGGCTCTCCACATCTCCCCCTTATTGTTTTACTAATATGAAGCTGGTCTAGGTCCCTGCAGTTACGTCCATTTGCTGTGGTTCCTGTCTTAGGTCGTTCCTCGATGTCACAGCCTTATCCATCGTAGGGTAACCCTATCACCACCGGGCCCCGTGTCTTAGATTGGTCTGTGCATGAGGAAAGTTGCCCGTCTCTGGATACCGCAGTGCTGTGTGACAGTAACTGCTAAACGACCTAGGGCGAACTCTATAAAAGAGGTCAGCCAGAAAATGAGTTAGTGGGGAAATCATGATCACCCTATCGCGTGCAATGAGGAAACCTCAGCGATGTAGAAGGGCTGATCAAAGAATCATTGAGTCTCTCTCATCCCAGTGCAATGGATCCACAGATCCATGGGGTGCAAGAGCAGAGAACTCAGATACCGACTAATTTTTGAGGATAGATAACCAAATTTCAGGGGAGGCCCCTTGTTCAATGGCCACAAGTGCTTGAGTGATAACGACCTTGTCACGTTTCTGTTGAGATCTGAGTTTGCAAACCAACCATAGCATGAACACTAATCCACAGCATAGGGCTGCACCAAACAGAGCCACTCCCGATAAGTAGTGGGCACCTCATCTGGTTCTCCTCAGCTGCTACCACCAAGGGCCGTAGTCAAGCCGCTCCTATAATAAAATTTAGAATTCCCAATTGTTAGCAACTACTCCAGAAAGTTCACCCACTGTGCTTGCCTGACAATAGAATGGGGGGAGGGTAACTCCAGACACTGTAGACACAGTGGCTGTAGCAGTAAATGGCTGCTACAATAGCAGCAAAAATGTCAAGGTCTTTCCCAGGACAGTTCAGGATCAGTCATTCTTCTCTGGAACAACCAGCAGGCAAGGGAACCAGGTCTGAGATATGCACAACCAGGGCAGAGTTCCCCAGTCCACAGCAGCTTTATGCAGGTGGCATTCCTGTGAAGCTATAGACTGCAAAATGACAACACCAGTCAAGGCAGCAAGAGTCACCCAGGAAATGAGGGGGACAGGAGTAACAGCTGGAGTTCAGTCTTCTCCAGCAAGCAGCAGTGCACAGAGGGTCTGAGCGTAGGCCACAGTGGGACGGGACACACGCAGCGGTAACACTGACTGCAGCAACGCCAAAATCTCTGTGATGACAAAAGATGAGGGGGAATCTTCCATCTTCCTCTCAGGGCAGAGGAATGACTCCAGGGACCCGAACCACGAGAGCTGAATCTTCATGCTCCCAGGATCAGCAAGTCTCAGCAACCACCTCTGGAAGCTGTCATACTCTTGTAGCATCCTGTAGAAAAAACACAAACATTCCCTCTTCCCCATAAAAATACCTGGACAGGATCATGTCAATATGTGGATCTTTCTATTTCACCTAGGCAGAAGCATGCCTAGTTGTAGGGTGCCATAAACTTTGGCATCCAAATTTTATTATTCAATAATTGTATAGCATACATAGCATAGCATACAGGGATATAACTCCCCCTTTTTATTTATTAAGATATAAACTGTCTAGTTTGAGTTCTTAAATGGTCTATTAAGGAACAGTACTTAGTGCTCTTAACCACTAAGCCATCTCTCCAGCCCCTCACCAGCTTTATTTACCTAAACATAAGCATTAATTAGAAATGCCAAATCCTGTAAATATTGTCCAGATTCAGTCGTACTAGAAATCCCTGAGCTGGCAGGGTGAGGCTGGGAGTTGAAAGTAAGCAAATGGAGTCTTCCTCTTTTCATGAGGGTGTGTTATCAACTCCATTACCATTTTCAAAGAGCTGGGTCTATGGTTTTGTTTAGTTGTCTGAGCCAGAGCACTGAAAAGACAGTGAATTGCCAGACAATTCACACTGAAATCATCACTCACTGATTTCATGTAGAAAACTTGTCTCTAGTAAAGCATTAAGTAATTGAAATCAATTGTAAACCACAAGCCACACATTGGCTATCAGTATGTGAATTGAAAGCTTGATTTAAAAACAGTGGCTAAAGCACGGAATTTAATAATGTGCTGAAGCAACAGAAACTCAAGAGAATAAACAAGTGATCCAATCATACATGTAGCTTTTCATTAGATGAACCACCTATAAAAACAGTAAGCGCATTTTCTATGGGTAGCATGTACAAATTTACAGTAAATACAAAAGCATGTAAAGAGTATAATTATCAATTTTGCCTGAAAAATTTGTATATGTAATAGGCCAAATATCAGTATTTTGTAATAACCAATTTAATTGCTGTTTGGAATAAGGTATGTTTCACCAGGTTTCTTTTTAAAATACTTCCATGACTCTAGCCTACAATTTTGTATTAACACAACTGAAGCTTTATCTCCAATGTGGACAACAAACAAGGACCTAAGTCCTCTGGTAAGGTGAGGTACTTAGCCAATTAACATATCCTTAGAAGCTTAAAATTAGTTTCAAATATTCTTTTCTGGAGTGGTGTAACAGCTACTCCCCAAATATTAAAGCTCATTTTGAGAGCAAAGGTTTGTAGTAAAATTTTCCATATACACTGAAAGATTAAAATTTCTAACTTCTTACATTGAAGAAGCAACAAAATTACATAATACAAGGCTGTTAGCCATTCCCAATGGTATCACTTTATGGGCTCTCTAAAATTATAAGCAAGCTCACGAAATGAAAACTCACAATCGCCAAGATGTAAATAAATTGCATAAAAACAATCCTCTAAATCTATCTTGAAATGGCAGTTGAAGTAAGCAAACTGGCTGTAATGCTCTCACAAGTTCCAAAACCTCATCAATCCTTTGTAAATCCTGTAACAATCTCTACCTGTTTGATTTTTTCTCAATTTTAAATAAGTTTGAGTTAGTCAATGTAACACTGGCAATCTTTAATCAAATCCTTAAGTTCTCCTTGTAACACCAGAGCACAACAACAAGGTCACCTGAATTCTGAGTAGTGACTAGGCAGCTGTTCTTGGGGCAGTGGAATTAGCATCAAAATACAGATATCTTCAGGGCAAACCACAACTTTGGAAAGCAAAACTCAACCTCCAACAATCTAGTCTCTAAAATCCAGTCTCCAAGACACCGAGTCTATCCTTCATGTTACAAAGTTTGACTGCCAATTCCTACATATGAACGCACGATGGTGTAGTCTCCAGTACCTCAACAAAGAGACATTGTCCTAAATTCTTTTAGAAGCCTGGTTTCTAGGATAAAAATTCCATAAAAATATTACCTCAATTTAGACCTGTTTCCCTAGGTTGGCCCATGTCACATGTTGTCTAGAATGCCATGTGAAAGATGTGTTCAGGCATGCGTTCCCACACTGCCCGTAGGAATGTGAGAGGTTGCACTTCCTGTGGATGTCCATCAGCACCCTCACAAAACTGAGCTGTGCTTACCATGTGACCAAGTAATTGTACTCCTGGGAGTTTATTAAAAAGGAAATGAGACTAAATCTGTGTTCTGTGCAAACGGCCAGGCGGAAATGCTTTCAAAGCTTGGAACTTAGATACATTTGTGTCTCGGTAAAAATTAGAAAGGGTCATTTGCTGTCGGTTCCTGTGAACTGGATCTGCTCACTCCGGCTGCTACTCTGCCACATGGTTCGCAAGCCGCCCTCCCCTGGCTGTCTCTCTTTTGATCGCTTTCTCCACGTAGTCCCCTAGGCAGTAGTTACCACACCTGGCATGCACACCCACATCGTTCATAGGCCCTGTGTGTTCTCACTCCACACGGGAAACAGAACCAGATCCACACGCTCCAACTGCCTCTCAGCCATTTCTTTCACACACTGTCCTCTTTAACCCAGTAGAATCAAAGTTCCAGAAACTTGTAATTTAGCAATTAGATGTACATGTTAAATTCTCAATACACAATTCCTCCACACAATAAATTCACTGCTAATTGCTAAATATACAAACCGCCCACCTAGACAAGATAAAATTGATCTAGTTCACCTAAATCTGAGCCATCTTTTGTAGATTCCATCTTGATATCTTGCTTCTCCTCCTCCTCCCTCCTTCCTAGACTTTTTCTCTATCTACCCTTCCTTCTCATCCAATGATAGGCTTCGCCTTATCCTGGATGTGCCTTGGTGCATAATGACATCATCCTACACATTTCTTGATGATCTCCACTCATGTGGATCCCGTTGTTACACAAAGGCCAAGGCAAAACAGAGTATCCTGTCCCTAGCACAGTGTCAACCACACAGTGACTAAGAGAGGTGAGGCTTAAATGCTGAGGGCTTCACTAACCCCACCCTCTCACAGACAGATGAGGTGGGATGAAGGATAAGCCTCATTCATCCCAGAACACTAGAAGAGTCAACATTCACGAAGAATGAATCAAGAAGAAGATTCATGAATGAAGATTCGAGAATGATTCATGAAGAAGAGTCACAGGGAGGTATCTGGAGTGTTTGGGGTCTCCATCTTGTGGCTTGGTTTATTCCACGAGTCCCAGTACTAACCATGTCTAACAAAGGACATTGATGGCCACTGTGTCCATCTGAGCTGTGATCTGGGGATATTTTGAAAAGGTTTTGGAGCCAAATGAGATGAGGACTGATTCAGTAAGGAGACTAGAGCCCAGAGGCATGCCTTGCTCTTCTGGAAGGCCTCCATATCAAGACTGACAATTGTCCTGATGGCAGACAGTCTCCATACTAAGACAATGGACATGGAGCTTCTTAAAGATCCACAGCTGTGCCTACCTATGGAATCCTGCAAAGCCATGGAGACAGACCCAGGCACACTCATCAGAATCTGGGGCAGAGATGCTGTTGGTGAGGAGCTGGCCAAATGAGCAGAGTCAGAACAATCAGATACTGGGGCCACAGCTCTGTTACGGGAGACTTCTGCAGAGCTGTGGATCCATCCATGCTCTGATAGCTAGTTTGAATGAAGATCTAAGGACTCAGCAGAAGATGTCCACAGGATAGTGAACAAAGTTGAGTCCACAAAGCATAGATAAGGCACTGGAAGTAGGCCATTCTGATTGCACAATCATAACCAGTGTCAGAAGTGGAGGAGATGTCTTGGCTAGATCTGTTCTGGCAATTTTCATGAAAACAGTGCTCTAGGAGAGCAGAAATGCAGAGAGTGGGCATCCTGACTGCCATGATGAGCCACTGTTGACCGAGGAGTCCAGGCTGCCTAGGACAATGGCTCATTCTACCATAATGAACAGTGCAGCAGGCAGGGGAGAAGCAAGAGGAGAGCAGTGGGAAGTAATTCTGACTCTTGAACCAAAAGAGCACCAGAAAGGCAGAACTGTCCTCTGTCATTGTGAGTGGCATCTCTAGCCACATCTGTCTGTCTGGTATTTACAACCTAAAAAGAAAGGAAAACTCAGTCATCAAAATACAAGTTAATTATTTGGAACAATTAGTCATTTTCTCACCTAGTGTATGATTAGCCCACACTTCAGGATCTTAATTATTTTCATAGCAACTTGTAGAACGTGAATATAATGTCACCGTTAATGTTTTCTAGTGAGAATTTCATACCAGAGGCCATTTAAGTGTCACATTTCTGAAGCAAGATGTAAATTATACAAATATTTATAATACTCCAAGGTGCAGGCAAACCCATATTAAATGAGTTCATGATTAAAAGGCCCAGTTCCCCAGAGATCACACAGTCACACATCAGTTCCACCCCCCTGTACCCCCGCCCCACACTTGCAAAACCAGACAGAAAACATTGGCAGGGTGATACGAGGATGAACAGACAACTTTGCATACCCCACTGTCCTAATAGCTTAAGCAGCCATGGGCAGAAGTGGGAACTAATCCTCCATTTCTACATCTCTAAATCCAATGACCTTCCAAATTGTTTCATTTTAGTTTAGACTATAAGAATGTTGATTTTGAAACTCACTTTTAAAGGATGGATTGGATTAGAGGGGGGTTCTCCCAGCTGGTGAAGCTTCTTCGGCCAATGGCGTGAAGAGGAACACGGGGGTCTAGCTTTATCGGACGACATGAAACTGCTAATTAGCAAGCACCTGGGGTAGTCTTCCCTGTGGTTCTGAGACAGCAACTGGGAGGATGCAGTAGGAGAAGCCATCCCCTAAGGATCTCAGTTCTACAGATTCCCACACTCCCCAGAGTGCAGGCTGCCCTCCCAGAAAATGGTTCTCTCTCTCACCGTTCTCTTTCCTTCTGCCCCAACTACATCACCCATCTTGCTTATGACCCATCACCAAAGTGAACAATATCATCTTTTTGGGAGATGGTGAGAACTGGGGAATGAGTGTTGAATCAAACAAGACTAAGCTGAACTTGGCCACAGAGCTATGGTCTTCAAAGGGAAGCAAAAGGCAAAAGAGCCATGGGAGGACACAAGTTCGGCAGTGTGCAGGGAACCTTGGGTAAGTGCACTTCATCGCAGAACTACTCATGCTCCCACCAGACCAGTAAACACAGGGCAGGATGAAGCAGAGTCAAGATGTGGACCAAGGGCTATGTTCTCCAGGGTGAACCTAACCGACTCCCTTGTTCTACAGAGGTTGACCCCATAACGCAAATGCAGGGGAACAGTCTGTCCTCATCCTCATCCTCTCCTCATGACTGCAGCTTTCCAGGCGAAATATGAACACTGCTTATATGACCTGCCTGCCTCAAGTTACTAACAGCTTCTCTGTAATGTCTAACAGAAGTCTCAGCAAACAAAGGTCTTCTCCCTGTTACATGAGCCCTTACCCAAAGAAATGCCAGGGATCCCAGTGACTCACGCTTCCGGTTTGAATGACAGCAAAGCATCTCTGAATGGACACGGTGTGTTCAGCGTCAGATACATCGAGTTCCTACCAGCTCCTTCCCAGGGTCCTGGCTGTGTCTCACTCATCCACCCAAGATCCACAGTGGCAAGGGTTTAACCTGGGGCAAGTAGAATCTCCTGCTTCTAGCCTACTCTTGATGTCTCCCACCTATTAAGTGCCTGGCTCTTGCCCATGATATAGCTCCCTAGCATCCCACCTCATTCTACTCCAAGCTGCTTTATGCCCGGGGACGTGGCTCTATTACTCCTGGTGTTCCTCCGCCTGCTGGTCTTAGCAGCCAGGTCTTCTTGTCCTGGTGTTCCTCTGCCTGCTGGTCCTTAGCAGCTAGGTCTTCTCAGAGGGGGTCCACCTCTCCAAGCAAAACCCTTCAGGTCAGTTCATATTCATCACAGGACTCTGCTTGCTTGCTGTCTATCTCTCTCTGTGTCTCTCTGTCTCTGTCTCTCTCTCTCTCGTGTGTGTGTGTGTGTGTGTGTGTGTGTGTGTGTGTGTGTGTGTGTGTGTGTGTGTGTGTGGTGGTGGGGGTGGTGGTGGTGGTGGTATCTGTCTTGCCTTATCACATTGTACTCCCATCTGAAGAGCCCTCTGACAACTCCATGGCGAATCATCAGCAAGTGTAAATTATGTCTTACAAAAATGAGTTGGAGCCTTTTCCCACCTTCTCTTCTATTAGATTCGGTGTATCTGGTTTTATGTCCAGGTCCTTGATCCACTTGGACTTGAGTTTTGTTCAGGGTGACAAATATGGATCTATTTTCATTTTTCTACATACAGACTGCCAGTTAGACCAGTAACATTTATTGAAGATAAATGTTTCTTTTCTTTTTTTTTTCCACTGTATATTTTTTGCTTCTTTGTCAAAGATCAAGTGTCCCTAAGTGTGTGGGTTCATTTCTTGGTCTTCAGTTGATCAATCTGTCTGTCTCTATACCAATACCATGCAGTTTTATCAATATTGCTCTGTAGTACAGCTTGAGGTCAGGGATGGTGATTTCTCCCAGAGGTTCTTTTATTGTTAGGAATTGTTTTTACTATTCTGGGTATTTTGCCTTTCCAGATGAATTTGAGAATTGCTCTTTCCACGTCTGTGAAGAATTGTGTTGGAATTTTGATGGGGATTGCATTGAATCTGTAGATTGCTTTTGGTAGGATGGCTTTTCTACTGTGCTAATCCTATCAATCCATGAGTATGGGAGATCTCTCTATTTTCTGAGATCTTCGATATCTTTCTTGAGCGACTTGAAGTTCTTGTCATACAGATCATCCACTTGCTAACCTTCTTGAGTTCTGTGGATTGTATCCTGGATATTCTGTATATATTTGGCTAATATCCACTTATTGAGTGACTACATACCATGCATGTCCTTTTGAGTCTGAGTTTTCTCACTTAGGAGTTCTATCCATTTGCCTACAAAACTCAGAATGTCCTTTTTCTTTATATCTGGGTAGTATTCCATTGTGTAAATGAATCACATTTTCTGCATTCATTCTCTCATTGTGAGGCATCTGGGTCGTTTCCAGCTTCTGGCTATCACAGTTAAGGTCACTATGAACATAGGGGAACACGTGCCCCTGTGGTATGGTGGGGCATCTTTTGGATATATCCTCAAGAATGGTATAGCTGGGTCTTCAGGTAGATCTATTGTAAGAAACCTCCTGATTGATGTCTAGAGTGGTTGTGCCAGTTTCCATCTTACAAACAACAGATGTGTTTCACTTTCTCCACATCTTCAACAACATGTACTGTCACCTGAGTTTTTAATCTTAGCCATTCTGTTGGTGCAAGGTGGAATCTCAGGGTCATTTTGACTTGTATTTCTATGATAACTAAGGACTTTGAACATTTCTTTAAGTGCTTCTCAGTCATTTGAGATTCCTCTGTTGTGAATTCTCTAGTTCTATACCCCACTTTTTGATTGGGTTGTTTGGTTTTGTTTAGAGGATAGCTTCTTGAGTTCCTTATATATTGGGGATATTAACCCTCTATCAGATGTGTGGTTAATTAAATTTTTTTCCCAATCAGTGGTTTGCTGATTTGTCCCATGGACCAAGTCCTTTGCCTTACTGAAGTTTTTCAACTTCACGAGGTCCCATTTATTCTCTGAGAGGCCCAAGAAGCAGATGATTGAGACAGAAGCAGATATTTACATCCAACTATTGGACTGAAGTCATGGACCCCTTTTGTTGACTTAGAGAAAGTCTGGAAGAAGCTGAGGAGGAGGGTGACCCCATAGGAAAATGAGCAGTCTCAACTAACTCAGACCCCTGAGATCTCTCAGTCACTGAGCCACCAACCAGGCAGCATACACTAGCTAATATGAGGCCCCCAACAATATACAGCAGAGGACTGCCTGGCCACAGAAAGTGGTGAGGCCTGGCAAGTAAGAGGGGGGGACATCCTCTTGGAGACAGTGGGCAGGAAGAATGGGATGAGGAAGAATGGGTGGGAAGGCAGACTCAGAAAGGGCAATGACTATACTGTAAAATAAATAAAAGTAATAAAAACAATGACATAAAATTTTAAAAACAATAAACAAACAAAACACTCAAACCCAGAAATGGCAGCGTGAGTGAACAGAAAGAACTGCAGGCAGCCTGAGATCCAGAAAGGGAGCCGTAAATCAGCTCTGCTGTAGCCCAGAGAAGTGCATTCCAGAGCAGATAGCATTGTGAGACCTGAGCAGAAGTGAGCAACACCTCTTGAAACAGGGGGAAGGGGCTGCTGCTGCACTTGGGAAAGGGTCCTGTTTGCTTGTGCTTGTGTTTGAGTTCTTGAGGACACTTCCAAGATTCAGCCAGGAAGAAGAATTAATCACTGCTCTTGCCTCCTCTGTGCCAAGCCTGTGTCTGATAAATGTTTACCTCACCACCTAATCTTCACACCAGCTTCTTCCCAACAGGAGGACCATTGTCCCCAGACTAATGAGATTCACACATAATAAAAACCTGGCCACTTTACCAAAACAACAAGTACTGGGTTTAAATTCCCATTTGTTAGTTCCCTAAACCAGTGATGGATGACAGCCAGGAGAGGGTTCTTTAAGGTCTGAACTGTGTCTTTGAATGAATGTTGGGGAACTAAGAATCTAAAGCCACAATCCAAAGGGGAGGCACTGTCTGTCCAGATAAAGGGATTTAAACCTTCCCCAGTGTGAAACCAAGAAACTCAGGGCATTGGAACAGAGATTCCTAGAGCTAAAATCATCTTAGAGTGCTCATCAGCGTGCAAAGCTGTCTAATGACTGAGAAGCACTAGTCAAGAGCCTACAAAGCTAGGATTATGGTGGCTTTTTCAGAACACCCAGCATTATGCACGGAGCAGCCAAACTGCACTGTCAGAACTCTAACAAAATTTTATTAGCTCAAAGAAGATAAACTTATCCAATGTCACTCTCCAAGTAAATAAAACTTGGTGCTATTTTGCTCCTAGTTAAATAATTTGTAACCGTCACTAAGCATTAAAGTTTGGAAGAAAAAAAAAAAAACACTTTTATGTGGAATCAGTTAAATCACAAGAAAACACAACAGAATCCCAAATAAAATAACTGTGTCATCACTTAGAATCCAAATGTAGTTTAAAAATCATATTTTTAGCTGTAAGAAGCCAAGAGTAGTCAGATAAATCCCAGACCACATGTTTGAGCAGATGGTGGGCTAGGTGGAGGGGAACCTCCTGTCACTGTGGACATCCAGATGCCAGGCAGACCATGTCAAAGGGACACAGAAACCAACCTGGAAGTCTTCTGCTAACCAAGGAGGAAAATGTTTGCATATCAGTGTTTGAAGCGGACTAGGCATTCCATAAACCTTCTCTACAGAAAACCTGACTGGGCACCTTTAGAGGCTAAGACAAGACAACCCATTTATCCTCCTAAAACTAGAACATACTGGGCAGTGTCTTTACAGAACAGCTAAGATCACAAGTGAATAAGAAGAAAATCATGTAGTGCCTGTGGATCCCAGGGACTCAGACACATGCACTGGGCAAGCACCTAAGTCAACAGCTTGAGCTCAGATCTTCATGCCTCTCACAGAGAAAACACCATATCCCTGCTGTCCCGAAGGGGATTCTCATACAGTGCTGCACCAAACTGCTGTAAATTTGCAACTTCAAATGCAACCTCAACTACTAGGGGCTGTGAAATGGCTCAGCACATAAAAACACTTGCTGCAAGACCTGATGACCAGAGTCTGAGTCCTGGAACTCATGGGTGGAAGGAGAGAACTGACTCCTACAAGTTGTCCTCTGGTCTCTCTACACAAGCAATGTGAAGTGTGTATGTGTGCGCGCTCGTGTGTGTGTGTGTGTGTGTGTGTGTGTGTATGTACACGTGTGCATGTGTTGGCACACACACGCAGACACTCAAGTGCACACACACAAAGGGGGATGAAGTAAATAAAAACAGAATTTTAAAATGGGTCATATAGAGCTGAAAACATGGCAGCATGCTGCTTGGCTCTCTGAAGATTCTGGAACAAACACCTTTTCCCTTGCTTTCCCAATTCCCACAAGCTTCCTGCAGGACTGGTCCCCCCAACCCCACTCACACTACAGCCTCTGCTACACCTTCATGTCTCCTCTGACTCTGATTCTTGTCTCTCTGTTACAACAGAAGGTCTTGGTGGTCAGTTGAGTCTGCTTGAGTAACCAGAGCAATCTTGCTAGGCCTTTGATGCAAGTATATCTGTGCAGTCCCTTTCCGTGAGAGGGGACATTCTCACAGGGTCTGGGGAGGAGGAAGTGGATATCTTTAGGTGTCCGTTATCCTGCCTGCTAGAACTCAAAACATCAGAATTCTATTGCCAGTCTTCAGGAAATACAAAAGGCTAAGGAGAGGACTGATTTGCAGTGAGAATATCTTAGGGAGTTGGAACAGTTTGCCAGGAAGAGGTCTTTTAAAATCATATTAGCACATTGCATCTTGTGATAAACCTCGGCGGTGGAGTGTTGGCGTAGCATGTACAGAGCTCTAGGTGGAACGCAAGCACATACAGAGGAGAGTCCATGCAGGGAGCTCTTTTGCTCTTGCACTTCTCAGGGTTATGCATTGCCTTAGGAGAAGTCTTTTCCAAGCATCTCTGAACACACAGAGACCTTGGCCTTCATCATTTCGCCAGCTCAGCACATACAGTGACCTGTGTTTCCACCAGAGTTCAAGCCCGACTACTACTGAAACCTCCTCGGGAACAAAGGTCAGGTTACAGAAAGTCAAGGGAGTGACAACCTGTGAAGAGAAAGGAATTTTCTGGTTGAAGTAACGAAGCCCTATGAGAACCCGTGAGGTTCTGGTGACAAAGTTGAAGCTAAAACTTCTCAGCTGACTAGCAATTGGTTAAGTGACAGATGAGACATAGGTGCAATCCTTCCAACTGAGCAGAATATTCAAAGTACATTATTTCTCATGACTTGCAGGTTAAGGTTTCATTTGGCTGTAAGCTGAAGCTGTATCATGCTGTTAGCTTGTGGTAAATAAAGCCTACTGTTGACCGCCAGGTGTAAGATTCCTCTAAATATCCCACCACCCAGGAGTCTCCCAGAGTGGTTACTGAGCTCAGTATGCACAGCTCTCTTTCAAAGAGAGACTGTTTTATTATTTTATTATTTTATCCACAACATAATCTACTACCCTTCTTGAAAACATTATTACTCAAGCATACGTTCACTTAAAAAAAATTAAAGGGACCAACTTTCAGAAATTCATGTTATGCTTCCATCAGAGGCAACATTTGTTAGAAAGAGGACCCAGGGAAGAATGGGAAATCTCAACAACCAAGCGAAAACCAACAGACCCAAAGCACAGTCTCAGGCTGGCACATGTTTAAGCCCAAGACCTTGTTCCCACCGTGCCAATAAAATGATACTGCGTCCCAGGGAATCCTCTTCCAAATGGCTCAGTATGCAGAGCGTCCTCTGCCTCCACCATAAGTCATCAGAAAATAAATATCACAAGGGGACATGAAAGGTGCTGGAGGGAGGAAAGGGAAGGGGAAGGTGATGTAATTATATTTTAATGTTCAGGAAGCCATAAACCAACTGAGATGAGGTTGGCAGAGGAAGCCTTCGGATCTAAGAAGCCTCCTGAACATGAGTATTCGTAAGAGAACAGAATAAACACATGTTCCCCTCCATGTTTCAGAACATCAGAACTGGAGGAACTGTGGTTGTTGCTGTGGTTCAGATGAGGTAAATTCACTGGGGTCTCTGCAGCAGGTTTAAGAGATGAGGCAGGGCATTAGGAAGTGGGGCTTATGGAGAGAACTAGACCATCATGAGACTCTCTGTTGGGAAAAGACAAACACCATTCCCCTTCCTGGAGTTAGCTCTCATGAAAGGGAGTTGTGAGTAGACAGATCACCACCTGTGCTGTTCTGCCCTAAATCACTCACCCTCCCATCTGTCTATCTTGTAGTGCAGAGCCCTCAAGCAAGAATGTGACAATTTACATCCAAGCAAACCTTTCATCTTTATAAGTCCGCAGCTTTAGGTGTTTTGTTACAGCAGCGGGCAAACGAACTGATAAAGTGAAGAAAGCATATAACCTTGGAGCTGTACATGGAATGTGCAGCTGGTCAGCAGTACCACTTCCCATCTCGAACTGCTAGGTTCTGAAACATGTATTTCCAATATGTGGAGGAGAACTGCTGCGTGTGTGGGGATGGGGTGGGATGCAGGAATTGAACAGCTGAGGTGAGGTGTAGGGCACTGACTCAGTGAATTCTTCTGAAAAAGACATGTCCCAGCCAGGAAGATGACTCATTTTGTTTCTTTCAAAGAAAAAAGAAAAAAAAAAAAACAAAAACAATGAATGAGCAAACAAAAGGCCCCTCATGTTAGAAGAGCACCAGACAAGCACTCTCTAGTCTGTATGGCTTCAGCTTCACAACTTCAGTTTAATCTCTCAATTTTTGTATCTGTAAGACAAAGGCATCACCCCTGGACTCCTAGCTATCCCCCTGCCTCTGCTCCTGAGTACTGAGAATCCAGGTTTAACTACCCACGTCTAATACATGCTAGCTTATCATCCTATATTTGTTCAGCTCCCATCTACACATCTGATTGAGCCACTGGGCTATGTAAGGTGATGGCACACTTCTGGATGCATCTCAAGCCATTTCCATAGGGATACTGTGCCTCTGTCAGCTGTCAATCACATTCCGTGTGTCCAGGATTCGAAGAGAGACACCAGATAAGAATGCTGGAACTGAAGTTTTATCCACAAGGAGACATAATAGAAGATATCAATGAGGAAGTCATTTGGATACCCATTTCTTAACTCTTAAGGGTAATTGCAAGCAATTTTTTTATATATGAAGAATTTGGTAAAATTTAAATAATCCCATTTATTGAGTCAGCTTCATTTCCTCCATTGAACTCTGAGAAATGTCTGTTTCTAGCTAGCAGCTTACAGGAGACACACACAGTACAGTTGGCTGTCACCTTCCAAAAAATTCCCACAGTGCACTGGGAATGGGCATGGGACCAGGTCTCTTGACCTCATCTCTCTCTCTCTCTCTCTCATTATTTTACTCAATATAAGTACTAAACAATTACATCATTTTATAAGAGGAGATGATACAGGTCATTTGAGCCCCAGCATTACTGCCAGTAATTGTGTCTTTAAACACTCAGCAGTACCCAGTGGAAGTTTATGTTTTGTTTTATCTCAGAAGAATAGTTCATATTTGGCGTGTGAGGAATAATTTGAGGTACTCATGGACTAATAATGGTGATAATGCCTATGAAAGCAAATAATAAAAGCTAACATACCTGAGAGCTCCTTATGTCTCCTTTGATAGATGTGCCATGAGCAGACAGCAGTGGGGCTGTAATCTGACTCACCCTCTATGTGTGGTATTAGACACTATCCCATCTCATGAAGAAGATACCCACACTCAGGTGTACCCCCAACTGTTGCGGCGAGCTGCGGTGAACATGGAATGTGAGTACCAGCCCACTAAGAAATGATTCTTCAAAGGGTCTCATCTGGGTGGGATGAACTTAGTTGCTGTCTGTATGAATCACACTGTAGACAAGGCTGTGTCACACTAATTCATAGGCAGAAACCCACTAGTCCACAACAGATCTGGGCTCTCACTAAGTCATCAGACTAATACCCTCCTGCACTCACAGGCCAAAGAGCTCTCTCATTTCTCCCTCCATGTAAACATAGTGAAATTTTATTGTCAGTAAGCCAGGAAGCGGGTTCTCATCAGATATTGAGCCTGACAGCACCTTGATTCCAAGTCTCCAGAAAACAAACTTCTTTTGTTCATCAGTCAGGTCAACTGTGGCATTTTGTTATAGCACCCAGCCTAAGACATCACAGAAATATTTCCCTACCATGATATTCTTGATCAGCTTTTTCCTTCTTTGTTTGAGTTATTCTCTCCCTCATGGATGCTTCTGTGGAGCCTCTGCAATTGTGTGCACCCAAAACACTGTCTCAGACTCCATCTCTTAGAAATCCAACCTGAGACATTTGATGTTAGGGCTGAGCCCGAAATCAGACTTAAGAGCCAGATTCTGAGGTGGGACCACTCTCAACCTGGTAGAGTTGGATTCTCAGGTGAGATCACTCTCCTCCAGGTCAAGTCAGATTCTGAGGTCGGATCACTCTCAACCTGGTAGAGCCGGATTCTAAGGTAGAGTCACTCTCCACCAGGTCCAGTCAGATTTCTAGGTGGAATCACTCTCTACCTGGTTGGCACTAATAACCTCATTGCTACCAGCAGGTGGAGGAGTCTGCAGCATAGACAAGCACTGAAATGGGTAAAAAGGGTATGGCCATATCTGTGGTGATCTGAGATTGGAAGCAGGTATTCATAGGAGTTCTTATTTGCATAGTATCCTAGGCACTAAGGAGGAGAGAGATTCACTATAATCATGAAGGCTACAGAAATCAGACACTATTGCTGAGTGTCCCCAAACATTGAAAAGAAGGAATGACAAAAAGAAACACTATGTGTAAAAATGGGAGGGGCCTCTTGAACTCTTCAATGGCGAAGATACAAACTGAATAGGGCTTGATGGCAAGAGTCACCCAAGGTAGGGTAGATATAAACTCACGGGCACAGACAAATGACTTAACTAATTGATTGGTGAGTATCCCTGAATAAACTTGATGAAGGACTGGAGTCAGAATGTGGGTGAGGGATATGTGCAAGGACTTTGGAGAGATTCTGGCTGAGTGGGATGGGATACTGGGCAGTATCAGCCAAGTCTACAGAAACTCAGTGACAGTGAGAACATGGCTGTGGTGTTTGTGACATACAACATAGACCACCACCTGGAAATTGACAAACTAGGAAAAGATTGGCACTGTCTCTTAAAATAAGGTCCAACTCTGGGACAGTAGCCTGAGTGGCCTGAGGGGCAGGACACTGTTCTTCAGGATAGGATAGTATAAGGAAGGTCATGGTCACCATGTGGAGCTGTGTCCTCCAACTTACAGTGGCTAGGTCTGCATGGCACGGTGAAGATTGGGAGCATCCCCATTCTGCCCATCCACATGATAGCCAAGAGGTTTGTATTTCCTAACCCCTCAATTTCTGCCTCTGCAGCCAATCTAACTGTGAGTCTAGAGGTCCCATGAGGAAAATGGTTGAAGCCATTAGCATGTCACAGAACCAAACCTTCTAAGTCTGAAGCAACACCTATTGCCTGGTTGCTTTGGAGTCATGCCAGGGAGTCAACAGTTAACCCACCAAACAATCGTCCCAGGCTAACAAGGCAACAGTGATCAGGGAGGTGCTATAGGAGTGAACATTGTCAGTTAAGATCTCCTGTACCGGTGTGGATGAAGCTCTTTGTCAACAATCCTTCAGGTTCCCCAAGACTATGAGCACACAATGGGTTGGAGAGCTGCTTCTGTGAGGAACTAGCATAAGTATAAGGAAGCAGCTGTGAGGACTGCATAGGGAAGATTATAGTAGATTTCAAGGTACCCGCCCAGTCTCCCTTTTCTAGATTGACATATACTGGACCAACTGTTAGAGTTGATGGCTGCTTGCACACAGCTGTCCCCTTTCTCTGGTGATTCTGATTCCATATCTGGGGAACTTCCCAACCCCAATCCTCCCTTGTCTCACTTTACACCATTCTTTCTGGATATCCACAAAGTCCTGCCTTAGCAAACCATGTGCACCTAAATCTGTATAACTGAGGAGCTTGACCAATACAACTGGCTGTTTGCTAGTCTACACTTAGCATCTTTCTCCAACTAATAACTGCATGTGGTGGAGCACACCTGTAATCCCAGCACTTGAGAGACTGCAGCAAGTAAGTTCAAGGCCAGCAGGGGATGCATAACAAGACCCTTTTTCAAAAACAAAACAGACAGAAAGAAAAAGAAAATGAAGAAGACGACTTTGATTTTGCAGTTGCTTTTACAGTTTAACTAAATTCTAGTGGAGCTAATATGACTGACAGCCACCGGCAGTCCACAAGAAGGAAGGAGCTGTTTAGAAACACACTGTTCTTTCAGAAGACCTGAATCAGGTTCTCAGAACCCATGTTGGAGGCCTCACAACTGCCTATAACTCCAGCTCAAAGGCCAGATGTCCAATCTCTATGGACATTTGCACTTATATGTGTGTGTCCACACACAGATATACACACTGCATGTGGTTAAAATAATGAAATTGATATTTTAAAAGGTATCTGCATGTGCATGTGAGTGCCTGCATGTAAATGTGTGCATGCAAGTACCTGTGTGTGTCTATGTGTCTTGATGAGTGTGTGAGTATGTGTAGGTGAGGGTCTATATGTGTCCATGTGTCTGGGTGAGGATGAGAGTTTGTGTGTGTGTGTGTGTGTGTGTGTGTGTGTGTGTGTTGCATTGTGAATGAAAGACAAGGTTAAAAAACATAGCTAAACTATTTTATAAAAGGTTGATTTTTGCCTACTCCTAAGATTGAGTCAGTAACAGTTATCCAGGCATCTAACTGTGTTATTCTAACTCATTCTATACTGTCAATTTCTGAAGTTACATCCAATCGTGCCATGGGTGGGCTTTGAACCACTTTTCTCAAAAGAAATGTTTCTTATATTTCTGTGACAAGATTGTTTTCTTCATGATTCTCAGAGTTCATCATTAAAACCTGGAGAAGAAATTAATTGCTTCAAAATGTAATTTCTCTCCAGTCAATAATCATTGTGACACCTTGTCAATGATGTAGTTTTGCTCATGGCATAAGAACTTGGAAATCTTGCCAGAAATTCTACCAGAACTGTCTTCAGTTTATGTATAGACCATGGGATCCAGGTAATGGTTAAGAGAAAATGGCAGCAGAGAACTGGATTCTTTTTTTTTTTTTTTATTAACTTGAGTATTTCTTATATACATTTAAAGTGTTATTCCCTTTCCGGTTTCCGGCAAACATCCCTTCCCCCCCCTTCCTTATGGGTGTTCCCTCCCCACCCTCCCCCATTGTCGCCCTCCCCCAACAATCTAGTTCACTGGGGGTTCAGTCTTGGCAGGACCCAGGGCTTCCCCTTCCACTGTTGCTCTTACTAGGATATTCATTGCTACCTATGAGGTCAGAGTCCAGGGTCAGTCCATGTATAGTCTTTAGGTAGTGACTTAGTCCCTGGAAGCTCTGGTTGCTTGGCATTGTTGTACATATGGGGTCTCAAGCCCCTTCAAGCTCTTCCAGAGAACTTTTCTTAATAGGTAGCCACTTCTCCCTCAGCCTGGCAACCTGAGATCGATGCCTATGCATGACCCACATGGGGGAGAAGAGAGAGAGAGAGAGAGAGAGAGAGAGAGAGAGAGAGAGAGAGAGAGAGAAGACTTCTAAAAGTTGTCCCCTTACATACATATGTCATACATAATCCATGGCATACACATGACCACACATACATGTATATTCAAATAAGTTAAATTGTGGTATTTTTTAAAGGACCACTTAGAACCCTATAGCCAATACCTGTATGTGCCAGCCTCTGCCCTATACAGTCTTGCATTCCTCTGAGATCAAAATCACAACTAGAAGGCCATGCCCAGATGGAGAATTGAGACTCCAAGTTATAAAAATGATGTAGATCTGGAGAAAACCTCTTACGAAGGGGAAACCAGGGAATGGAGCAAGGTTCTAAATTCTCTAAGGAGCGGCACACTTCCTCCAGCAAGGCTGCACCTCCTAAAGGTTCCACAGCCTCCCCAAATAGCAACGCCAACTGAGGACAGCATGTTCAAATATATCTGGCTCTGGGGAACATTTACTGTACAAACCACATCGAGGTTATAAAGGTGGAGAAGAAGACAAAGAGAACAAATGGCATGAACTCTACACTCTTCCCATCCAAACTGCGGTCATACCTACTCAAGCCAGCCCAGTCATGAGAACCGCCTACCAAGGTCCACCATGAGTCTTCTCCACCAAGGTTAGGGAGAGGGTGTCATGTGACATTGAAGCTTCTGGTCAGGGTCTCTGCCAACCACTTTTTGATGTATGTGGACCCCAAGGACAATAGCTAACATAATTGAAGTCTGTATGATATTTTCCAGAGAGTTTATCATCTGGCTATGAAAAGAGGAAATGTGTTCCTGTAATATGTGAGCTATTGTTATTCTTCATGACATTATAAAATTTTAAATATACAAAAAATATAAAATAGGGAACAACTGTTTATGTATTACCCTGTGATGTGACATTAAAATGTTGAAGGTTATCGACATTATTAGGCCTTCAGGACCTCAGTACATGTTACACTAGGTTTTATGACTGCTCTCTGCCCATTTGCAAAAATAACTTCACTGAAACATCCGTCAAACATTCCTTTCATTCGTCTTGTCATGCTTTCTCGTACATAAATAACAGAGGGAATTTGTGTGGTGTTCCAGTTACAGTGTGGTAAGTTATTCTGTATGTTTTCTACAACGTTTCCTAGAATGTTTGAGGCTTCATGTCAGAATCTCTGACAACCACTTCTAATACAATAAAAAATAACTTTGCATTTAATAATACCACCTAAGAACACCTAAATGATTTATTTGCTTCCATTGCTCCATAAGAACTCAATCACGTGGGCAAACCCAGGCTTTATTGACACTCCTCCTACTGATGGAAACTGGACCTTTTTGGAGTCAAAGAAATTTCATAGTATAATGAGTGTTTTCTAGCACTTTTTATCCTGGTGGTGTGTACTACTGACAAAAATCCTCTGTGTGTCTGTCAAATAATGCATACCTGTATGAAAACACACCTATATGCATTTTTATACATGCACCTCCCTTTTATTCATGATTGAGCTCACAGGTTAAAGGTCCTGAATCTATGGCCTGTGTGAGGCTGGGGTCACCTTCCCTGACCTGTGTTGTCTTCACTTGACTGATTCCAACTCACACAGACTCAAAAGGAGTTGAAATGTCTTCCTGCTCTGCCAGCTTTTGGATCAGGACAAGATGCTCACCATGAGAAGACTTAGTATCGGCAGTAAACCTTCAGTATTTTGTACCTGGGGCTGTTTTCAGAATTAGTCGTGGTGTGCAGAGTCTGTTTCCTCTCTATCAGTGTTGATAATTGTCATTCAAACCCAGCCACTGTTGCCCACTTTTCTCTGATATTGGGTTATTTTTTTTTTTAACAGAGTAGTCCCATTTACCTTTGTGTCTTTGTTCCTCAGAGTGGACAGGTCTGACTTTGGCCTGATTTTAATCTAAGATTGGTAAATATTCAAGTCTTTTACAGAGTAAGACTTTATGTATCTGTGCATCTTCTTGAGGGCATTCGTTGCATATTTCATTAATCTCTTGACTTGTTTTTATTTCTTCCTTTATTGCTCTCTAACTCTGCTTCGTGGGTTTGCTTTCACTCTTTTGAATTCAACACTTGGCTCATTAACTTGCCATCTAAGTCTTACTGGCCGATTAGTGAGTGTCTCCCCAGAGGCTTGTAAGTTGAAGTTTGGTCCCAGATGGTGGCACAACTGAGATGTAGCTGGATCATGAGGTACTAAGGTTTCCTATGGAAATTTCTTTAAATGAATCTGAAGGGGCTCAGTTGTGATCTGATTCCAAATATCTTCAGTTGTGTTATGATTTTTCTTTCTTTCTTTCTTTCTTTCTTTCTTTCTTTCTTTCTTTCTTTCTTTCTTTCTTTTTTTTTGCCATATGAGGCACAGAAAACCACTTTAAATTGGTTTCCAAGGCATGGCTAAATTTTCTCGAGTATTATTTATTCATAATGAGTTACTACATTAATGAGAGCCACAGAATCGACTTCACATATTTAGATGGCTTTTTAGTCTAGAAAATGATGATTAAAAATAATCACATTAATCTTCACAGACCTTGAACTACAGATCACACAGGAGTTTTCTAGCAGGTCAATGGAACTTCAACAAAAACACCTCTGTCAGATGAAAGTCAAGACCAGCCATAGGAGCAAGCCCCTGAAAACATTCAAGAGAGCAGCATCCTATAGACTTTGCTACAGTCTTCCTTAGAGTTCTTTCTTTAGTAATACAAAAAAAGAGCTATCATATCCAAATTGCCATTTTTTAATAAGAACTTAATGAGAGAAAAACCCAGGAACATCTCTAGTGAATGATGCAATAATGCTGGTATAGTTGCCATGCTGTTGAAGGTTGTTATTACAGTCCCCATCCTGGGGCACTGTTACTAAAGTCCCCAAGATGAGACAGTGTTGTTATTGCAGTCCCTATGCTGAGACAGTGTTTTTGCTCCAGTCACCATGCTGAGACAGTGTTGTTATTACAGTCCCCATGCTGAGACAGTGTTGTTACTACAGACACCATGCTGAGACAGTGTTGTTACTACAGACACCATGCTGAGACAGTGTTGTTACTACAGTCCCCATGCTGAGACAGTGTTGTTACTACAGTCACCATGCTGAGACAGGGTTGTTACTACAGACACCATGCTGAGACAGTGTTGTTATTACAGACACCATGCTGAGACAGTGTTGTTATTACAGTCCCCATGCTGAGACAGTGTTGTACAGTCCCCATGCTGAGACAGTGTTGTTACTCCAGTCCCAATGCTGAGACAGTGTTGTTACTCCAGTCCCCATGCTGAGACAGTGTTGTTACTCCAGTCCCCATGCTGAGACAGTGTTGTTACTCCAGTCCCCATGCTGAGACAGTGTTGTTACTCCAGTCACCATGCTGAGACAGTGTTGTTACTCCAGTCCCCATGCTGAGACAGTGTTGTTACTCCAGTCACCATGCTGAGACAGTGTTGTTACTACAGTCACCATGCTGAGACAGTGTTGTTACTACAGACACCATGCTGAGACAGTGTTGTTACTCCAGTCACCATGCTGAGACAGTGTTGTTACTCCAGTCCCTATGCTGAGACAGTGTTGTTACTCCAGTCACCATGCTAAGACAGTGTTGTTACTCCAGTCCCTATGCTGAGACAGTGTTGTTACTCCAGTCCCCATGCTGAGACAGTGTTGTTACTACAGTCACCATGCTGAGGCAGTGTTTTTGCTCCAGTTACCATGCTCAGACAGTGTTGTTGGTTCAGTCACCATGCTGAGACAGTGTTGTTACTTCAGTCACCATGCTGAGACAGTGTTGTTACTACAGTCCCCATGCTGAGACAGTGTTGTTACTCCAGTCATCATGCTGAGACAGTGTTGTTACTACAGTCCCCATGCTGAGACAGTGTTGTTACTACAGTCATCATGCTGAGACAGTGTTGTTATTACAGTCACCATGCTGAGACAGTGTTGTTGGTTCAGTCACCATGCTGAGACAGGGTTGTTACTACAGTCACCATGTTGAGACAGTGTTGTTACTCCAGTCACCATGCTGAGACAGTGTTGTTACTACAGTCACCATGCTGAGACAGTGTTGTTACTACAGTCACCATGCTGAGACAGTGTTGTTGCTCCAGTCACCATGCTGAGACAGTGTTGTTGCTTCAGTCACCATGCTGAGACAGTGTTGTTGCTTCAGTCACCATGCTGATAAAGTGTTGTTGCTCCAGTCACCATGCTGATACAGTGTTGTTGCTCCAGTCACCATGCTGAGACAGTGTTGTTACTACAGTCACCATGCTGAGGCAGTGTTTTTGCTCCAGTCACCATGCTCAGATAGTGTTGTTGCTTCAGTCACCATGCTGAGACAGTGTTGTTGCTTCAGTCACCATGCTGAGACAGTGTTGTTACTACAGTCACCATGCTGAGACAGTGTTTTTGCTCCAGTCACCATGCTGAGACAGTGTTGTTGCTTCAGTCACCATGCTGATAAAGTGTTGTTACTCCAGTCACCATGCTCAGACAGTGTTGTTACTACAGTCACCATGCTGAGATAGTGTTGTTACTACAGTCACCATGTTGAGACAGTGTTGTTACTACAGTCACCATGCTGAGGCAGTGTTTTTGCTCCAGTCACCATGCTCAGACAGTGTTGTTGCTTCAGTCACCATGCTGATAAAGTGTTGTTACTCCAGTCACCATGCTGAGACAGTGTTGTTACTCCAGTCCCCGTGCTGAGACATTGTTGTTACTACAGTCACCATGCTGAGGCAGTGTTTTTGCTCCAGTCACCATGCTCAGATAGTGTTGTTGCTTCAGTCACCATGCTGAGACAGTGTTGTTGGTTCAGTCACCATGCTGAGACAGTGTTTTTATTACAGTCACCATGCTGAGACAGTGTTGTTGGTTCAGTCACCATGCTGAGACAGTGTTGTTGCTTCAGTCACCCTGCTGAGGCAGTGTTGTTGCTCCAGTCACCATGCTGAGGCAGTCTTGGTACAGTCACCCAGGTAATGTAAGCCTTTAGAACCAATTCGTCTTATATATATACCAATGCATGCCTTTGATCATAGGCCCACTTCCTCTTTTCACCTCAGCTTCCCATCACCAGTCATCTGCTCTTGATAACCGAATTACTTTATTTCTTATTCTTTCCCTTTTATGACCTTCATGTAATTCTGGGCCTGGCTTGTTTTACCTAGAACATATTCAAGTTCTTTTGCATAGCCTTGCAAGTAGAAGATATATTTGCTTTTTCTTTAAAGCTTGATAAATATTCCAATTTACTTTTTCTATACATTCAATTACCTGTTGGTAATTATTATCAAACCCCAGCTCTCATGAACAAGGCTGAAATGAGCAGGGCAGTAGAAGGAACTTCTTAGTTCTTTGGGATGTAGATGACCGCAGAAATGGGTCTGTTAGCCCATGGATGTTTCCTCTTTGGGGTTTAGGGGCCTCCAATTAAGGCCAGCATTACTTTACCATCTGGTAACACTGGGTAATGACTCTGTTCCTCTATATACTCACCAACACTTACCATCCTTAATGCTATACAACATTCATATAGCAGTTATAGCTGACTCATATAGATGAAATGTTTCCATGTTTGTAGGCAAAGAATTGATATGGTTAAAGATTCAATATGATTTTTTTAATTAAGTCAATTTATTGTAACAGTTGACTTAGGCATCTGCAATGGTCACTTCAACTTCACTCCTGGCTCAATACTGATTGAAGTAATGTTGCTAACAATCTCAGAAGGACTGCGCAAATCATTGAGTTGCTTGTGAATCCTCATTTGGAAATGATCCCATGTCTTAGAACCTTCACCACATCATCATCGAATGATTCTTAGTGCCTTGGTACCTATGTGCCCTGGTCCTTTCACTTTCTGACTCTTTTCCTTTGCACCTCTGATAAAGTCTTCACAAACCTTCTCCAGTGACTTCCCATTGCCACTAGTGTGATTTGAATTTGGTAAATCTCCACTTTGGGCTCCAAGGGTGTCTTTCTGGTATCTTTAAATGCTATGGCTGAGGGGCAGCTTCCTGACCAACTTGACCTACTTGTTCCTCAGCATGAGCAAACAGCAGTGATTCAGGACAGAGCAGACTGAACAGAGCTCAGAGGTATGCACTTCAGAAAGGTCAATGTGATTCTTATCAAACAGTGTTATCAATTTTCTGACTCATACTAGATGGAAAAGTAGGAAGGTATATATAGGAAAACAAACACATGATAGAGGAGGTAATGGATGCAAAACAAACAAACAAAACCACCAATAACCAAAGCCAAGATAGGAAGTAGTGGGGCAGGATTCCCCCCCCTCACAGCCATCAGGAAGAAACGATGCTACTGCTGCCTGGATATTACTCTTCTTCTTCCATAGTTCCAGGAAAGAAATATTATCTGAAGCCACTGTGGTCATTGTTTGAGGATCACTAAGAACCCAACACACCCTCCTCATTCATACTGTACCTTGTAGCACCTTGTCAGAGACAGCATTGACACTGGGAAGCCCCCTACTTTCTCTACCATTCTCCAGAGTGATACCAAATGTCTGACATATCCTGGGGGCGAGAAAATACACATGGATGTTCCCTTCACTGACCTGGGCTCTGTTACAGCCTGCCTCACATTCACAGACCTTGGACAACAACATGGCTGCTGCTGTTTCCATGCACTGACTTTGTGCCTGACACTTGCAGGCAGCGAGTACTGCACTGAGTCCAACTCTTGAGAAAGAGAAGCAATGGGCTGAATGCTTGGACCAGAGTCCTTTAGTGACCTGGTGGGTCTGAGTCATAGTGACCCAGCTTTGGAACATGTGGCTTCCTTTACTCCAATTTGAAGTGACAGAATTAGTAAGTTGTGAGTGTCAGCATACTCACTGGTACGTTAACCTGCCACTTTGTTTTAGCTGAGCTAAAGCCAGCTAAATAGGACAAGGAGGCTCAATGCTGTGTTAGCAGGAGCCAGAGAGGAATGAGTACACCAGGATTGGGGCTGACCTCTCTTGACAACTGACTATAAATCTGCTATATCTACAGCAATCTCTGACAAGTCCCCTGAATGGGCAAGTAGTATCCCTGACTACACAAAACTTGCCCAACCCTTGTCCACGCTCTTACATCCCAGAGCCCTGCCATCCAGTCTCCTGATGACTCTCCCTCATGCAGCTGCACACTCCTCAGCAGCTGTCCCTGGCTGTCAGAGGTCAGAGTCTCTCCTGTCTGTGCACAAAGCTCAGGACGACTAATGGAATCCATTGCTACAAGATCAATACCTTCTTCAGTGTTTGTCCATCATTTGTACTGAGGCAGGCACTAAGACAAAGCATTAGCCAATATTTTTTATTGGATGGCAGCCAGAGTCGTAGAAAGCAGGTTTTAATTTCCCCTCTTTATGAGTTTCCAAGGAGACCAGTCAGATAACAAAGGATGTGCTCCGCCAAGGACGTGCCCTCCACCTCTCTGTTCTGTTTGCTCCTACAGCCCCACTCACATGCAGTTTGTTGTCAAACATGCCTTGGTGATAGAGCTTTAGCTACTCACTATCTGGATGCCCTGGGCTCCATGCAGTTCCTTGGCATCTCCAACCACGGCTCTGAGGGAACAGAGTAGGAAGGCAGGAAGGTGTTAATCCTGTGCAGCCACAATTTTCTCCATGCACTGCCAGTATGGTGGCAGACAGCAGCTATCTTTGCTAACTCTTCTATACAGAGTCCCAGAGTACAGTGTTTTCTGGGCTCCTGTGCATCAGTGAGGACCAGCACTGACTGTGGACAGGAAGAATTGGCAAGCAGCTCCTGTGCCAGATCCTGTGGCTATGTGATGGCTTCCCAGAGCTGGCACTACGGAAACTGCAAGGCCCACAGACTGTGCTAGCACTGTGACCTGATCATCTCCACACCTGGACATCCAGGTCTTAGAGCTGACTGACCCCCCATCCTGCCCCTTTAAGTAAGCATTCTCAAGACACAGCACTCCACATGGCCTCTAGGCTGGCCTCAGCAATTCTCAGTGTCTCATGGATGTAAATACAGGGCTACCCCTCTCTCCTCATAGGAGGATGCTTTGAGAAAGTTAGCTTCCTGTTCACATCACTCAGCCATGCAGTGTCTGGCCATGCCACTGAACCCTCCAAGCATAGTTTTCTGCCCATTGTCAGCATTTGCTTTGCTTGAACCAGACTTTCCATAACAACAGTCCTATTCAAATGGGGAGCAGAAAAGAGAAGGTCCTACTGCTGCCTCAGTAGGACCAACAGTGTCTTTGCTAGGGTTACAGTAGACACAGCCTTTTGCCCACACCTGACTTGGAAGTAGAGAACAGGACCCCAACATCAGTTAAAGAGGTTACATTTCTCCACACCTTCCTGTTTTTCCATCCTGCCAACCATAGCTGTTTCCAGCCCTCCTACTTCTTGTTTCTTACCTCACCTGTCTTCAGTCAAAAAGCTCAAACCCCAGGCTGGAAACATGATTTAGACGCTAAATGTTTGATCTTCCAGGGTTTTGCTCCTGTACTCATGTCAGGAGATTCACAACTGTCTGCACCTCCAGCTCCTAGGAATCTGTGGCCCCTGTGGATGCCAGCACACATGTACACATGTACAACACACTGATACAATTGTGTGCACCTTCCCAAGTCAACTCTTGAACATCTAATGTGCCTCAGGGAGTGGCCATCCTAGTGTCCATTGGACAATGTGCAGCCTCTCCACCCTTCCCACTGCCTACTCACTCCTCTTGATTCACATCCAACACATGTCTTTGGACAATGGCCTCAAATTTCTCTATTGTACTCTTTGTAGCTCCCCAGCTAAGTATGGCTGTGTCATCAGAACCCCTATAATGTCACCACTACAAAGCACCATCCCACTTATCCTGTCTGTCCTATCTCTATCCCCAACTCATGACCAGCCATTAACATTCTCAAATAAGTTTTTATGGCAACGGTTTGTACAGTAACCTGTAGTTGAAGGGCCTCAAGTGTCAGATGACTCTGATAAACCCTACAGCATGGCCTCCCACCCCAACTTAAGTCACAGCATGTAGATATTCTTCTTACGATCAGTAGAGACCATAGCTATCTTCCTTTCCCATGAGCAGTGAAGGAAACTTCCAGTGACCTTTGTGTATGGTGACCCCAGATTGTTGCAGCAGAATGAGGAGGGTCATAGTGGGGCCTTTAACTCTTTCTAATCAGATGTGATTAGTAAGGGCAAAGGCCACAGACACACAAGTGCATGAAAGTGGGCAGTTACAAAACACACCTCATCTCTGAGCTCAAAATGAGCCATTTCTTCCTTTCTTCTGGCTCTATTTCTCTTCACCATTGTCTCATAGGAGCCTCCTTTTCCCCACATCCCTCAAAGCTTCTCTTCCACAGGCAAGGCTCAGCTTCTGTGAAGGCTGCCAAGCCTTCAGCTTAGCACTCATCAGCCAACATAGCTGCAAGTGCATTCTATTTTCCTGGGCCTTCAATCTTCAAACATTCAACCTTATCTAAAACCAAGGACACATGTAAATCTACATTAGCTTCATAGCTGAAACTATCTGGCAATTCTGGACAATGTTTTCACATGGCACTAATTGGCTGGGGCCAGTGGTGTGAGACTGAGGACTCTGTCTCCCTTCCATCTGCTGAGAGTGTGTAGTTTACTATTATGCTTGAACTGCCTGACTTATATAGGAGTCTCATTTGTGAAAATCTTTACCCCACAACATTTAAAAGCAGGCCAGTAGAAGGCAGCCCATTCATTGGGCAGAACCATGATGAATAGGATTAATACTTCTTATATAAAGAAGTCAGAGAGGCTACTCCTCCCTTTCCTCCTGAAGGAGAATGAGACTCAGCCATCTGTATCCTTTAAGAACCCAATCAGGTGATCTTGTGTGTTGCATTCCCTGACCTATGAGAAAAAAACAAACTGCTGTCTCCAAGCTTCCCTGTTCAGATGGAGACAAGAACTGAACAGTCACTGGCTCACACAGGACAGGAAAGCTAGTAGCACAGGCCTTTAGGAATCTGTTTTTACAGTTCTGAGGGACAGGTTGAGTACAAGGGTCTAGGAGTCCTTGTGACTCTAACTGTTACAGATCATGGTCCAGGAGTATGAGGGATCCTCCTTAGATTGCTAGGCAACTCTCTGCCTTTCTCTGTTTCTGTCTCTCTGCCTCTTCTCCCCTCCTACTCCTGATTGTAGCCTACAATATTATCCTTAATGATTTAATACATGTTGAATTTTTATATGACTTGTAAAAATGGATAGGAAATGTACTCATTTTATAGCTAAGAGGTATAAATAATAGCTGACCATTTACATCTCAGTGATAACACTAAATGGTTAGAGTATGATATTTAGGAGCTAAGTGTTTGGGGGGTAGGAAGAGCAATTTCTTACACACTTTAGTAAGGTTAAACACCAGAGAGAAGAGGTTCCCTTACAAGAGCTAAAACAAACCAACAAACCTACTTTCTACTGCACATCTGGTGGGACAGCAAGTGACACTGGGGTGGTGGCAGGTCACACATGCACGGACTCTCTACATGGTCAATACAATTTGCCCCACATCACCATGAAGATACAGATGCTAACTTTATCTCCCAGCTACATGCAAGTGAGTAGAAGCCTCACAGGGTTAAGTAATCTGTGCTATCACAAACAAGAAAGAACAGAGACAAAGCTACTGTTCTAAAGTCTGGACTGAAGACACTGTACTTCCTTTCAGCTCAGGGATGTGGAAGAGACAGGCACTCTCTGTGCTCAAACACTTGCCTACCTGGCACTACTCAGTCTGTATGCTAGCCAGGGTCTTTTGACAAGAACGAAACAGGCAGGAATCATCAGCCTAGCAGGGGGCAAAGCCATAGGGAGAAAAGTCACCTAAGATAACAAGACAAGTCTTCCCCAAGCTGTACCTACTGTCCAACTGATAGAATATCCATGCTTTGCTCTTCACAGGTAAGGACCCTGTCACAATAACTGCCCCTGCCCTTGTAGGCTGTGGAAAGTAGGTACTAAACAGATGGCTTTCATTGCCTGCCCTCAGCATTATTGAGTTTTCCATACAGCACCCAAGATGGGACCAATGGTCATGACATGCCATCTGGATGTGCCTTGGCTGGTCCTCATGTTCCAGTCACAACCTATGTCCCTCTAAAATGACTATTCCATGTCGGAGGCTGGCCCATGAGCTTGCCTCCTGTCCTGCCCTCAGTGAAGCAGCCCTTCCATCTTTAGGTCTTCGAAAGATGTGTTAAGGGATGATGTCACTTGCAACTGAAGGTGTTGCTTCAGTGCATGACTCAAAGCACAACGGTGGGACATTTAGGGGACACAGCACATGACTTAAAGCACAGCACGGGGACATTTAGAGGACACAGTTAGCTGCCCAGGACACTGTCTGGGTCTTTGCACACAGTATTCACATCAGGATATGCAAGAGAATGTGATAGAAATGTAATGAGCACAGGTACAGCATGATGACCTATTTATCCCTTGGTGACAATCCAGTGAAATAGGTGCTTGGAAATTTCCATTTAGCCAGTAGCAAGTCCTGTCCTTGCTAATATGACTCAAGGTTGGCAGGAGTGTGGTGTTCAGAACCCTTCTGAGTGACTAGCAGGACACAAAGTTTGAAGATGAAAGGAGCTCAGATTGTGGAGCCCTGTGTGGATGTGGGACTGCACTTGCTAACTCTGTGGTCTTCTCTCCCATGAGAGAAGCTCATGGGCTTTGGTAATGTCATGAATGCCCTCACCATCTTCACATTCTCTCTTTACCAAGTAGCTTAGGCAAAACAGAAGAATCATGACCAAGGTTCCACAAAGTCATTTTAGATGTGTGTCTTTTCCAGAGTCTCTTCTACCAATTGCAACAAGCTAGACTGCACAGCTTCCCAGGGGAGACCAGGTGGAGGTATCAGAACTGGTCTATAAGAAGTTAAGCCTTTGTGGAAAACTAGACTCTCCCTCAAGGTTCCTTGCTCCCAGATTTTCTCAGTCTCTGGGAATGTGAATGTCCATCATAGGCCTCAACCTCTACACTGTTTGATCATAGATCCACAAATATAGGTCAGCCATGCACATAGCACTTGGTAGAAGAGTAGTATCATAGTACCACAGTGCATCAGTAGCGGGGGTTCTTCAATGCTCTGCAGTCACCCTCATCTCCACAGACCATCTGAGGATGGATGATATTTAGTCATTCTTCAAAGACACAATCTGAAATGATCCAGTAAAGGCGGCGCCTGCAGAAGCATGGTGGGAGCTGCTACTGCCATCAGACTTGAAAGTCTGAGACTAACGAGCAGACTTGTCTGTGATGTAGATGCCATCGGTCTTCTTGGGAAAAGGCACAAGATACATGCCACATTTGTTAAACCCTTTACTGAGGTTCAATCATCAAACGACATCAGAGGCTCAATAGACTTAACTGATTCCACGGAAAGACACATCTTATAATTTATCCTTTTTAAATTCCCATGCATGTACACTGTGCCTCTGTCTGTCATGTCCCATGCCTCTGTGGACAGTGGTGGGACACTGTAATCATCTACTTGTCATGGGGCAGAATCACAGGCACATGCCACCACAGCCAACTCTGTCTTTATCCTACCTAAATTTAGTTTCTATTTGATTCCTTGTATCTGGACTTTCGCAGTTACCTCCTGATGGTCTCTATCCTTTTGGTCCAGCTTGTGTTTGTCTGTTTGTGAAAGTATTCACCTCAACAGCCTTTTCCGCAGGGGCAGTTCCTGCAAGATACTCACGGACAGCATCGTTCGCATTCTAACAGTGTGCTATTCCCTAAGGAGCTGCATGGTGGAACCAATTACTCCTGTTGTTTCTTTTCATTATCCCTTTATTCATTTGTCTAGTGCTTATTATGAGGCAGGCTCTGGGTTAAGTGACGGCCATCTGCTACTTCATCATGTCACAAACCTCCCAGAAACTCCGAGCTGGAAACCAATGCTCTGCTTCTCAGATGAGAATGCAGTTGAAGTAGGAGATCTACAGTAGGTCGCATGCTCTCCGTCCTTGGCTATAGTCCTAACGACATGTGTTACTACATGCTCCGATGCATCAACAGCTTTGCAGCTCCTGTGCCTAGGCTGGGGTTCAGTAGACCCAGGTTAGCTGCAGACAATCTATCCCAGCTCAAACTGTGATCAGAACAGCAATTTTACTGTACCCATTAGATCACCAAGTGGGGATTTTTGTCTTTTTAATGCTAACTTCCCTCAAGGTCTTACATTTTATCATTAAAGGAACTGTCAGGCAACAGATGATGTGAGGTCTGCAGCTTCACATCTCCCTTGTTAGTCAGGTGTGTACCAAGGAAAAAACCCTAGACCGTGGTCTCATTCAACACTGAGAATGGTTACACAATGCCAAGGGCAGAGATTAGGAACAGCCAAGAATACTGAGATGGAATGCCCAGGCCACTGACAGGATGTTGACTTTTAACAAAAGACTTCAATACTGATTATATTGCCAGTGGGTTCTTTTTTTATTATTTTAGACACCAAAGAGGCAGTGGATAAAAAGACATCAATGTTAGATCCTAGCCAAAATACACACAGCATATCTTAACAAAAATGGAATACATGTCATCAAATTGTACATGAAGCTGTTATTTTTCCATGTGATCCAGCGTATGATCACAGAAGCCTAGCCATGTTTCCCTCCTAGGTTTGAGACCTGAGTTCTACCTTGACCCAAGTGTTTCCTGCTGCTCATGGAGACCATTCTTGGGTAAATGATGGATGCCTCACTCCAGTGATGCAAACGGGAGTCAACCTAGACTCTTTGAGGAACTAACTCTCAAGTAGATGAGGGAAGATTTCCTGGTGCCTAGTACATAGAAATATAACATGAGTTACCCAAAGCCTCCAAGTTACAAATGGCTGAAGACGAGTTTCTATAAATGTTTTTATGTGTGTTGACCAATACAGTAGGTTTGAAACAGGCAGGTGAGAAGATATGGGAGAAGACTTGAGACAAAAAGAAAGAACAGGTCAAAACTCAAACATGGACAATCACATGAACTACTTTACCTGACCAGAGCAAAGAGGCAGAGACAGGAGAGCAGCCGACACACGAACCAGCACCCAAGGTCATGGGATCTGCAATCTGTTAGCAAACACTGAAAAATGAGAGTTTAAACCAGAAAGCAACAAGCAAGAGTCTGATGGGGTAGGGTAATAAGGAATGCTTCTAATGCACTGTCATGAGCACAGACTTCAGAAGCAATTAGGCCTGACACTGAGCGTCTTCACCACTGGGAGTGTTCATTAAAGGCACCCTACGGACCCCTGTAGCTAGTAACCCTCTGGAGGAGCAGACAGTAGTTGCACCAACAAGAAGGCCTCCATTGTGGTTGAAGTTGAAGATGCCTCTGGAATCTACACCAAGGAATGGAGAGAGTAAGATCAGGATGAAAGCTCAAAGTGGGAAAGACGCTGTGTCGGTGTTGATTGTAGATTTGAGTCTAGAATCACCTGGGAGACGGGCCTCTGGGCATGCCTGTGGGAGATTATCTTGATTGAGTTCATTGGGGGTGGGAAGAGACCCACCCACTGTGGTAGCACCGTTTACTGGCTGGGATCCCCTGGACAGGGCACATGAGAAAGGGGAGGTGAGCAGTGGTGTGAGCAGTGGTTTGAATTCATTCTCTTTGCACCCTGCTCATGAAGTTGATAGGACCAGCTGCTTCAAACTCCTGATATGTAGCCCCCCTCCCCATCGTTATGGACTGTTCTCTTAAACTACGAGCCAGATGAGGGCCTGTTCTCCTTTATGCTGCTTTGTCTAGAGAGGTTGGTCTGTGGCTATAATAACCTTAACATTGGTGGGGGTTGGGGAGGTCTATGGCTTTAGGAGATGTTCCCAAATAGAACTTAGTGTGGAAGAATTTGAAGGGTTTGTTTAGAAAAGTCCTTCAATGCTGTAAACAGAACTTAATGATATATTCTAATGGGAAACAGTAGTGCTCAAAGAAACACCAAAGAAAACCTAGAGCAACTTCTATGAGGGAGGGCCCTCTTAGGCACTGGGCTTAAGGCCAGTTGTATGATATTTTAGCCAAGAAGGTGGCCTTCTTTTGCCTGTGTCCTGAGAACCTGAGTTAAGCACAATTAAAGAAAATTGACTAATGTATCTGGAAGAAGGGAGGTGTTTGAGACTAAAGAGCATATAACAAAGCAGGAAGCTGTAACACCATGAGACTTGTGCTATTAAAGAGAAACTTGGCATTCCCCAATAAGAGATCAGAAAGGTGTCCTGAGGGCACAACCCCAGAGGCTACAACTCGGAAAACTGAAAATTTCCATGAAAGGAGAAAGCCTGAACTTGGAAGGCAACTGCTAGAGCCCTATGCTCCTCCAAAGAAACTCCATAGGAGAGTGTGTTCCCAGTGTCAGTGCACATGAATGATATAACCATGACACAGCGGCCCAGACTTTATCTCAGGCTAACAGCAGAACTTTGCAGTACTAGCCACACAGAACCAGCTCTGGAGGCATGAAATATGCAAAAGCAGGGAGGTCATGGACTCTTTCCGTGTGGTTTCAGAGAACAGCTCAGGTCAGGCAACAGGTAGCAGGTTGAAATTTCTATGAGGAGCTTAAAAGTCCATGGGAAAGCTGTGAAGTGGAAATCTAGTTGCCATGGAGACATCAAGATAGTGGAGATGTCAACCTGGGGCATCTATTGAAGACAGATACAGATGTGGAAAGAAGTGAGCCCATCAGAGGGTCCATGTATGCTATAGAAAGCAGATGTGGAGGGGCAGGGATATGAAAACCTTCCAGATCCCCAAAGATTCTGTTACAAGTCTGAGATGCCAGGCATCAGCATGTGGTGTTTCCCTCCTAGAGTCAGATACTACTTTGGATCAGATTCCCAATTCTCCCACTTTGGACTATAAACACTCCCTGTGCCATTATATGTTGTAATTATGTAAAATGTTTCATATTTTATGGTAGTTCACAGATAAGAGACTTTTACTTTTAAATTACTCAGCTATCAAAAACAATGACTTTATGAAATTCATAGGCAAATAGAGGGAACTGGAAAATATCATCCTGAGTGAGGTAACCCAATCACAGAAAAACACACATGGTATGCACTCATTGAGAAGTGGCTATTAGCCCAAATGCTTGAATTACCCTAGATGCACAGAACACATGAAACTCAAGACGGATGATCAAAATGCGAATGTTTCACTCCTTCTTTAAAAGGGGAACAAGAATACCCTTGGCAGGGAATAGGAAGGCAAAGATTAAAACAGAGGTCCAAGGAACACCCATTCAGAGCCTGCCCCACATGTGGCCCATACATATACAGCCACCCAATTAGACAAGATGGATGAAGCAAAGAAGTGCAGGCCAACAGAAACTGGATGTAGATCTCTCCTGAGAGACACAGCCAGAATACAGCAAATACATAGGCGAATGCCAGCAGCAAACCACTGAACTGAGAATGGGACCCCCATTGAAGGAATCAGAGAAAGGACTGGAAGAGCTTGAAGGGGCTCAAGACCCCATATGAACAACAATGCCAAGCAACCAGAGCTTCCAGGGACTAAGCCACTACCCAAAGACTATACATAGACTGACCCTGGACTCTAACCTCATAGGTAGCAATGAATAGCCTAGTAAGAGCACCAGTGGAAGGGGAAGCCCTTGGTCCTGCTAAGACTGAACCCCCAGTGAACGTGATTGTTGGGGGAGGGCGGTAATGGGGGGAGGATGGGGAGGGGAACACCCATATAGAAGGGGAAGGGGAGAGGTTAGGGGGATGTTGGCCTGGAAACCGGGAAAGGGAATAACATTCGAAATGTAAATAAGAAATACTCAAGTTAATAAAGAAAAGACGGAAAAAAAAATAAAATAAAATAAAGAAATAAATCTTTATAAAAAAAATCAGATTAACTATGGGGGTCTAAGGTTTTGACCTAAAAATGATGTATTTGGGTGTGAAGTTGGCACAGGATGATGGTTAGCATTAAGTGTCAACTCAATAGAAACTGGAATCACCTGGGAGACAGGCCTCTAGACACGTCTGTAGGGAATGTTCTTGATTCAGTTTGGTGAGATGGGAAGACCAAAGCACTGTGGGTAGCTCCTTCTCTAGTGGGTATTCTGGGCAGTGTGCATGAAGAAAGGTTGCTGAGCAGTGACCTGTACTCATATCTCTTTGCTTCCTGATTGTGGAGCTGATGGAACCAGCTACTTCAAACTACTGTCACTCTGTCTTTCCTGTCATGATGTACCCTTGACTATCAGCCAGAGGAAACCCATTTTATTATGGTGACAGGTAAAGAAACTAAGAAAGATGTTGTCCAGGAATCGATTGAATATACATCAATACATCCACCAGTGCAAGGTAAGAGATAAGTTTTCCAATGGCAATGTGCATAGAAACAGGCCACTGAATGAGCTACCACCATGGTAGAAATGAAAGGTGATGACACTTGGGAACGATGAGTCAGGCAAGGAAAAAAACCCAAGAGTTCAGGACAAGGAAGTAAAGAAATAAAAAGAACAGGGCTGAAGAGATAGTTTACCAATTACGAGCACCAGAGCACCAGGGTTCAAATCCAAGCACACGCACAGTGGCTGGCAACCATCTTTAACTGTAGTTCCAGGTAACCTAATGCCCTCTGTGTTCTTCATGGACACTGCACACACATAGTGCTCAGACACACATATGGGCAAATCACCCACATGCATGGAATGAAAATTGACAAGTCGTTTTATAAGAAGATGGGGAGGATCCGGAAGGGTTTCAGGGAGGTGAAAGAATATGACCAAGAATAAAAATTAACTAATTACAATAAAATAAAGAACAAAACATAATAAAGAACACAACTTAGGTGCTTTAAAAAAGAAAAGACAAAGGAATGACAAACTGCACCAAAGAAAGAATGGAGGCTTCTCAATTGTTACATACGTGCCAGGCTGCAAGAGCTGGCAAGAAACCACAGGTCACCATCTGCATTAACCCAGGATTAAACCCAAAGGAGAAACTTGAAGTACTTGCCACTTTATAAGGAGTGAAATCAAAATAAACACGTGTAACAGTAGAAAAATTAAAATATTCATATACTGTCACTCTCTGCAAATGGTGCATTGAAATTTCCTGAACCTGGCCAGTACAGGATCCTTTAGAGGCTGAGGGAACATATTGAACAGGACAGGGTTGGTGCTGTGAGCCTTGTTTTCTGCAGACCTTTCTCTGTGGAGAAGAACTAGGGTAGGGTTGTGTCTTCAAGGTTGTCAGGGACCAGAAATAAAGAACAGTTATTTAGCACAAGTAAATAAGAGGAAAATCTATTCTCAAGTCATTACCTCCTGTAAGAGTCATATCTAATGAGGATTAAACCAGACGGGAAGATGATTTTGCAAAATTTCTATTTTCTGTTCCTCGTGCTGCTCACAGGCACTCTTGTGTATTTGATTGCTCAATTGTGAACGTGACAGAATATTGAGGTCACCATGTGTGATCGGTTCAGAGACTGCAAACTACTGTTTCCAAATTCTAGGATCTACCCATCCCCCATCACACACAGTTCTTGGTGGTCTTTTTCTTCCCCAAAAGTCCTGCTTCTGGTTACATGTGACACATCCATCCCAGTTTCTGAGACAAAGTTACAAGCTTAAACACCTGAATACTTCAGACTGAATCCTAAGAAAATTGGTATTACCACGGCACTGGCCCAGCATTCTATCAGAGCTTGATGAATAATTTCATAAGTGTTGCTAAACATCCTGATCTCTTCAGCATGCTCTTCTGCATTTTATTTTCATGAGGCCAAGGAGCCAGTGTCAGAAACCAGCATCACAACCATGTGACCAAGGCAACCTCTGACCTCTCACCCATGACTGGTTGCATGACTGATTTAAACATTAGAAATCTGAGATTGGCTCATGACCTGGTTCTTTGGGTGGGAGGTGCCTATTTGGCTTACTTGGTCACTCTCCTGCGTCTACCGTGATGACATCCTCAGATGTAGGTTAGGGTAGCATGCAGGCTATGTGCTTACCTGCATCTCACAGGAAGATGTTGACATCTCAATACAAGGCTCACTCAGAATCTGACAGAGAGTTCAGCATATGCGTTTTAAGAACTCTTTCTAAGTAAAGAAGGGATGTATGTTTTCACAGAAGAAAATTTAAGAGATATGACAGAATGCAAGGACCACGTTTGTGAGCCAATGTTACTCCCAAATCCAAAGAAAGCCGCCACTCAAACTGTTCAGTCTTCTGATGTCTGTATTTTATGCACAGCATGATAGCACATATGTTTGAACATGTGACACGGCAATACTCATTTTTCCACTTCCTATGAACGTACGTGACATCTTTTCCTTCAGCAAACAGCCAGCATCATTTAATGGCCAGCACAAGCCCCACCCCACCCCCATGCCACCATGTCTGAGATTGCTCTCAGCAGCAGCAAGATGACGGCTGTGATGTCAGCATCTTGTGATGCCAGCATCATTGTCATCGCCTCTCAACCTTTTGGCTAAGGTCAACTGTAGCATCATTGTCAGCTCCTCCTTCATTCAAACCTTTGACTGATCCAGTGAGGCTGCATGTGGGGAAACTGAGGCAGAGTGGCAACCTGCCTAATGTTATACAGACTAAGGATGTTAGACTGTCTTCCACTGACTTCTATCAAAAAAGTTACACTGGTCATCTTTGCAGCCAAATGCACCTGCATGTCTGTAAGTACCTACATAACAGTTTGTGACTGTGACTGCTAGGGCTTGAGGACTGCTAAGATGTCAATGGACAATTTCCAAATTGTTCACCTTCCCAGTTTTTCATTTTGCAGACTAGGGCCAGGGGTTAAACGAGCAGACTGCGATTCATTCATTTGCTTGTCCATCATTTGTCCTTGCACAAATTCTATCACACATTGAAGTATACCATCTTCAGACAACAGGAGCTCCTCTCAGAGGCCCTGACCACTCTCTCTCTCTCCTTGAGCTTCACTGGGTGCACCAAGCTTGCCTCCATATCACTTCTGGCAATGCAGGATGTCTTGTGGAACTGGGGCACCGTGATCCCAGACATCAGAATCTTGAAATCTGGCCCTTCCCCAGAACTGTGTGCAAATACATTTGGAAGCTCTATAGTCTTATTCAAGGGTCTTAACTGGTGACTTTCCTGGAGAGAACCTCCACACCTCAGTGCACATACTGAAGGAAGAGAGGATCCGGACCCATATGTAAACAGACACCGACTCTGTTCCTTTTCACAATGCAATGTAGAAACGTCGTCTGTTCCATCAACAGCCTCACTCAGAACCACTTTCCTCCCTTTTTATTTGCTAGAAAATTCCAAGTACAATGCAGGCTGTGCTGAATTCCATCAATATCCACATTAATATTCTCTCGAAGGCTGAGGCCACCATCCAAAGCTCTCAGTCCCAGTGGCCTTACGCCAAGCATGGGCAGGGTCTATACGCATTTGGTATCTGCTTTGCTTTCCCTTCGCTGCCGGGAAGGGGCTGGCACCATCGCACAGATTATCTCCAGGTTAATTAACCTTTAGGTGAAAACGTAGGATCCCGTGACACTTCCTTCTGGCTCATTATTCTCAGCCTGAAAAGCAGTGAGGGGCTGCAATAAATGCATTAATTAGAAAGTGATTAAATGCACTTGCCTCCACTACCTTGGTGGTTAATCATCTCTGAGAGATGCCTGAAAAGTCACCCTCACCAGGAGGCACAGGGCAGGATGTGGAAGCTTATACACTCCTCCCCCCACCCCCAGAGGCAAGAGGGAGCACGGTAAGGAGTTGGCCACAAACACAAAATGGGAGTGCCCAGAGACAGCCAGTTTGCTTGCTACTGCTACAAGATACTGGACATCCATGGCCGTTGCCAGAGCAAAGCTCACCAGTTTTCTCACCCACAGGAAAGGCACTCGGTGTTTGTCAAATGATTTGTCATGATGCTGAGATTAAACTGCCCATGGTGACTGCCATAGAAACTAACACTCCTTTTAAGAAGGACCTGTGTCTGTGTCTTGGAGAAGTAACTAAGAACCAGTCTATCACAATGACTCCTGACATCTTCCTTTTAGTCACCCTGAAACATGGAAAACTGAGTTTGACTTGGGCAGAGCACGACCTACAGGGAGTGGTCCTCTCTTATTTTTCTGGACTAACCCAGGGAGCACCCACGGGGAGCACCTACAGGGAGTGCTTCTCTCCTTCTTTCTGGACTACTCCAGGAACTCCCAGATGCTTTCTCTTCAAATGGGACCTAGACTGCTTCAGCCACACATCTGGACACCCCCATGCTCCCCTGTCCTGGAGAATATAGCATAGATAGGAGGGCTCAGGAAACCCAAGGCTACTCCACAGAGGGGGTGAGGATGTCACAGGAGATGTCCTCAGATCAGTGCCTCTCACCAACTGTTGCCCAGTTCTCTATAGGCCCCATCTCATCCAAACTTGTCCCTCTGACTTTCCATCAGTTCTATGGGTTACTGAAAAGTATGTTTGACTATGGGCTTACAGAGTCCATGAATCAATGATTTTGATGTTTTTGGCTTTCTATGGGGGAAAAAGTACAAAGTTTCTAAAAACAGTTCAAGGCAACTGAAAACCTCATCTTCTCAGTCTGCCTCAGCCTCATCCTCGTTGGCAGTATAGTTCCTACCTTCCAGCCACCCCTCTGTCACCTGGGACAGGAAGAGTTCAGGCTGAGAAAGTGAAAGCATGTTTCTCATGAACATCCGTGTGGAGAACACTGCTTCCCTGCTGATGGTGCTGAAACCCCCCTCTACTTCCTGAGTGTTGTGTTGTCTGATTCAGAAACAAATGATGACCCCAGGACCATTCCCCAGCTCAGTCACAAACAAAGTTCCTCTGCTCCCTGCTTTCCCACAAGGCAGAGTTCCTGATGTCCTAAAGGGAAATTGGAGCCCATTTTCTTCACAGAGCCCAGCGCAGCTGTATTTTGGGCATACTTCAAACAGTAAACAGACACCTGGAATGCAGTCTTCACTGAACCTGGTTGGGGGTTTTACTCCTGGAGATTCATAAATGGCAGCCTTCTTTACCCTTGGTGCTTCAGACCAGGCCTTTGTGGGAAAGGGGTCCTTGTAGTTGGAATTGAATAGATTATGATGAGGTCATGCTGGAGTATTATGAGGCAAATGCACCATAGAAAGGAGGATGTACACAGGCACAAGGAGAAGGAAGATGTACGCAGGCACAGGGAGAAAGTGGATGTGCACACAGGGAGAAGGAGGATTGTGCACAGGGAGAATGAGAATGTGTACATGGGACAGTGAGAAGGATGATGCACACAGGCACAGGGAGAAGGTGATGACCCAGAAGCACCTTCATTCACAAGCAATGCTGGTGGTGCTCAATGTGTCAGGGGAAGTTGAGAGATAGGCCTAGAGCAGAGTCACCTTCCCAATCTCAGAAGGAGCATTTTACTTCTAGAATTTGTTTTAGTGACAATAGCTTGTTATTGGAAATAGATTCCGATTACAGTTTCCCCTTCCCCATCTTCTTCTAGGTCTCCCATATTCTTGATGACACCATGACTCCAGACATCAGTCTCTGCTCTTGGGAGAAAGGAAATAACATTCTGTGTTCCTGTCCCAGACCCCTAACTCTACAAGAGCTATGGTCCTTCCTGAGAAGTTCTTAAGCTGGACTTTTCCTTTCAAAGGTGCCCTAGGCAGGATATGTGGTAGATCATTGCCCTGTGACATACAGCCCAAGACAGAGTCTGGGCAACAAGAATTGGCTTCGTATACAATGGGAGTTCAGAAGCCTAGCATGGTATTTTGAAAGAGAATGGTTCCCATAAGTTCAGGTTTCCATTCTTGGTCTTCAGTTAGTGCAGCTGTTTTGGGAGGATAAAGAGGTGTGGTTTTGTTAGAGGAGGTGTATCCCTGGGGATAGGATTTGAGGTTTCAAAAGCTCACAATGGACCCAATCCCCCCGCTCCCCCTGCAACCTGCAGATCAGATGTGAGCTCTCAGCTACTCCCCAAAACTATGCCTGTCTGCCAGTCGCCACACTCTATCATGATCACAGACTAACGCTCTAAAACTGTAAGCAAGCCCACGATGAAATACTTTCTAAGATGCCTTGATCATGTGGTCTCCTCCCAGCAATAGAACGGTAACTAAGACACCATAGGAACCTTGTCACTGCCACCCCTCAATCAGAGGGCAGATCGGCTGTGGGGCCTGAGAATGACGAGTCTTGGCTCTCTGGTATCATTCACGAATTGCAATCTCCTTCACACTGACAGTTCAACTCTGACAGTGGACAGCTAGAGTTTCCATCTCTGTTCAGCAGAGACCTATTAGCTCTAAGCTCTGAAAGAGATCCAACACTTAGGCTAACAGATATACTTCAGGATCATAGCAACCTGACAAACACAAGCTCCAAAACCCAGTTTGAAGCAACTATGTTGAAAAGGTGAGAGGAAAGGAAAGGTCATCATAGGGGCTCTTGACCTCAGCTGCACCTTTCATGGTACACCTGCCCCTAAGGTAGGCTCCAGCCCATCTGGGACTTGAGCAACAGCAAGGGTGTCTCCCTAACTGTTAGGCTATTGGATGGTTCTTCTTCCCGGCCCAAGCTAGTCCTTTATCTTCACACTGCTGCCTCAATAGCACCCATCCCTCAACCTCTACCAGGACCTTCTTTGATCTCTGGGTCCAGTTGATCAGCTATATGAGACTGTAAGGTCATGTTCTCTATGAATCAGAAGGCTCCAGTGTCAGGCTCAAACAGCAAGGAAGAGAGAGCTAAAATGAGAAAGAAAAAGGGATGAAGGAGAAAGCAGGGAGAATGTCCTTGCAGCCCCCTGCCTGCCTAGGTCTGACTTTGGTTTCCTGGCTCAGAGTCAGAACTAAAATGAGCCTGATATTGACCTTTATTTCCCTAGTCCCATCTCAACACCGAGACATCCTTGGAAGACAGCCCTATCACAGGATGCAGTGCCAACAGCACACCCACAGGGCTTCGAAAGCAAAACTATTGCAAAGGAATGGGAGTTTGAATACATGGGAGACATGCTGCAGCCTGTGATCAGAGGGTTATTCCAAGGAGCCTGCACTGAGACCCTGCAGCCTGTGTGTGGTCACAAGGACACTCCAAGGAGCCTGCACTGAGACCCTGTAGGTTGTCTGTGCTCACAAGGATACTCCAAGGAGCCTGCACTAAGCCCCAGTGCTGCCAATCAAGAGCTCAGAGAAACCAACAGAAGCAGAGTGAGCTCCTCCTCCCTGTCTGTCAGTCTGTCTGTAGATCAGTCTCACTTGCCCTGCTACCCCCACCCTCGAAAGGCTTCACATCTCTCTCTCCTAACCTGAGCTAGAAGAGTGAAGGGATGTGGAAATGACCTTCCTTTCCTTCTCAAAGGTGACAGATAGTGTCACCGCTGTGCTCTCCCACCACCACCACCACCACCACCACCTCCCCGGCCCCTTGAAGTGACCTTGGCACTGCACCAAAAAATGGGAAAGTCACTCTTCTCCCATACCAATGGACAGGAACTCTGTGCGGCTATCTCACTCGCATGAAGCATTTCTTCCTTCTCCCTGGTATTTATACCTATGAATTCTTAACATTTTAATGACTTTTAAATATGCACAATCATTTCTGAGAAGCATTCCACACTTCATAATCGCCTCCATCAACCGACCCATTTGGGGCTTTTGCCCCTGGAAAGGGGCGCAAGCGATCTGTAAATGTAATTTGCTCTTATATCGGCTGTCATTACCTTGGGGCCTCCTGGGCTCCAGAACTGTCCGGGGCTCATATGTTCCTGAGCTGTTGCTGTTTTTTAATTATAAGCATTTCCACCAAAATGAATCACTGCTTAAAATTCCAGCCGTGAAGCAATTTTTTTTCTACTCAGCTATACTGAACTGAAGCCCATTTAGGCAAGAAATGCAAAGTGTCAGGAGGAGGCTGTCTGCTCAGGGCTGCCCGGTCTCTGGTCTGTCCTCAGAAGGATAGTGGATTGTGGGAAACTGGGGTTTTCACCACCATGAACAGTTTGGTTCTTCTCAAATGGTCACCTACAGAAATTGGCACAGACCAAAAAAAAAAAAAAAAAAAAAAACAAACAAACAAACAAAAAAAAAAAAAAAAATGACATGAGTAAGCTTCAGAGCCTGACACAGGGGAGCTTCTTTACTCAGAATACATAATCCCCTTTCATCCTTCTCTCTGAATTGCATTCTCTGAATGTGGTCAAATGCAAATTGACTGTTATGCCTAACTGCCCACCCCCTCACCTGCTCCAGTCACTGTCTACAACTATTAAATGCACTGTTTAGAGTGAGCACACTCATGATGCTAGACTTTTGAGAAAAAAAGTCACGCAAAAGAAGTAGGCAATAGGATGAAAACGAAGGTAGATGGTGGGTTATTGAGGTGAAATACTCCACAGAACGAGGGGAAGAGCTCAGCAAGGCCTTGCTGACATGGGTATTGTGTTTGATTTCTTTGGAGGAAATCTAAGACTGGAAGTAAACAACTCAGGAACTTTAGGAAGTCCCTAAAACTAATGTAATTCTCTTGGCCCCTCACTTCCTGTGTCTATGTAAGCTGTAAAGTCCACTGAGCCATTCTCCGATGAGCTGAACTGCCTGGAAGGATCGGGAATTGACAGAGCTGCCTGCAAGAGGCTCAGACTAGCTAAGTCACCAGAAAAGAACACTCTCCAGCCTGTTGTGTTATCTGTAGACTGTGCAGTGTGCTCCATGTTTCCAACTTCTGTGAGCTGTTGAGGGCTTTTGGGATACAGTTGTTTCTCAGTCTTTGATGCCTTCATAAGTAACCCTTTGTCTGTATTCCTATAAGTAACCTACCAAACTCACTGGTTTTTACCAAGTTGAACTTTGGTCTATTTTTTTGGTTCCTTATCTGGGTGAAAACCATTTGTTTCTGCCTTCCCAGGAATAGACTCTATAGTATAAAAAGCATTTGATTCAAGCCTTTTCATTTGCCCCACAAAAAGGAGAGTTGCTGGCAGATATAGGAAAAGCAGGCTTTTGTAAGGTGCAGGCTGCCACAGAATCAGTGGCCTTCAGGCTACCAGAGCAATGCTCACCCTTTACACTTTTATCTTAGGGATTTCCCTGAGCCTCTCCTCTAGCCTGAGCAGGCAAACGTTCTCTCCCTAGAAGGGAGCCAAAGCAAATGAACCTTTGAATGTTTTTCACAAGTACAAACTCCTCCACTCCTCCAAGTGACCTTGTTGTCAGAGACTGTGAGATGGTGAGGTAGTGAGTGAGGTAGATCACTCTGGGGAGCCACAGGGATTATGCAAGTCATCCGTCTATGACCACAGGCTCCTTGGACATCAAAGCTGAGTGCTCATGACACGAGGTGTTATGGCCCAGACTATGACAGATGAACACAGGAGCAGGTCTGTCTTGCACTTGCCCACTGGTGCTGCGGCAGTTGGCATCTTAAGCTAAACCATGGTCCTTAAGAGGTTGGCCTTGCTCTGGGAGACATTCTTCCTCCTTCCTGTTCCCTAGGGGCTTCTGGTGTCTTCAAGTTATGACTCTGGAAAAGTCATGAACATGGTGCTGATTTGGCCTTTGTGGACAAATCTGGCTGACTGGCCCGATCCTGTTTTAGGTGTTCCCTTAAGATGAAAGTGATCAGTCAGTAGAATGTTGAATGGGGCCACAGAGAAGCACCAGGCTAGCTTCTGCACTAGAGGCTTTGTTTAGAGTCTCTAACTAGCCAGCCACCTGAGTAAATTAAGTTAGAACTTCTGTGAAACAGGTTGCTGAGAAGGGACAGCGCTTCTTCTCCATTAGCTGAGATCCTGGCTTGTGTCTTTGGAGGAAGAACTGCATTCCCTCTATTGCAGCGTGGGAGCTCTGGGATCTTCCTCGAACTCTGGGCATTTTTCTTCCAGGGCCCATTTGCATTAATCACAGCTGCCCTTATGCCCCAGCAGTGTTTTTCATTAATTGTACACTCTCCACTTATCTCTTGAACCTTGTACTCCAAGGCCCCCTCTTACTAACTTCCAGCCGCACAAATCTTTACAAGACCAAACATGCTATGCAGTTAAAGGGCTATGTCTACCTGGAGCCAGTGTACATTCTTCTAGCGCATTCTGTAAACACAAAATCCTAGGGCTACTTATCCACAAAGCTCTGTGTCTAGCTTTCCTCCAGAGCTCTATCATCTGAGTTCATTCCACCACCACAGTGAAAATCACAACTGAAGGGTTGGAGAATTATGGCATCCTGCAGGGCTGGGTTGGATGAGCCACTCAGATAGTTGGGTGGGGCAAGGTAGGTGAAGAGGTTAAACTGAGCTCTGAGGCCCAGTCCACTAGCCCTGTTCTGGAAATCTGTGATTCTCTTGTTCACATCTGGTCTCCTAGACCCTTCAAAAGGCCCGGTTGTGCAGAAGAGGACAGAATGGATCCTATTTAACAGTTCATCGTACTCATTGTTACTTGGCCTTAGAGACCTCATACATGAGTCCCTGGATATCATCTAGGCTACTGTCCATGCTTCTCAGTACTGATTTCCCAACCAACCCCAAGAAGACATTCCATAGAATGTGTGCAGCTTGTTAAGAAATGAAACTCAGGCCTTACCTGGAGGGGATATTCTTCACTTGACCCTACCAATGGCTGTCAAGCATCTCATGGTCTGGTCTTTTTCACCCAGTGGGGTACCTTGATGGCCTTTCAGATCTTAGCATCTTGGAGACTCCATCTTAGCATCAGCTTGGTTGAACACAGTATAGGGGGCTGATCATTTCCCTAACAACTATCAGCTGAGGGTTAGTCAAGAGAAAGGGTGCTGGTTTGCCTTCAATGATTGGCTAGACATAGGATGGATTCCATGTGGAGGGTGGATCCAGAATTACCTACCTGACATTCATGACATTCATACTCTGTCATGCCTCCATGTCTGCCATCCGAGAAAACAGTGTTCCCAGGATGTGCATAGGAAATGAGAAGTTCCAAATCCAGGAGGACAGGAAAATATCAGCATGGGCAAATTAGGGGCACAAGGCCTCTGGCATAAAACAGAGGTTGGGTAGACAAGGGAGTTGAGATGTAGTTGATTGGATGTAAGTTAAGAAGAACCTTTTAGAGCAGTACCAGGGAAAGAAAACTGAGAGAAAAGGACAAAGGACCCTGTGAGAGGTCATAGCAGCATAGGAATATTTGACTAGGGGTGTTAGGTATGAAGGGAGAGTGAACAGGTGTGGAGTCCTGGCCTTCATGTGAGGGACAGATGAATGAAAGCTATGAGTGAGGTCATGGGATGCCCCATGCAGGACAAAGAACTGGCATCTGGGAGTGGAGAGAAGATAAGAATTCTAGAACAGGGGCCCATGAGATCCAATGCCTCGGTGACCAGGGACATATGTAATATGTAATGTTAAACATACTAACTATCCTTAATGTGGAGTTTTTTTTTTTTTTGCAACCTGAGGAGAAGTAGGGCATAACTATCAACAAAGGTTCATGAAAGCCATTGATGTGTCTTGAGAAAACGAAATGTCAGCTTCCTGTGGGGCTCAGGCAGGCACTAACACAGAGGGGCTTGCCTTCTATTCCACAAGCACCTTTAAGTAGGGTTCTTTCACAGAACCCTGTGGTAAGACTTCCATGCTTACTCACATTACACTCTTTAGATATCTCTGTAGACCCATTGACATGAAGAACCGTGCAGTTGGAGCTCACTTTCTAAGCTCAGGTAATGATGATGACGACAACAACAATAATAATAAAGTGCACTCCAGTCAAAGCAGAGAGGATCAGAAAGTAAGGCTCAGCCAGGCCCCAAGACATGGAAGTCAGCAAATAAGATGTCTTAAGCGTGCAAAGAAATCTCATGTCCTGGTGGATCAGCCCAGTGCTGTATCCTGTCACAGTCCACTGCACAGATGTGACAACATAGTAATAGAACCATCAGTCTGTTTATTGAAACTGGATTCAACTCTACAAATGTCAATGACCGTTTAATAGACAGCCTTAAAATACTTCATCTGTGATGAACGGAACCCTTCCTTTCCCAGCCCACATCTCATCTGAACATGTTGAATACCAAGTCACAGAGGCAACATTTCCCAGCTTGCTTTTATCTGAGAAAATAAAGAAATACCGTCTCTCTGTACAATAAAGCACACACTCAAAGACAGTTGTAATTGGAGGTTTATATAACAAAGTTGTGGTCATGCATGTTTGTTGGGTGGGAAGCTTGAGTGGGCATACTAACATACCTCTGTCTTGGATGAAGCAACACCTTAGTGAGTAATCATTTCTGATACCATTTCTTCAGATAAAGAGATCACAAGCAAGTGATGTCTGGGCTTTGGGCACGTTTTCCACTCTCCTGGGGTGTGGTGAAGTCCACAAAACACATTGCTGTACAGCAGACCTTCAGGCTAAGTAGCTCTAAATACAAATGATAATATTGAACGTTCTCCAGAGGGAAAGAATGGACGTGTGTGTGTGTGTGTGTGTGTGTGTGTGTGTGTGTGTGTGTGTGTGAGAGAGAGAGAGAGAGAGAGAGAGAGAGAGAGAGAGAGAGAGAGAGAGAGAATTCACTAGATTGGCTTATGTCATAGGACAGGGAAGTAAGTTGAAGACTGTACCCTGGAGAGACTACAAACCCAGAATCTGCTCAGTGAAGCTGTATGCCTCAATAGTCCCAGCCTTGTGCTGAAGGTCATTAAGGTCTATGACAAGGGGCTGGAGAGATGGCTCAGTGGATATGAGCATGGACTAATCTTCCAGAGGACTTGGGTTCAATTCCCAGCACTCCCATGGCAGCTTACAATTGTCTGTAACTCCAGTTCTAGGGGATCCAACAACACACAGATTAATGTGCAAGCAAAACACCAATGCATGTAAAATAAAAATATGCAAATGCTATTTGGTCACCTTTGAAATGCACATATAAACTCACGTACACACATTCATACATACACTAACACACATATATACATGCACTCACACACATCATATATGCACTCACACATACACACACTCACACATACAAACTAACGATGCACTCCCGCACACACATTACACACATATACACACACTACATATATCTCCCCTAAAGGGGACATTGAAAGCAAATCTATCATTGGTATCACTGATCTCTAGCTGCAGAGGTGGTCACTGGACAGACCTACTCAATGCATCTTCAGTATGTAAGGAAGAACTTCAATAATAGTGGGGAAGGAGAGCTGGAGCATCTAAGAACTCCAAAATTCCAACATGAAGCTAAAGGGACAGGGAACAAGGAAAGGAGGACCTCCAAGCAAGACTGTACCATGAAGTCTTTACTGGGTGTTCATTATGTTTAAAGATGGACCATGCACAGTCCAAATTTGTGTGTTACCCCTTTTGTCAACTAAAACGTCAACATTTCTTGTGGCTCAGTGGCCCAGCTCTGCAGCACCACAGGCTTCACTGGAGAGGAGCTGCGTCTGGCTCTCCCTTGCTTCACTTCTGAGAGGCCCTACAATGAAAGCACTACCATTGTGCAAACTTCAGAAAACACAAACAGAACAATGCAAATTGCCGTCACATGTGATAAATAAACTCTGGTTACTTCCATGTGCTGGGCCTGATTTATCACCTCTAGGCCTCACTTCAGATCTCTGAGAGAGAAGGGCCAAGGAACTTTGGCTTCAGCGCTGGGTACTGCTCAGGCCAGTGTGGATCAGGCTCTGGAATCTGGCTCTGCCCTCCAGCTCACCAACAGTGTCCTACTGAGACTGAGGAGACATTCACATAGCATCAATGTCAACATCTAACGTGAAGAACCCAGTGGCCTTTAGTAAATCCATGGTGTTCTGGAATCGTGTTCCTTTATGGATCCTAAATATGACTAGTTCCCAAGGAAAATCATTCCTGCTGGTTCCTGTCATTGTCATCTCTGAGTCTTCCATGGGGTTTCTAGGGACTTCTGTGGTCTGTGTCTTCCATAGAAGAGAATAGTTAAGAACACAAAACCTTCTGTGTTTGTCCTCCTTCATCAGCACTATGCTTCCCAGGCTCCCTTACATTGTAGGACATATACATATACATTGTGCTGTTTTAAATCTGTAGAATATATCATTCATGGATAGATCGATGCTTATCTGACCACTCTCGGTGGATGTCTCGGCTGTATTCCCTCTTAGATATTGTACTCATGCCTTGAGCTATAAGCAGGTATTTATTGAGTAATTCCTTGCAATTCTTTCTGAGCCTGTAATTAAAAGCAAAACTGTTGTCTTACATGTATAGATGACTTTTGGAGGAATGACCACACTGATTCCCACAGAAACAGCCACTTCAGATTTTCACGATCAGTTTATAAGTGTTCCAAAGTTGCTACAGTTGCACAAAAAGCAGTTATTTACCTTTAAAAAGTAGAATACAACCACTATTGCAAAGAACAAGATATGCTATGCCATTGATATTTTGTTTGCATTGCCATGGCAACTAGAGGCCTTGACTGTCTTTTCACACGCCTGTTCAGGCACAGGCACATCATTTAATATACTATACAGGTTATGTACTGTACAGGTAACATACTGCATAGGTTATATACACTGTACAGGTTATATATACAGTACAGGTTATATACTGTACAGGTTATACACTGTAAAGGTTATTGTACTGGCTGGTTTTGTATGGCAACTTGACACAAGCTGGAGATATCACCGAGAAAGGAGCCTCCCTTGAGGAAATGCCTCCATGAGACCCATCTGTAAGGCATTTTCTCAATTAGTGAAAAAGAGGAAAGGGCCCAGCTCATTGTAGGGCTGGTAGTCCTGGGTTCTATAAGAAAGCAAGCTGAGCAAGCCAGGGGAAGCAAGCCAGTGAGTAACATCCCTCCATGGCCTCTGCATCAGCTCCTGCTTCCTGCCCTGTGTGAGTTCCAGTCTTGACTTCCTTTGGTGATGAACAGCAATATGGAAGTGTAAGCTGAATAACCCATCCCCCCAACTTGCTTCTTGGTCGTGATGTTTTGTGCAGGAAAAGAAACCCTGACTAAGACAGATATATACTGTGTAGGTTATATACTGTACAGGTTATATATTGCAAAGGTCATATACTACGTAGGTTACATACCTAACAGGTGCTTGGGCCAGCTTTTAACATGGGCTATCTTTCTATTGTTGAGGTTTTAGGTTTCTTTTTAAATTTGGGGCTCTAGGCCATAAACTGATGAGTGGATTATACATAATTTTATTTTGTTTACTGCCTTTCTTTTCTTTATAATGCCACTCAAAGCATGGCTTTCTCTTTCAAGACAGCCTTAGCTACCTCATTTTTGATTGTTACTCATAGCTTTTGTTTCCATGATTGGGAATCTGATATCAAATTCTTTGTCTAGAAGATTGACAATTGACACTGACATTTTCTTCTAAGACTATTTGTACTTGTATCTTTCCTACATGTCTTAGTTAGGGTTTTATTGCTGTGAACAGACAACATGGTCAATGCAAGTTTTATAAAGAACAACATTTAGTTGGGGCTGGCTTACAGGTTCAGAGGTTCAATCCATTATCATCAAGGCAGGAGCATGGCAGCATCCAGGCAGGCATGGTGCAGGAGGAGCTGAGTTCTATATCGTCACCAGAAGGAAACCAGGAACAGACTGAGCATCTTAGGAAGAGCTATGAGGAGGTCTCCAAGCCCACCCCACAGTGGCACACTTCCTCCAACAAGGCCACATCCCCTAATAGTGCCATTCTCTGGGCCAAGCATATGCAAACCATCACACCTACTATTGGCCCATTTTTATTTAGTTATTATGTAGAAGGCCAATTCTTCTTCTTCTTCTTCTTCTTCTTCTTCTTCTTCTTCTTCTTCTTCTTCTTCTTCTTCTTCTTCTTCTTCTTCTTCCTCCTCCTCCTCCTCCTCCTCCTCCTCCTCCTCCTCCTCCTCCTCCTCCTTCTTCTTCTTCTCCTCCTCCTTTTCCTTTTTCTCCTTCTCCTTCTTTCTTCTTCTTCTTCTTCTTCTTCTCCCTCTTCGTTTTTTAACATAGTCCTAACAACACCATTGACAATACAACCCTTTCTCTGAGTTTTCTGAGCCTTCTCACTTTAAGCCATCTCATCTTAATGTATGGATTTGCTTGAAACTGTCAATCTGATTCTATTGATCTGTATGCCTACACTTATGCCAGCACTTCCCAGTTTTAATAGACTCAGCTAACTGATTTTTAAAGTTTTGCCTTTACACAATTAATGGAATAATTTTATGGCTTTACCAATAAATCACAATTTCATGTTCAGATTATCACTATTTCTTACCAGGAGTGTTGTTAAACACACACACACACACACACACACACACACACACACACAGGTTGATGAACGAGTTGATCTGTAAGTATTTCTCAAGACAACTTCATAGAAAGCGAGTTACTGGGTTTTAGAAAATGTATAATTTTGTGGTTGTGGTAGCCATTGTCAAATGTCTTTCCACCCATAATCCTCTGGTGTTTCTTCTCCTGATTTGGAAGCCGGCCGGCTACCTGCACATGATTTATGCCAATTTTATCTCAGGAATATAAAAAAAAAATTGGTTATCTAAAAATCACCTGTGTTGGATATCATCTGTCCTTCACAGCTTTAAAATTACCTACAAGTATAAAGGTCAGATTCTCTGAAAAGGCCAGGAGACTCTGATCCAGATGTAACCGTCATCAGTGAGCTGCAGATTATGTGTGCCTCCTGGCTGGTGGCTCCACCAACCTCCCTATGGTGGTAACATTTCTCAGTTTTACCTTAAAAATAAACACTGTGCAGTGTTACATAATGGTGGATGTACTTTGAATAAAATTTCCCATATCCAAATGGAATGAGGCTGCTAAGTCAGCCCTCTCTGGTCCCACTAGTTAGGAACTATGTTGTACTAAGGACAAGATGATAAATCCTTTATTTGGTAAGAGGGGCAGCCCTTTCTCTGCATCCCTGAGAAGAAATGATTCTGGAAGCTCTCCCCTATGGATAACACATCCTCAATTGTGTGGTCTGTAGAGTTTCACCGAGCCAGGCACAGCTCCCATTGCCAGCAAACTCAGTGATGAGCATGGAACCACACTTAGCCAGAGAAAGAATGGCACTGTTGCAGCATGGGATAAACTCCCCCAGCCTTGAGGGTCTTTGAGTCTGAAACATGGGCTGCAGCTCAGGGCTCTAGCAGGGTCCCTCACTGACAAAAGTACTTTAAATCTTTCTCTTTTAGAACCAAAGCAGAGTTATAAAAAGTACCAGGAAACAAGCCATGTATCTGACTACCTGGTGATTCCAGAAGAAACCAGAGTTGTGCTGAGCTGAACGAGATACTGGAATTCTGATGTGCTTCCCATATTTCCCATCTCACCCTGTGTAGACATCAGCAATCTGGAAACATACGCCTATGTATCGAACCAGCATTCAGTGGTTTCAGCTTTTCATACTGCAGTCCATGAAACCATGTTCTAGTGGTCACTAGAACAGTAAACTTAGCCCTGCCTGTGCCCACTACTGCCCTCTGCTGGTTAGAGAGGAAAGGCTCTTTGCTTTGTTTTTCTCATATGTGTTCTCCAAATTAGGAATAGGGGACCAGGAGTAGAGAAAGGAGAAGGGGGGGGACAGAGACTGCTTTGGGAGAGGGACGTAGAACAGGACTTCAGGATTTTAGGGACATTTTTCTTCAGAAGGACTGGATTCCCATCTTCACCTCAGACAGACGTCTTTGTCCAAGAGGCATTGGATCTAGATAAGCCATCCGCACCCAGGACATTTAGAGGAGACAAGATCAGGGAACTTCCCACACTTCCATACTACTATAGAGCAAGAGAACACAGCAGAAAATAAGCAAGAAAATGGAAAAGATTCTAAAACTGAACAAGATAAAGAAAATATGCAAGACTGACAGAGAAACCTATGGTAAATGAATAAAAAGAAACATAGTCAAGCTTCACACTCACGCTGCACACAGCTTAGAGAAGAGCAACCCATCCTACAGATAGTGGTCCAAGACAGACCTGACCCAGGTCTCCTGAATCCTGTCAGCTCACTGACTGGGGGGTAAAAGAAAATAAAGAGAGGAGAGAATATGTTTGGTGGGGGTGCAGTAAGGTGTGGGGGAAGGGGTACCTCTGCAGCCCATTCTGAGGCATCCCTTGCCCTTGAAGGACCAGCATCACGACAGTATAATATAGAAAAGAGTTTATTCAGGGCATGGGGAGGGGGAGTTGAGAGGGTAGTAGAGACAGAGAAGGGGGGGGGAGAGAGAAAGAGGCCAGCTATCAGCACATGGAGAGAGAGGGAGGAGGCCAATAATTAGGAGAGGGGGAGTGGGACAAGAAGACAGAGAGAGAGCAGGAAGACAAGAGAGAGAGGCGAGGGCAAGCAGCCCCTTTTAGAGTGAGTCAGGCATGCCTGGCTGTTGCCAGATAACTTGGAAGGCGGAGCATAGACAAAATGCTAACAAAAACCACGAGGGATAACGTTTATGCAACGTTAACAGAGAAGATGGTTAGAGTATTTCAGAGTAGAGGTAATGTTTACGCATCACAGAAGGCGAGTCTATAAGTAATCTTTCTGAAAGAGTGGAGAAAAGCCTTGATTGAGATTGGGGAACAGAGCACATTTATCAAGTTAACAACACTGGCTCTGAGGAAGAGGAATGCATTCATAATGGGTCAGTTCACCGCCCAGAAGTTAAAGGTCGAAAGGAAACAGAGAACTCAGAAGACAGTGGTGAAACGTTCACACCAGCCATCTTCAGAGGAACTTAATGCAGAGGGAAAGAGTGCAGGCTCCCCTGACAGATAACACAACACGGGAGAAAACTGTAGCAGGAGTGGCTTCCTCACCCAACACAGGAGCTAGAGAGAATGCAGGTTCCTTTCCCATAGCCTTCTAGGGCTGGCTCTTGAGAGACTATCGCTCTAGGTCCAGGAGATCTCGCACTAGCTTGTGAAGTCCATGGGCACCTGCACTCCCATGTGTACATACACACATACACATAATTAAAACTCCTTATAAGATAGCTAAAATATGCCTTTCTTTTGAAGATATATATATATCTATATATATATATAGATATATATATAGATATATATATATGCTGTCGCTGTCTTCAGACACACCAGAAGAGGGCATCAGATCTCATTACAGATGGTTCTGAGTCACCATGTGGTTGCTGGGATTTGAACTCAGGACCTCTGGAAGAGCAGTCAGTGCTCTTAGCCGCTGAGCCATCTCTCCAACCCAAAATACGCCTTTCTATCCTCTTTGGCAATGACCGACCACAGATAATTTAGAAGGGAGGACCGCAAAAATTAGCAGGAAGATTTTCATGACTATCTAGTGAGAGATTGCCTGCGGGTTGGGGATTTGACTCAGTGGTAGAGCGCTTGCCTACCAAGTGCAAGGCCCTGGGTTCGGTCCCCAGCTCCGAAAAAAAAAAAAAAAAATAACGAGAGATTGCCTGCTTCTTCGAGCATTGTTGTTAGGGCTCCTCGTTCAGAAAGCACGGTGGTTAGTTTTCCTTGGAGAAACATTGGGACAGAAACGCTTTTAGTAGCCATTAATCCCCATGACCGTATCCACGCCTCTCTTCTAAAAGGGCACAAAGCAGACACAGACTCGGAAGGAGAGTCTGTCTAGTGAGCAGTGGCAGACCGCAATGTCGCATGAGGGGCCCTGAGTCTGCAGTCAGCCGCTGGTCCCCAGGTAAGAGAATGTGGAGACTGACAAACATGTATTTCCTGGTAGATAACCCTCTCTTACCTGCAGCTGCTTACTGACTTACATGCTCCCAGGCCCGCGGAGCACCAGGCAGGAAGTTCTGGAGAATAATGAGAGAATCCTATTCTTTCTGGCCCAGGGGCCTGAGGCAGGGATGATCTTTGCCTCTCTGGAGGACGCTGGCAGTGTGTGCAGAGATATTTTTTATACTGCCTGAGGAGAGCAGAGTCGCATTATTAGTGTGTAGCGCATGAAGGCTGGGGCTGCAGCTACCGTGCCATACATCGGTGAGCCCGAGGATAATTGCCTGGGCTAAAGTGTCAACCGAGCGGAGATTGAGAAACCTTGATTAATGAGCGAATCAGGACTACCCAGGCCAACCCCGAGGCAGGAATTACTTTCCACCCCAGGCCTGGAGTCTGTCTTTTTTCCTCGGGTGTACAGGATTGCAATTCAAAATGGGGCTGCTAAGTAATTCAGCCGTAATTACGGTGATGGGGGAGGAAGGCATGGGACAGATGAGCTGAGGAGAGAAAGTCAGCAGAGAGGGCTGCCAGCTTTGGGGTGAGAATTCAGAAGGTGGCCTTGTCTCAACCGATGCTTGGTGGAACCTGTTCTTCCTGACTGAGTTCTGTGGAGACAGAATCTGGTCAGCGAGGACCTCCACAAAATAAAGAGTACTCTGCCATCCTGGAAAAGAGTGTACACAGAAAGGGTGGTTAGGACACATGTAGCAGTGTGAGTGGCATGTTTATTTTTTTATTTATTCCTTGAGAATTCCATCCATGTATACAAAGCCTTTTGATCCCGTCTGTCCCTTCTGCCCGACCTTTCATTTACTGTTTATTAGTAATTAAGTTTGTCATTTGAAAGGGTCATGCACGTAGACAGTATATTCTGATTCTCTTTGCTCATTCGCTGTTATCCCCACCGTCCCTAACGATCAATCCCTCTCTGAGATTAATGGCTTTCTCTCTATTTCTGACACATTTGGTTTTAATCAGAGCCACCCAGTGACCACTGGGTCAGCACTCTCAATGGGAGTCCGGTGGGCTCACCAGTGATCTGTGCATGTTTTAAAAACAAAAAAAAAAAAAAAAAAGAAAAAAAAAGAAAAAAGAAAAAGAAAAAGCAGAAAAAGGTCTCATAAAGTCAACCTATCCAGGTGGTCAAAGAAACAACCTAATGTCCTTCAGTCTACACACAATTCATTAACATAAGCTACAATCCTATGTGTGTGTGTGTGTGTGTGTGTGTGTGTGTGTGTGTGTGTGCCTGGGCAAGGCATGTGTGTTATAAATAAATAAAATGATTTTGCATGCAACAGTACGGCCAAACCTTGAAAATATGCTGAGTGAGAGATACACATATACTATATGCTATATATGTGCCTCAAATTGCAGTTTACTACATGAGATGTCTAGAACAAACTGATACGCAGCAACAGAAAGACTGATGATTGCCAGGGCCACCGGGGTGACTGCATTTTAGGAGAAAATGTTCTGCAGCTAGAAAATATCTGCTCAATAGTATGCCTGTGTTGAAAATCCACTAAATGGTCTACTTTAAGATGGTCATGATGGTGACATTTTCACTCCATAAATTTGATCTCAGACACAGAATATTTGGTGAGACCTCACCTGGGAAGACGGTGATGAGTTCCATTAAATAGAAGGGAAAGGAACCTGCCTCCTCCTTACTCACATTAGCCTGCTAGGGGGCTCCGCTGTCCCCTTCACCCAGCCTGATGGTAGATTGTATTAAGGCACAGTGAGAGTTCACTCTGTCGCCCCGTTCTTCTGCCCATTCCAATGTCCCCTGTATCCCCACATATCATATCCCCTGGTGCACTTTCTATCACTCATTGCCAGGCCTCCCCTTGCCTCATTATATAGCTACGACGTTCGGTAGTAGCCCACATCTTCCTGCAATATCCAGTACATGCACAGCACAGAGAGTTCCTCTGAATGTCAAAGGAGATTGCCTTGGAAACAAAGACACAGAGAAACTCCTGAGGTGCAGCAGGCTGAAAGGTGCCTCAAGAAAATGAAAAAATATTCCATTACCTGTAAGACTTAAGAGAGTGACAGCCACATATTCATACTCTCGGCTCTTAATGCAGGGTGTCTAGACACAGATAATACCCTGATCCATGTGCTGTGTCTATCCATGTGTGCAGCATATATTTATGGTGTCACGTGATAAACACATCACAAGTGATGGCAATTAACCTGAGGAAAAGGTGACAAATGAAAGGCCAGCAAACCTCTGGCTGTGACTGAAGCCATTCTGCCTTCTGCCCTTGCAAATGAGATGCTGGGTGGTGGTGGTGTTGATTTATCGATAGACAGGTCACTGTAAGGCACGTGCTCCCTTCATTTGTCATCTATTTATGTAAGTCTGACTTTCCGTTCCCACAGTGTCCAGCGGTGTGTGGGAGTACCAGCAGCCTTCACAGACTGTGGGAGAGAAGGAAAGCAGACATCTTTTCTTCTGAGAGTTGAAGGGTATGGCTTTCAGACAGACGCTCTATGAACCGTGTGAAACTCTCCATCCATTTGATCTCTTATCTTCTGATTTCTAACGAGCATCATGGCATTGTTTACGTGGGCTTCACTTATTCATCTTGTTGGCTTTGTTGTGTGAACATGATGCCTGACCATTGATGTGTCGTGTGCAACACAGACGAGGGAGGCAGTGTGCATTGGTTACTTTTTTGTTGCTGTGATAAAACACCATGGCCAAGACAACTTACAGAAGGAAGAGTTTGGAAAGCTTACATTTCCTACAACGGTAAGGGAGGCTGGGTAGTGGGTGGCCAGAATGGAAACTAAGAGATCACATCTCCGTCCACACTAAGGACACAGAGAAAGAATTGAAAGTGGGTCAAGGAGAGGCTATAGATGCTGAAAGCCTGTGCTCAGAGACATCCTTCAAGGCTCTCCCTCTGTGGTGATTTGAATGAGCCTGGCTCTCATAGGTTCATGTGTCTGAGCATCTGATCCTTAGTTGGTGATGTTGTTTGGGGGAGTTTAGATGCTATGGCCTTATTGAAGGAAGCACATCATTTAAAGACTCTCCTCATTTGCAGTTTACTTTCTATTTCATCCTGGTCATTTATGATGTGAGCCATCGGCTTCCTCATCCTGCTGTCACAAGTGCCCGTTGCCATGCCTCCCGCTGTAATTGTGATGGATGTTTATCCCTCTGGAATTGTGAACCCAAAGAAACCATCTTTCTATAAGCTGCTTTGGTCTTGGGGTTTTATCAACAGAAAAGCAACTAATACTCCCTCTCAAAGGTTCCATAGTCTTCCCCCAAACAGCCACCAACCAGGAACCAAGTGTTCGGAGATATGAGCCTATGCAGGACTTTTCTCATTTAAACCATGCTCACTAGCTCTGCTCATCCAGGATCTGTAGCCTTTTCTCTGCTGTAAAAACTTAGTTGGGTTCAGAGTCTGAATGGAATTTTTTTCCACAGGAAATGAATCACACACTAATAATTCAGGGTTATTTTCCCAAGAGTAGATTTAATGTATCAAAATTATAGTTAAACATTATGGTGTCGATAGTACATTGTGCTTTTCTACTTTCTGTGATTAAGGATTTAGAGTTAAGTGCTAAATTTTTAACACTTCAACCTCTGGCTGTCACACTGCATGTGGCAGGGCCATGCCATGGTAGTTCGGGCTCCAGAGAAACTGTGTGGAATACTAGTAATCATCCAGCCCTGTATGGTGGAGGGGTCTACAGTTCTGAACAGCTCCCAGCAGATAGAATTTGCTAAGCACTTCGGCAGCAGTCACGAGCAGTCTCCTTCAGAGGGTCATAGCTCCTGGATTTCTCAGAGACAAATGGAAGGGATTATGCAAATATCCGAGTTTTCTTGCCACTTAAGATCCCATGATTCCAAGACTACACAAGCATCCTCTGTATTAATTCAGAAACCACCATGTTCTACAGCCCACTTAATAAACATCCACTGAGTGATTTTCATCACTTAGAAATATTGTCAGGAGCTGGAGAGAGTGACTCAGTTGTTAAGAGGGTTTATTGGACAAGTATAAGAACCTGGGTGCAAAGCCCCAGAACACATATGAGATGTCCTGCATAGTTCAAACTCATCTATAATGCCAGCATTATAAAGCCCAGAGACAGGAAGAACAATGGTTGTCAGAAGCTACCAGCTTAGCCTCAGACTTAGTGACAGACCCTATCTCGAGATAATAAGACAGAGAGATAGACCAAGATAAAAATACCTGGGTCCTTCCTCCAGCCTCTGTACATGCCCAGGTTTAGGTGCATCCATCCACACAGAGAAGTGTACTTATAAAAAAACACAGTATAATAAATAAATAAATGAAAATAATCATGAGCATCGGTATTTGAGAAACTTCTAGTCCTCGGAAGTAGGCCGTTAGTGTTTCTACATAATAACAAAACATTCTGTATATACATGCTAGTGGTTAATTTTGTGTTGCTGTAACCAACTATCCGACTGGATTGAAAGGATGACCAGTCTCTTTCTGGCTTGTGGTTTCAGGAAGATTTAGCTTATTATTTTTGGAAAGGCATGGTCATGAGAGCAGCTTCTTTGGTGGTAGAAGAGTGGGATAAGGAGGCTTCTCACAATCTGATGGTTCAGGAAGCAAAGAATATTCTAGAAGCAGGGCCTGGGTCACTTTTAGAGATATATCCCTAGTGAACTACTTCTTGGGTTGCCAGTTTTCTAAAAATTCTACACCCTCTCCTAAAAGAAAAACAAACAAACAAGTTTCATCCTTCCAGAAGAAAAGAGTGTCCATTTCCATTCAAAGGAGATGAATTGGGGAATGGGTAGCGAGGGGAAACTGGAACAACAACAAATAAATAACTCCATAAACTCACAGTGCATTCTGTACTTTCATGACTCAGTGCCAGTCATGAAAGGGGTTGAATAGCACCAAGTACCTGTATGGCCTGTCATTTGCAGAACATTTGACCTGTTTCTTGGGCCAAGTCCATACAATGTCTGCATCTTCCTCTAGCATCACTACAACTTAAGCTATACCCTCATCCACCTTAAGCATAGCCAACAGGGGCTTTCAGCATGGGGCATGACCCTTTTGTCTGTTTCCTGGTCTGATGGCTTTTCTCTGGAACCTTGGTGAACACCTTCATGGTTCCATAACTGCTGCTTTCCTGAAATTCCAGGACCATGTACATATTAACTTTAGCTGCTGGTTCAAGATGGCCTCCTTTGGACCACACTGCAGTGGTTTCTGAGCATGTGTTGCGTGGCCCTTAGGAAACCATTTCCCTAGACAACGTTTTCCTGCAGGGCATCTCTTTGGCTCTTCTTTTTAAGTATAAGTCTTTCAAACCTGCTTGCATTTTTTCTGCCTCAGCAAAAAGGTGAGTCTCACTCAAGACGACTTCCATATTGTCTCAGTGCAAACAGTGCAGAATGTCTTCATTATTGACAATTTTAACAATTATAGTGTATGCACTTGATTTGTCCACATTTTAAAATATGCTCATGACCCTAAACTGCATAGTCTTTTTGTAATACTTTTCTTTTTACTCCTCACAGTTCCTCCTCTTCTCCCCCACTATTTGGACAATTCCCTTTCTATTTCTCAGAAAACAAACACGGTTCTAATGGATAATAAAATATAACAAAATAAAATAAGATAAAATAGAAACTACCACATTGGAGTTAGACAAGAAAAACAAATGGAGAGAAAAGAGCCCAAGAGAATGCACAAGAATCAGAAACCCATTTGTTTGTGCACCCAGAGATCCCATAAAAACATTAAACCAAAAGCTCTAATATTCACACAGAGGATCTGTGCAGGCCATGTGCATGCTGGCTCAATCTCTGCAAACTACGGTTTTAAAATGTTTCTGCCCTGTTGTTTGCTCTAAATTTTTATTATAAACATGGCTAAACACAGAAAGCAGTAACTAGACCACGGCCTAGATGTTAAGATTTTTAAAACTTCCTCTGCCAAAGTAATAACACCATTACTTCTGTTTTTCAACATAACATTTTTATTGATGCTCTGGGAATTTCATGTCATGCATATTGGCAATCAGGCACATTCATGGCCAGCCCTAGGGACCTGGTGATGGTAGGACACTCATCACTAGCTGCCAAGATGCGACACATTCATATGGTTGCCTTGTGTTGCATGTCCTTCTGTGCATCCTCAATAAAGGTCATGTCCCTCCTCCCCTCCCCTTTTATTCATTCTTTCACCCAGAGGCAGCCTTTGCCCCCATCCACCCTTTTTAATAAGCTTCCCATGTGAGACCTGTCACATGCTGTGATTTCATGGATTCTGCCACTTTGGAGTGATGGGGTGCATTGTTGGATCTACTTTTAATTCAGTCTCACTTAAACCTTCAAGACACTGGCAGCGTGTAGATATATATTTACCAGATTGTTTGATTCTCGTGTTGTTTGATTTTCCACAGGAATGCTATTCCAACATTCTGAAAGCTCACTGTCTCATTCTATGCTCCGCATCTTATCATTGTTTTGTCTTCCAGGCTCCCATCATAATTGTCCATTTTTCATGTCATTTTAGGGCTTCTCTAGCCCTTGTTCCTCAAAGCATTCTAAAAGAACCACATGGGCCACTTGTATCTATAACTATACCCCCACTCCTGGTGGTAATCTTACTAGTTACTTTTGCATTGCTGTAACAAAATACATGACAGAGGCAATGTAAGAGATGGGGGTGAAGTTAGGGTTTTAGAGAAATTTAGTAATTGGAATGAACACATGCTAGCAGGAATGTATCCACCCATGGCTGTGGGAATTTGAGGTGGAGGAATCTGATGTTTTGACTGAACAGAGAGCAGAAAGTGCACCAGAAAGAGGTATGAGTCACTTCAAAAACCCAACAAAAATGACCTACGTCTGTAAGCTTGGTTCATCAACACATAAAATAGTGCTATAATATTGGAATCAAGAACTCAAAAAGATCATTTAGGTCCATTGGATTCAAACCTAATAGAAAATGCTCCCAGAACACAGTCTGCATTAAGTATGAGGTTTGGGTCAAACTTTTAATCTGCTTATAGATAAAATACTTATTCATATATACTAAACATGATGTATATATTTACATAGAGGGGAAGAGAGAGGAAGGAAGGAAAGGAGGGAGAAGGGAAGAGGGAGATAGAGAGGGAGGGAGGGAGGGATGGAAAGAGAGAGAGAGAGAGAGAGAGAGAGAGAGAGAGAGAGAGAGAGAGAGAGATCTGCACGAGTGGTAGAAGGATCAAGTGGTAAGGTTCAGATGGACCCTGAGTTAGATGTGGAACTGAAGGCAGTTCAGGATGACCAGGGAGTGCAGAGGCAGATGAGCTAAGGGAAAGCTCAACAAGGGCCATGTAGAGCTGCAGAGTTTGCCTGTGATTATTAGGTGTTTTAGTTATTCAGCAACATAGAGCTCAAATCAATATTGCTATGTCAAATCTGACAAATACCTGGGTAGGATTCTTTTTTCCCCAGTATCCCTAGTCTTTCTCCTTACATCCTTTGTTGTAATTTCCTTATGAATCATGCACCATAGGCTCATGTGTTTGAACAGTTGGTTGCAATGTAGCCCCAGCATTTTGAGAGTTTGTGGATCCCTTAGAAGATGGGATCTAGCTGAAGGGAGTGGGTCATGGAAGGTGGGCTGAGGGTTACAGCTCAGCCTGATGCCCAGTCCAGTGCTCTCTGTTCTTCAGACACTTAATGCCGTGTCACCTTAATTACAAGCTCACCCTGCTCTCATGCCATTCCCACCTTACTGAATCTCCTAAATGCTGAACCAGGATAAACCCTTTCCCACGTAAGGAATGTCTGTCAACCCTTCTGTCACACGAAAGTCCCTAACGTGACTTTCATTAATTGGATGAAACCCACTTACAATGTTGAGGGGACTGTGCCTTGCTCCACTTTTTATTTGATTTGCATTAATGTGTTTTGACTTGACAAATCAAAACGGCCTACAGATACGCCCTATGAATGTGGCCAGGGATGTCTGTGTGGTACTGACTGATGTCACTTAGGTAACTTATCTTTTTCTCTCTGGTGAGATGTATGCCACTAGAAACAGTTACTCTAGCGTCAAATGATTCCCAAACTTTATTTCTATCCATCTGAACTACTGAACCCTGTGTAAGTATCTTCCCCTTCCTATCTTCCCCCTTTCCAGTCCCCACGGTGCTCCTGCACTGTGCTTATACATGCTGGGTCTTTTCAGATTTCATACACAAAATTACACAACATCTGTTTCTCTAACTGGCATATCTTACTTATCATAATCTCCAAGTTCTTCTATGGCATTTTAAATAAATGGAATTCTCTTTTATTTTATGTTGGGTAGTTCTTCACTATATATTATGCTGTTTTGCATAATGGTTCTACTTATTTACATCTCTCTAACATTTATCCTTATAAGTATGAGTCACCTTTTAAACTTTTGATAATAGTTCATCTAATACATATACAGTGATGCGTAGCAGCATGCATCACACACACACACACACACACACACACACACACACACACACACACACACACACACACACACACTGAGCTACATTCTTAAAGAAAACTAACTCTCCCTTGTCTAGCAACTGTCAATCATCAATAGCTCTTCTTCTAGGGGTGGGACTTCTAGGGGCGGGACTTCTAGGGGTGGGATTTTGTCCCCATTTCATCTCTTGATGCTGGGGTTGCTGTCTGGCTTGGGGTTGTGCAGGTCTTCTGCATGGCATCACAGCTGCTGAGCATTCACATGTGCATCTGTCCTGCTGTGTCCAGGAGCCCTGTTCCCTTGTGGTTGCCTACTACTGCTAGATATTATACTCTTTCTGCCTCCTCTACTACAATGATCCCTGAGTCTTGGAAGGGGGGGTTCAGTGTATATGTGTTCCATTCAGGGATGAGGATTGTGTCTTATTCTTGGTACTCTGGCCAGCTGTGTGTATCTGTGTTGATCCTCATCTACTACAAACAGACGCCTCTTTAATGAAGGCTAGAAGATGCTTTTAATCTAGAGGTTAATGATAGGTCACGGGGAGTTGGTTTTAAACTTGTTGACTGATATTTGTCCCCAAACTGGATATGATAGCATAGCCAAATTAATGTATAGAATAGATGTCCTTCATGTGGGCAGAAAAGCAGAGAGAATTTTATTCAGGATGTTATATTAGCTCATCTTCAAGCATAAGCGAATGAAGAAATAACCAAGTCTATAAGAAGCACTACTTGCTGACCTGCAGATGAACGTGTACTAGGTTTCTTCAGCTACTTTTCTCTCATAAAAATCAGAGCAAGGGGGCTGGGCATGCCTCAACATGGGCACAGACTCTCTGAGCCTCAGCTGTGTCTCCCAGAAACCAGGAAAAAATCTGATTCAAGCAGCTCGGCACCACAGGCTTCTAATCACCGGCTGAGACCTCACCTGGCTCCCTCACTGCCTCCCTGCATTATCGTCTGCAATCAAATTCATCTTCTTGGCCATTTCCTAATCTATAAAGTAGTCATGGAAACAGAAGATCACAGATTGGTGTGAGGAGGAGGAACTGGGCTTCTAAAGAAAAGTGCTTAATGGCAAAGCCAGGAACGTGGGAATGGCCCAACAACGATCAGTGAAAAGGAATCAAGACAGTTATGTCACTGTCTGTCAGGTGTACCGTAAAGAAAATGTGCTCCGATGAGGGCTGTGACAATTCCTGAGCAATAAAAAGACATTTCACAGAAAGAAAACCACTATGGTGATGGCCATGTCTGTGGGAATTCTAAAGCAAGCAGGGACATGGGAAGAACTTGGTATTAGGGCACTTGATAATTTCATTGGACTTCATGACAGGGAACACAATCCAGGGGGTGGGGATTTAGCAAAGAATGGGTACTGGTGTTGACAGCTGTCTCTTAATGTGACTTCAGCTGAAGGGAGAGGAGGTGACTAAAGATCTCAGCTACAGGGGCAAGTACAACAGCTACCCACTGCAGGAGGCACAACCTTGCAGAGATGGTTTTTAATCTAATTGGTGTTAAGATAGTACTGTGTAGACCACTCTCATCGGGCTAGTCCTCCTCAATAGACACAATGCTCTACAAAAGTGCTGCTTAAATGAATTTAAAGGTGTCAAAAATAAAGCAGTCATAAGAAGCAGATGGAGCAGGGAACAAGGTGGGAGAGAGGACAGGGAAGGTAGTGGAAGGGTTTGGGATAGGGTGTAGAGAAAGACAAGAGAGAGGGCCAGAGGGTCAGGAGAAAGAATAGAAATCTGCAGCTGGTGGGGTGGGGGTGGGGACTGGGTATTGGGGAAGAATGAGGGTTAGGGAAATCTTTACAATATGCCAGAGATCTGGGGTGGGGAGGCTCCCAGGAGTCTATGGAGGGGACTTTCGCAGAGGGGATATGAAGTGGCCATCTCTTGTAGCCAGGCAGGACTCCCAGTGGAGAGATAAGGACACAAACCCATCCACAAAACTTTTGACCTAAAATTGTCCTGTCTACAAGAAATGCAGGCACAAAGATGGAGCAGAGATTAAGGGAGTGGCCAATGAATAACCAGTCCAACTTGAGACTTAGGCAAAATACCCGATACTATTAATGGTACTCTGCTATGCTTGCAGACAGGAACCTAGAATTATTGTCCTTTGAGAGGCTCCACCAAGCATCTGACTTAAACAGATGCAGATACCCACAGTCAAACAGTGAATGGAGCTTAGTGACTTGTATGGAAGAATAGGAGGAAGAATTGTGGGCCCCAAAGGGGATAGGAACTCCACAGGAAGACCAAAGAGTCAACTAACCTGGACCCTTGAGGTCTCTCAGAGACTGAATCACCAACTAAACATACACAGGCTGGACCTAAGCCACTGCACATATGTAGCAGATGTGTAGCTTGGTCTCCATGTGGGCCCTCCAGCAACCTGAGAGGTTGATACCATGAGTGAGGACACACTGGAGAGGAACAGAGGGTAGATGGGCAAGGCTTTGCAGTGGAGCATCAAAGGACTGTACCCTAGGAATCAGAGTAATCTCAAGGAGGTAGATGGCTCAGCAGGTCAGATAGATCATTTACTGACCATACCTGAGAACCTAAGCTGGATCCCTGAAGCCCACTGTGAAGAGAATAGACTCCCTCCTACAGTTATCTGTCAGAAGTGCACTGTTCTACTGTTCATTCATTCATTCATTCATTCACTCATTCATTCTCTCTTTCTCTCTCTCTCTCTCTCTCTCTCTCACACACACACACACACACACACACACATGTACACACAATGTACACACACACCTTGACCCTCTAAACAATAGTTTTGTACTTTGCCCCACCTGGCTACCTCCAGATGCTGGTTGGTCCCTCTGTGTAAAACAGCAGCAATTTAAACCTTGTGTTATTGCTTCCAAGTTTCAGTACAGTGCTTACCCCTAATGTAAAATCGTATGTAGATTCAGAGACAAATGAAGATGATCTAAAATGTTGGGAGCAGTACGGTGGCAGTGGTGAAATGATGGCTTGTCTTCATAGCCCAGAGGAGATAGTAACAAGTCACTGGCTGTACCCTATGGTTTGTGCATTCCTTGTATCTGTCTCATTTCTAACAAAAAAGAGAGGACATTTACATTCAAGTGTGAAGTTTGAAAGCAAAAGAACTTTCCAGTTTGGTAGCTGTACTTACATTTATGATGTCTGAGAACCCACTTGCCAGATTCTGAGATACGTGGTTTGAAAGAAAAGCTTTTCATCATGTCTGTCCTTGCTGCTCTACAAGACAGAAGAATCACACTTTCAACTTGGGAAAGAATATTGATATTTGTGAGAGCAGAAGGGTGCATTCTCCCTGAAGAGGCCCTTCGTGAAGTCACTTATAAAGAGGCCACAACATGTTGGCCATAAATGTGGTGTTAGTCCTGGAAAGGAGCTCCTTGCAAAAGAAGCCATCCTGACAGTCTGAAAAGCCTGACGGCCTCCCAACCTGCCAAAAATGAACCATACTGAACACAGACTATACAGAAAGATATGCAATTGAATACAATAATCATCAATTATATAAAATAAAGCACACAACCTATTATATGTCCTCAGCATATATAAGGGAGAGGAGCACATCGATTTCAAACCAAGTCTCAGTTTCACAAGTATGAGGGCTCCGTCACAGACCTCTAGAATGGAAGGTACCTGAATTGTACTCACCACAGAAGCACTGGTAGAGTGACCCATTCTCACTAATAGCAAGGATGCACATTAACAGCAATCTGTACGCTATGAGGCAAACTCACTCCAGACAATCCTGGACATATGGTCATGAGTTCAATCGGCATGGAGCAGAAGGACACAGGCCCGGGAGGAGGTCTGTCTAAATAGCTAAGCATCAGGATGTCAAGAAATCTGCTGCCTGTGATCTTAAAAGAGCAACTGGTTGGCAGCTGCAGGGAGTCTTTCTGAGACCCCTAGCCCTGATGTTCTGAATGAAGCTCATTGTGAAGTGCTCGCCTGTTCCATTTATTGATGGCCATGAAGCCCAGGTGAATTCTCTGGCAGCGGGGAATGCTGCTGTTTTTAATCAAAGCAAATGAAAATCCAATCTTTTTATTGAAAAGATATATTCTCAAGGCCTTTGACAAATGCAGATGGATGCACCTCGTCTACAGTGCTCTGAGAATAGAAGAGCCTTGAGAAGAAGTCTCTATGTCTCTAATTTCACAATAAAACACTTGAATGCCTCTGTCTTTTGAAGTCAGAAGGGTACAGAATGGCCATAGCTAAGCCTGCTGTGACATATCCAGCAGCAGCACAAGCCTCTGGATGAAAATGCTGGAACTCTTACTCCCAGGACCCCCAACCTCTGAGGTAGCTGTGATTAGTGATGCCTGTGGCTTTGAAAGAAGTTGGGACCTGGAAGATAGACTGCTGGTCATATCTGGAGGGGCAGTTATCTTGCTCATGTAAATTGAGATGAAGAGAAATACCCACTGTGGGTGGCATATTCCCTATGCAGGGGATCTGGAGGTGCCTATGAGAAAGTATGCTGTGCACTAGCATGTGTGCCTATATTGCTGTCTCCTGACTGCTGATTTGATGTGGCCACCTGCTTCAGGCTCCTGCTGCCCTGACTTCCCCACCAAAATCTTCTTTTCCTAAGTTGCTTTTGTCAGGGTAATTTATCACAGCAACAGAAGAGAAACTAAGGGGTGAACTTGGTTTGATAGCATAAGCAAGAAAAATCAAGACAATAATCAAAAATGAGGACACAGAGGGATGAGAAGATGAGCCATCCCCATGTCTGAAAATGTCAAAACAAGAAGTTTGCCTTCTGTCTGAGGCAAAGGCTGAGTCACATGGCGCCCTACACAGCTGGTGCCGGTGCCCACACCTACGCAGTAGCACGGGATGATAATGGAAAGCGGATGATGTTTAAAGCACAATAAGGGCCATAGCAACCTCAGCGGGGTTGCTGAGGAACCCAAGCTGAGGAAAGAGATTATTCATTTGCTTGATTTTGCTAAAGAAAACATTTGTGTTCTTAAAATACTCGGGCAGCACTTTATGATGTACAAAATATGTGTATTGTCACAGCATTTTCCAGCATGATTTGTGCAGTGAACTACGCTAGGAAAAAAACGTCCCCATATTTACAAGTTACAGATTGTTCCAATAAAACATTTTTTTTTAAATCTCTGTGTGGATGGAGGTGTAACTCTGACATATAGATGGCAAATTTTCTTTTTATGATTCTCAAGTCATTAGTCCAGCCACTCATGAGTCCAACGCACTCATGAGTAAAAAGTCTTTGGAGTTAGTGAACCAAACTAAAGCCACAAACAGTGCTGATGACACCAGGACCTAGGCTTGGTACAGTGAGTTCAAACAATATCCATCTTGTCCAAAAGTGCGCCACAGGATCCAAATCTATCCCCAGTCTTGAGATGTGACCCTATTTCAATGTAGGATTATGCAGTTGTAACTAGTTGGGATGTGGTTCCGCTAAAGGAGACATGTAGAGAAAAACACACAGAAACAGGGAGACTGCCATGATGTGTCTCTGAACCAAGGAATGCTAAGAACAGCCATGGACGTCAAGAGCTAGAAAGACAAAATGTACTCTCCCCAGGAGCACCTGGAGGAGGGTGTTCCTGGTGATTTCTTGATTTAAGATCTCTGAGCTCCAGAGCCTGCAGAGAATATGGTTTCAAGTCATCTCCCTGCTCCACTTGTTGGGCTTGGTAGTCCCAGGAACTACCACAGGTCTCGTCATCATCATAAAAGGATGGCAAGAGTCAGTTCCCTTCAACAAAACAAGCCATGTCAGACACAGCCCCTGAACTAGAAGGGGTAAGGCCTGAGCACCTAAGACAGAAGAAATCAATGGATTAGGTGACTAGCGTGTCCTTCAAGTGAAGCCCCCCACAGGCTCTGCCAACCTTTTGTGCTAATGAAATTCTTAATTTTAGTTGTGTGTTTCCTAAGGCCTGGCATGGGTTTCAGAGATGTCGAGCGTCTGCCTGAAGCTTTAGCTTTGATCAGTAGACCACCCTGTACTACTGTGGGTGGTGTGCCATCTCTCTCTCCCTCCTCACTCTTCCTTGACCTTTTCACTATCCTGAATATTCCGAAGCTACTTCATTTCACATCCTTCCCTGACCCCACATCATTGCTACCCTCTGTAGGTAGGTGTACTGGCCAGAAAGGTTATGGAGACTCTGCTCCACAAAAGGGGCTACAAAATACCACAAAGTCTAAGGGATGCCAGCAGGGTTTCACAGACCTCAGGGAACAATCCTTTCCCTGTGTCAAGTTCTTCCTGACCCTAAAGGATTCCTTGGCTTTCCTTGATTGACAGGGGCATTGTGTCAATATATGTTTCTGTCTTCAAATGGCCTTCTCTCTGTGTGTCCTTGTCTTTCTAATTATACCAATTATTAAAAGAAGACCACTCTAATGCAACGAGGCCTCAACACAGCTACAACAATCAGTTTTCCAATCATAGCGTCACAGTCATAGCACTATAGGATCTAAGATTTCAACCTTTTTTTTTTTTTAAATTCAACAGTACCACAGCCACTGAAGAAGGGAGACACCTGGAAATGACCGTCTCCCTCTCCCACTGCCATTTCTAGCACTGGACTCTGACCTTATTGCTTCAGGGTTGTGGTTAAACCCTAACTTTGATCTAGCAAGATGGTCCAATGGGTAAAGGCACATACCACCACTCTGGTGTCCTAAGTTTGATTTCCAGGATCCACATGGTGGGAGGATAGAACTGGTCTTCACATGCACCCCCTTGAAATTTCTTTCTGGGCCCTGAGTGATGATCAGCAGCAGGAGGAGAATCCAGCACCTATGTTCATCAATCTGGGGGCACGACTCCGTTCTCAGAGACACCAGTGAGTGAGGCTGCTGGCAGAAAGTCCACAGGTGTATTCTAATTCCCAGGGCCTTTGCAATCATCCTGACTCACTCACAAAATATCCCTGAGTGGCTGCTTCACTTCAGATGCTCGAACACTGCTGTAGAATCAGTCTCCAGTCAACAGATGAGATGTCTGCCCAAAGGGAGGACAGAGAAGGCAACAAATGGGAGAACTAATGACAAACACTACACTTACAGATGAGGACAGTAGGGAGGAATTCACAGGAAAGCAGGAAGGATGCTTGGGTGTATATCTCTGTGATAGAGAGGAGCAGAAAGATAAATTAAGGGCAATTCTCTCCATGGCTCTGGGAAAGAAGTCTGGGTAGAGAACTGAGACAAGATCCTGATGTCCAGATGGGTCTTTAGTAGACTGGCTGGCTGGGAAAAAGTCCTGGGTTGGACATGGGAGAAGAAACAAGCTGGATGCTGAAGGACACGCCGACCCAACAGACCTTTGGATTTCCATGTAAGCAAAATAAGAAATGCACCAGAGAGGAAGATATGTATGCTCTGGTGCATTTGCAGCTCACTATGACTGCTGGTCTGCAGGAAGCCTGAAGGGAACAGCTACTAAGCCCAAATGAGATGGAAGTTGACTCATCCGTCGCCTGGATCTGGGAATGACTGAGGAGTTCAGGATACATGGTAAGGGTGCAGATATAATGAATATCTGAGGAACCAGACTGTGGAGAAGAGAGAAAGCAGAGAGCAATTAGACCAGTCCTGACCTGGGCATCTGTGTGAATGGCATCAATATGTACAATAATTATGGCAAGTGGAGAAGGTGGCAAGAGGCTGCTTGGAGGGGCATTGGAGACATAGTAAATGAGAGGTGTTATTTACTCCAGATGCTGCCTGTGGCATGAGTAATACAATGTGACCTCAGGATGGTTTCCATGGCTGGAGATGTAACGATCAAGCCAATGGTAAATGTACAGCATATAGAAGCAAGAGAAGCAAGGGGCAGAGGAGCAGAATTGCAAGACAGGAGCTAAAATCTGCTAAAGTGAGCAGACTGGGGTACACAGTAAGCTTCAGAGGTGAGAGGAGAATTCACCAGGTGAGACCAAAGCCAGATGTGGTTCTAGAAATGCCCAGAGTGTTTCAGGAGGAAGCAGGTTGCAGTGTCCACACTAATGTGGTACCAAGAATTGGCGTAAGCCTGCGGGATTAAAAAACACACATATTCAGGTCATCCATAAGAATGCCAAATGGGTACAACAATGCCAAGCAACCAGAGCTTCCAGGACTAAGCCACTACCTAAAGACTATATACATGGACTGACCCTGGACTCTGACCTCATAGGTAGCAATGAATATCCTAGTAAGAGCACCAGTGGAAGGGGAAGCCCTGGGTCCTGCTATTACTGAAACCCCAGTGAACTAGACTGTCGGGGGTAGGGCGGCAATGGGGGGAGGGTGGGGAGGGGAACACCCATAAGGAAGGGGGGGAGGGAAGGGGATGTTTGCCCGGAAACCGGGAAAGGGAATAACACTCGAAATGTATATAAGAAATATTCAAGTTAATAAAAAAAAAAGAATGCCAAATGGGTAGCTTTATTCACTGAATATATACCCCAAGTTCACCGAGTGGAAAATTCCAGGAAGCACAGTGGGAAAACTGGCTTACAGCCTCAGAAACAAAAAGCCAAATCCAAGAAGACCAGCCTAAGTCCCAGGAACAAAGACTGAGAACAAAAGACATGAACGAATGGACCATCACCCAGGTGTACGCCTGTCGGACCGCAGGTCAGCAAAGAGCAGCTGCTAGATGGAAAAGGAACACTCAGATTCAGGCCCTGGGTGTGATGTTGGAGCCAACACCTGTGTCCCCAGAGACCACTGCAGCAATGGAGACAAACACCTGGCTTCAGCTGTTTTAAAATGAAAACTAGGCCAGCTGCTGGAATAAATAGAGGAAAAAAAGCAAAAGCAGGTGAGGGAAGCTACATAGGAGTAGTTATGTCAAGCAAATGAGTTCTCTGGAGACAGCCCGCCATTTTCCATAGTTACCATGGGTGGGCTCCAGGAGGCATGAAGCCCAGAGACTTTATCCCAGGATTGTTCTCTCTGCTAATATGCCTTTCCTGTCACTATTACATAGTCTAATGATTCCTGGGCATCACCCACCCTATGGGCAGATTTCCCAGAGATCAATATGAAGATGTACTTTCATATAATAATGCTGTTTAGATGAATTAATGACTTTATAGAATTACTGATTTGATTCAACTAATCGTAGGAAGAAAGTTTAAGGAGACAGTTTCAGTTGTTTGGCAAGAAAGATGTAATAATGCTAAAATCAAGAATAGAATGTGCTCTTTCCTCATAAAATAGTAAGTAAATGCTTCATAATAAGAACTATAATGAACTTTCATAAATTGCGCTAAGAGAATTAGGCCTGGGATAGATTTGTGATCAAGAGAAAAACATTAATTCTAAGTCAGGTCCAAGGATGAGGCCACAGATGGCAAGGCCATGTGAAACTGTTGCTTTGAACTTATAATGAGCTTATAGAATGAAACACTGCCTTGACCTTTCTATCAGCATCCTCTTGTAACTTCCCTTTTGTGTAACATTTTATTTGTGAGGTAATTTTATAAAGAATTTTTGTCTCAGAAGCTATCAAAAGGCTGAGAGAAGAAATGTGGCTGTTGGGGCTCTGCTCCATCCAGCAAATGTGTATATATGTGTATGTACAATAGGTATACATGTCTGTCTATATGTATGTACATTCATATATATGTTGGTATGTGTATACATATATAAGTATGCATGTGCACTTTTGAAATTGTTGAAACAGGTGGTAAGGCTGGCTGAATATATTTCTTTGTGTGTATGTGTGTGTGTGTGTGTGTGCTCGCGCTTGTGCACACGCTCGTGCACATGTGTATACACGTGTATTACTTTATCCTGTTTTTTCCTCTGCTACGCAAAAAGTTAAGTTAAGGAGTAAAGAGTGCAAATAACTAAGTTTATTTTTCCTTGATCCCCTGCTGCTATCAGTAGCAAACAATTCCTAGAAGCCATCAGCTTTTGGCCCCAGTATAGCAAGAGAGTTAAATTGCTGGAAGCCATCGACTTATGGCCTCCAGAATAGTAAAAGAATGAAAGGCCAGAGGTCATCGCTTTTGGTCTTCCTGCAGAAGCTGGGCCCCACCTCACTATTTTCTTATTTTTCCTTAGTTCTTAGAGAATTTCATATAGTGTATTCTGATTATTCACTCTTCCCCAGATCCTTTTGGATCCATACACCCTTCTGTTTCCACCAAACTTTGTTCCTTCATTTCCCCCATAAAAGGCTGATTTCTACTGAGTATTCTTGGATGTATGGCCTTTTACTGGAATGCGGTCAACTTACTGGGGGCTACATTTTTAGAAAAAACTGACTCTTTCTGTCCCAGCAGTTGGGAACTGCCAAGAATTCCTCAGATAGATATGGAACTTTATACCCAATTCCCCTATCCATGCTGGGATTTGGTCTGGTTTAGGCTTGCACAGGTCTGATCCATGGTATTTCACCTGTTTTGAATTCATATGTGCAGCTGCCTGCTATGTCTAGAAGACACTGTCTCTTTGTAATCACTCACCATCTCTGGCTCCTATACTCTTTCTGCTCCCCTCTTTAATGATTCTTCTGCTTTGGAAGGAGGGGGTGTGATATATATGTTCCCCTTAGAGCTGAGTACTCTGCAGTCTCTAGTTCTCTGTGTCATGACAGTTGTTGGCCTCTGTGTTGATCATCATCCATTGCAAATAGAAGCTTCTCTGATGAGGGATGAGAGATGCCTGAATCACAGGGTTTAATGATAGGTCATTAGGAGTTCATTTAATACTATGCCTATTTAGCAGAATAATAATTGTAGATTCTCCCCCTAGGATCTACGACCTGTCTTGAGCCAGTCCTTGACCCAGTATTAGTGCCAAGTGTGGGAATTTACTTGTGGAGTGGTCCATTGTTAGAAAAACATCTTGTGCACTGTGTATTCAGATGCTGATTTCTGTACCCTGAGATCTAGGTACAGTCTGGACACAGGGATTGTCATGAACATTGAAACATTTCCTGTATCAATATGGTATAGTTTTCTCTAATGGTTTTATAAAAACCCAAACAGCCGATGACTGGGCAGAGACTATAGGAAGGTTGGACTTCTGATCCTAGCCAGGGATTCCAGGGATAAAAGCCAGAAAGGAGGAGTCTGTCCTGTGGCAGATGAGGCTCAGGAGAAAAAAAGACCATGAGGTGGATAAAGAGGAAGGCAGTTACCATGAGATGGGCCTTAGGAGGAGTACCAAGGGAGTTAGCCACAAAGACACACAGCTTCAGCAAAGTAAGTCAAGGAGATACTGAATATAAGTGGCTCTGGTACTGTGGCTGGGAATCAGCTGTGTACCATAGAGGATTAGGAATATCTACTCGGTTTTTATGCTCAAAGCTTGTTGATAAATATGTAAGCCTCCATCTCAACTATCTGAGTACTGGCTGGGTTAGAAAACATCACCCCTTTCAAATTTCATACTAGATCTCTCCTTAAGTCTAATCAGGTTGGTTACTGCCTTATCAAATTTTAAATGTTACAAATCATAACATGTTCTCTTCTTGATGACAATGACCCAGGGGCAAGTATGAAACTAACCAAGATGGAGAAGTAGGAAGAAACACCAACGCAAGGCTCTTTCCAGCCAGAATGGTTGAAAGAATAATAGGAAAGAGAAGGGAGTATGCCAGGTTGCCCAGTGAGCAGGGCTGATGGATGAAACAAGGTAATGTAACAAGTCTTTTCTGATCACTCCATTTTATCCATGAAACTAAAGCAAAAATTAAAGTAAAACAGGGGGTCAGGGAGAGTTGATGAAAGCTCCCAGGAGTGGTATCAGGTTGTGATATGTGGATGCAATGGTCAGCCAGTGACCAGGGCTCACGTCAGTCCAGTGGTCACAGATTTAATAAGAGAAGAGTGAATGCCCTGTATGTCTTTATCCTCGTTCTACTGGATGCACACAGGGAAGTGTAGCAACCACCCAGAGCACTGGCCTTGCTGGGAAGGAGAGAGACTCTGAGAAGAGCAAGGGATTCAGTTCCTTGGTGGGGAAGTACTAGCATTTCTTTAAACAAAGAGGGTAGGTTAATTTGCCCAACATAACTGACTTGAGATACAAACTAGGCATGATTTGAAAGCCATCAATCTTTCCAAAGCTCGGCCTTCTCCCTACATGATGAAGAACTGGGGTTGGATGTACAGCTGCTCTATCTGTCTCTGTGGAACTCTCTTTGCCAGCATGCCATCAGTGTGCATTGGATACACACCCACTCTGTCTGCACATGGCACATGGCACTCCCTTTGCCAATATGTCAATCATGTCACTTTAACTTATGTTTCTATCACTCAATGCCAGATCTTTACTTTCCTAAGTACTTCACAGACTTTTAAAAAGTACTTGCAATACAGTCAACATGCAGAAAAAGCAGAGCAGTGTGGTAGATATCATGTTGTGATCACAGTCTGCAGGCCTGTGAATGAATGGATGCCTTTGTTTACTTTGGTACATTCTCCATCATGGTAACCCCTGATGCAGTCTGTAGTTTCTCCTATTCCTGGAGTTGTCAATTGTGTGAATGTTAGCCCCTTCGTTTTGCTAAGGCTTCTTTGATGCTTGCTGAGCTTCCCAGCACTTCTTCTTTCAGGACTTCTTTGGGGATTTGTATTTACCTGTTCTCTAATTCTCTGGCAAGATTCTTCAACTTGTCTCTTAAATCTGTTTGTGTCAGACGCTATCAACAGTCTCTGCCTCTGCTTCTAGTGTTTCCTGCTTGTTTTCACATCTATTTTGTTTTATTTTTACTATTTTGAGAAAGGGAGTCACTATGTACTACTGGATGCCCTAGAATTCACTAAGTAGATCAGAGTGGCCTAGAACATGTGGCAATCCTCCTGCTACCTCTAAGTGCTGGGTTTGCAGGCATTCCTGTACAGACCTGGAATGAGGGAAGAGAACCCCTGAGATTGAAGTACCTGCTGTTTTTCTTCAGGGGTTATTTGCTTTCTCTGTGGCAGGGATTAAGGGACTGGGTAACCTGCATCCAGAAGATGACTGTCCTGGCTCATACTTGGGTATCATCTTTCTGGAGTTTTGTCAACGAGGGTGCAGAGGGTACCTGGAAGAGAATGGGGGACAAGAGATGCAAAGAAGGATGCCAAGAGTCTGATCAAGGTGGCAATTTTATTTTTTCCCAAGGCCAAATTTATACCATAATAGGGGTAACAGAGGGAGGGAGGAAGTGGGAAACATTTATGCAGGCCAAGGACGTGTGGTCAGCTGATGTCAGCGGGATGTTAGTTTTTCAGAAAGGTTTCAGGTTTGTCATATCATTCGTCAGCAGGATGTTGGTTTCTCAGAAAGGTTACAGGTCATAACATTGGGCATCCTGACATCAGATGTATTTCTCAGTGAGGTCACAACTTTATCATATCATTATTCATCCTGACCACCAGATTTGTATTAGTCCTCTGCAGCTGGCTGGGGATTTTCCATGAACCCAGTCATACTTAACTCTAACCATAATATTAACATCAATAATGGAGGGTTTCAAGGGCATCGCTCCCAACAGAGTTTGGCCTACTCCAGAATGACTCTCACCTTGCCTGCTTCCCAGCTGGGAGCCTGTATAGACCTGTGTGTATTCTCAATCTTCAGGAACCTCACATATCTTGAGAGGAAAATAGCACCTTACATCAAGTGTGTGTGTGTGTGTGTGTGTGTGTGTGTGTGTGTGTATGTGTGTGTGTGTGTATTGTTGTTATATGTATATATGTGTATATCAAATGTGTGCCTGGCCCTAATGTCAAAGATTCATGTTAGTGTTTGATTCAAATGTATGTTTACGTATCACATGTGTGCCTTTTCTTAATGTCAAGGATTCGTGTTTGTGGGAGTTTTGCTTATATGTAAATGTGTGTATGATGTGTGTCTGGTGCCTGTGGAGGTCAGAAGACACAGATCCCTTAGAATCAGAGCTATGGATAGTTGTGAGCAGCCACAGGGTCCTGGGAACCGAACGTAGGTTATGTACAAAAGAAACAAGTGATTTTCACCACCGAGCCATCTGTCCAAGTCCACATGGAAAACCCTTTGAAAGTTCTGATTAATATAGGAAGGTTCAGCCCATTGTGAGCCATATCCCTAGGCAGGTAGGCCAGGATACATAAAAAAACATACTCCAGCACGCTAGTAAGAGGTATTCTTGGTTCTTTCTGGGTTCTTGTCTTGAGTTCCTGCCCTGACTTCCCTCAGTGATGGACTGTCACCCAGAATTTGCTTTTGGTCACTGTGTTTATCGCAGCAACAAAAAGGAAACTAGGGTGTGAATGAACATAAAAATAGACAAACGTCATTGTAGAAGTAAGTATGAATTAACACACATCTAGATTTCCTGCCTATTAGAAATAGAACAGCAAAATAAGATGCCTCCTGAAAACTTTACTACCAACCCCTCTGCATATCCCAACCCACACATTGTGATTTACACACAGTTGTGCCCACACACATGAGCTGCAGTCTAATCAGAGAAGTGACATTCAAGTGTTACTACATAGATGCAAACAAACCCTGCCTATAATACATTTAATCCACTTGCTGGGGCCTTTCTAGGATTGGGTCTAGTGAGCCTTGAAGGTAACTAATATACCTCAAAAATCATACATTTGACTGTAATTCCTGTTAATAGATTCTCAAAATCAAAATGAGGGAAGATGCTTCCTACAGATGTATTCTAGAAGCTGAGGATATGATGCAGTTCCTCCTGTAAAAAGAACATGGTGCAGTTCCTCCTGCAATTATGAAAGAATTGATGGAGTCGGAAGTCATCGTGGCAAAGCCTGAAGTGACGCCCTTCCCCACTGTGCTCTTCTGATGAACTTCATGACACATGAGCTTCTCGGGGATTAGGGAGGCACTAGGCTTCAGTCTGTAGTGATGGGAGTGACTGTCTGTGACCTCTAGAGTGACATCATAAATGCCCTGCAGCTTCTAATTGGTCTCTAAGTGGAAGACAGTTTTAGAACCCCCATTCTCTAGGGTAAGGTTATAGCTTAGCCTTCCTCAGTAAAGCCTTGCTATTCAAGTATGAGGACTTGCATGCAACCCCCCAGTGCATATGTACGAAACCTGGGCATGGGGCATGTGCTTGCAATCCTAGTGCTGAGTGACAGAAAAAGGTGAATGGACTTACTGGCCAGCCTAACAAGGTCCTAGTGAGAAATCTTGTCTGTCTCAAATTTTCAGGAGAATGTGCCTAAGGACTGAAAACTGGGGACATCTTCTGTTCTCACATGCTTGCATATATATGTATACCCTTGCATATACATGTATATCCATAATAACACAGATATATACATAGAGAGATACCTTACATAGACATATACACATACTCACAGAGACACACACACACATTGACATAGACAGACACAGACATACATACACACACTCTCACATAGATATATACTCACAGAGAAACACACACACATACACATTGGCATAGTCACAGACATACATACCACACTCTCACATAGATATATACTCACACAGAAACAAACACAGACACGCTCACATGTAACACTTACAGACACACACACACACATATATATACACAAATATATACATACACTCACATAGACACAGACACACTCATAGACACAGACACAGTCACATACAGTCACATAGATACAGACACACACTCATAGAGACAAACACAGACACAGACACAGACACACACACACACACACACACACACACACACACTCGAAAAATTACCCATCTTTGATGCAAGTCCCTTGTAGCCAGAAGATCAGGCCGTATTGTAAGGCCATGTGTCAGCAGGTGTTCAACAACTGTCCCAGTGAATCCACGTTTAGAACAGTCCAACCCCAAGGTCTGGGCATCTAAGTGAAGAAGCTTCCTGGTGCCTCTGGGTCCCTATTATAGCTCCCAGCCCTGGTCACCTAGCTATTACATTTTTTTAGGACAGAGCCCAGACCTCCTTTCTGTATAATGTTGTGGCCCACAGAGCTTGTGAGCAAAACACATGGGTACTGTCTGTACCTCTGAGGCCCTGGCCCTTAAATGTATACAACTTGAGGACCATGGGATTTGAGCATGGTAAACCCAGTCAAACATTCCTATAGGTCCCCTCAGTCACAGTCACACTGATATCCATGTGGGGCTGTAAGACTGTAGAATCCTTTTGCTATTTTTGAGGCCATTTTACTCTTATAGGGTAATTTGGGGATAATTATGAAGAATGCTATTCTGAATCTCCATGATTTTGTGCTTAGGCTTGAGATTTATTTCACAGATGGGATTTTCAGGAGTTCAATTGCTGGGTTAAGGAGGATAATGATGGCAGGCTCCTGAGGGTTACTGCCATGTGTGTTTCCAGAGAGTTGTAAGGATTCAAGTGACACCAGTAACAGATGAGTGTGCCTGCCTCACTTGTAGCCTCCGCAGCTAAATGTGGTCCTGTAATTAAGAAAACTATTAATCTGAAGCACAAAATTCATAGTTTGAATTATCTCCCAAATGCATTTCGACTGGGAATGACAGCAAGGGCAGCTAGAATAATAGCCACATTACAGCCGGAATGAGGAGCCAAATGAGGGTGACTTAACAGGACAAAGAAATCAGAAAGAATGACTGTCAAGCCTGGAGAGAGAAGAAGAATCAGATGGATGGCCGGGAGATGGAACCACATTTCAGAAGGGAAGTGCAGGGGCCTGGAAGGGTGACAGGATCCCCTGCAAGGCCACATGCATGCCTGGGTCACCAAGCTAAAGACTCTGAGCTGGAGGTGATGCTCTTTGTAAGGAGGATTCAGATTAAATGTGTTTTCAGGATATCTGTGTGGAGGAGTTAAGCTGAGGGGTTGGGGAGACCAGACGAGGGTTACTGCACAACAGGACAAAGATCTAAACAGGTTGTTCTTATCTGCTCAGCTCCCGTGAGATTGGAACACAAGCTTTAAAGGAAGACTCAGTCAGAAAACAAAGAAAAACACAGAACGGGGTGGATTTTGCTGAACAGTTGAGCCACTTTCTAAACACTTAGTGTTCCCACTTGTTTCTGAGGGCTAAGTTGATTTCCATGGAACACTGAAATCAGCCCTTGAGATCTTTACTCTATGCCACATGCTATGCTGTCCTGTTTCCTCAGATACCCAAGGCATGTGGTGCCCACACCCTGTTATGCATACCTTGATTTGTCAATTGTGTAAATACGTTAGCTTTAAAACGCATCACATGGCAGTAACAGATGTGACAGTGACCCTGGTTATAAAATGTAAGCTGACCACTATCTGGGCCTTCCAAACAAGAACACGAAGCAGCCAAAGACCCCAAACGCAGATGCCCAGGCTCTCTTCTGCATGGCCCTTGAACACCTTCTGATAAGTGTCTTAGAGTAATAAGGCTCCTTGACTTGGGAAGAGCAACTGAGAAGACTGGAACCATGAAGGAAGTTCATTGCTAGGGTCCCTTCTTGGAGCAGGAGGCCCTGGGGGAAGGAAGGTGAGTTACTAATACTCAACACTGTGTCCCAGGCTGTTGTGAGACTCCCAGGATGAGTGGCAACTCACCCTGTTCATTAACTGTGGATAGAACTTGCTTCTGTCCAATCACACACACACCCAAGGAGGTGGTCACCCACCATTTCACAGGTGGGTAGAGGACTTGAAAAGACCTGTGCAAGGTGTAGTTTGGATGTGGGTCAGAGGTGTGTGTGGGTTGCTCAGAGGTCCATCCCTGGTGGATCCTATTCCCAATGACATGTCGATAAAGTGAGCAAACAGGCTGGACCACTGCAAAGGTGGGTGGTGGCTCTTTCCTTCAGTCTTCCTTCAGTTAAAGCACATCCCTGGTTTTCTTCATTTCTGCAAGTATCTGCAAGGCAATAATCCCTAAATTTCAGCCGCTGGTCCTGGGTGAGTCTTTCCCTGTGACATCTCCCATCAGCCACTGGTCCTGGGTGAGTCTTTCCCTGTGACATCTCCCATCAGTCACTGGTCCTAGGCAAGCCTTTCCCTGTGACATCTCCCATAAGTTCTTTGCTATATTTGAATCAACAGAATGAGTGGACTGCAGAGTGCTTACCATTAAATTATCATACAAGATCCTTAACAATGCACAAGTGTCACCCTGATAAATGTTTATTTTTGGAAGCTGGTGTTATGTCTAACACAATGTGCAGTGTGCTGGCTTTATTGTAGCCCTGAGAATTTACTCAATTTTATTATATTCTGTTCCTTTTGACTTACTGATTCCATAAGCAACTTTCCAATCTCAAGAAAACAGAAAACTGTTGTAGGAGCTGAGTCACACTGGGCTTCCATTTCCTCTCACATTCTTCCACAAGCGATTCCCCATGGTACAGAGGCCACATGTTTCAACCATAGACTAAATCAACATTTCCCATAGAAAGTCAGCCATCTGTGGGCAATTTGGAGTTATTGGAGAAAGGGATGTTGGCTGCTGACCTGGTTTGAATGGGATTTGATCCCAGTGGCTCATATGCTGAAGGTTGATTCCCACTGTGATCATGGGCAGAGGGCATGGGACCATTACCAGACAGGACCAAAGGGGATGTGACAGGGTCCCTATGGGCAGTCTGAAGTGAAATACTCCAAGTGTGGAGACTAGTTCCTCAAAGGGAGACAGATGCTATAAAAAGTGATCCTCTCTCTTGTGGCTCCCTGGCCTTCTCTCTGGCCATAGTCATCCTATGTGCACATAACCCCACTACTGTGATGTCATCCACCATAAGGCCCTCGTCAGAGACAAAACTGATGAGGCTGCCTGTCCTTGAACCCCAGGCTCTAAAGCATGCATAAGTAAATGTGCTATTTATAAAGCCACCAAGCCTCAATTACCGTGTAACAGGAGAGAGAGGAAAAAAAAACAGCAATGAATCAATACAGTTCATTCTGTGAATGCTTGGTTCTCACCTGCTTCCTGGTCCTGCATGTGAACCTCCTTCAGTGAAAGCTCCTATGGCTTGAGCTCCTCCTTACAGGCCTCCTTTTCCCTGATGGGCCAAGACCCAAGAGCTCAGGAGTCAAAATAAATGTCAATAATCCCTTACATGTTTCAGGGAAGGAATGTCATAGCAACATAGAAGTACCAACTCAGAGAAGTGATAGCATTGTGCACCTAGACCAGACCATGTGGTTCTTGGCTTGTGGAATTGGCTTGTGGACTAGAGAAGCCAAGGAAGTGCTGGGAGAACAAAAGATCACCAGAACACAGGGATGCCCCCGACTCATGGGGTTCCAGACAGGAACAAGAACCCCATTGGGACTGAACGTAGGTGGTTTGTTTAGGTTCTGGTCTGTGTCCTAAATTAGAGTGAGGTTGGGCAAGAAATAAGTTTAAAAAAGAAATCATGGCATTCATGCTGTGTCCTGGTTGCAACCAGAGGCTTTTAGTCAGGTTTACAGTTAGAACCCAGGGCACAAAAGCAGTAAAAAGAGATGCAGAGAAAAACTGCAGCTTGCCAGATGAGCCTGCTTAAAGCTGCAAAGAAAATCTTGTGCTGAAGGTTATTGTCTCACACAGAGAAGCAAGCATGGAACTATTACAGCACAGGGGAAAGAAGTTATTCTATATACTCCCGAGACCTCACAGACTTGCATAAAGCTGCCAGCATGGGGGCACAGATTTCAGTGAATACGGCAGGATATTGGAAATGCCAAGAACATGGGAACCCTACAAAGCAAGTTACAGGCTATGACTGAAGCCAGGGCAAGAGAGGGGCAATGTGAGCTCCAGATGACAAGGCTGTGGGTGTCAGGTGTCCTGCATGTGGCCTTGGAGCTCCGGGGTAGAGTGAGTCCTATTGGCCTTCGGTCCCCCTAACTTCTGTATTCCCATTCTTCCTTTTTGGAAGGAGAGTGTTTACTGTGTGACATCATACGTTGTTTTTCTGTTTCACAGGGTGTAGCTGCCAGACTGCTTTGAGTCTTAACAGAGACTGAATTTGGATATTTGAGTGACACTGGATCTTTTAAACCATTGGCTGCTCTTGGAGTTGGAGTAGATGCATTTTCCAGTAAGAAAAAAAAAAAGAAAAAGAAAAATGAGGCTTTGCAGTTATGAAAATTTTGCAGCTTGAATCAGACATGTTGGGGGACATTTTGAGTGTGCTCCTGAGTAGACAGTAGTATTTTGTGAAGGCATGGGGACCTTAGGAAGTAGGCCTGGTTGGTGCACATAGGTTACTAGAAGTGGCTCAGCTCTCTGCTTCCTTTGTACACATGATTTGAGGAGGCTTTACCACATGTTCCTGACACCACATAAGGGGCCAATATGGCTGTCATCTCTTCCCTTCCATGATGGACTTGAGACTTATTGCAACTGCAAGTCAGGATAAGCCTTTTCTTCCTTGTCCCTGACAAGGACTTCAGTCAATAGTGACACAAACATAGCTAATACATTAACTTGCTGCTTCATGTAGTGGTTCTTGGGCAAAAAGCCTGGAGGAGCCGTCCAGCACAGATCCCTGGGAGGGACAAGCAGCCGGAGTTTGTGTGGCGATCCATGAATGATGAGGGCCACAGAGTCTGGAGTAGTATAAGAAAGGGTAGAGCCTCCCAGCTGAAGTCTAGGAAATGCTGCCTTTTGCTGCATTGGAACAGCTTAGCATTTGTGCAAAACAAGGAGCTGAAGGGCTTCCCCAACTATGGGTACCATAATACAAATCTCAAGGACATCTCTTACTCAGTTGCCCAGTGCAGATCTGCTCCTCCGGAGACAATCCTCAGCCAGTATGGATGGTCATGGTGCAAGACATAGGTGGGGCTGTCAGGAACTGAGCTTGACCCATGATATTGATGATATTGATCCATTCCCAGAGCCCTGGCCTAGAACCAAAGCTATGAATATGCAAGAAACATGTATGAGCAGCAGAATGTGCTGGCCACCCTGCCCCTGCCCAGGCTCACTCACAAAGAGCAGGAAGGAGAATAAGGGCCAAGACTGGCACACACAAGGAGGGTGGGAACTGAGTATCTGCATGACTGAAGTCCTTAGGGGTTTTGGGGCTGTCCCTGCAGCCTCCTCCCACTTATGCCTCACTTGAGCTTCTGCCTGGATTGTGCCACCTGCCTCAGTTGGGGAGCGGTTCCCATTCTCTCCACTCAGCCGTGTACTGATGGTATGCACACGTACACACAGCACAGCAGCCACAGCGGGCTTCTATGTAGACTTCTGTGCCAGCAGTCCTGAGCAGGGAGGACAGAGGCCCTTACTGAAGGATTACCAAAAAGAACTTTTTGATTAAAGGCTCAGAATAGGAGGGTTTTGCAAAATTTGAGGGATATGTCAGAGAGCTGGAGGGGCCATGTACCTGTTTGTCTACTTGGCCTAGACTGGAATGCTAATTAATATTGTGTTGACTTGACACAGGGTAGAAATAACGAAAGTGAATCTCAACTGAGAAGAATGTCTTCATCAGATTGGCATACAGGCATGCAGTGGGGGGCATTCTCTTGATTGTCAATTGGGGTCCAGCCCACTGTGAACAGTGCCATCCCTGGCCAAAAAAAAAAAAAAAAAAAAAAGGCCTGGGTGTTAGGTCTCAATGCTGAAGTGCCTATTTACCATATCAAAGCAGACCTTGCCACCAAGTTCTCCCAGCATCCTCCAGTCAGTACCTGTTACAGGGTCCTTCTGGTTGGCATTCCCTGCTCTCTACTCTAAACTTTTCCAGTCCAAGGGCTGGACTTCCATCCCTACAACTGCCCTTCCCTATATAATCTGGTTATTTTTGTGACCTGGCCTTTACCTTTCAGGCCTCTTGCCCAGTCTCTTGGCTGCCCCTCTCAGTCCTCATCGTCCCTCTCCTCTTCCCTCTTCTCTCTTTCTTCTCTCCTCTTCCCTCTCTCCCCTCCCCTCTGTCCTTTTCTCGAATGGCCCAACTCAGTCTGGTGAGGTCCACTATGGACTCTCCCAGGTGTCTCTGCCTCTCCTTTTTATCTACAATAAGCATTCTCCTTCACCATGGGAGCAGCCGTGTCTGTCCTTCCTTCCTTCCTTCCTCCCTCCCTCTTTCATTCCTTCCTCCTCCTCCTCCTCCTCCTCCTCCTCCTTCTTCTTCTCTCTCTCTCTCTCTCTCTCTCTCTCTCTCTCTCTCTCTCTCTCTCTCCTCTTTTCACTCAGTGGGATGTATGTCTAAGAACACAGGCTGAGCAAACTGTAGGGAACAAGCCAGTAAGTGGCACTTCTCCATGTTCTCTGCTTCAGTTCTTGCCTCCCGGTCCCTCCCTTGAGTTCCTTTTTTGACCTCCCTCAGGGATGGAGTGTGACCTGAGAGTGTAAGCCGAAATGAGCCCTTTCTTCCCTAAATTGCTGTTGGTGGTGATGCTTATCACTACAACAGAAAGCAAAGTAGGACACATGGGGTGCAATCATCCAGGTGGCTTGGATGAAGCCTTTGTATTCCAGGTCTGTCGGGGACTCGTCACTGCCAAGGCATTAATCCATAGCATCCTCTGAGAGCCTGCCCTTCACCCGGCTGCTGAGTTCATCGGAGTGCAATCAGCAGTGGAATCGTCCTTGAGGCCAAAGGGACACCTTGTGATTGAAAATCACACAGACCCTGAGAGGGAGTGGATCAGCCTAACCACCTTGAAGGCTCCCATGATTTTTCACTGAGGAAATAATGAGCACACACATCATGAAGAATTATGCAGTGAGGAACAACAGCCCCCACTTTAAGAAGTCTAGACTCAGAAATATGAAACCCTTTGTCCCCAAATATGCCAGCTGGGAACCGTGCTCATCAATCACCTCAGAAATGTTTTCTTCCAAATAAACAACCTTTTACACTAGGCCTCTGTCTCCCCGAGTCTGGATGAGTGACTGGTGCAGGGGGATGTGGCCGGTGTGCTGGTCTAGGTCTTCTATACCCAGGGAGAGTGGCCTGGGTCTTGAGAATCACAGCACAATATACGGGATAGATCCACAGACAGACCTATGGGTGGATGAATGCTACACAGACAGACTCCATTGTTCAGACTGTATCTCTATGATTGGATATCTGGCAGAAAGACCCAGAGGGATGGGAGTAGCTTTTGGTTCTTGGTTTCAGCGGATCCCGATCAAGCTCTGTTAGCTACACGCGCTCAGGCAGAACATCAGGGACACAAAGGCATAGGGCAGTTGATAGCCTCTGCCTCATTTTAAGCCTCGGGTGAACAGGAAAACAGAGAGGGAGACAGGGCAGGAGGCTGATTCCCAAGTCCACGTTCTTATGGAAGCTGCTAGCACAGCTAAGATCTGTGAGGATGGCTGTGTGGAGATTCAGGGTGCAGTTGCTGGGGCTCCATTTGGGTCTGAGACACACACACACACACACACATAATCATACTCCACCACTCTCACAGCCTCACACGATCACACACATACACACACACACACTCACACACACACACACTCACACACACACACACACTCACACACACACACACACACACACACACACACACTCACACACACACACATACACACACACACACTCACATACACACACACTCACATACACACACTCACACTTACACACACACTCATATATACACACACACTCACATACACACACACACTCACACACACACACACACACACACACACCCACACACACACACACACTCACACACACACATACATACATACACACACACACACATACACACTCACATACACACACACACTCACGCACACATCAGGAGGGAGGGGGCAGATGGACAGACAGACAGACAGTGATGAAAGTGTCTCACATTACTCAGTGCTCATGTATGCACAAATGCGTGCCATTCTGGACTCTCCATTGCTCCCTAAAGACTCAGGTTTGGAATCATGTAACTGTCTCTCAGCCGAAGGAAATTATTCTAGTAATGCTTGGAGAGAAATAATGGGGGAGAATTCTCTTACCTTTTGTTTTTTAAAACATCTGCTCATTTTGCCTTATTTAAATTAACCATTTTATTCCAGGAGAAGAGTAGACTCCATGTCCTCCATGATCACAGCTTACAAATGGCAGCAAGGCGTGACATCAGGAGAGGGGCAGTAGTTAAAGTCAGGGTCATCAGTGCAGGGGTCCCTCATGCTCTGTGGTGTGGCAAGATCTTACTCCCCGTTCCCCCCTTCACACTCCTCTGGGTATTCAGTTGCTGGCAGTCGATAGCACCAATGACTACTGGTAATCAATGATACACTTGCTCTCTGTAATTTCATTTCAGAAGTTGTATTTCACATAGGTAATATTAGAGCTCGTCTTCACATTTGAGGCCAGTTTTTGCAGGATATGGAATTTCAAGGTTGGTGCTTGTGGTGTGTTCACATTCATGTGCCTTTTTAGTACTTTAAAGATGGGTTTTCACAGTTTCTGGTGACTTCTCTGTCAGCTGAAAACAGCACTCACAGCTTTCTTGTTTCCCTGTGCCTTCCCTGGCCATTCACTGCTGCTCAGTTCTGGTTTCCAGCTGAGGCGTGCCTAACGGCTTTGTCTGCCCTCATTGGCATTTTCTGGGTGCTTTAGATCTGTGGATTGATGCCCTTCACCAGTTTTGCTCTCAGTGATCTCATTGAACATCATCTATTTTTCTCTTCTTTTCCTCTCATGTTAGACCCCACTGTGCTGTATCCCAGGCCTTCTCCTTAAGTCAGGGCTATATTTCACTATTGTGTTTCCTTTTCTTGTCATTTGTTTGCCTTTTGAGACAGTTTAGCCTAGACTGGCCTCACCATCCTGGCAATCCTCTTGCCTCAGCCTCCCTAGTGCTGAGATTACAAGTGTGCGGCATCATGACTGATTGGGCCTAAGACATTGGTGAAGCTTGCCTTTGCACGTGTCTGAGTGGTGTTAAAGAGGAAATTAAGGGCCTGCCTTGAAGTAGGTCCACATCATCCCATGTCTTGGGGGGCCTAAGCTAAATAAAAGGGTGGCAGCTAAGAACCAGAACCCCTCCTCTGCTCTTCAATTCACACAGGTATCAGCCAACAGCCTCTCTCACGCTCCCATCATGACAGCCAAAGGCCACTCCGACCTCCTTGCTTTACCTGACATGAGGGGCTGTGTCCCGTGAACCAAAATAAACCCTTCCTCCTTTAATATGCTCCTTGTCAGGTATTTGCTCACAGAGCCGGAAAGTAGGAATACAGATAGTCATTAGCCAGCCCTAGAGTTCGCAGGCTACTCTGCTGAGTGGGTCCGTCCTGCAACCCGCTAACTCTATTTCTAACAGTGTATGTCTCATTTCATGCAGCATTACTGAGGTCTGACATGTCCTCACATGCTAGAGATTATTCAGTAGATCGTGTCGTCTAGCCTGGCTATTGTAGGAACCCTTGTCAAACAATTCCAACTTGTGAGCCAGAGACTGCTTCGGTTAGCCATTGTCATAGCCTGAGACGTCAGAACTTGCCGGTTGAAGTTTTACTTTAATCAGTCCTGATTTGTAGTCCAACTGGGTCTGAGCTTATGGGCAAATATTTGCTTCTCTTGAGAGCCACCTTCTCACGATGTGCAAGCTAGCTCAGCATTTCCCCCTTTGGGATACTTGGTTTCTGAGTACTTGGCAGTATTACCTTTTTCTCTTCACGTTAGGGACATCACCAGCTGCCAGACCAGGAGGCATCTCGCTGTGGTGCACAGAAGGACAGGGAAGCCTAAGCCCGTGCTTTCCCTCTGGGCCTCTGTGGGGAGCTTGCTCTGTGCACCCACCTGCAACGGCAGCCAAGCCTGCTGCTCACAGACAGAAGGTTCTTGGGCCAATTTGTGCTCAGAGTACCAAAGGCCTTTGTCCTCAGCATGCACCCTCCTGCCCGCTTTAGTGAGCTGTCCTGGAATTGGGGACTCTCGATCTTATCCAGTCTTTGGCATCCTAGACCTGAGATGAGGGCTGAGGTAAGGGCTGGCTGTTTGGGGGATTCCCTAGAATTACAACCTGTGCTATAATTATGTTTGCTAACATTTGCATCAAGTCCCCTTGCCTTGCACACGAAGACTTCATTCTCTATTGCACCTACAAGAGTGTAGCTCTGGGCATCAGAAGGAGCTACCTCATTTTCTAGACTGGAGTTCACTTTTTCCACACAAGCTCTAACATTCACATAAAAAAATCACATGATCTTATGACATATATGTCAAGTTTGCATTGAGAGGAAGTCTGGTTTTCTACATCCTACACACAGAAGAGACATCTTCTGCCCTGTTTCCAATCTCTACCATTGTGTTTCTATGGGCTGTTTCCTGGTTCGTGTGTCCCTGTGTGTGGTGTGTATGTGTGTGTCTGTGAGAGTTAGTGTGTGTGTTATACTGGGTTTTGTCTTTATAATTTGAAGCATGTCATTGTGCTTCTAGGAGCTTCTTATGCCCTTCAAGCCTTCTTAAAAGTTTCATAATCTTTCCTTCTGGCACGTTCTCCTCTCCATGCCCCTATTAACCTCTGAACACACTGAGCTCCCTGCTGCTGTGTATTCTGAGCCTGAGCCATAACGATCAGTCTCTTGATCCCATGCACAGCCATCTCTATTGCTTGTCCTGGGACATTTTCTTGGGCTTCTCATGTTTTCACATTTGTAGGTATGTAAGGCCATGCTCCCTCAGTTTGTCTATAAGCATCCTTTCTTCCTTTTCTTTCTGTAGTGGCAAGGTCTCGCATACCCCAAGCAGGCCTTGAATTCCCAGTCTTTCTCCCCAGCCTCTGGGTTTAGGATTATCAGCCTGTACCACCACATCCAGCTCCTGTGGGGCTGAGGACGCCAATCAGTGAGTGGAGCAGCACCCAGCTCTTTGCCCCCTAGCCCCAGCCCCAGCCCCAGCCCCAGCCCCAGCCCCAGCTCCAGCCCCAGCCCCAGCCCCAACCCCAGCTCCAGCTCCAGCTCTCCCACTGTGCTCAACTCTTGCTGTCCTTTCTCACCTCTAAGGGACTCCTTCACTTTCTGCCAGCTCACCTGTGCAGGGCACAATTACCATCTGGTCCTCTGTGCTTCAGGGAGAGTCTCTGTGGGAATCCCTCCTCCTCTGCCTGTCAGTCCTGTTGTCAACCACGTTGTTCATACCACCGAATGGCCATATTAACTGTGCATATTCAGACTCTAGGTAAGAGACAAGGTCCAACCTATTAGCTAAAGGGCCTCGCTCTCACCGAGTCTGCAGTGCAGAGCGCCAGAATGGACAACTTTAGTCTGTTTACAGGCCACTTCTCCATCACAGCTGGAGGAAATTAAGTGTTGACATGGTTTCTATGCAGTTGTATTGCAGTATCTGTAAGTGTTAAGGTGAATGCAGACAACAATCTATTTATTTACCTATCTATTTAGCAGTGCTGAGGACCATGCCCAGAGCCTTGCCCAGGGCTTTGTGAGTGTCACCGAGGAGAAACCTTGCTAGAAACGTAAGACTAAATTTTAAAATTTGTCACTTCTACAAACTCTTTTATGCACATTCAACTTCAAATAATTCAAACAATAAAAATCTCAACCTTCATTTCTAATTTGAAACTAATCACTGAGAGAAATAATTATCTCGGATGACTAGACATTGTTATTTAACTATTGCTTGGAATCTTGTGAATAAATCTTTGACGAGCTAATTTAGAAGCAAAGTACTGATCCACTTTGGAAATTACAGAGATTCTGCGAGATGAGGCATTATGCATTTTAAGATGGAGTGGTACACATGGTGGGGTCCTGAGTGGGACGCACCAGAAGGATGATTTCTGCATCAACAGACAGACCTTGTCTGTGTCCTCCCTGTCTCTGTCCTCTAACTCATATGCTATGGTGATGCTTCCATGGCGAAGCCCACATCGGCTGGGCTTTGTGAAGGACCAACGGACATTTGGGTTGCAGACAAGTCAACTGACAAAGCTCTTGTCCTTGCGGAACCAATTTGCTTCCTGTGGTCAGCCCAAACCCACTTGCCTGGGCAGATTAAATAGCACCTTACAGTCCCCAGGAGATGATGGAGCCAGCTACCAAGCAAGCCAGGCTCTCCACCTGTTCTCCGTCCCTTGTTCAGTTACCCGAAATGTGCACATGTGGGCCATGGAAACACATTTCACCTTTGGTGAAGAGGCTGTGAGGCCCAGAAGGTAGGCTCTGCAGCAAGCACCTTTCAGGAGGCTCTGCTGTCACCAAGTTGTAGTCTGACTGTGCCCCAGGCTTTAGAGGCAGGCATAGTGACAACCACCATCTGCCCTGAGGAAGCTGGAGGTGTTGTACTCCTTGGTTAAAAGAAAGTTTGTATCCTGTAACCGGCAGAGCGGTTGAGAAGCTCACTGAACTGCAGCCTGTAGTAACTTCAATAGTTAACAAGGTGTGCAAATCCTGACTCACACTCACTCACAGTCAACAGACACAAACCAAAGGTAAGGCAAAGCAAAGCCACCCACGCCTACCCCCTCTGGTAGGACACTTGCTGGTTTGGTTGAGATGCCAAGACATCAGACTCTCCCTGTGCAACGGGACACTGGGTATCCCTTCAGGTCTTTGCATTTTGTGTTAAGGCTTGCACAGTGTTGTGAATGACGAGCCTTGTGAGGCAGTTCATACCCCTAGTGCACTCAGCAGACACAGGAGGATGGAGACCAGCCTGGACTGCACAGTGACTTCAAGTACAGCCTGGGCTATAGAGTGGGACAATGTCTCAGAAATTATTTCTTGCTTCATCTCTGCTACATATGAGCATGAGGTCAGAAGCCTCTCCATAACTCATTCTGCACCTGAACCATCCAAGCCTCCTGCCCATGAGGATTCCAGGGAACCCATACTGTAACCATGCTTGCGAAGGCATTGAAAGTCTCAATGCTGCCTCTAGGGCCTCCCTGGCTCTTTAGAGGCCTGGTCACATCAGCTTTACCTCTGAAGAATCCTTCACATCATCTATGGCTGCAGTGGTGGATTCTCTCCTAATATGAGAAAGGCCCTGGGTGTTACCCCCAACACAGCAAACAGATGCATAAAAATAGGGGTATGAGGAAGCAATGGAGGTGGACTGTCTGAAAGACCTTTTGTTTGTAAATGTGGTCTAAGCAGTGGTCTCCAGATCAAGGTGTAGAGCACCCCCTGCTGGGAAGTCAAGGTGGCCAAGGGAGATTTTTCCACTAAAAATTACAATGCAAAGCTCAACAAAACAAAAGCCTTGGGTGGCCAGGTACAGGGATCTCTGTCTTGAGACTTCTGTCTTCTTTTCTTTGTATCTCCTTTCTGTGCACTAGCTCAGCCATACTGTAGGATTTGAATGAACACAACATGATGTACAACTTGTGGAAAAAAAAAAGTGAACTATTGCCAGATGCACTGCTCTTCGTTTCTTGAGTACCTTTAAAGGAGATGTACTTTTAAAGGGGACATGCATTTAAAGGGGATGTGCTTTTAAGAGGGTGTGCCTTTAAAGGGCATGTGCCTTTACAGGGGGATACACTTTTAAGGAACTAGGGGAAATGTGAAAGAGGGCTTCCTTTCTGGATTTACATCTTGCTTAGTTTCCCACACTTCTGCAAGATTCCTCTTTAAAAGTCAGTTGCCGGATGAAGACATAGGTTTAGGGGTTGCACTGCAGATCTGTCAACTTGGGGGACAGCTGCCTAGTTGGACCAAGGCCCACTCCATAGGAAGGAGTCCATCCATACCTGGCACTGTAAAGCTAGCCAAATACCCATGGATGGAGAGGCCATAGAGCTGAGAGGAGAACCACTATTGCCGCTTCCTAAGACAACAGGACTTCTACCTGATCTGTATCTGTCCAGGTGACTGAAGCTCTGACCCTTCATTAAGGAAGTAATGGAGACTCTTAGAGAGGCACCAGTTAAAATGCAGAGAATAAGGCACTGTGTTAATTGGGGACAGTGCGGGATTGGGGGGGTGGTGGGAGATGTATAAAATTCTAAAACTGTAATTAAGATTTAGCATTACACAAAATCCTAGCAAAACCCAGAAAATTTATTTTCTCATTACCAAACAAGCTTCACAAACAGAGACTTGAAGTATGACTCTCCATGGCTGATGTGACGAGGGTTGCATTCCAATCTCTACAAATGTAGTGAAAGGGCCAGGAAGGAGGATGTGATGGTTTGGTTTCTGTATGCTTGGCCCAGGGAGTGGAACTGTTGGGAGGTGTGGCCTTTTTGGAGTAGATATGTCACTGTCTCTAGCTGCCTGGAAGTCAGTATTCTGCTAGCAGCCTTCAGGTGAAGATGTAGAACTCTCAGCTCCTCCTGCACCCTGTCTGCCTGGATGCTGCCATGTTCCCACCTTGATGACTCTGGACTGAACCTCTGAACCTGCAAGCCAGCCCCAATTAAATGTTGTCATTTATAAGACTTGCCTTGGTCATGGTGTCTGTTCACAGCAATAAAACCCTAAGGCAGGGCTCTGGCATTGTGTTCTGCTCAACTACAGGCTTCCTTAGTAGATTTATGATATGCCTGTTACACACGTTCCAAATGGATACTGTTTGCTTAAGCCACACCTCACCATCTCCATTCTGAAGTGGATACTTAGCAACCACCTCAGAGATGGCTCTGCAGCCAGCATTATACACTTGTTTCCTCATACACTTGTTCCCCCTAGCATCCAATAAGGAATGTGTGCATTTCAAAGTACCAGCAGCTGGACATAATTCTAATTTGAGGGTTTGCTTACTATTTTAGATTTCATTTTTAAGGTATCCCATGTATGAGAAAGTGTGGTGTGAGTATAAACTGTACTGTGTTTGGATAAGTCAGACACATACCCTGTCATCATCTGTAGTCAGTTACCGGCTGTGTGGCTGCACCCCAGAGGCTCTTCCTAGAATCCAACTGCTCACTAGGGAGGACTCTCTCTCCTCAGTCTCTCCTCTCTGGCCATCATCACTTTACTCGCAGCTTATATAAGAAGCTTTTCTATGTTCCACAGGTCATCATGGTACCTGGTTTTTCTGTGCCTAAGTTCACTTAACACAACGTCCAATTTTATCCAGTCAGAGCAACACGATTCTATGAGCATACATATTATTCTCTCATGTTCACATACAGTTTTTTTGCACATCAGCTGATCAGCTGGCTTGTAGCTCCTAGTCACTGTAAATAGAGCTGTGGACAAGGAAGTACAGATGTCCGCAGCAGGCTGATTCCATTTTCTTTGGCCATATTCCCCAGGAGTGATCTCAAGCTTTAGGTTAAGAACATCTACACTGGAGTGTTAATTTCAAGCCACACTCATCACCCTATTATCTAGTTTCACTGGCCATAGAAGCATATATTGGGATGATGTGACAGACAGCTTCCTGTGACTTTGACCTACATTTTTCTGGTGATTAGTAGTGAACATTTTATCGTGTATCTATCAGATTTTCCCACATCTTCTGAGAGACATCTGTTTGGGCGGCTTGCCCATTTTTAATGGGTGTGATGATTAATCTTGATTGTCCACTTGATGGAATTCAAATCACCATGGAAACGGATCTCTACGCATGTCTGTGTGGGATACAGATTAATGAGGTTAGCTGAGATGCTAAGACTCATTCTATGCATGGTTGGCACCATTTCCACAAGCTGGGGGCGCTCAGAATGAATAAGATGTGAGCTGAGCATAAGCAATCAGCACCCTTTGCTTCCTTCTTGTGCATGCGATGTGACCAGCTACTTCACCCTCTTGCCACCATGCCTTCCCCACCAGGGTGGACTGTGTCCCTTTGGACTGCCAGCAGAAATACCCCTCTCCCAGTGTTTTTTATCTTGGCAAGAAGAAAGTATTTGCTTGGATGCCACATTCTTATTTCCTTGCATGCTCTCCATATTTAGCTGGGATTGATACACCTGTAGGTGATGTCTTTCATTCTGTAGGCCATTTCTTCTGGCTGTTTCATTGTTAAGTAGCTTTTTAGTTTGATGCGATCCCTATCGTAAGTTATTGCACTTTGTTTGCCTATGCTTTTTAAATTTGATAATAAAAAAATAAAACAAATAAAAACACCAATCTCCCCAAAGCCCACCTATTCCAGTATCCTGAAGTATTTTCAAGTTTCCAGTGACTAGCTTGTTTTGTTTTATGGTTTTCCATCCTTTATTTTGAGCTAGTTTAGATGTCAGAGTGTGACTGCAGACTTCTCATTGATCTGTGAGTCTGTTATTAATTAGTACCAGGTGTGCTGACTACCACAGCTGTGCAGTGGTTTATACTAAGGCAGTGCGATGTCGCCTCTGTTCTTCTCTATGCTCAAGACTGCTTTCCTCTTTGGAGGTTTGTCTACCTCTGAAGAGGGTTCAGACTAGAGGTTGTACAGATCTGTGAAGAATGTCCTGTTTGATCTAGATTGAAGTGGATTTCAGAGACTTTTACAGTAGTGCTTCTTGGACCCCGTGAACACGGACAGCCTTTCTATCTGTGTCCATCAACTTGTTTTTCTTCTTTTCAAGGTGTTGAGATTTTTCATTTCTTGACTATTGCTTTTGGTGTTGCTGTCCAGATTTGCTTCAGATATCTTGTTGGCAAAAGCAATATTACTGAACTTTGAATACTATTTTCTTTGCTTTGAGATTTGTGCATTCTTAAGTCCTAACATATTTTTGAAGGTCTCTATTTATGGTCACATTACCTGCAGTGGCGGCAACCTTCCTTTCTAATCTTACTGGTTTTTTTTTGTTTTTTTGTTTTTTAACCAGTCTGGTTCACCTGTCTAGGACTTCTAGAACAACAGTGAACGGTGGTATCCTTTTCTTGCTCCCATTTGAGAAAGAAAATGGCAAGGCTTTTCCCATTCAATTAACACTAATAACTAGCTAATATCAACCATCCTTTGTTATCACTGACACCTTCTTCAGCACCAAGCTGGTTCAGTTTCATCTGCAGGGATGTGTTCTTCATGGGCTTTGTCCTCCAGAAGTGGCAGGCTGTCCTGTGAGCCCCCAGTGGGAAGTGGGGAAGGGCTGGGGCTGGAGCAGTGAAGAGGCTGGCACCGGGAAGAGGCACCCAGGGTTGTATCTCGAAGAGCCTGCTGAAGACCTAACATCCTCCACAAAGCAGAGTCCTTCAGAAGTGCTGCACGCAGGCCACTTGTACATAATTCTCTGGCCTTTGAGTTGGTCTATCCTCAGCTGCACTCAGAAATGACCTACCAGTGGTAAACAAAACTGATGACAAAAGAGTGGTCAAAGAACATTAAGATGGCAATGACTTGATATAAATATAGCATCTGTTAATACATTGTTTAGAAGGGCAGGAAAAGGGGTGTCCAGTGTTCACAATCATTCACGAGGAAATGTCAGGAGGAGGCAGAAATGACTTACAAGTTAGTTCCTTCCTTACTCTAGAAATTCAGCCTCTAGAAACACCTCATTAAAACCTTTGCCTCGCCTCTGCTGTGAGCTGCCAAGTTGATAACTCATGCTTTAACCGCTATTTATACTTTCCACAGGAGCGGGTTAGACTGGTGAGCTTTCCTCTGGATGGCTCTGTGCTGCTTATCAGTCAGGCCAGAGGGCCATGCCTGCCCATGGTCAGTAACCCACCTGGACACATGGGCTTTTACCCTCAAGCGTTTTATTTTGTGATTATTTTTAACAATCACCAAAGAGAATTTGACTGAACAGTTAAAATTTATTCATACCTGTTACCTCGTCATCCATCCTGACCCCCATGTACCTTAGAAATAATGGGCCCAAGATGCCAAACTAGTAGCCTAGGGGTAGAAAAGTGCTTTCCTGATCAAAAGCCACCTACTTACCTGGCTCTTGTCACAGGATGGTCTGCAGCACCCTCTGGTGGCCACAATTCAAATCCATCTACCTTCCTCAAGGGCATTTGATGAGCTGCACAGCCACATCTTTTGTAAGGAGAGAAAAACAACAAAATGACCTCCATCACTGGCGTGACAGCTTCAAGGACATATTGCACCATGACCTTGGAGGTCTTCAGCAGGTATGTCCGGCCCATTTGGCTCCACACAGGTCCACTTCTCTGTCTGGATGATAAAAGCCTCCACCTGTACTCTGCTGGGTACAAGATCTGTCAGTCTAAAGCGATCTATCTCACCCAGAGAACCATACGGCACCCACCATGGGTGACCTCTGTCCTTGCAGATGTGTCATGGATGGATGGATGGATGGATAGACGGATGGCAGCCAGAGCTGGAACTGGGGCAACTGGAGAATGCCACTGTCTGTGGGAACTTACAGGTGCTCAGTCACTGGACACAGACAGATGAAGCTCGGGCTCTCCGTTCCCACTTGCTCTGCCACCCCGACAGGCTACTCACCGACAGATGCTTCACTGCTTTACCTAGCGCAGGGGCATTCTGCTTTCTTCCACTCTGCCCCACCTTGCATCCAGGAGGGCAGAGGTGACGCTCTCCAGAGGAAGAGACAGAGGGGAGGGGAAGGAAGAGAAGATATGAATATGAACGAGGAATGATTTAGCATTTGCCCTCATCAGCTACTGATCCCCACAGCTCTGCCCTGATCTCTAAAACAATTTTGCTCTTAGGGGCCAGGCCACAGGGGTTGAACATCATGCACCCAAAGTAAATGGAAAACATTCACCTGTGATCCCCACTACTGAGCCTAGCTCATTATCCTGGTCCTCACCTATACTTCAACACAACATTGTTTCCACCTTTAGGGCAGGCTTGAAACCCACCTACCCTGACCATGTACCTGTCCCCTGAGGGTCCAGTCTGTGTCCCTCACCCCACACCCTCTGCATCCTCTGTCCTTCTTCCCCTGCACCTGCTAAGGTGCTGTGTCATTTGCCTTTCTAGGCATGCCCTGTGCATCCTTACCCTTCAGCAGCCCCAGTAGCAGCCATTATCATACCTCTGGAGCCTAGGTCCCACCGTGAGACCTGCAGTGCAGTCCTAGGTACCCTGTACCTGCTGTGGAACAGGATCTCACTGACAGTGACTTGCATTTGGTCCTCACCCTCAGAAGGGCTTCTGCACAGGGCTACCTTCACTTTCCAGAAGTGCTAACACTCCCTCTTCTGGGCTGATGCTCTTCTTCTGTGTCCTGACTTTCCCTCCTCAGAGGACCCGGATCACATGTTGATGTCTGTGCCCCATCTCTATCATCACTGCCTGGCCCAGTGGGTGATGACGTGGGTTTCCCCACTCACAGGTCAGAGCTGTGAGAGCATGGCTGTTACCAGGCTTGTTGAGCACAAGCACAGGCACAGGAGGAGGAACGAAAAAAGGACTTCCAAAGGGGCAGCCCACCCACTCATGTTTGTGAAGGCTACTTAAGACACAGATGCAAGTCACCACAATCGTTGTCTGGTCTGACTCTACAGGCAGCAATTATAACGGAACAGCGAAGTCTACATAGAACCATTTGACACTCTTCAATCTGGAAGACATCTTCATCTGCACTACAGATGGGACATCAAGCACCACATAAAAACAATCATAACAAGTGTGTATGGCTTGTTTTATTTTTTATTATAAAAACACATACAAGAGTTTTAAGAAATGATGAATATAAGACAAATCAGAATCACAGTGAGTTATTAAACCCATTTCTATATACAAATAAAAAATTCCGAAAGTGGAATATCATCCAATGTGAGACACATCATAGATAGCATTGCCTGTATTCACCCCCCACACAGCTGTCCCTACGCACACACCCCACAGAGCTGTCCCTACGCACACACCCCACAGAGCTGTCCCTACGCACACAGCCCACAGAGCTGTCCCTACGCTGTCCCTACGCACACAGCCCACAGAGCTGTCCCTACGCACACAGCCCACAGGGCTCTGCTGCTCCCTCAGACTGGTCATCTCTGCACAGCCAAATGGGAGTCTTGCACTGTCCGTTAATCCTGATATTTATGGTTCAGGACATTCAGAGATGGGAAGAAACACACTCATGTACACTTCCACCAAATTTGTCCTACTATGGTAGCTGTGCACCACACTGTGGTAGAACTTCTGCGGCCATTTCCAGCTACGACAGGGAGACTCACTTAGTTCTATGTTTTAAAAGCCAATATGCTTTTATCTAGCCATTTATTTGAGCATAAACTCTAAAAGTGACTCAGATACCAAATCATGTTTTTGTACGTTTAAGATCATTATAAAAAAAATGCCACTCAACCTTTAAAAGCCACTAAAAAGGACACTTTTTGCAGCCAAAAAATAAAAAGGGCTAAGTTCAAGTTTTTGTTGTTTGACCAAGATACACTAATACAATCGATATGTCTGTGACCATACAGCCATAACTGAAATGCATGTGGTATAAGGGAAAGGCAGCTGCCTGTTTCTGTCCTCATCACACTGCAAGGCGCGCTCCTGTGTCATCTGCATCGCGCCTTTCTCTGCTGAAGACAGGTAAGTCCTTTACAGTAAAGCTTGCCAAAGCGCTTCTCTCCCCAGTGACCATGGCCATCTGGTAACCCTCCTGTCTCTCTCAGGGTGTACAGTCTCCTTTGCTTGGAGAGTCTGCTGAGTCATCAGTACTCAGAGAGCCAACCTCTTCCAGGCAGCTGACAATTGCTGATGGAATAGTGTTGGAAGTCTGTGTCCGCCAAGCTTCTAGAATCTTGGATATCTCTGCTGGATTGCTAGGACTCAAGTCACAAAGGGCATACACAGCTGCAAGTTGTACACCCCATGGGATATCTGAAAAGGATTTTCAAATCAGTTATGACACAACAAAGAAAACCTCTGTTAGTTACTCTGCACCTCCGTGTATGTCCTAAAGAAAACTACTCAGACATGGATGACTTCCTGCCACTAATGAAAATTACATTCCAGAGAACAATGTCTCACAATAAAAACGTTCACTCAAGGCCTATCTACAAGTGAAAAATAAAAGATTCCTGTCCCTCTGGGCACTGGCTGTTATGAGGACTTCAGGGTCGTCTAATCCCATGAAGCTGGAAAAACATGAGGATCCTCTAACAACCAAAAATATAAAACTCTCAGTCTCCAGCACTGTCTCTAAAGGGATGTAGACATGAAAATCATAATAACTTTAGTCTATTTTTACTAAATAGTGCATTTATACAAAAGCCTACCCTTGTGTCAACTGACATCAGATGAGATCGCAATTCCAAACCAGTGTGACTCTAGGCCAGTGTTACTCTAGGCCAGTGTGACTCCAAACCAGTGTTACTCTAGGCCAGTGTGACTCCAAACCAGTGTTACTCTAGGCTAGTGTGACTCTAGGCCAGTGTAGCTCCAGGTGTGACCCCAGACCTGAATAACTCCAGGCCAGTGTGACTCAAGAACAGTGTGGCTCTAGACTAGTGTAACTGTAGGCCAGCGTGGCTCCAGGCCAGTGGCTGTAGGCCAGTGTGACTTCAGGCTAGTGTGGTTCCAGATCAGTATAACTTCAGGCCAGTTTGGCTCCAAACCAGTTTGACTCTAGGCCAGTGTGGCTCTAGACTAGTGTGATTCTAGGCCAGTGTGACTCCAGACCAATGTGACTCTAGGCCAGGGTAGCTCCCGGCCAGTGTGACTCTAGGCTAGTGTGGCTCCAGGCCAACTGTGACTCTAGGCCACTGTGGGTCTAGGTAAGTGTGGCTTTAGACTAGTGTTACTCTAGGCCATTGGGGCTCCAGGCCAGTGTGACTTCTAGGCCAGTGTAACTCCAGACTAGCGTGGCTCCAGGCCAGTGTGACAGAGCTAGTTTAATCAGAGTGCCATTATCCCTATGTTGGCAAAAGTTTACTTTTAAAATCTAATTCACTGATTTGTAACTTAGTTAATGTAGTTCACTGAATTTAAATGTTTTAGGAGCTAAAGTTCATCATCAGCCATGTATCTCCATCTTCTATGAGCAAGGCAAGAATAAACAGGGCAAATTGGAATTTCAGGCTGTGTCCCGCATCCAAATGCATATCCACAGATCACAGATTGGATTAATTTCTAAACATGACATGCATCTATGATCCATATATGCCTTATATGCATAGCAAAGGTTTCATGATAGGAATTTTACAGCTGTAGTCTTTTGTCAGTGTTTTAAAAAGTTTTAGATTTTAGAATAGGGACAATGTTCGTTTTCTGCCAAGGGCAGCTCTGGAAGGTTCCCCTCCTCAAATAGGAAGCAAACACCAGAGAAATCCATGTGTCCAAACATCAGTTCTAGTTGACAATTTAGAAGCCAGGACTCAGACACAAACGAGGCATTCACAGCGGTAAGCAGGCACACGTGGACGGCCCTATGCAGACTCCAGACTGCAGTAGCAGGTCTGGCAGGCATTGCTGGCTCCTTACTCTTCCCTCTGGCTTTTAGTGTATCAAGTGAGGACAGTGTCTTTCCACCTCAGGGAGCTGGGAGGCATGTACTACTGTAGGGCAGTGTCCCAGATACACGGCTTTTAGGTTACATCCATGACAGCAACACAATCCAGGCTGCACATGCTAGTGAGACAATTTACCAGATAGGACCCTCGCTACTTTCTATGTCAAGTAGTATCTAAATTGTCATCAAGAGCACTCTCCTATGGAAGCAACGAACACTGCCTTAGCAGCAGGACCGTGTCTTACAGCAAGTGCTTACAGCTGCTGCCCATATGCCTGGCACATCAGGCCTGCCACCCACAGTGAAGGCAGACTTGCCACTAGGGCTAGCCCAGTGCCAACAGGTGTCTCAGCTGTCAATTTGCATATCCAGTACAAAACTGTTTAACCTTATTTTTCAGTCACTGCTCAATATTCAACAGAGGAACCAGACCCATCATTCTCAGGGTTACTCTGAGTTAAGCTTTACCCAAAGAAATCAGACATTAAATTACATGTCATGAAGTCCATAATGGTTAACACAAGAGCCCGCTCTGCTACAGATCACTCTCCTCAGGCTGCATGTAGGTTTTCACTGAGGATACAGCCCAGGAGGCAGCCTCGTGGGCACTTTCTCAATTGTGGTTTTCCCCTCTCAGATGGCCATAGTTAACTGGCACAAAGCTAAGAGAGCAGGGGGTATTGTGTGCTTATGCATGCATGAATGAGAGTGATGAGCCACTCAGGATGCTTCCCGAGTGACAAGTCACCAGTGCAGGAGCACAGTTCCCTTTTTTGAGGAACAAAACAGGGCAAACTGACCCTTGAAGATACAACATATCACAAAAGGTCAAAAGCGCATGATCTTAAGTTGGAGGAGCACTGACTCATGTACTCAGGACAAGCAGGGAGAACAGTTCAAGGGTAAAGAAAGCCACAGTCTTACCTTCATCCTGAGCATGTTGTATGAACATGCCAATAACTGAACTGATATTCTTCACAGCAGTTGGAAATCCTTCCTTCAAACCTAATTGACCTAATCGACCTGGAAAAACAAAACACAACAAAGCAGACAGAGTTCAATAAACGTTGGCTAATATTTTCTGGAAACTGCATTCATGTCTTGTTTTGTTAATGCTTTCCCCATTTCCCATGATACATGGTGTAGTTTAAGCCTGAAGATCCTGTAGTGCAGTGGGAGCAACCACTGTGAGAGAGCTGAGGCCACAGAGCTCACAGCACGATGCCACACACCCTGCCATTCAGGGTGCTGCTCACTTCTTACCCCCTCACCGCTTACCTGCTGCTTTCTTATGTACCATTATGCTAGCTAGTTTGACGTCAACTTGATAGAGGCTAAAGTCACTGAGAAGAGGCAACTGCAACTGAGAAGATGGCTCCGTAAAGCCAGGCTACAGGCAAGCCTACAGGGCACTCTCTTAATGATTGGTGTGGGAGGGCATAGCCCATTGTGAACGGTGCCATCCACGGGCCCGTGGTCCTGGGTTCTCTAAGAAAGCAGGCTGAGCAAGCCAGTAAGCAGCACTCCTCCATAGACTCCACATCAGTTCCTACCTCCAGGTTCTTGTCCTGACTTCCTTTGATGATCATCTGTGATGTGGAATCATGCGCAAATAAATCCTTTCCTTCCCAAGTTGCTTTGGTCACAGTGTTTCATCACTAACTAAACGATGCGACCCTAACTAAGACAGGTAGAATGCAGAAATGGAATTTAAGTAGTAGTCACCAAAGGCAAAATATAACATAGGTAAATTTACCAGGTTAACAGTGAAGACTGTGGCCTCACTGACAGACTGTGGTAACAGAGCAGCAGCCACAGAAGGAAGCATAAGGCTTCCTGCACACTGAGGGAGGGCCACGGGTACAAAGGCAGCACCAGACCAACCAAAGCAGCATCTCACCGGGTGAAGGAGGTGATGCCTCCTGGCTGGCACTAATAGCTATCTCACTAAAAGAATCTGCTTGATGGACAAGGCTCAGCTACCTCATTTTTCACCCACCCTGAACTGTGGTGCACATGTGTGACACAGAGAGCTCACAGAGTACATGTCGAACACTCACAGCACACTGAGCACAGGGAGTTGTGAAAGTACATCAGACTGAACTGTGAGTTCAACAACTTACACCAGCCACCCTACCCTACTCAGGAGCTCTCCAATGCTTAAGGTCCCCTGTAAGTATGAGCTGGTGCGTGTATTTTGCTGTGTATATTGGTGACATTTGCAAGAGGTATACACCTCAACTATTCTCCAGGTGAACACTGCAGATCAGAAAACTAAAAGTGGGCAAATGAGTGTCTTCACCATGAAAGCTAGACTAGTGGACTTCGGGTTTCACAAGTAACTTTAAAAATTAACTACTTCAACAGGAGCCACGGCAAGACTCCATTTCAGGAAAAACAAGGTGGAACATCTACAAATATTCAGAATGGTTACTGAAACACTCTTCACTTTCATTGATTACATTTTGCATGCACACACGTAAGATAGCTGATGCTTAGTTTGCCAGCACAGGTCCTCTGGACTGCCTCCTTCTTCCTGCTCCCAAAACAGAGACAGCCTCTGACCAAGGAACTCAGCCCAGCAGTCTGAAATACCCCCAGACTGCATAGGACCCCACGCCAATGCCTCTAGCATTGACTTGGCTCTTGTGAATGCCTAGACGTTGGCCAACTCATTCAGTAACACAATGCCATGCACATTTTGACTTAAGTCTCATGAAGGTACGTACCCACCCAGACTCAAGGTTTTGTCTTAGATGTCTGTACACTAATTAGTGTGTGCAGTTCACAAGGAGAAAGAAGTGAATTTGTAGATACAGTGACAATCAGCAGGGACATTGTATTTCCCACTATGTAGTAAGGTTTATTCATATAGCATATTCCCAAATGTCAACATTATCTCCAATAATATTGCCTTTGAGCTTTAATTCAGTGGAACCCAAAGGGCTCTTTGAAGAAACCAGCTTTTTGAAGAAAATAGCTTATAGAAAGAGATTTAATTTGTGCCTTCTAGGGATTAATTGGGAGCCCTCGTTAGCAGCTAGGATTAAATGAAAGCCTCTTTAGCAGTTAGTGCCTCTGCCCACTTGTCATCTCACTGGCCCATGATGACATTTTAGACACTGAATAATATGTGAACCTGCCTGTGTATGTGTCAACACCACACCTAGAATTGTCACAAATGGCCAGCGCACTGAGGTAAGAAAGCAGTAAGGGAAGAGAAAGGGAGGTGCTGCCGCACAGACTTACCAATCAGTCTCAGCACAGATGCCACAATGATATCAGGGGTGTACGCGATGTTTGAATGTCCTTTCCTGTATTTGATCCACTTATCCATCACAGGCCACAGCTCTTTACTAGAAAACAGCATGACAAGATACATGCCCATCACTGTGCAGACAGTACCAGGCGCATGCCCATCACCGTGCAGACAGTACTAGGTAGTGCATCGTCACAGATCAGGCACTGTCATTTCCTTATGTAGGACTGAGTAGGACGTGCCTCCCCATGTGTATGTGCAAGGGCCTCCTCACAGACAAGCACCTTGACACAGGCCTCAGTCTAGAAATGGACCTAGTCCCAGTTCTCAAGTGTGAGATCCAAGGGTCTGTCATTCCTGGAAGCAGCAAAGTGGGAAGAACAAGACTCTCATGCACAAATAGCTTGACTCTTATGGAAACCTTCAGGCATTTCAAAGATACAAGTCACCAGCTCTGTGGTAAGTGGTTTAATGTTTAAAGCCAGGCTTTCTCAGCCAGAGTTTAAAAGCAATTTCTTTATTGAGTGTCAGGTTTTTCCACTCTCTTAAGGAATGGTGCATGGTTGATGCCAGAAGCAGACAAGCAGAGAAAGCTTAACTAACTAAATTCAATGGCTGTCTGCAACAGCAGGCTCCACCCTCTCCGGCACAGAGCAGCTAACTGCTACTCTGCACATATTTGTTCCTCTGGTTCTGGCTTGTCAGGGCATAAAGATGACAAGTGGAGCACTTGGTTAGCTTGTACTGGCTGGGCTGCCTTGTGTGGATGCCAGTCTGAGGACAGAAAGGAACAGACGCTCTCCTGCTCCCATTACTTATATTGGGGAGATAGTAACAAGGCAGTGAAAAGTCAGCACACAGAAAAACAAAGCTCAAGCCTTTGATAGCCACTTGGACACTCGCAGGGTACTTTTATTAGCTCTTATAAAAATCAAAGTTATCTGTACTTCAAATGCCTTGGCAAGATGGAAGGACTAGTTAGCCCACACTCCAGCGTTAGCGGTTACCTTCCTTAATCACCTTTCCTTAGAGCAGCAACCTGACTCACCTTATGATGTTGTCATGCGTCCAGATCCACCTCTGGTGGCAGCAGAGGAGATCAATGGCAAATATGTATTCCCAGATGTTTGCACTTAGGTCTTCACCAAACTCCTCACTCGACTGAAATTCTGTTTTGGGGCATAGCTGTATGGTCAGAAGCAGCTTAGAAACTACGATCCCAACATCTATAGGAGCATTCTAGAAAAGAAAAATAAACATTTTTAGAAAGTAACATCTTAGGTGTTGACGATCTGAGACGGTAACAAGCATGTGGTAGACTGCAATGTACCCTGGGTAACTTGGAAGACGCCTCAGTTAACTAGAAACAAAAGCACTGGAGCCACAATCAGAACCATACCCAAAGAGCCGAGCTGTAATCTAGACAGAAACACAAACTGCATTTGGTTACAACCAGGAATTAAGGTTATAAAATGTAGTTACAATTTAACAATAAAATAACCTTAAAATTCTTTAAATTCTGCCTTCTGCAAATGTTGATCAATCTACCAGAGAATAATGCCCAGCTTCCTTCACTTTTGAGAACATTCTGGGCTTTGTGTTCTCATCGTGCCAGCGGCTTCTGTACTTTTCTTCCCTGCCAAGTGGTAAATCACAAGGACACGCTGACTGTGGGCAGCTCAGCTCTACAGAGCACACACTACACTGCACCTAGTTCTGCTTGTATGAACACTCACATAGGCTTTTTTTTTTTTTTTTTTTTTTTTTGATGATGATGATGAAAAGCTTCCTTTCCCTTGAGAAAGGCCTGGAGTGGGACTGCAGGGGGCTGTGTGCAACTCCCACAAGGCTGAGTTGCTCAGAATCCCATCAGCACTGCAAGCAGGTCCTAGGGCAAACGCAGGCTCAGATCAAGAGAGGAAAAAAAGCCTGAGCCTGGAAATCTACATAAGCTACTGACAGATTCTGAGGTTTCCGAAGAGGTGTCCATCTTCTGGGAAAAGTCGGTAATTTGGCAAGCTAAGATGAAGAAACAAACTCAAACACATCTAGTGGCTCCTTGGGAAGAGGCCGAAAATTCGAGAGTCTGCAGGAATGCTGGTTATGCAGGACACTGAAATTCCCAGTCCAGGTTGAGGTGATGGTTAGAGTATCAAGAATCAGCATGATGAACTAAAATTCTAGGAGACAGACTGCACTTATGAAAATAAATAGCCAGTACAGCTTGTAGTCCACATTCTCAACTTGACCTTAACATTCCCAAGTCAAGGGCTCAAGACGACCACTCGTCAGATCTTGAGGTGCAGTTCGTACTGCTTCTGAGGTCTGTATAATTTATCACTTAAAACATTGAGAACTAGATGAAGTTTACAAAGACTGCTCATTTAGGAGATAAAATCTATTGTATGTGCATTAGCATGACACTAATCAATGGGCAACGGACAGCCTACTTTTTAACTATTACCCAATTTATGAATGGAACGAGACTCAGAGCATTACAGTTTCAGATCAGGAACATTCAACATGTAAAATCCACACAAGTATTTCAAACTTGGGGAAAAAAAAGCAACCCAACTCTGAATCTCAAGCATTTCCAGTCAAAAAGCATTTTGTATAAGGGATGCTACCTCAGGAGAAGGGCAGCAGGGACATGTGTGGTTTGGGGTGTCTGCTGGCTGCACCTGGAGCTTGTCAGATAGCCCAACTCGGCAACCTCCTGTTTGTTTGTGCTGGGATAAAGCTGTAGGCCCAGCAAGTGCTGTGCCTCTCCCCTCTCTCAGGGGCAGAAGTTACTTGGTAGGGTCCATGACACCATCTCATAAGCTGTATCATATGCACATGTATTTTGTTCCTTTGAGACAAGGTCTCTCTACGTAGTCTGGCTGTCCTAGGACTGCTATGTGGACCAGGCTGTCCTTGAACTTTTCTAGATTCACCTGCCTCTGCCTCCGAGTGTGGGATTAAAGGTATGGGGCCCCAGAACCACCCTGAGGTGGTTAGAGACTTGTGTTCCACTCCTTCTCATAAATATAAAGCCAAATACAGATTAGTTCAAAGAATACTTTAAAAGGAAATCACAATGGTAAACACACACAGTTTATGTGTATAAACTATAAGCATTTTCTAAAACATTTGAGGTATTTCATGCTTATAAGAAGCAGAAAAGAACAAGGTAAAGGTACACTCATGGCAGCTTCAGCATCCACTCTCATGGTTTACTGATGTTAACTAGATTCTCACTAGGCACAGTTCAGGACTAGGCAAGTGTCAATCTCATACTATTTCAGTAAACCAGTGATTAAAGAAAAGACGCAGTAAAAAGTAAAAGTAAAAAGAACAAAGCGAACAACTTCTCACCTAAGGTCCTTTGCAAAGTCAATTAATTTACAGTCCCTTTCTCTGTGCATTACAGACCAACAGATTTCATTGGCCGTAAGGCAGCATATCGAATGAACACCATGCACTTTGAAGGGCTGCAATACTTCCTGGGATGTCATGAATACTCAATGAATAACATGCATAAACCTATGACACTCTTAAAGGCCCTGCTGGGAAGAACAGCTCTACAGTGCCTAAGAACAAGCTGGTGAGATGGCTCAGGAGGTAAGGTGCTCGCCACCAAGCCTCGTGAACTGAGTTTGATTTCTCGAAGCCTGAGTGGTTGTTCTCTGATCTCCACATGTACAGTGAGCACACATGCATGTATAGGCATGATAAGGAGAGAAGCAGGTGAGCAAGCAAGTAAATATGCATTTCTTAGGACTGTTGAAGACTAAGGCAACAGGGAAGACGATACACAGCTGCCTAACACCTCTGCTCATCCTGCACGTACTGCAGAAGAGAAAAACAACAAAGGGCACCTTTTCCCAGCTCAGGAACGCTCTCAAGCAGTTCAGAACCTCTCCTCTGGCACGCTGCCTGGCCACCAGCTGCATCGCTTCACTAATGGCTGACTGGGAGAGAAATACTTCACGCCACATGTTGGCAATAAACAGAGTCAACTTCTCAGATTCCGGAAAATCTGTAAGAAAAAAGGATGAAAAGAGCCTTTAAGTCTGTCTCACCTAGGCAACTGATCTAAAATGAGGCACAGATTTTACTTCACAGGGGCATACAGGGCACTGACAGCCGACAGGCTTGTGAGTGGGCAGCCAAAAGGGTCTTCAATGTTTCAAAACCTGTTCTCCCTCCATCTTTAGTCCCTTTTCGAATCGTCTTTTGTTTTGAGACAGGTCCCATTCATTCTGGAGTCTCGACCTCCTGCCTCAATCTCCCGAATCTTGGGATTGTGAAAGTGAGCTACCACAGCTGGCTTGGCAGTGTTAGATTTTAAACTCTGTACAAGAGTAGAAAATGTAGCATGAACAGGTGGTATCAAAGGGATCCATCAAAGGACAGGAAGTTAAAACCTCTTGCTTCCAAATTCCTTCAGGCTCAGAATTTTCCCATTTGATAAACATTATAACAATTCGATTCATTTCCATGCAGACATTAACCATTTGCTGAGTAAGTGGACTGTGTGGTGGACGTGGACATTTGGATAGTCTGAGGTAGGACTCAGGAAGCTACCTCTGTTAGATGAGAAGTACGGGTGAGACCCAGGAGGGCATGCAGAAGTCCTGTCAGGTGAGGGGTGCGAGTGAGACCTGAGAAGCATGTGGAAGTGCTAAGACAGGAACCACCCTCACATCCACTGCACTAGAAAACTGGTTTTGTTTATAATATTCAGATACATTGCATACTGACAAATTCCAATCCAATAGAAATGGAAACATCCTTACAGATTTAAGAACAGGTATTTGTGATATCTTAATTCATGCTAACCTATAGTTGGAAAGAAACAAGTGAATGGACAGGACAGGACAGCACATTGTTATCTGTTGAATAACTGAATATGACATGGCTGGGCCCAGCAACAGAGACAGGGCACCACGGATCCATCTCAGAAGTTAGGTTGAGTAGGTCCAAAACGGAGAGTACGTCATGCCTGTTTGGAACTTTCCTGTTAGACTCCTACTGTGGTCACAGGGTGTGCAAGTCAGAGTTCAAGCTTGATGTACTTACTATTGCTGTGTACACCCGTTCTGATTCCTGCTTCCTGCCGTGGCACCTCTACATGCCCCACATGGCATATACCACAAAGTCAACAGGAGGCCGTGAGACAGGAAATGATTAAGGACTTCTATGAAGCCATGGAGTGACCACAGACCAATAGGCATGCAGTCTGAGTGAGCCCACAAATTGGTTAGAACAAGAAATGCAGGGGACTTGGCTGATCGCACTCCTTCCCCGCTGCCTGCCTTTGTGTTCCCCAGTCTTCAGCCCTTTCACGATCACACAGCATGTATCCCATGATGGGTCACTGAACAGATCAGTGAGCAGTGGGCAACAGTGTGGGCACACTGACACAGACGCCCTGGTGCAGCACTATGCCCATTCCTCTCTATTCTATTATGAATACTCAGCCCTGCTCCTCTACCTCCTTCTCAGCAGTGAGGTACAAAAGTCCACCTTACAGTCACTGCCATTTAGCCAGAGGCACAGCAATATGGACAGCCACTGTGTAAGGATCCCCACAGTCTGCAACACAAGAATAAAGGAAACACACACAGTGGGCAACAAGGGACAATCTATACAAATACATGTGCCAATGTAAGTAAGTATGCTGACAACTAGAATGACTAGGTAGTTGCTTAATCTTTATGATAGATTAAAACTTGTTTGTTAAGGCAGGATCTCTAGACCATGCTAGTGTCAAACTCATGAGATTAAAGTATTATTTTTAAAGATTCAACCAGCTGAGAGAGAGAGAGAGAGAGAGAGAGAGAGAGAGAGAGAGAGAAACGAGTGTACGGTGCCTGCAGCAGTGGGTTTCCACAGCAGTGTGAACCTGGAGCACACACCTTCCTTCAGAAGGCTGTAACAGAACAAGCGAGCTCTTTCTAAGTCTCCAAGTTGCCGACAAATGCCCACATACACTCTGCACAGTGCATGGATGTAACTGTGGTCCAGAGAGGTCTTCTGAATCTTTAGCTCTGAGAGAATAGAGCGAAGTAAGTATTCTCCTAAATGCTAGATTGGGAAAAAGATAAAACAATTATTAGTGATACAAGAACCATCCTAATTCAGTATCTATCAGATAAATAAAACTTGTAGAGCACCAGAAGGCAGGCCACACTAGCTGGTGACAACCTGCCTGCCGTGCTAGTAGAGGTGAGAGACCTCCCCATGACTGACCTCTTGAGACTGAAGTGTAACTACCATAGCACGCCTGTAAATCCACCTACTTGCCTATTATGACATGGTCACCATTCAGAGAAATTCTCCTTTGTAGTTCTTGGCTAAGAATCCACACGTGCAAAGACCTGTGTACATACATTAAGCTCAGGCTAACTGTATCCCCATCTTTATTTATTCTATTGTTTAGATTAGGTGCTATTTTCCTTTCCCTGAAAGAGAACTGTACCATTGAAAATGCGACAGCTATTCACACAGAAGACAGTCTCTCAAAGACACTTCAGCCTCTTAGGCTTTCTGAGAGGCAGCAATAAAGGACAGCTATTCCATCAGGACATCCTGGATGTAACAGAGGGCACCGAAGGGTGAGTCAGAAGGCCCTGGAGTCATCTGGCAAGGAGCTGAGGGACGCTTAGCCCACACAGCTACAGCGTCCTCAGGAGCTACACAGCTAGCCTGTGCAATGCTCTCACACTATAGGCACCACTATCCAAAACAGACAGACAAAAGGCTACCATGTGCTGGCGATGAGCAAGCTGAGGGAAGTGTACTTTAAACTGAAAATGCCAGCACCTCCGGAAGGGTACGAGTCTGCTCTGACAGTTTCCTCCATAGCTGTGTATCCAGCCTCCGCTGTCTTCCTGTATTTCTAACCCATAGATACAGGCTAGAACTACACAGGCCTCAGTGTGGAGAAGGTGATCCTCAGTGTCCCCTGCACTAGCCAGTCCTGCCAGACACTTGTGCTTAACACATGCAGAGGAAGAAAGAAAGGCTGCCACATACCTTGTTTGTTGTGCTAAACTCATATACAACTTCTTTCTCTTGATCTCTCATGACAGGCTTTTTGGAGATGTTCCCCACATACACGTGACTTCGAATGACAGGTAGCAGGTCAAAGGAGGACTCAGCAATCTTCCTCAGAGCCCGAGTTATGGCTATGTTATATGACTCTGCCATCTCCCTTGGATTTACTCGCAGAAGTGGCACTGAACTGCAGACTGGGACATTAGTTTGCTCTTCCTCAGCTGGTACGACTTTAGCCGGTGGGATTCCTCCTTGGGGGTCCTTGGGGACTCCTTCCCCAGTGACCTCCCTGGTGTCTGGTTCTGGAGACTCGTTGTCTAGGCGCAGTCTTTTAGCGCTCCTCAACATGGATACTGCTAGTGTTCTTTTCCCACCTGCATCCTGTGACTTACCTTGGTTACTGTCACCACCAGAGCTGCTGCCTGTCAGGACAAATGCTGTTGATGTTGAGGTTATAGCTTTGAGTCCTAGGAGAGCACTGACACGTCCTGGTAACACCTTTCCATCCACAGTGGAGCTTCGGGAGAGCTGCATGTTCCCTTTGAGGAGGCTGAGGGTCCGGGCTCTGGCAGATAATTCTGGGTACATGGTGTCAAGGATTTTTACAGAATTTTCTTGCGGTCCACTCACAGCCGCATGGCCTGGTGCACAGGATGGGAGTCGGCCAGGCACAGGAAGTGCATGCTTTGGTGTAGCAGCACAGAACTGCAATGGAGAGGACACTATCCTTCCACTAGCTGTTGCTGTGGATGGGGATGGAGAGGGATCCAGTGGAGAGGCCTGCTGGAGTTCCTCAGGCCATGGAGACAACACAGGAGGCCCTGGAACTTCACATAAGGGGGAAACACGGCCAGCAGGTGAGGACCTTGAGGATGGTACCAGAGGAGACAGTGTCCGTGATGTCCTTGGAGGTGTCGCTATTAGTGGGGGGAGCAAGGGAGGCAATGGCGGCCCCACTTCTTGCCGGATCTTGCTCAGAGTGTCAGGAGAACAGTTGGTGGGGGTGGACATATCTGTACCTGCTGTGGTGGGCTGCGCTTGGCTTCTCGGCGTTTGTGTATTTGTTCTTTCTCCCGATACTGGCTGAGGGACTTCACTCACTTGCACTTCTCCTCTGTTGAGTCCTGGTGTCTTTGTGAGCTTACTTGCTTGATCTTTGTTAGAAATCTTTGATCGAGGTTTATTTTTACAAAGTGGCTCTAATTTCCAGTTATAATATGTGTGATCAGATGTAACTTTCTCAGTCTCAAGTGTCTGGTCATATATCTGAGAACGAATCCAGATGCTAGGTTTCACAGGTCTGTTCCGAAGGCGACTCTTATCAAAGTTGACACTCTGACCACTGCTGGAAACATCCTCCTGGGCACCAGAGAGATCACCACCACATGGAGGCTCTTGAGGTAGAGGGCCAGAAGGACTGGCTCTGGGGGACTTCTCCATAGAACCATCGTCTAGGTCTTCCTGGGCCTGGGAGGGAGCAGCATCCCCAAGAGTGTCACACAGAACTACTTGTTCCATGCCAGGGGAGATGGCCACACCACTGATGATAGTCCAGTTGTCTCCCTCTTCAATCACCAGGTCTTGATCCTTATTTAAAAGTACACTGATAACTTCAGAGGTCACTGCAGAGATCTGGTAGTGAAATGCCGTCTCTGCCATACATTCAGAACTCTGCTCTAACCTGGGCTGTGCTAGAGAGTCAGAACTCAGGGTCAACAGCTCCCCAGGTTCTGCTAGGCCCTCTTCCCCAGTACTGAGGCTCCCCTCAGAACTGGGCTCTCCCTCATCTCTGCTCTGAGTGTGTTCAGCGTCAGACCTGCTCCTTAGTGGGGAGCTGTCCCCACCACCCACAGGGGATGGCTCAGGCAATTGAGCAGTGTGGGGCATGGGGCTGGACGTTTCCTCAGGAAGAGCATTTTCTGTCAGATCTTCAGCTGCCTGGTTGTGATGTGTATGTACGGGCAGTGCATGCTCAGGGTCCTTGCCACCGCAGTCCACAGGGTTTGTATGAAGTTCCTCCCCAGTCTTGGGGAGAACATCAGATGGTACTTCCAGAGGACACTGAGCGTCTTGGCATGATTTGCTGCCACAACAGTCATCTCCTTCTGACTCCGCCCACTCTTCCGAGGCGCTGAGTAGCTCTTCTTCACAGAACCTCTTCCCACATTCCTTTCTGGAGATCTCACTTTGCCTTAACTCCTTGTTCATTTCTTCATTTAGGGTTCCTTTGCTAGAACAATCTGAAACAGAGGGCCCTGAACTATAATCCCTTAACTGACAACTTTCAAGAACCATAACCACTTCTGATGTAGAAAGCTTGTCTATGTAAAGAAAGGTGCTTAAGTTACATTCTTCAAGTGCGGAGGTCAGATCTCCTACATCTGATGGTTGTCCTGCCTCTGGGCCTCCCAAAGGTCTATTTGAGTCTCCCGCTGCAGCCTGCTGTCTGCGCCCCTTCACAGCTTCAGTCTCATGCTCTCCCTCACTGCAACTAACAGCCTCATCCTCTACCTCAGTGTCTTCCTCTGTCCTCTCTCTGATACCCGTGTAGCTGTAGGAAGCCCCAGGGAGACTACTTTGGGAGGTCCCTTGTGTCTCATCTGCACGGCAAAGGCCTGAAGGGCAAACAGGGCCCACGGGCACACGAGCTCTGAGAGGACCCCTGCTTGGCACTATGAGAGGTACACTGGCTTTCTGGGGAGCAGCTACAGGGGCTTCAGTGTTGGCCTGGGGTCGGGGTCCATGGGGCATCTGCTCAGCAGGGAAGGCTCCTGATGTCACCCCGGATGGAAGCAGCTCCCCAGCCTCCAGCCTACTGGCACCTGGCTGTGTGGTTTGGGGAGACTTCCTGGGCTTCTGCAGCAAGTGTTCATTCATGACACACTGGAAGAGGTTGTCCTCGGAGGAGAACGGTAACTTACGATCTGTGGAACAATCGACATTCTCTTCGAGCAAGGAGCTACCAGGAGAATCACAATTAGGTTCTCGCCAAGACACTGAAACTTCTGGAGAAGGGACTTCTTCATCAGTTACCTGCTCAGAGACCTGTGCTGTGGGGTCTCCATCTCCAACACAGGCTGATACTGATGGCGTAAGACCTATCCCCTTGCCACCATTTACAGCAGAGCTCAGTGTGCTCCCACACGGCCCCCAGGGTTCCAGGCTGCTACTCAGCACTCTCTTGGGTCTTGCCTGCTTTGTTATGACTGACACTTGGTTTGGCAGCAAAGCAGCAGCTGCCTTAAGTCCCAGAGGAATGGTACTTTCTCCAGGAGGTCCAAGCATAGCTGTCAGCCTGCTGTTCTGTGAAGCTGGTGCCTCCTTCTCTAGCTGAAGCCTGGCCCTTTGCTGGTATTCTGAGGTAGCTCTGGGACTGCCCCCACTACCTCGCCTTAGGATATCACTGCGGTGCCAGGAGGTGCTGTCAGCAGAACCAGGGCTCCTTCTGGTGAAGCCAGCTTGCGAACGTGCCAAAGAAGTCCAGTCTGACTTAGGCAGTATGAGTGTAGTGCCTGGACCTCGGCCTCCACACTGTCCACCTCCTGTTGGCTTCTGAAATACTGACTGGGGAAGTGAGTGTCCCTTCGCTGTGCTTTTGAAAATGCTGAAAGATTCCAGGCCCTTGCTCTTCCAATCACTAAAGGTAGATGTTCCTAATTTTGACTTTGGACTCAAAGTAGACAAGCTGTTTTTTGGGTCATTTTCTTTTAGATGTGCTGTTGGCTCAGACCGCAGAAATGTGTTTAAAGTTCTAGTTGGTGACTTTTGTTCTGAATGATGCAGGTCTCTGCAGGTTACTTCTGCTGGAGTGCCTACACTGACACACCCTGGCCATGAAGTCTGGCGGTTACTGAAGATAGACACTGGTACGGAGGTAGCAGAGGAAGAGGAAGGAAGACTGGCTGAACGGTCATGACCTGCTGCAGCTACACACGCGCCTGACTGTGGAGTGGACTCCTGCACATCTCTTTCCCTTCTTTGAAAGTGGCCAGAGCCTGTCACACAGTGTGACTTGGGAACAAATCCATCGGTGAGTATCCGTTTGGAAAATTCTGACTGGGATGGACACAAAGCCTTTGATGACAGGGTTTTTCCTTCAGAGTCTAGGAGTTCACTGAAGGTCCTCTTGCCAAGGGGAGAAAACCAAGCTTGTGATGGCCCCGCTCCAGCTTCCTTCTGTGCTGCTGGACCTCTGGATGTCACCTCCAGCCACAGCCTCCTATTGTGCTTCCGCAGCCCTTTCCCAACTTGCACAGACTTATCCACCTCCCTGGCCTCCACCTTTCTCTCTGCGTCTTCTACAGCATCTCCTCTGTCCCTCAGGAATTCAGACGATGCAGTCAAGTGCCTTCCCCAAGCTAGAGAAGTTGTGGCTGAGGGTTCTCCCAGTGCTGCTTTTCCAGTAACAGCTCCAAGAGGTGTCAGTTTGTTTACAGCCTGGGCAGTTCCCAGTGGCCCGGGCGTCTCTATACACATATCACTCCTTTTAATTTTTTCAAGCAAGTCAAAATAACCCCGTGACTCTGCTGTGTAATCTTCCAAAGCTGATTCCAGAGAGTCTCTAGGTGGGACAGAGTCACTATCGCTGGAATCCGTGAATTCTCCAAAGAAGGATTCCTTAAAGTCACACAAAGCACAAAGTCACTGTCACCACAAGAAAGCACATTTAAAAGAGGGGCTGCTTCTAGGAGAAACTCTCAACACCACTCCTGTGAGGGGTGGCCAGGCTCTATCCTACCCTTAAGAAGCCAGGTCCTATAACAAAGGCCTCCCCAGTCCCAGTCTACAGAGCATCCAGGCTGGGCCTGTCCTTCCAGCTCCCACGTGTTCCTCGTCCTGGGTTCTGTTAAAAAGGAGACTGCACACTGAGGTTTACGCTTCTGCCTCCATCACCCTTTGGTTCCTCTTTTTGTTAGACTCGTGCTGAGGCTAGCCCCTGAGCCATGTTGTTATTCTGGGGACTGCATAGATCCAGAAATACTCCTACAGCCAGTGGCAAGTCACCTCTGCTCCGAGACCCCTCCTACAGGCTCAGCTGGTGGCTCCCATCTGGGCTAACTGCGTTCTCTTACGTCATCAGACCCTGCGCTTTATATGCCTAAGGGAAGGGTGAGCTCCAGTACTGAAACCTAACTACGCACACGTAAAAACCCCACTTGCCAAAGCTTGAAGTTAGAGGCCATCTCTCTCAGCCATCCCCACATTCCCCTACCTGTCTTTCTCCCCTGCCTCTACTGCTTATCTGCTGGTAGCTGCCAAGGTTTCTGACTGGATCTCCACCTTTTCCACATCCTTACTGAATGCCATCACAGCTACATGGCTTTGCTTTACACAGCCACAGATTCTAAATGTCTATATCCTGCTCATCTCCATGGCAGGTATCATGGGTGTTAATTTTAGATGAGAAAAGCATCCTTTCACACACCAGTCCAACCCTGTATCCTCCATCACCTCTGAACCCACAGTACCTGAGAAGGTATCTGGTACAGAAGTGCATGCCAACTCTTCTTAGGGGAGCAAATAGTATGTAAACATTTGAAGATATACCCAAGGCTGAAACGCTCTTGGGTGAACAGTCAAGGATGTTAGACATAGAGACTTTTCTGTCTCTGGAAACATCCCATATCTGCAAGAATATGCCTCCCCGTTCTCTCCATGTTTATCTCATGCTACCCACTAGCAATATAAATAAATGCTATGTTTCTACATAAAAACTGTACTTAAAGACAAATAAAACTCTTGGACAGTGAAGAAAACCATACCACATATGTTGATCCAGAGGATCCTGGCACCACTTCTTACTCTCTTGTTACTTCACAGTAAACCAGTTTTCCTGAGTAAACTAACACCTCTGAGACACCCCGGGCAAAGGACACACAATCCAAACGGAATTACAATTCAGAGAGCCAACTCACAGGTGCCAGGGAAGATGGTAAAGGGTCTGACGCCATCGGAGGGGGTGAGGGCACTGGAGACAGAAGAGGAGGCGGAAGTTTGAAGAAGTCAATTGCAGCTTGAAGATCATCATCAAAAAAGTGTTCGTGGTCATAAACATCAGTCCGGTTGCTGTCATCAGGCTTCTGCCCTGAGACTTCAGGATGCCTCTCCTCACAAAAAGCATGCTCAGTGCTGGGGCTTGCCCCAGTGGGCAGCTCTTCTTCTGCACTTTCCGAGGAAGTGAAGTCACCCTCCATCTCCATGGACAGCTTGGTGAAGAAAGAGCGCATATCTGAGGCCCTGGAAGGGCTGCCTGGCACTGGGAGCAGCTCATCTTGCCCAGACTCTCTGGGTGCACTGTTTCCTTTGGTGGATTTTTCTGAACAGAAGAGAAGCAGACACCACATATTTAATAATGCCAAGGAAACTTACAAATTACTTCTTGATAACATCAAACTACTAGCACAATTAATTTGAAATGAGTAGATGGCTTTAAGAAGGTCACCAATCAACTTCTAAAGTTACCACAGACTAGGACAGGGTTGTGGATGGAGAGTGGTCCATTGAGACACCAGGACTAGCTCACAGCCCAGCAGCAGGGACAGAGGCTTTACTGTCTTACCACACACTGGGAGACACTTTCCCTTCAACAACAGTCTCAAGTACCTTCTATAGACACTGGTTGATTTCAGATGACTACTCAGAAAGATAAAACTGTCTGACTCAGCTTGTGGATAGAGGTCTCTATCTTTGTCACTCACTCCCTCCCTCAAACACTGCTAGCATGGTGTGACAAACAGGCAACCATGCACCTTTGTGGGGGAGGGGGTCTGGAGTTTCATGAACTTCAGTTAATGATGATGATTTAGCCTAGAAAAACCTCTTCAGAGAAATGGGACTGCACCATTGGTGCAGAAACTCAAGGTAAGGCGGGAACAGAGAAGTGCCTAAGCAGGACAAGCATGTGTAAGGCGCACAGGAGCTGCTCTGAGGCAGCTGGTAGTAAATACGAACTTGGCCAGAGCTCTGCTGACATGAGAGCAAATGAAAGTCAGCAGTGGAGAGGGAGCACAGGACTGCAGTGCACTGGGAAACAGAGAAGCTAGCCTGACATGAAATAGACTAGAGTGCCAGCAGCGGAGAGGAGAGGGGAGCCCTCCTTACGTAGGAATTCCTATAGCCAAATGCAGAAGGAATCAGATTACAAACAAAGAACAAAAACAACAACAACAAAAATCTCTGAGCAAACTGGAGCAAAGGAGAACCACTCTGGATGTGGTCCTCAGTGAGTCACAGTCACCATACATCCTGTTCCTAGTCCCCAGCAGTGCCTGAGCAGAAATGGAGTCAAGAACTAGATCCAGTGCAGGTGGGAAATGTGCCATTTCCATGAACCCCACTATTGGTTAACAGGACTGGGGAGGAGTTCTGATGGAACCATTCTCGTGTGAAAACAGAAATAACTTAAAAGGAGCTGCTGTGTAGAACAGGAAGATGACTTGGTCTTCCACATACAGCTGCCAAGCATGCCTTCGTTCCCTCTCCCAGGGCTCTGAGGAGAGCTGCCACCAAAGACTGACAGTATCTGCTGAGGTCAGAGTGACACTGCTTCTATGTACCGGCTATCAGCTACATACTGGAGACTGAAAGGTAGCCTGTAGCAAATGCTGCCACACTCATGCCTTAGGAGTGTCTGGTATCTCTCACCTGGGATGCGTCTGCTGCTCTCCCCAGATAGTCTGTGTGCAGTGTTCACACAGAGCCACAGCTCTTTCAGAAGAACTTTCACCTTTCCTGTAAACAGCAAAGCACAGAGGTAAGGCACAGTTCTGTGATAGTTCTGAGACTTCTTATCCAAGCAGGAAGCAGCACCCAAACCTCCTAGCTGCAACCACTGTGCATAAAGCTAACAGTTGACAAAGCCAAGCAAGGCTTCTGCTACAACCCGAAGACTTGAGATAGGTTTGTTTGCTCTTTTTCTTTCTTCTAGAGCACCGGTTCTCAATCTTTCCAATACTGTGACCCTTCAATATACAGTTCCTCCTGGTGTGGTGACCCCAACCACAAAATTATTTTTGTTGCTACTTCACAATAGTAATTTTCTAATGTAAAATCTCTTTTCTGGTCTTAGACAACCCCTGTGAAAGGGTCATTCAATTGTCATAGGGGTCATGGCCCACACGTTGAAAACCACTGTTCTAGGGTATGGACTCAGAAGACTCAGCCCATTTGTTATTAAAGGTATTGCAGCTTCTCTCTCACAGCAAGTTAGTCCGTGCCTTTGTTCTACAGTGCAGAGATGGGCACAACAGTAGCACAGCATCCCTCAGTTACACGAGTCCATCAGCACAGGCACCAGATACTATGCAGCAACCACCCAGAGGACTGACGGATAGTACAGTCCATGGACAGGAGGGGAAAGGGTGGAAGCAATATGCAGAAAGGCCTGCAGAGGGCGCTCACAGCAGAGAACCTCACAGAAGAAGACAGGCTTTCACAGGATGGGAAACTGCTGGGACTTAAATTCCAAAAATATCTGGACTCTCAAACTGCAACAGAACCACTGACCCAAAGTAAAAGAGGCCAGATGAAAACTCTAAGAACAGTATAATATCAGGGATAAAGTTTCTGTAACTCATTAAATACACAAATTTCAAAAATAGCCATCAAGGCAAAGTCTATTTATGAATATGTAAACATAAAGAGCTTGAGGAGAAGCATGGACTAAAGAGCCAACCCACCCTAACTACATCTCAATGTGACATGATCCTGAGGCCAAACCAAAGAGCTCTAGAAGGCTAAGCTTTAGGAAGTAGGTAAGACCTCTAACCCAGGTCAAGAGAAAATTGACTACATCAACCTTTTGTGTTAAAATCTCCAGGAAATCAGTCACTGGTTTAATACAGTTGCATTCATAGTACGACACTATACTATGTCATCCCAAAAGTGAAGCCCACAGATGGGCTATCAAGACAAGCATGGCTGACATACTTACAAGTAAATCTGTGTACCTGCCCCCACCTTTCCTATTCCAGGTCAACCCGGTTACCATGGGGGGCTCCAGACCCCTGTAGCTGAGAAGCTTATCTGAATTATATGATTTAACCTACCCCAGAGCCTGCTTCCAAATACTGTAATCCCCTTTGCTTAAATGACCTGACCACGGTCCCTGCTTAGTACATTTACCCAAAGCAGCCAACAACGAGCCCTAAAAACAAAGAAAACAAGTTACTTTTTCATCCTCCTGGAGAGCAGTCACAATGCCAAGGAGCACACGTGCCTTCTCAGACCCAAAGCTGGCCTTCCAAACAAGCAGAGAAAAGTCCTCAGTGCAGCTTTCTGAATGAGTTGTGAGTGGGCACCTGTGTTTAATCTTTGAAGAGTGTCTTCTTGTATCACAATCTAAGGTACTTATAACTACTTCTGATTTTTCCACTCCATTATCCCTGTGTATCAAAGAGCATCTTCTTTAATCATGATGGGCATGTCAGAGTGTAGCTAGACCAAGGTCCTGCTCAGCTCTTCCTTTAAAGCTCACTGCTCATAGAGCTACTCCTCCTGAGAAATACTGTCCAATACCTGCTGAGCTTAAGCAACACTACACAGATGTTTAGGGATGCCCGGCACTTTTATGACTCACCCTTCTCCTATGGATGCTGGGTATTGCCTTAGGTCCTTCTCTCCACACCTGACAGCTCAACTGCCATTTGAAAGGGGGTAGGTCTCTTACTCTGTTTATCTTCAGAAAGTCAACAAAGCACACTGGAGGTTTGCATGATATTGGACACAGCAGCACACGCTGTGGCCTGTCATCTACTTCCCACACCTGAGGACGACACTAGGAATGGAAGCCGCCATGTGCAGAGCCTGCACAAGCTTTCCTTTCTGAACCTTTTACTCTACATGGGATTGTTCTGAAGCCCGGATGTGCTGTAGGCCTTACTGCTTTCACAGGACAGTGAGCCTGTCTTAGGTCCACTCCAAGAACTCAACACTCTGCCTCATTTGATCTGAGGCAGGCATGTGCTCTATTAGCCCAGTAGAGCTGCTCTCCGCCCTTGTGGTATCAACACACACTCACTACCTGTGCTTCTGATCAGCGACTCCCCTTTTCCTCCTCATGGATCTGCCCTCCTGGCTCTATTCACCCCTCTGAAACCCTGGAGCAGGTGAATGCTGAGACTTCTGGCTTCGTCTTCTAATGGCACTCAGCATCTTTGATGTTGTCCCTTTAAACTCCATTCTCAGAGAACCCACACTTCATCTCCCAGTTCAGGAATCAACTATTAGTTTAGCCAGCACTTCAGTAGGTAGCTGGTATTTTGGTTCTCAAGGTCCCTCCACAGGTCTGATTGTTAATACTGTTCTTTAGTCTTCTATTGTTTTATGTTAACACTGGCTCCTTAGTCTACAAGCTGAGGGCTTCCCCATGCCACTTGTACTTTTCAAAGTTGTAGTGCGGGATTGAGGCAAACTGATGGCAGACAGGCTCCTTGCTTGCCTACACTCTGAATCCACTATCTGTCAACCACTGCGGGTCCTCCTTTCAGGAAGCTATGGAAGACTACCGAGTGAGTTATTTATGAGAATTTAAACAGTGTCATAGCATCTTATTGGGGGTGGAGAAAGCAGGTAGCTCTCAAACCAACTATTACCTAACCAACTCACAGTTCCCATTCACAGCCCACACTAAAACAAACTACACCGAGGGAGTTTCTGAACGAAACTCTAGCAACAGTTTCTAAACCTGGCAGGGTCCTCTTTAGTCAGCTTTGTGTAGACCATTAGTGCCCTGGCCTTCTGACCTGGAAGAGCCACCTCTGAAACTGTCCTTCTCTGTTACCATGACCACCAGCTTTTCCTCCTGATTCACTTTCCTCTACAGTTGCCGAACCTCACAGCGGTGGTTCTCAACCTTCCTAGTGCTGTGGCCCTTTAATACAGTCTTTCATCTTGTGGTGACCTATAGCCAGACAATTTAGTTGTTACTAAATCATGACTATAATTTTGCTGTTACGAATCATAATGTAAATAGCTGTGTTTTCCAATGGCCTTAGGTGACCCCAGAAAGAGTCGTTTGAGCCCCAAAGGGGTCATGGCCCACAGGTTGAGAATCACTGATGCAAAGTGACCAAGAAAGCTACTTCTGTTTCTGGAGACAGGGCACCATAGCCAAGGTGACTTCAGATCACAGTGCTCCTGCATGGACACTCCAAGAGCTGATGCAGTGTGTGGGTCCTGCCTGCACCTGTTGCATTTGCCCTGTCTGAGCTCTGTAAGCACCAGGACCTGACCACTCAGATATGGCCTCCCTGTTTTATTTGCTGTCCCCAGAAAACACACTGCAGAGCTGCGGCTAGTTCTGCCTCACTTAACACCGCTCAGCACCCAGGAAACTTAATCTTATAGGCCTAATCTAGGCAGAAACCTATCTCTAACGGCTGAAAAAGTGAGATTTATATACTTTTCTTTTCCCAATGTCTTTGCTGAGTCTTTCATGTATTTTGTAAGAAAACAGTTGGCTTTATGCACATGTATAAGTAAACCTGGATATGCAAATCTAACTATCCAAAATAACAAAGTATCTACAAAGCCATATTTTCACAGAAGCCAGGACAGGAGCTGGCCAAGCACAATAAGCAACCCCAGAAGCCAGCACAACAGCCGGCACACTCACTTTTATCTATGCTTCCGTGCGAGTCACTGGAGATTTGTGTTCCAATGTGTCTCAACTCTGAAAACACATATGGAGAAGGGTTTAAAAGGAATACTGCACACTCAAACTAGCCCTCCACATAAGCACTGACCAAATACTCACCCTTCTCATTTTTCTGTTTGGAGAATTCATCAAGTCTTTCCTGTGCGGGTGGGGGAGAAAAACCAAGAGTGCTTATGCTATACAAAGGCAGACACTGTGGGGCAAAGGTCAGACAGGCACCAGAAAACTGTAGCCACAGCTTGGATGCCACCGAGGCCCTGAGTCTGAGCTGCAAAGTGTGTGTGCATCCTTTACCAAGTACCTGTTTCTACAGAAGCTCCGGTCAGGGATGTAAAGGGTGTGCATAATTTTACCCAGTACCTGTGTCTTCCTAAACTCCTTTTCAAGTATTTTCTTTTCATTTCTCAATTGCTTGAAGTCTTGAGTTTGCTTGACAGCAGCCTCTATGTTTAACAGGTACAGCAAAGCAACAGAAAAAGGTGTGGATTAGTGACCCCCCTAATTAAATGCACAAGCTTCTTTTCTCCATGTCACACACAGTGCCTATTCTTCAAGCTACAGAACTGACTAAGGCTGTAAGATCCTTTCCACACCAGGCATAGCAACTCTAATCCTTGCATACAACACTGGCTGGTCAGGGACAGCATACAGGGATTTAGACTGTGCGTAGACCATTCACTTCTTCTTTGGTTCAAAAGCACCCAACAGTGTACACCCCAGTGCGAATCTAACCAGAACCAATACCAGAGACGTGTACGTGCACCAATGCAAAGGATAGCAGCATCATACAAGTCACCAGTGACAGTTCTCTTCTCCCCGAGTTTGACTGTGCCCAACACTTGTAGGGACAATTCCTTTTGTACATGAAAAACAAAGGCCACATTTAACTTCATGGAGGTCTAGTCTCTAAGCTGCATACATCCTCTCAGGCACTCCACTCATCTCCACAGACAAGGCAGGACAAGGCTGAGAGCACTCGTGCACTAAGTGATGCACTCAGGGATCACGAGACGGCTATTCCAACCACCTGCAGTTGAATCTACACTGAGGACAAACAAGGAATACTTCATCACTTTTGTTCTGAATGGCCTTTTGCAAGTAAATTTGAATTCTGAAGTCTACACCTTACATGGAAACACCTCATTCTGAAGCAGAACCCAACCCTGTAATGCTGGGAGTCAGCATAGGCAGACAGCTGGTGCCATGTTGGTCAGAGAGTGACAGCACAGATGCTGCCTGTAGATGACCATCAATGAGTAACGACAGACGACACAGACAGTCCCATTTGAGCTGGCCGCTGAAAACATAGATGGCCACACATCCCAGTGTGGCCTTTTTGCTTTCTGTCTATGCAGAAACAAGAAGCACCAAACAAGTGGGACACCTCACAGAATTCTGCATGTGTGCCAGAGTGATCTATGTACAGCAGTTCCTTGACATCAACTTGGCCAGACTTGAGTCATTTGAGTGGAAGAAACTTTAATTGAGGAAATTCTCCCCATAAAATCAGGGTGAAGGCAAACCTATATGGCATTTTCTTAATTAGTGATTGATGTGGGAGGTCTCAGTCCATTGTGGATGGTTATATCCCTGGGTTGCAGGCCCGGGTTTCCTATAATAAGAAAGCAAGCTGAGCAAGCTACAAGGAGCAAGCCAGTAAGCAGCTCCCCTCCATGGTCTTTGCGTCAGCTCCTGCCTCCAGGCTCCTGTCTTGTTTGAGTTCCTGCTTTGGCTTCCCACAATAGATTGTGATATACAACCAAGTAAACCGTCTCCCCCAGACGCTTTTGTAATGGTGTTTATCACAGCAATGGAAATCTCGACTAAAAAAGACAAATCCCAAAGTGACAACCTTTTCTAGTAACCACCACCAACTTCACTTCAAACAACAAAAGAGAGACCTCAAACGGAATCACTGTGTTTCCTTCCATGCTGCCTGTTTACAGCAGTGGTGACAGACGACAAGAGAATTAATGTGAGCACTCGCAGACGCTTCTCCACACACTGGGCTGACTGCAGAGCAGGGTGGCACATGTCCCTTCCTAGCACACCCACTGATACCTCAGCCTCACACTAGACTGTGAGACAACGTGGCTCGGCTGGCCAGCGAGCAGCGGCCGCACGTACCTTCCAGCTTCTTCACCTTAGCTTCCAGTTTCTTCTTCCTAATAATAAAACCTTGTTAGTTAGACGGCAAAAACCAAAAATCTAGTTCATCACACATATCATTCTAGTTGGTAAGGTTTATATAAGAGATTTTGCTCACAGCTAGGACCACATGTCAACTAAATTACCAGCATATGATCTTACGGGAGAATGAGCCTGAGAAACAACACGGTACCAATTAATGTGCAGTATTTCTAAGATGGGTTTTTAAAACCTGACTTCTGTTTGAGAAACACAAAACAGGCCTATTGAGTCTTTGCCACAAACACATGGGAGACTTTTCTTCCTCCTTTGGGACAGGAAATGACTCCTCTGAGCCGTGTCCCAATGATCTCCCTGGGTCACCCAGCACTAACCGGGCATTTTTCAGGAGCATGAAAGTGAACAAGGGAAGCAGCAGGTGCAGGTGTCCCTTGGTCTAAGGTGGGTTTCTGAGATTAAAGAAGACCAGAAGCTCAGAACAGTATCAAAACAACTGTCATGTCCCAGCCCTAGCAAACAGTGACACATATACCTCCACAAGTGCTGGAGGGATGTGGCTGACCTCCCAAACGTGAATGTAATTATCAAGATGCTTCTCACAGCCCATTTCACTAATGGAAACAAATGCTCCCTGCCAGTGAGACACCACAGATGACGCCTGTAGAGGACTGTGGCAAAGACAGGAGACCCAGGACTGTGTTTCAGGACACACAGGCATAGGTGCAGCTCACATGTAACAAAGAATGTTCGAAAGCTCTGAGAACCCCTGCAGCACCAGATGACCTTAATCACAACAGTGCTGACCCCTCTGAGACACTAATTAATTACAACCAATGAACAGAAACTGGGGTGTGTGGGGAAAAAAAGAAAAGAAAAGAAAGAAAGCACCACTATTTATAGTTGTTCTAAGAAAGCCACTTACTGGGCATCAGTTCTCAAGCATTCTTCTTTCACGCGAGCATATTCCTGGTGGGTGTTCTGATACAGCTTCAGAGAACTCTGACAAGGAAGACAGGAAACAGAAAGATCACCCCCAAGCAGTCATGGGCCATGGTCCTCTTCTGTTCTACCACAAGCTGAATTCCCTGTAGCACAGCATTGAGTGCACAGCCAGAGCTGTCAGCAAGGCCCAGGAGTCACTCAGCACCACACAGATAGGCTAGCTTCCTCATAAACAGAGCTGACAGCATGGCAGAGCAAAAGCTACTTACTCAGTTCCCACCTAAACCACTGCTAATACCAAACACTAATGCGTTCACCTCAGCAGCCACAGTGACAGAATCGAAGCTGATATTGGTATATTGTTATTGTCAGGAAATGGAAAGCAAGTTTATCAATATTAACGTAATCAATATCAATGGAAAATATTTGAACATTGACTTATCTGCATGGTGACCCTATGGACTGGGAAGACACTGTCCATGGTGTGGTCTGTACTTGGCATTTCTCTGGCACTAAGAGCTCTGAGAGATGAGCTTTATCAAGCCCTCTTCAGAATGGACTTCACAGGTTGGCTTATTCCTGCAAATCATGGACACTGAAGGACTCCAAGGGTCTCCACTGACTCCAAGGCTGATGCTTCCTTGAGGACATACCTCAGATATTGCATAACCAAGAGCATGTAAGACAGAACACTGTGATTAGCTGCTTAACCTCCACTGCAGTTGAGTGGGAAGAGAAAAAGGAACACTGATGTGTACCTTCATGGTGTACAAGTGCACATCACTGCTAAAACCACAACGTGAGGAAGATGAGTGATACACAGCACAATCTTCCCTGAAAAGAGCCATCCAGGACATGGGGTGGGATAACCATGGATAGCCCTGCCTCCCCTCGGACCACCCCACTATGCTATAGATGCTTCTACATACAAACTCCATGGGCACAATACTAGGACTCCTCTAAAAATAAAACAAAACAAAACAAAACACTAACAATCACACAGGAAAGCACTTAGAGCTGTTTTGGGGGTCTGACTTTGAAGAAGGGAGCTTGTGAGAGGTCAAAGGATCAGTTTCATATCCAAAGCATCTTCTCCCTCAGGTAAAGCACCAAACATTCACCTGTAAGAGCTTGTGAATGAATGCTGCTCTCTGAGGACCTCATGACCCTGAGAAACTACAGGGACTGTGCATAGCTACCAAAACACCGAACCAAGCTGTCAAGACCATTCAAGTTAAGTGGCTCAAGATCCATGAGCAGAGGCCCTGAGTGCTGAGCTGAGGCTAGACCAGCACAACTAATGAAATCCAATTGCCCCTACACTGCCACACAATGATTCTCCTACCACTAATTCTGAATGTCTACCTTATTTCCCACATAAGTCAAGGAAAAAAATTAAGTTAAGAAAGGAGGGTTACTCGGAGATCATAAAATCACAACAATTTACACTTAACCCTCTCGACACTTGGGAGGAGTCCCATGAATCGCTGTGAAGCCATGCATCAGCCCGAGCAGGATGCTCAGGGTTTCATTAGCTCTTCCACCCCTCGCCTACAGGGAGACACTCTCGAATCCCAACCAGCTACACAGCTAATCCTAACAACTGACAATGACCCTCCACAGGACAGAGGTTCAGACACCTTCTTCTCCTCCAGCTCAGCTTTCAAGGTTCCCAATTCTTCTTGACACTTCTGCAGAGGGGAGATTTTCTGGAGCATCTGCTCTACTTGGTGATGCAGTGTGCTGTTCTCTCTGAAAATGGACAAAGGGTTGGCGTCACTAAGCAGAAACTACTAGAGTGTGTTAATAAACACTAACTTTAAATGCAGTTTTCTTGCTCACACTAAGGATCAGACTACTTTTTATCTTTTAGGCATAACTTTTTAATGAAACTATCAAAAAGCAACATCAGATACTAATCAGACAGACATCAGGACACGGGAAGAAGCTGTCTGGGGACACTGTGCCAAACACTGGGCATTTACAGTCTTCATCGTCTCCCCCTTTGTCTCAATTAAGTGATACAGCATCTTACAGTCTGATTTATAGCCTCACATTAGCTTAGCTTCTAAGTGATTACTGCAGTCAGAGCATAAAACGTCACTATCATTTTAGTGGTTTTATTTTGGTTTAAACGACACAAGATAAACGGCACTGAACAGTGTAACTGTGTAGGCAAAACGAATGGGAGAGCTTCAGCTTCAGTCCACACAGTGGTCAACAGAACAGCTACTGAAGCAAACCATAGGATGCAACTTGAAACCTACGCCATAAATATATTTGAGCCATTTGATAGGCAATGCAAGCTGTTTGTAAGGGAGCATCCAAAGCAGTTTAATCTAAGCCAGGTCTCTGGCCTGCCACATATCCACCTCTACCCAAGGATTCACAGGTGTAATCACAGCTACAAAAGCCAGGCAGCTCACCTTCTTGCAAACTGCAGCTGTAAAGCTTGTTAAAGAAATCTCAGAACCTTTGTCTTTTGACATTTGTTTGGAGATAAATCTGCCTTACAGGAAACATGTACACCCAGGCTAGAGCATTAACACTACACAGTACACACACAACAATTGTGAGTCAGCATTAACCCTATTTACCAATGTATTCACACCCATGGTGGTGTGAGTAAGAATGGCCCCACAGGCTCATCCATCTAATGCTTAGTTACCAGAGAGTCACACTATTAAAGGAGTAGAAGGATTAGGAGCTGTGGCCTTGCTGGAATAGGCATGGCTTGCTGGAGAAAGTACGTCACTGGGATGGGCCTGGGGGTTTCAGAAAGCTCACACTAAGCCCAGCATATAAATCCATATATCTATATACCTGCATACCTCTGTCTGTCTGTCTGTCAGCCTACAGATCAGAATGTAGCTTTCAGCTACTACTCTGGCGCCTGCCTGCCTTTATGCCCCACCATGCTTCCCTCCTTAATGGTAACAGACTGGCCCTCTTACAGTGAAAGCAAGCCTCCAATCAAGGGCTTTCTCTATATGAGTTGCCTTGGCCATGATGTCTCTTCACAGCACCAGAACAGGGAATAAGTCAAAACATCTATTTCTGTACTAAAGCCTTAAATAAATGACTAATTAAAATGACAAGAATTAAGACTGATATAGCTGATGGAAAATATTTTTTATTTCTGTATATATCAGAACCTCCAAACAGTCCTGCAGACAATCTGGACCAAACTACTACTCAAGGTCAAGAAGTACACATTCATTCATTCTCCTCACTCCACTGTGGCCACAGGGGATGTGCTCAGGTTCCTCAGAAGAGGTAGGGCAAGGGGTCAAGTGACATTAAGCCTAGGACACTGGCACCCAGAGGTCGGAGAGCTTCACTTCTGAGCTGTAACAAATATATATACTTGGGGCTAATGCCAAAGTGGCTTAAAATTAGTATCTGTAGCTGACACTAAATACCCCATCACAAAACAAACCTCTGTATCTCAAACAACTGCAGGCTTTATCTATTTAAAGGACTAGTTTGGGGTTGGTGATATGGCTCAGTGGTTAAGAATATGCAGATCCCAGCACCTATAGGAGGTGCTCAAAGCCACCTCGAACTCCAGTTCCAGAGGCTCCAATGCCCTCTCTGACCAGCATGAGTACTACACTCATGTGCACAAGCCCACAGAGAGACACAAAATAAATCTTTAAGAAAAATAATCAATTTGTTTATTTTTATTTAAATTTTGATAGGGAAATATTAGAAAATTAGACCACTTACTCTGTCACGGAATTACAAATGTAATCACCAAAAAATTTATGCCATTTCTCTCAAAGTGCTGTAGAGACCAATGCTCTAAGTACTGTGACCTCACAATACTGCAGGGACCATGAACTCGACCTCTGCAAGAGCAACATTTGCTCCAGCACTGAAAAGAGTCCAATCTCTACAGGTCCACACATGTTGATTGTTTGGAAAGAAATGTTATTATGTTCTTTTGAGAGAGATTTAAACCAAGGCAGCTGTTACAAAAAGATGAGGCAGAACCAGCTTTTTCTTGAAGATATCTACCCTTGCTTAGCAACATGGTGAGTCTAAGCCGAGAATTGTATTTCAAATACAAAGTTGCATTACTTATATAATCTGTGGATATACACATTAATAAGAACAAGATCAATTTCCTAACCACATCGGCGTCTCACTTAAACATAGCAATCAGCAAGCATTACTGCAGCTACCACAAAGCACTTAATGTCACACCATACACACAAGGAACATCCACTCGCTAAAAAGCTAAGGACCCTGAGGAAAATGAGAGCAAGCACCAAGAACAGAGTCTGCCAGGCCCGTCAGTTCAGGATCCCCACCACACACCCATCGCTACCACCCTAAAATCCTGCTGTTGGCTGTGTCTGTGAGAGGGTTCCCATTAATCCAGTAGACACCGCCTTTTGAAAGGTGAATTGTAGAGGGCCTCCTTATCGTTTTGAGTTATCACACATAAGTCAGTGCCAACATCCAAAAAGAAAAGCAAGCAAAGGATATCATCACATTTCTTCTGATATTCTGTCAGCAGGTTACTGTAAAAGAGAAAAGAGCAGTTAGGCCCTGATGGCACTGGCAAGCAACCTCAAAGAGGTATGGCTCAAATCATTCCAGGTGGCCCCTCCCCTTTGGTCCCCAGAAACAAAAGCATGCTGGGCTGGCATCACCTTGATTCCTTAATGCACTACACAGGAGCTTTTTAAAACATGAGACTATCAAGGGATATTAAAATAATTAAATCTCACAATGTAGCATGAAATGGTGAAGAAATTTGACACCCAACAGACAGAACAATTTTGGAAAAAAAACGGCTTTTAAAATAAATACAATTTGGCAAACATAATTTTATAATAACGGCCTGTGAACCACTAAAGCAAAGACCTCAGGGTTTCTACCCTAGCCAGCACCATTGGGTCCGCGGTGGACTCCAAACCACCACCCACTTCAGCCAGCTGTGGAGAGATGGGCAGAGGTCTTTCAACACACAGATATACTTACTCTGTATTAATAATTTTTTGTTTCAAGGCAATTAATGCTTCAACATATTCATTTAAGTTCTGAAAGAAAAAAGCTACAGTCAGCTGTTTGGCTTCCATGGATTCATTACCTGTGACTGTCCTAGATTTATAATTAAAAAAGCTGGTTTATGGAGCCTTGTCAACAGAAACGGGCAAACCTCCCCATGCACTGTGTCACTGTGTGACTCCTCTGGAGCCCAGAGCCCGTCTCCCTTGGTGAGAACTGCTGCTCTGTCACGCTGAGGTCTGAGGGCGCAATAAGTCACTGACTGCCCACTATTTAGCAAAAACATAAAGGCTGCCAGAAAAATACAGCAAAATAACAAAAATTAAGATAATGTGACAGAGATCAAATACTATAACGGTTTCACAATTAAGTTTAAAGGTAATTTGTGAGATCTGTATTACACTGCAGGAACCAATCACAAGCTGGTTCCAAATCCTGTTAGGAAAAAGATGGTTAAAGCATTCTTGTTACACTGTCCAGGCATTCCCAACAATCAAAACACAGATTTTTCTTTTCTTTAGCTGAGTTCTTTAAATGTTAATTTTCCAACCAGTAAAACCATCAAGAGTAACACTCATGTTTTAAATGCAGAACCTCACAGGACAAGTCTGCAGTCAGGGCTACGCCCACCTTTCCTATCTCAAAGGTCAGCCTTTAGTCAATGCAGAGGATTCTGAGGAACAGTAACATTCCTACTGTGTCCATATTTCTGGCAGCTACCTGCACATTCCAGCTAAAACAGACAAAAGCCTGGGCTAGAGTCAAAGGGAAAAGTGCTTGTCCTCTGCACTCTCCACACACCTTTCCTGGTTCTCTTCTGAAGGGAATGTGGTCATGTTCAGTCTTTCCTAACATCGAGCAAAGGATTTCCTTGCTTGAGATGCTTCACTTCAGCTGTGACCTTGAACAGTGTTACAGGAGTTCCCATGAGCATTTATTTACTAATTTATTTGTGTGTGTACAAGTGTGCTGTGGTGTATGTGGAAGTCAGAGGTCAGCCTTGTGAAGTTTGTTCTCTCACCTTCACATGGGTTCACTGGATGGAGTCCAGATGGCAAGGTTTGTGTAGAAAGCACTGTTCCTGGCACAGCCCTCTCCGCAGCCCCACCCTACCCCTCCTCAGTGATGTTAGGTCTTCTCAGTCACTTCTGGGTATTCTTTCTTCTTCCTTAACAAGCTGCTGGTCTAACACTTCCTTGGTGCCGCAGCTGCATGGTAAATAGGTAGCAATTCTCTCTAATGCTACACACATGCATGCTTGCCAAATAATTGCTCAAAGACAGGCATACAGCAACCAGGCTTGGCTAAATACTGCTATAGCTGAGTATGTCTGAGTATGTGCTAAGGCTTTGTTTCCAGAAGCAAACTTAGCAAGTTCTTTATCAGATGAAAATGAGATTTATTCTACATCACCTGGAACTACTCTTTTTTTTTTTTTTATATTTATGCCTGTAACTTCTAGGATTTATTCTTATGCACGTAGACTACCAAAACTTCATCAAAGAATGACGACAAATTGGCTCTTTAGCAGGATCAGCACATGCAGCTGAAACATCTAGACCTTTCGTTACATATGACATACTTTCTACATGGACTACAATCGTGTAATGGTTCAGGATGACTCCTGAACACTGTCAAAACAGAGGAAAGCACACAAGCTTGACATATTCACAGTACCAACATTTTGCATTTCTGCATGGCACCAAACACTATGAATTTAGTTCCAATTCAACAGCCTCAATGCAGTCAGAACACATGAAAGCTGAAGAAGCCCCATCACAAGCAAGTCTGGCGCAGCAATTGCAAGAAGGCAAGTGCACCGGCAGGAGGAAGTTAACTTGGCTGAGGAATGTGAAATCCATCTTCATCGCATTAAAAGAATGCAATGTAGGATAGCAAAGATGTCCTTCTCACCGACTACTCCAAACTCAAATAGTACTGCATCTCTATCCTTACGTGATTCCCTCTAAGAGTTCTGATCAGATGTAAGAGACCTTTCCACTCTGTGAGGTAAAGTGTTTCTGTGCCATCCAGAAGGAAGTCAGTCTTCCCAAGGTGTCTTACTGGATCACACACTTGAGGCATATATTAAAGGGTCATAGCATTAGGAAGGTCGAGAACCACTGTACTAGAGAGAAAACATACCTTTCCAAGTTACCTGTTTGAGCTCCTTCTGAACCACTCCCAAGGCCTGTGTGCATGTCAGTATCCTAGTATTACCAGTCAGACACTGCAGTGTTCCTAACTGAACAATTTTTTTTCTTGTCTTCTGAGCCAGGTTTATTTATGTTGTTTGGAACTGAACTTCCTGAATAGTGAGATCAGCAAATATGGGAGGTGGAGGGCCCTCTTGGTCCAGCTGACCCACATTCCTGTGTGCAGGTAGGGGTCAACTGTTCAACAGTTCTAGGAAAGGAGGGGGTCCTCTTGGTTAGGGTAAGGGTAGTGATCTCTGCCGATATCTAACAACTACTCTCTCAGCCTTCATGTTTTAGCTCCTGGAGCTCCTTTACAAGTTGAGGATCCTTTAAATGAAGTACTTCTGACCAGTTTCCTGTTCTGGGGACTCTAAGCAGCTATTACATGCTGACCAACTCTAATGCAAAGTGCAGAGTCTCAAATGTTCCCCCAAAAGGAAAGTGACTTCCAACATCCAATCCCTTGGCTTAAATCTAAAACTGTGTAACTCAATGCTTGCCTAATTTACATAGCACCAAAGGACTCGCCCCCACTGGTTTTTGTGACTACTGAGATTCTAGAACTTGTGGCTGCTGGGCTGCAGATCAGTAACAAATGACTACAACCCGAAGGTGAAGAGTGCTCTGTGAAACTATCAAAAGATACTTAAGATGCTGGCAAGCACAGCTGCCTTTAGATACATTTCTGACACAGCAGATAAAAAGGCAACTGTATCTTCCACATTAAAGAAAACAAGGGCCAGACGACAGCAAGGTGTTCTGCAAGCAAAGACTATTCAGTTCAGAACTCGCTACCCTAAGACTCCAAGTCAGAATGAAGGTCCAGCACCAGGGCAGGGGCAACTGTGGGAAAGACTATTTGGAGAGCTGCAGGAATGAGAAGTATCAGTGGCTTCTTCTGATATTTCTTTCCTGAAAAGTTCAAGCTACACACAGCAAACACTTGCTGTAGTGATGTCCAGTCATCTTTCTCCTCCTGACAGGCCAGCAACCCAATTCCTGTAGAAGTCTCCTTATCTTTTCTTACCCCTCGCCATTCCATACTTTCTTCAAGGGACCAGACCCAGCTGCCAGATTCCCCTCAGAAGCTAGGAATTGACAGAGCTCAAATAACTCAATATACTACCTAACCCCTCCCCCAGAAAAAGATTATTATGAACTCCAAGCCATAGAAACCTAAAACTGGCTTCTGCTACCTTGGAAGTATATTAGAACATTTCAAATACACTCCACAAACTTCTGAAAAATAGCTAAAATTCCCCAGTCTAATGTTTTAAAGTTTTAGCCCCAGATTTCCAACAACCTTTCTACCTCAGCTTCCTTTCCTTCTTCACCATACTTCATGTGGTTATTCAAAGGCTGAAATCTTGGTACCCTCCACACCCCAGACATGAGAACCATTCTAACACTTCACCCCACTCTGTTTCTCACACTCAGGGCTTTTCCTGCTGTCATTCTGTTCCCTAGAGCTTCCGATGAACTCCTCACTGTAATGCTTACTAGGTCACATTAGTGAGCTAATTTACCTTTTGTCAAACACCGCTCCCATTCATCAATTCATCTTGTGCCTTCCACCTGTGACTTTTGAGCTTTACTACACACTTTGCTTTGGTGATGACAAAAGCTTCCATCTCTCATCATACAGGAAATAAGCACAGAACCTCCTAGGATGTTCTATCATCTGCTAGGGACCCATCTTCCCAGGCTCTCTTTGCAAATGCTATCAGAACTCAATGCTATCTCTGAAACACTACTGCCTGATAAGCCCTCTCAGAAGCTACCTTCTCTTGGTGGGAGCATGGCCCTGGGGCTCTTACTCTTGCTTTCACACCTCAGTGGCAAGTGTGAACAATGTTCCACAGTTACTTATGATCTTGTCTCTGACAGAACAAAGTTTACAGACCAGGTGTATACAGAGCTAAAAGAACCTCTTCTCTACTCACAATTCACCAATGTGAGAGTATGGCTTGGAGGGAAGGGAAAAAAAGATGCCCTTGGGAATCAAAAGCAGTAGCTTCTAGGCCATAGATTAGAATGCTTCCAACAGTGAAGGTGGTAAGAAATAGAGATGGCAGGGTCAAGAAACCCAGCAAACCAACTGGATCCAGGCTGTCAAAGAAGGGAGGCACTAGGACGGTCACCAGTTTCTGGCCTAAGCAACCTAAAGAACTCAATGGTACTGCTGATTCAACAGGACAGGGACTCGTGGTGGGCAGTGTGTGGATGAAGCTCTGCAGAGCGCTGAGAGGCATGGGTCACACAGCTGTTTGTACAAATATACCTGAAGTGACTCACCACCTCATCCGGGGAAGCTCAAGCTCATACAACCAGGGCTCTTCTGGCTATTTTGACATCTGCAAGTACTAAAGTCTACCCTGCCTCATGGGCCTTCATCTTCTTCACAAGCACACCAGGAATTACTTTGGACATCCACTAGGATGTCTGGCTCCAAAGAAAATAATCAAAAGAACTCATACTCCTACAACCTTGCTCAAATATGATTTTTCTGAAGACCACAAAATCCCAGCCTCTTCAGGCCTGGTCCTTACCCACTCAAGCCCCTCCTATTTTTTGCCTGTTTGTTACCAATATGTTACTTCTAATATAACTTTCCTCTTCTCTTTATATATACATTTACATATAAACCAGCAGGATAACAAAAAAAAATTTTGAGTGAATAGGCTCAAAACACAAATATGGTCCATTAAAGATGCATGCCATTCAGAACCTTGGAAAGGAAGGGGAGGGTTATAAGATGTCTACACGATGTAGCCTCGCTACAACATGGCTTGGTTCTCCATCTTCTCCATAGGAGAGTGCCATATTCCCCATTTCCTATTCCCCAAACAACTAGAATATATGAATCAGCGCACAGACATTGCACTTTACAATAAAAATCAGCTTTCCACAGATAACTACCTGGTCTGCATCCCTTATCTCACCAACCACAAGGCTTCCTTCCACAGGCTTTGCTCATCCAACACCAAGAAACCGTCCCACCTGTTAAAAACCGATATCCCGAGCTGCTTTTCAACATTCTAACTCCCACTGCCTCAACACCTCATCCAGGACCCTCTGACATTTTCCATCTAAAAGCCTGTCGAGTAGTACTTGTGCACGTTCGTTCATCTTATCCGTGTCCAGTTGGCTTACCAGAAAGTGAACAGTGCTTAGAACACCAGGCAGAAAGGGGACGAACTGAACAGGGGCAAGGGCGAGTTCCCTTATGCCACTGACAATAATTGAACGGGACTTTAAGACAGAAAGCTGTGAGAGTCTCCAGAACTGAGCACTGGGGGCTATTTCCATTGCATCAGTAAAACCCAGAACCTATCTGCAATGATTCATTGTTAAGAACAGGGCATGCCACTGTAACAAACTAACCAGACCTACATATCTTCATTGGGACATTTTAATCAGACAACTAACATACTACTTAACAAAAGCTACGCTTGATGGTATATTAATAGATACGTGTAAGCTGAAATGTATCTTCCTAATCTTGAAGTCTAGCAAACCGGGAACGCAACATAAAACCCTTGCCTTCAAGTAACAAATAATTAGGAGTGGGAGGAGGCCTTCATCCCAGAGAGGAGGATTCCCTCCGCACTTAGACAGCGCCCCCCACCAACCCAATTCGGCCCTGCAAACCCCTGAGTCCCGCAGGCGAGAAGGAGCCCAGAAGAGCACGCTCACTGTCCCCCGCCAGCATCGCAGCAGCTGAACCAATTCTGGGTCTGAGATTAAACAAAGCACCCGCACCCGCCCCAAAACAACGCAAACCGGTCGGCCATGGATTCTCGCACCTGCTGCAGGGAGGCGCAGCCTTGACACCGCGCGAGGTCGGCTGGCCCGGGCGCCGCCGGGTGCGTTTCGCCGGGCATCATGGTGCTGCGGCCCGGCCTGCAGGGCGCGCGCTCAGGGGCCCGCTGCCTCGGCCCTGCTCCGCCGCCCGGGCCACCGCCAGCCTGGCCGCTTCCCGCCGGGCGCGGGCAGGTCCATGCGTGCACTGAGGTCCCCGTCGAGCCGGCCTAAGGCTCGGACCAGCGAAGCAGCTCAAAGCACTGAGGAGCGGCGCAGCCCGGAGGGCCTAAAGCGACGACAGCACACGAGGTCCCCGCCCCACCCGGCCCCGCCCCCATCAGGGCTGTCCGAAGCCCCGCCTGATTAAAAAGCCTACACGCAGCGGGACCGCACAAAAAGCAAATCCCTAAGACTCACCCTGGAAGAGCTAAACAAGAGCCAGGTCCTGCCCGCACGAACTGTCTGTCCCTGTCAGCTGCCTCATTACAGGCCCTGTGTAGACACCTAAATCCCTTTAGCCTCCAAGGGGCGGGGTTTTGTGACATCATTGTCATGCCTACTGCCAAGGGAGGACCGGAGCCTGGGTCTGCAGAGTGCAAGTTGCAGAGCTGAACTGTTCTCCCAGTAGTCAAGTAGGGAGCAGAAGAAAAACTACAATTCCCGGCATGCCTCGCGGCATCGGGGGCGAACACCCTCCTAGGCCAACCTCCAGGGTTCCGTGCTTTACAGCTAATGTGTGGGGTGTGTCTGCACATAGCACACGGAATAATTTCTTCGAGCGGTTTCCCAACCACGGTCATATTTCTGCTGGAGAGGTGAAAAGGCAAGATCCACATTCAGCCTTAACAACAACTAGAAATCAGGGCTTGATCTCCGGTAGACCTCCTAACATTGTATCCACTACTATCAGAAATGTTCTTTGTTGCCATCAGTATCTGTCTACTAGGAAGTTTCTGGCGGTTCCTGGTCTTCTGGTTACAAAGTCCCAATCTCTGAAATTTCAACAATACTGTTGCATTTATTAAGAGGGCATCCAGACTTGTCGGTCCTGTGACTGTGATGTCTCGTGATGGAAAGTACACCTCAGACGCCTCGCACACTGTTCCTTCTTCAAGTTATCTTCTTTGACGTTGAAAAGACCAGATAGATACCCAAAAACAGCTGAATGTCTTGTCATTGTTGTTCACACCCAAGCAAGACAGGCCCATAACCTGACACACAATCTGTGTAGACGGCCCAGGTTTCCTCAGAGGCTGGCAACAGAATGTGCAAGGCTACAAGCAGAACATTGGGTTGGGGTTGAGGGTCAGAGCCAATCCCTGGTAACTAAAAAGTTAGGCCTGGCTGCCTAACCTCAACAGGCCAACTAAAGGACACAATTTATAGTTAAAAACAGAAAAACATATATCCAAAGTGATCACATTAGAAAGAAAAAGATCCAGTAACTACCTCCACCCTCAGCTGTGACTTCAAGTCCATCTTGAGAGTCATGACACAGGTTTAGGTTTAAGTGAAGAGCAGGAGGCATGTATAAGTAATCATGGTGTCTGTGGCCCTTCCTATCATAAATCCATCATTGTGTTGGCTCTAGTTTCTGTTGAAAGGCAAACTTTGACAAGCTGCCAAAAGTTTGAGGAAAGTCTTTGTCTAGATATAGGTTTCTGTTCTGGTTGGTCTTTGGTTTCAACCATTTCCTTCTTCCAACATGGAATTCCTGTGGATACAAGGATCAATGGTCTCACAGTGGGGTTGGGGCCCAGGACACTAGACTATCTTTATCTAGAATCTCTCTCTCTTTCTTTCTTTCTTTCTTTCCTTCCTTCTTTCTTTCTTTCTCTCTTTCTGGGACAGTTAGAGAAGGGGAAGTGAGTAGATGCAGGAGAGAACAGTGTGCCTTGTGAAGCAAACCATGTCATCCATTAGGGACCAGGGAAATTGATGTTGACCCTGACAACTGTCCAGTTCTTACTTCTGACCCATACAGATTTATCTTCACAGTAATTTTATTTCCCATCAGGGTGGGTTTATTTTTATGTATTTATTTTTAATGCAAATTGCCTTAGCAGAGAAGAAGCCTCCACCCTCTCACTCTAGTATATTCTGGCAAAACTGCAACACTGCATTGCAGGGGCCTGCAAAGCTGTGTTCTGCCGCAGCACACTTCCGGCACTTGTCTCTTTTCTGAAACACTCTGCCTGCTAACTTAACTGTGTGGAAGTCCCACTGTCCCACTTGGCCTTCCAGGCTCCGCATTTATCCCTGCAATCCTGAGTCAACACCATCTTCCTTTTTTTTTTTTTTTTTTTTTTTTTTTTTTTTTTTTTTCTTAATTTCAACTAGTTTTTCTTATTTTTATTTGTTAGGTTTTTTTTTTTTCCCCAAGACAGGGTTTCTCTGTAGCCTTGGTTGTCCTGGAACTTGCTCTGTAGCTAGGCTGGCCTCGACCTGGAGAGAAGATCTGCCTGCTTCTGCCTCCCAAGTGCTGGGAATAAAATGTAGACCACTAGCATGTGGCTCTAACTAATTTTGCAAATACTACAGTTTAAATTGTGTGGTGCCATTTTTTTTAAACCACAAGTGAGCTTTTGACATTCTTTGATGGCTCTATCTATCTCGGAAGACAGATAAATAAAACTTGCTATGGTTCTTTCCCTCCCAAACACATGCTGTAGCTTATTTCCTTTTGCGTGCTAATACGAGAATAGGAATTCACACCCACACCGTTAGGTGAGCATTTAGAAGTAGAAACTCAGGCAGACAAGAAGGATTAGGTAAGGTCATCAGTGTGAAGCCCCATGATGGGGTGCAGTAGCTTTAGAAAAGCAGACGAGACTGGAGGAGACAGACAGGGGCACTCCCTGTCCCTTGCCTTGCAATTCCCTGCCTTGGGGACTCCCCAGACTTAAGACCACTGCCGGGTGTTCTCTTTCAGCCTTAGGCCACTGCATCAGGGAACCCTAATCAATCTCTTCTTAAAAATCACTCAGTCTGTGGCATTTTGCAATGAGAAACACCAAACAAACTTAGATTTGTTCCAGGTGTGGAGGGGATTGCTAACAGCAAGCACCCAACAACATAGGCATGTCTGAAGTAAGTGATAGGTTAAGCAGGAAGAACTTTGGAGGAACAGGAACCTAGTATGTTCCAATGGATCTTCTGGAATGTTCTCGGGGCCTCAGAAGATGAGAGTAAGGGAACTACTCTCAGGTGAAAAGGAGGAGCCTACTGGGAATTGGGGAAAGGTCGTCCTCACCCTGGTTACAACATCACCCTGGTTACAACATCACAAGCAACTTGGCCAGGGGCTGGTAGAGGACTCAACTGCAAAGTGAGTCACTAGGAGGACTTTCTAGATTTGCCAGAGGAGATTTCAAAGCAAAGCATTTAAGCAGAACCACGACTCATACTGGACTCATACTGACTACTTTCAGTTGGATTTACCGAGAGATTCTCCAGCAAAAGTGGTGGAAAATAGCAAAGCTTCAACCTATTTACATCTCTGCAGAGTGGCAGGAAAAGATTAAGATTAAAGTGGAGTTGAGGAAGCACGGGAAGAATAAGTACCCAAAATCCAAAGGGAGTGGTCAGGCTACAGAGCTATTCTGCCCTGTAGGCACAGCATCCTGCTGGGATGAGTCCTTTTAGAGAATGAGGCCAGAGAACCCTTGACTTTACTGCCCAAGGCACCTTGGATTTGTTTTCTTGCATTCAGCAGGCAAAACACCCCACAGAAAAAGCAATGAGTGTTCAGTTGTTGCTGTTTAGATGAAGAGACTTAGAGAAATACCTAAGATTAGATATGGCCATCACTGTGGAGCCCCTGAGATGATCATTTGTGTCTTTGGAAGGGGTGAGAGGCAGACCAGAGGAAGAGTCTGCTTTCCTGATCCTCAGTGCCACACTGACTGCCTTGAGACTCTACAAGAAGGCTGTCGCCTGGGTTTAGGCTTCCAGAACCATAAACGGAGTAAACTTCTGTTTAAATCTTACCCAGCTGTTGTGTTGCATTGGCAACACGAAACAGCCTAAGACCTATCTCAGCCTGCTCTTAGGAAGAAAAGACAGTACTTTAAAAAGAACATCTAGGTAGGGGCATGGCATGAGTTCTGATCTCCAGCATCCAAGCCAAAGACACTATGCAGCACTGGGCATTGAGGAGGAAGAAACTGAAGGAGCTCTTGGCAATGCTGGTAGGTATTCTAGTAGGATCTAGAAACTTCAGATCCTGTGTGAGACTCAAAAGTGAAGCTGGAGAAAATGGAAGAAAGAGCTAAGGTCAAATTCTGTCCTCTACACATGAGCACACTTGCAGATGCTCCTTCTCCCCCCCCCCAGGCACACAGATAAATACCCAAATACAGGCAGAAACAGACAGAAAGAAAAAGAGAGAGAGACAAATAGAGACAGAGGCCAGAAAGAGGAGAAAAGGAGAAAAGGAAAGAGAGGGAGAGGAGGGAGAGGGAGAGGGAGAGGGAGAGGGAGAGGGAGAGGGAGAGAGAGAGAGAGAGACTATTTCCTCTTAGACTTTCAAGAACTGTGGTCCTTTGTCCATGCCCTCAGCCCTTCAGGGTACCTGTGTTCTAGCCAGGGCACTAAGAGATTCCCGTGCTGTCCAGTCCCTCCAGCTCTCCAGCTGTTTGGAGAATCTACGTAAAGGCCTGCATTCTCACCTCACACCTTCACCACCTCTAGACATCTGTAGCTTCTAGAAGCAACATGTCCAAAGTTGATCTGATTGGTAGGCAACTGGTCTCTTAACCGAGTGCCACGCCTCTCACTCAGTCAGGGTGGCAGACAGATTAGGTTCACAAACAAAGGAAAATTCATCATGGGAAGCTATTAGTTATTTGAGGTCACTGTGTTTTGCTTTATGAGAAGATATATTCATGGGCTGGGAGGGCTCCATTGCCAAAGTGCCTGCTGCACAATGCCCAGGCAAGAGGACCTGATTCTGATTCCCAGAGCCCACATTTAAAAGGCAAACAAACAAACGGAGATGAACTTTCGATGTTAGTTCTTGGGAAGCAATGAATGACAGATCCCCGAGACCTCCTGGACAGCCAGAATAGCCTGCATGATGATTTCTAGGTCAGTGGGAGGCGCTGTCTCTAAACCAAGGTAAATGGCACTTGAAGAAAGACATTGGAACCTGTCATCGACTGCCGTGTGCATGCTCACATAGATGCATGTGCACCCTGACAAACACATACAAGGAAAATAGTCTTTCGTCTGATCAATCACCCAAAAGTGGGCTGAATTGTGTTACTAATTTAAAAACAAACAAACAACAAAACAAACAACAACAACAACAACAACAAAAACAACCACCCCTTAAAGTCTGCAGGCAGTTCTGTGATGTCTTCAGACACTGACTTTCTCCTTCTGTGATGAAGTATTAGTATCTGGACAGCAGGTGGCGATCTTTCCCCGTGTGTGTGTTTTAGAAATAGCCCCTTTCCACTATAGCCTTTAAGGTGCTCCTTATGGGAAGGGAGATGGCACTTGGGACTGTACACAGGGACAGGTTTTGTAGGCCTTACCCTCCACCTGTCAGTCCACCCTGCCTGGTCCTATATCCGCTGTCCCCAGAGCCACAGTTGTCTGGAGCGCTGGCTTTCTCCTGTGACCCCAGGGTACCTGCGGCTCATGATGCAGCTTAGCGAAATATGTTTCTGTTTGTCCTGGCTATCAGGGCAGCTTCCAGGCCCCTTGCATCTGACCTATGGTATCATTTAGGTCTTTTGGCTGCCTGTTAGTGAATGATCCCCCTGTACCCTTTGTGATGTCTACAAACTAGAGAAAAGATGATTCTAGGGCTCTGAACTGCAAGTTAAGCTGATCTCTCAATTCCAACCCTTTCCTTGTGTTGTCTGCTTGGTGGAGAGGTGTAGCTGCCTTGCAATAATGTATCACAACATGACTGAGTTCGTACCTCCACCTCCACTTGGTAAGCTTCATTCTGTGCCCAGCCCTTGCTTTTGCACCCTGGCAGTGGTAGCTCTTGGTGCAGCAACATCTGTATCCCTCGCACAGTGCCTCTTGCAGACACAGTCGCATACTATTGCCTTTCTGTGCCATGACATTGGTTCCCAGTGCCACTGAGTCATATCTCCCAATGCAGAGACTTCAACAGCAGCACCTTGAACCCCCGTCAAAAGTCAATGCCTCTGTCCCCCCAGCGTTCTACCGAGCTGTGATACCTATGAACTGCAGCAATGACCAGCATAGCATGGCAGCACCAAGGGATCAGTAGCAGTATGTATACCTTGCCTGTTACCGACAGCTTCCTCATTGAACTTACAGCTTCCCCACTCATTAGGAAATCATACCTGGTACTGGAAACCTAGCCAACTACTCAGAGATCTCGGAAGAGATCACACAACTGCCCCTTAACTAAGCCAACACCATCCCTAGTAATCTAAACACTTGTCCTTATACCAATGGGTAAGTATTAACTTTACCCCTCATCAATAAAACTTCCCTTTGCAACAGACAGAGACTGTTGCAGAAAATCACAACCAATTCAAAGACAGAGCTGAGGAGCCCAATCCCAACCAATGCGTCCACAAAACAATATCCTAAGGGGGTAGGAGGTAGAAAGATTGTAGGAGTCAGAGGCAGAGGGAGCTGGCTGTGAGGTTGTGTCTCCTAGAAATATCAGAGAAGCTACACCCATGAGGACTTAATAACATGGCGGACTAGACACAACTAGAATAAAACTGACATCAAGGCACACACCGGTGTGAGCTAAGGGAAGCTCGTGAGGCCTTGGCTCTACACAGAGGACTATTGGTAGCCAAGGAATGCTGAGAGCAGGAGAAGTGGTCTTTCCCAGGGGAGAGCACCGCCCAATGGTCAACACTGAAAGCATCCATACCCAGAGTAAGTTTATACTGAGCAGGTTACATCTATGAATATATATATTTATTCATGGCCTTTGTGGGGCACGAGGAGAAGGCCACTTTGACCTTGCACCACACAAATGCATGTCACAGCTGAAGGAGCCATGCACAGCAGACATTGCTTTCATTGCTTCCTCTTCTCCTTGTCCAGTCCTGGAGGAACAGCAGCCAGCCAAACAGGACTGAACCCTACTGGAGAAAAGGCAGACCTTCTTGTCCCTAGCCCATCTTAGCTAGACCCTCAAAGAACAGACTAGAATTCCCGGCTGGGGAAAATTTTAACTGGGTGATAAAAGAGGCAGGCCTGCCCATCAAGCTGAAAGGGAGCTTATGTTTTATCGAGGGGGCTGCAGGGGCAAAGGCCCATGCCTGAGATGGCAGCTAAAAGACGCCTCAGTTAAATCCCATGGAAGTGAGTACACACCCATGATCGACACAGGGGCTTCGAGTATGCCCTCCCTGGGTACACGATCCAGATTAAGACAAGTGTCACGAGTGTTTCCCCTCTCTTCCCTTAAATACGCTTAAGACATGAGTCTTGGTGGACACCAGGCATACGGTTATTTTCCAGCTCTTGTCCTTCCCCCTGCACAACTCCAGGTGGCCACTCTGAAGAACTGGCTGGGGCATGCAGCTGGCACCCCTTGCTATTCCAGGAGGGAATGCCCCCAGCTCTCCAAGGTCCACTCAATGCACTTCCTCTGGAGGGTCTCCTGGTGCTGGTTTATCTTCTCTGGTTATTTCTGTGCAATGCTGCGCTAGATCCTTCTGGATCTTTCTCTTCGCACCTCCAGCCCTTCTCTACACATATGCATCCTTGAGGCAGTGGTGCTGTTTCCTAGCAGTGCCTTTCTCTGCAGTCACCCGCTCTCACCTCCGCATGCACTCGTATCCAGGCTCGCAGCTTTCCCCAGATCCCTGGAGGGAGGACTTACTTTCTGCCAAGTCCTCCCAGATTGTGCCCCACCCCTCCTTGCTGTCCTTCACCTCCCAGCTGTGAGCACTGCCTGAGAGACAGAGCCTGGACAGTTTCCAGGTTCTTCTGCAGGAGTCATAAAACCAAACTCCCTTTGGTCTGCTCCAAGCCAGTCTTTAAGTATGGTGTCTTATCACTCTCCAAATCTGTGTGGTTGCCGACCCTCAGCCCAAACATGACCAGCTCTAGTCCTTCAGGCTCGAACCACCAGGTATCTTCTCGAATGGTCTCTGGATCACATTACCCAAAATAAATATGCAATATTCAAAGTAGGTGAGCATGAGAGAATGGCAACACACAGTCATATTCTTTACCATTGCTTACAGCCCTGAACACAGTGCAAGCAGGGTGGCTTATCTCGAATGGATAGATGAGTTTGCTTGCTTTAGCAACTCTAACAAGGCCTGCGCTGATTTTAAAGTGAGTCCTTGGAGGCCAGAGTGATTAAGTGGCTGGTCCCGTGCATCACAGAGAAGTGGTAGAGTTAGGTCTTCACCTTGGGTGCCAGGGAAGGAAGAGTCCACCTTGTTTCTGGTTTGCTTTATGATTCTTAGTTATCTCCCGGAAGCTAGCACAGTGCTTCAGAAACAGCACACATTCTAACAGGCCCCATAGGGCATAGCCTTGGGCACATGTGGGGCTTTTCACCCACTTCATTCTCTGCCTGCACTACTCTGTCCTTCCAGGTCTGTGTGAGGAAGCCCGTCTTCCACGCTTGGATGAGGTGTTACCACCTCCAGGCTTTCCTTTACCACCCCTCCCCCTGCTTTCACCTGTTAAACCCCATACACAGCTGAGACGCAATTTCTGGGGCCTCTGGCACTTGTCCATGATGTCATAATGTTACTTTAGTGAGGATGTCCCTCCCACAGCACCTGCCTTCACCTGGCCGAGAGCCTCTGGCTGCATTTCCCTCTCCTTGCTTGTCATTCCAGCACTGTAGCAGATGTTTGCTGAATGGAGACTGTGCCCCGGGGCACTGTTAGCACCGGGGAATCTGAGAGAGCAGGAGAAGAGCCAGGGATCTCCCTAACACAGTGTGTTCTCCAGGCCTCTTCCCAGAACTCCTTGTCCCACCTTGCCAACTTCCTGCACAGTCTCTTTGACAGCTGGGCTTCTACCTTAAAATATCAATGTCACCAGCATCTCTTTAGTCCCTTCTGACATCAGGACTAGCTGTGTCACCCATGAAGCCTGCTTTAAATGAAACTGTAGGCTCATCTCTCTAAACTCATCAGAGATGCTTAGACCCACCAAGTCATAGGCAAACCCTTGGGAGTGTGGGTGGCTGCTATGTTAGACAGCGTGCCCAGTAAGTGGCCTTGACAGGTACCCTTTTTCTGACAATTCCGGTGCTCCTCATCTGTATGGTGTCATCATCTCTCAAGCCATAGTCACTGACTATCAACTTCCATTCTCAGACATGATCACACTGATCTTTAAACCTTGTGTTCAGTCCCATCTCTCTTCATACGAAGTCTCCACCATCTGGAAATGCCAAAGACATTGCTGGCTGATTGATTTCTTGCATCAGCCAAGCCATGTGTAGGTCATTCCTATCTGTCTGCTTACTGGGTCTTTTGTGTTCCTCACAATGGGTCCATCGTGTACCTTACTCCTGCCGCATATCATATGTAGGATTAAAATTCTCCAGAGCCCTTAGATAACCAGGAGCTGCCTTTGGGAATATTCCAGGGGACCAACGAGCTACTCCCACAGGGAGTAGCCCCTGTTTGTAATTCCTGTATCTCACTGTGTGAGGAGAATATACTTGCTGACTTAGTCAAAAATTCTCTAAGCTTACCTTGCTGTGAGACAGATCCCACATCGATACTCTGTGGTCACTAAAACAAGGGATGATGGATTCTATTCACTGTTCCTCATACAATAGCCCTTTGATGTCTTTGGTCCTATGTGAGGAAATATCTCTCTCCATTTGTGAGCCTGGTTGTAGGCTTTTCTCTTATGGGAGTCTTCTAGGAGAATTCGGAAGACGTAGGATCCTTTGGAGCATCTATAAAAGACTCATGATGCCAGCATTTGCAAACTATAAAATCTCATCATTCTCTGTCAGGGTATTCCAGACTTGGCATGCCCAGGTCAACCACACTCCTGTTAGTTACATCGAGCACCTGAAGCTGAGACCTCCCACACAACCCTCCTTCTCAGGGTCAGCTTCTCAGCCAGAGTAACAGCCCATGCAACCCTGACCCTATGTTCACCATGAGCAGTGTCCACTACTGTCCCTGTGCCCAGCATCTGTCACACACATCAAGACGAAGGTGCTCTTAAATATAAGTCCACAATATCTTCCCCGGATAAAGAAAGGAACCCCCAACTCAGTGACTCTTTCTTGCCTCTCTGCCTTAGCTTTCCTGGACAGCTGCGTCTCCTTCCTGCTATGCAGCATGAGTCCTTCTTCCTGAAGACCTTTGCCCTGCTCTTCATTTCCTCTGGCTTCTCTTCCTTCCCCTGACTTTTGACCTCAGCTCACTCATACTCCTGTTCCAAGGCTACCCTGTCAGAGCGCTGCCTGGAACGCAGCTCATCCCTGCCTCTCAGCTGTCATCCCCAGCAGATGATGCCTATGCTCACTGCATCTTTCCCCAGGAGTGGGGGCTTCCACAAAGATAACCCTTCTCTCTGTTTACTGCTATATCTCCAGGGCTGACATCATTCCTCACACATGACAATCACTCAAAGAATAGCTGTTGAAAGAAGCGCAAGTGAAGGGATTGATGGAAGCTTTCCAGCCTTTACCTAAAGAATCTCACAATCCAGGGAGAAGAGGAACAGAAAGTGTCAGCCTTGACATCAACCCAGAGGGCTTGAAAAGTTTGGAGCACAGGAAAGTGTGCGTGTGAGCATGGAGAAAACTTTTACACCCCAAAACTTGGGGGGAGGATTAACGAACCCCAGGACATCGTGACAATGGAATATTATTCAGCAATAAAGAGAAATGAGCAACCAAATCAATGAAGGGACTTGGTGAGGGGCTTTAAATTGCTGATTCATCAATGAAGGATGCCCATGTAAGGAGGCTGAGCTCTCTGTGAACCCATGACACGTGGGAAATGCAGAGCTGCAGAGTCACTGAGGAGGCTGGTGGCTTCTGGCAGCACCAGGGTCGGAAGGGCAAGAGGCAGAGCAGAGAGGGCTTTCACAGCAGGATGGCTTTTCCTGTGACTCTGTGATGTCTACATACACACTTTTAGAAAGCCACGGAGTGTGTAACTCGGATGACTCCTCATGTGAAGCACCAGCCTCTACTAGGCAAGCATGAGTGGGTAGGACTCAGTGCCACGGGGATCTGTACAGAGTCAGGGACGGGATGCATGGGGAAAACCCCTCTGTACTTTCTACTTGCTTTTTAAAAATAAACACAGAACCTTTAAAAAGCAAAGTCTACTCGAAAAACACACAAGAATAAAGTATTGGAGCAAGAGCAGAACAGTAGCCTAGTCTGGGGTAGTCTGGTGTGTTGAAGACATAGCAGTCTGTGTCTCCAGAGGGCAAGGGGCCTAGGCTAGGCTACTTGTATGGAGCAACTGCAGCAAGAGGTGGGCACAGTGCATATTGGACAGACATTCACAAGCTCGGGTAGAGAAGTATTAGACAACTGAGTTTAGGAATCAATAGTATTGATGTGTGAATGAGAACAATGTCAACATGGTTGTTCTAGAAAGTTGACAGGGTAATGACAGTAGAGAAGCATACTGGCTGGTTTTGTGGGTCAACTTGACATAAACTGGAGTTATTACAGAGAAAGGAGCTTCCCTTGAGGAAATGCCTTCATGAGACCCAGCTGTAAGGCATTTTCTCAATTAGTGATCAAGGGTGGGAGGGCCCAGCCCATTGTGGGTGGTGCCATCCCTGGGCTGGTAGTCTTGGGTTCTATAAGAAAGCAAGCTGAGCAAGGCAGGGGAAGCAAGCCAGTAAGTAACATCCCTCCATGGCCTCTGCACCAGCTCCTGCTTCCTGACCTGCTTGAGTTCCAGTCCTGACTTCCTTTGGTGATGAACAGCAACATGGAAGTGTAAGCTGAATAAATCCTCCTCCACCCCAACCCCCAATTTGCTTCTTGGTCATGATGTTTGTGCAGGAATAGAAACCCTGACTAAGACAAGAAGGAAAGAGGCTGTTCTATGGTTGTGATGAAGAGAACAGGGGACACTTGGCCACTGTCCACACAGGAGAACAAAAGAGAAGGGGATCCGGGGTGAACAGATGCTATTGGCACTGGCAGAGTAGGAGGATTGGTGTACTGAGGGAGAGGAGGAGCAAGAGGTTGTATTGGCTCCTAGGATTCTAGCTTGAACCACATTAAGAGAAGGGTGGGGGGGCCTCACTTCCTGTGTAGACTGCGGAATTTCGACTTTAACCTTATGGAGATGATAGAGCCACGTGGGCATTTAATGGCTACATGTGTGTATTTACTTATTTACTTGTGTATATTTGCCTGTGTGCACATGTGGGGTTACAAACATGTCATGGCAAGAGGAAAATGAGCTGTAGTTGATTCTCTTCCTTCAGTGTGTGTGTGTGTCCTGGACATTGAACTCAGGTCACCAGACTTGGTGGTAAGCACCTGTACATATTAAGACATCTCACTGGCCTGCCTAAGGTGAGTTTGTAACCAGGAGTTCAATAGCAAAGGGACGTCTGGTTAGGGTTTACTGTGAACCCCGACTTCTTTCATTGTTTCATTCATTACACAGAGTGTCACTCTGCTCTTTGGGAAGCTTTGTGCCAGGAGCTGAGACATAGGGAGGGCAGGCCTTCCACGGGAATGGACCTCCTCATAGAGACAATAATTCCTGGCTAAGACTTGCCTGGATGCTTCTGAGAGAAAACTGAACCTGGAGCCATGCATATTTATTTGTCTTTGAATAGATACAATAGGGGCATGGGAAGTCTTTATCAAAGGCATGTGTAAAAACATCACTAGAAAGATGCTTGACATTTATTTAAAGAACTTTATGAAAGTGAGACATAAAGAGAAGTTTGGTCTTGTATGAGTAATTACTTTAAATTAAGGAAGGAGGAAAAGGCTAGCTTAAATTTCCTTTAGCCTCTAGCTAGATGACATAGATTAGCTACAACAGGAACCCTAAGTTCAAGTTTACATCAATTAACAAGTGTCAGGAAAGGAGACAAAGCCAGTGAGTTTGAGAAGTTTTCTGTGTCTGATAGAAAATGGACACCTGGGGTGAGTCCATTCAGGTCACACGCAAAGAGCAGTGGTAATGAATTAAAGTGGACTGTGTCTCTTCCCCAGAGACAGGTTAAGGCAGGGGATGTGAACGCACCATTCTCAACTCTGCCCTCATCTCTCCCCTTCAAAGCTGGAACTCTCTGGCATTGAGTAGAACATTTGAGAGAGAATAGTTCCTAATATGTTTTATAAAAACTAATAGGACCGAGAGTCTCCTAATACAGAAATACATTAATAATACATTTAAGGAGAGAAATACATTTAAGGAGGAGGGAAGGCTAATTCTCTTGAAATGGTCGTGCCTGAACTTGTCACACAGAACCACCACACTTCTCTATACCTATGTATCCTTCTCATTGTGTGCCAATTATTTAATCAAAACCTAATTTAACCGGAGTTTAGATACAAGTTACACTTTGGCAATTAGACATCCACAGGACTGTATCAGGCAGTTCTCAGATTAGGAGTGGAAACTAAAGCTTCTTAGACTGGACATGAAAAGAGGTCCTTGAGGCAGGAAGGATGTGGCGGCTCCGTTTCTGCTCCAGCCTTCCTGAGTACCGGAGAGCAGTCTTTGCCTCACTCTGGTCTGGCCTGGCCTGATGTTTGTCTAGAGGCCTAGCTTCCAGCCGGCTTACAGTCCAGTGCCCAGTTCCATATTCTATGCGAACTATATTTAAACATTTTATACTCAAAACCAGTTAGTGTCTTTAAAAAATGTGAAATGACAGACAACATTTGTATATTTTTGGGTACATGTGCACACACACATGCACATGGGCACGTGCGTGCACACACACATACACACCCACGTGGTAGCTAGATTAAATGTAAGTAGCTAATACACCAGCTGTCATGACACATAGAGAGAATGTCAAACCTCCCCTTATACTCAAATGCACCCCAACTTGAGTGAATGTAAAAAATACCATGTACTCTTTAAGACAAACTTCCTGTTTTCTCAGCCTGCTGGCTACATTTTGGAGGCAAGCTGTAACATGTTCAGGCATGTGCCTGTCACCCAGAGATGGAATAACTTTAAAAAAAATTAACTTTATGGGGAACTCAGAGCAAAAGAAGGCAAGGGACATCTGGGGCTCCAGCAAATGTGGCACAGTGACAGATGCAAGACATCGGTGAGTCCAGTGACAAATCCATTTTCCAATGTGCTGTGCACGATCAGTCAGTTTTGTCTGCCACTTGTGGTGGGTCAACACCATCTTTCCAGCTTTCTCTGGTATGCCCTCCTGTATCTGCTACAGCTTTCCTCACATTCCTGCAGTGGCCAGGAGGGAGAGGAGCTTCTGGGCAGAAGCAAAGCCAGGCTCACCTCCCTGGGGAGCAGGAATCAGCTGCGAACTGCTGTGGCCTTGGTTCAGGGTCTAACACACCCATCAGCACCCGCAGTAGCAATTTCCTCTCTGTGTTCCTACCATATCCACTTCCAGGGGTGATCTCATCATGGCCAGCCTCGCTCTCCTTCTGGGGAGCTCAGTCCCTCAGAAGAGCCCTCCAGAACACTCTCGGGTACCCTGGTTCTATACAGAACTTCCCATAAATCCTTCTAACTTTCGGCAGCTCCCGAGTATTCCCTCAGCCGTGTCTGTTGAAGATAGCTTGTGGACTGTGCTCCATGCCTTTGTCCCAAGCATGGCCCGGTGTTCCTTCTTTAGATGTTTCATCTGAGTCGGTTTTTCTCTGCCAACCTTCCTCCTTCCTGTCACTGACAGTTCATCTGTCCTGTCACTCCCTCCCCATTCTTTTCATGTTCCTTCTGTTGGCTGTCTCCTCTCTACAAGTGTTCTCTCCCTCCTGGCTCCTGTATACTCAGCCAGAGACTGTCACTTTGGGGGAAGCTGCCCATCTCTTTTTACCCCTGGAAGAGCAGACGCACACTCCTTAAAGCAACTTGGAGAAAGCAGGGTGTTCTTTCACACCAATATCCCCCTCACCATATCAGACAAGCCGGCTGCCACAAGAGTCCTACCCTCTCCTTATATCTCTGAACTCACCCTGCTGGTAAGTAGGTCAGTAGGTCACAATGCCACTTACTCCCTTGTGTTCTTCCTCACAGTCCTTTCATGGAGAGACTTCGTGGAGAGAGTCCTGTCTGTCTCTCTCACCCAACTAAACTTAACTCCAACTTCCTGCCCAAGCCCAGCATTTTCTATGATTTACGATTTAACCTGGCTCAAACTAATTGCCCTGCCCTTTGAACCAAGGTAAACTTTAGAACTTAATAGAATCATGTCATCTGTCTCTCTCTCTCTCATACACACCCACACCCACTCCTCTCTCTAGCTCTTTAATCTATAGGTCATAAATCCTGAACACTATATCTCACCATTGGGCCTCTTCCAGTGTACATTACAAATCAATTCACAAGGCAGGATTTAATCCATAATCATTTAACTGGCACACTTGGGAACAGTAGGCAGGGAATATGGCTTATGCGCAGCCCGTGAGGATGGTATGAAATACTTTACATTGTAACATCCGATAGCCATGCATGTCTTGTGCTACATGAAACCTTTTGGTTTTTCACTTGTGTTTCAGATTTTTTTGCCCCAAACCGGGGGGTAAGTATGTTGACTCACAGCTCTGGAATCCCGCAGAGCAGAGCACCGTGGTGTTCGCACAGTGCTTGCTTTCCACCAGGGAAACTGCAACGTGACCAGCACGGGGTCATGCTCTTCACGAAGCAGGTTTAACTCACAGATCTTAGATTTGACAAGAGCAAAAAGAATCCAATCCATTTTAAACTTGACAGACATGATCTATCGTCCTTGAACCAAGTGGTAGTAATTTAGAAAAAGAGAAAGAAAAAGAAAAGCCTTTTTGGCTGCCAGAGTTTATGTTTTCAATTCCTTATCTGAACGTCTTCCCATGTTTCTTTCTCAGGGCAAATTCCCACTAGATTTGATGGAACTCTCATATGTTGTATGATTCTCTCACCTAAACACACCCGCAGGGAAGTGAGAATTCATGCTGAGACACCCCCCCCCCCGTTTCTATTCGGTTTTTACTGGAATAACCACAGAGGTCATATCTGCCCCAAGCCAGCCACTGCTCCGGGGCTATGGAGGTTAAGGAGATTTGTTCTTGGTGTGATGAAGGCTGGAGACAAGCACTCCTGTCTCCAAGTGGAATGAAGCTAAGGAGACGAGATCTCTTCTCCAGGTGTGATAGAAGCCGAGGAGAAACAGTTCTGTATCCAGGTGTGATGGGAGGTCGAGAAGAGACACTCGGGTACCCATGGGTGATAAGGTAGAGATGCATTTCCATCTCTGGGTAACTATGGCCTGAGGAAGGGAGCCTGGGCTAAGTGTGGCAGCCACTGTGAGCCCTCAGGTGGATGAGCAGGGAGGCACAGTAGGAGTTCCTCACAAAGAAGGAGACCTGTAGTGTCTGCCAGGAATGGTGTTATTGTTTTTAGGGTTAAGTGTTCTCAAAGGAAGGGAATAGTTTTGTCCAAGGCACTTGGCATGGAGCACAGGCCTCATAAGGACAGGCGAGAACTAGCATATGGCTAGGAGAGAGGTTGTCCAGGGAGAGATAAGGAAATGTTATTCAAAAAGGTGGATTTGGGGGAGTGTATAAATTCTAGGGGGACCTCTGCAACAAGAACACCATATTTTCTGTGTTCTAACGATGTGGACTTTCAAAGTCAAGAGCTTCCTAGGGATGGCTTCTGTTACCTTTTCTGTGGAGCACATGAAAAAACCCAAAGCTGCCCACAAATACACACATGCACACCTACATGCACACACGCACACACACACAGTGGTGCAAACGCAGCAGCCTTTTACTCACTGTCTGGATATACCAGAGGACAGTGTGGTTTTATGCAAACACATATACAGCAAAGTCTTTCCACTGTGCCACTGTGTATACATGCATTGTGCCTGGCCACAGATCACTGGCCAGGCTTCTCTGAGCGATACATGTGAAGCTGTAGAGACATCATGTTTGTAAGTCCGGTGCTTATCCGTCTTACTGCACTTCCTTCTCACAAACTGAGATCTTATTAGAAGCAGCCCAACCCAGCAAATGCACTCCTTGCTGTTCTAAGTTAAAAAGAAGTTATCTGGGTACAGTGTGGCTCATGCCTGTAATCCCAGTAGTAGGAAGTCAGAAACAAGAGTATTGCCCAAAGTTTGAGGCTAGCCTGAGTTACACAGTGAGTTTTAGGTCATGTTGGACAAAGAGAGAGAGCCGAAACCCAAATGACAAACAACGACAGGAAGAGTTCACACTGTACTCACTGTCAGAATTATTAAAGCACCCCCTGACCGACGCAGCTACTCTCAGAACACCACAGTCAGTCTGTGGAAGCCAGACGGTCCTCTGCTGTACAACTGTCCTGAGGAATTCCCGAGCATCCCCAGTTCCACATTTTCAGTCTTGTGGACACACAGTTGTTGGTCATCCAATGTGTAAGAAACATCCTGCTCAGACAGCTGCCTTCCCTGTAAGTCACCTCTGTCCCTTCCTGCCTCTTACTGCTCTCAGTCTTGTTCCAGGAGACTTCTAACTGTACAGTAGTGGCATCATGGACTCCCACCTCTATATGTCTGGCTTTCATCTGATCCCTTTAGATATTTTTGCTATGTTGAGAATGGAAAAGGTCCACATCCACGTTGACTCAGTGTCTAACTGGCGGTCATATGTCACTGTAGTTTTTAACCAAGTCGACTTTGACACTTCAGGTAACTCTTGTCCAGGGAGATAACAGTAAAACAAAACAAAACCAAACAAAAGCCAACCAAACAAAAGCCAACCAAACAAAAACAAACCAAACCCAATTTCTGATTTTAGTAGCTTTCACCACATGGGTCACCCTGGATGCCTGGGTGCTCTTCTGGTCACCGACCTGTCCTGAACTGTTGTGTCAAGCATCATATCCAGCCCTAGTGTCACTTTGAAAGATTTGCTTTAGCATGGACACACACACACACACACACACTCTCACACACACACACACACACACACCACAATACTCACCCTGCCCTTGTCTTTCTCTTCTTTGGTGCCTATCTGTGTCAGGTAGGACTTCCCACACACAGCCATCCATCCTGTCCTCAGCTTGTTCATGCGGAGCTTAAAGGGAGCTGGCTTTAGTCTCATGAGTGCCAACACCATGACGCTCATCATCTCCAGATGCCATGATGCTCATCGTCTCTAGTTCTGTACTTAGTTGTGTGCCCTGGTCTCTCTGGGGGGACCACATAAGTCTAATTATAATGCAGTCAAACAAGCCAAGTGTGGTGTTATAGGCCTTTGATCCCAGCATTTGGAAGGCAGAGAAGCAGACAGATCTCTGTGAGTCTGAGGCCAGCCTGGTCTGCATAGTACATTCTAGGACAGCCAGAGCTACAGAGTGAGATTATGTCTCAAAAATAAACAAAAGATGATAGATAGATAGATAGATAGATAGATAGATAGAGATAGATAGATAGATAGATAGATACATACATACATACATACATACATACATACATACATAACAGATAATGATGGATGGATAGATAGATACATAGATAGATAGATGATAGATGATATATACATACATAGATACATTGATGATGGATGGATGGAGAGATAGATATATAATAGATAGATAGATAGATAGATACATAGGAACATAGATACATAGATAAATTGATGATGGATGGATAGATAGATAGATAGATACATAATAGATCAATAGATAGATACATAGATACATAAACACATAGATACATAGATACATTGAGAATGGATGGATGGATAGATACATAATAGATCAATAGATAGATAGATACATAGATACAGAAATACATAGATATATAGATACATTGAGAATGGATGGATGGATAGATAGATACATAATAGATAGATAGATAGATAGATAGATAGATAGATAGACAGATAGATAGATAGTAGTTAAGCATACTATCTGTGAACTCCAACACACCATTTAGCAGGAGGTGCTGTCACTCTGGCTAATGCCAGGTGGCAGGCTGCATAATGGCTGCTTCTGTTGGGTTCTTCCTCTACCCTTCCTGTGACAATGGAGATTTGGAAGGTGTGATCGTGGAGTAGGTTTGCTCTTGGTTTTCAGGGAGGGGCCTCAGTGGAATCGTGAGTGTCCCTGTAATAGTAACTGGGTCAGGTTGATGCAGATGTGAAGCAGCCTCTAGGGAAAAGCAGAGGTGAAGTGATCCCTTCGAAGATAGGCCACAGGCCAGAGAACGCTGAGGGCCGCAGCAGCTGGTGAAGGCTGGGAACACCTTCTCCTCCACTCTGCACTCTGGAGCTGCTGTCGCTGATTGGTGGACTTCATTCTGTTCCTAGGTTTGCTTTTTACCCTCTGGCCTCCAGGGACAGGAAATGAAGACATTTGTGCCATGTTGGGCCAGCTGGATTGTGGCAATGGAGCAGAGCAGCCAATGGAATCTGGCACATGCATTTTGTCATTTTTTTTAAATTTATATTTTTATTTTATTTTATTTTTTCATCTTTATTAACTTGGGTACTTCTTACTTACATTTCGATTGTTATTCCCTTTCCTGGTTTTCGGGCCAACATCCCCCAACCCCTCCCCCTCCCCTTCTCTATGGGTGTTCCCCTCCCCATCCTCCCCCTATTACCGCCCTCCCCGCAACAATCACGTTCACTGGGGGTTCAGTCTTGGCAGGACCAAGGGCTTCTATGTATAGATACAGGTACTATGTACTTTGGTACTATGTGTAGATACAGGATCTGCCTTCCATAGCACAGCCCCTCCCCTCCCGGTTAAACGTGTTAATTCCCATAAAGGATGCAGATTCGAGTCTGTATGTCACTTGCATGCTTGGTCCCATAGAAGCCATAGAAGAAAGAGTTGCATCCCTGAAACTGGAATTATGAAAGGCTGTGGGTCTCTGTGTGAGTCCTGAGAATTGAACTGGGTCCTCTGCGAGAATGGCCAGTGCTCTTAGCCACTAAGTCGCTTCTCCTTAAGAAAATGTCCTCAGGAAAGTCACTGTAATGTCAGGATGGCTGCCATTTCTCCCTGTCTGATTTCAGACTAAGTTCTTTTTTAAAAGTTAAAAAAAAACATGTCTCTCCTGGAAACACAGAGAGCTCACATGGATGACACATTTACCTCACTCAGGGAGGCTGATTGGGAAGGGTACGGTGAAAGTCCTCACGGAGGCCCTAGAGGAAGCTACTGACAGCATGCACAGAGCGGGGCCTTCAACTGATCATTTCTTAGCCAACTCAGCATGAAGGCTATGGCTCCTCACCAACAAACATGCCATTGTCTGGCTCCTGCTAGCTTATTACCAGTGAGGTCAAATGCTGCCTGCACTTCTTGGTCACATGTCCCACCCACTTTACGTGTTCATGTCCTCGGTCTGATCTCCTAGGGAACCCAGCCTTTCTGAGATTCATATTGTCACCATAATTTGCCTTTTATGCATTTATGAAATTTCTCTAAATTTTCATTGTCACTTTGGATTTATGCTTTTCTCCAATGTAGAAATTTACATGCAGTATAAATCCATCAAACCCACTGGTATTTTTCTTTATGGTCTCAATTCTTGGATTATGTAGAATTCTTTAGTTCTTAACTCCAGAACTAAATGTACATCTATTCTTTCTTCTACTATATTTTGAGGCTGTTATTTTTGTACTTAGGCTTGTATTTTATTTAAAATACATTTCAAAATGAGTGGCTATTAGAAAGTACCCCCCAAAAGATAGTTGGCCAGTCTACTCAGTTCTAGCCATCAAATAATTCATCTTTTGTGTCATATTGTTCCTAAGTGAAGTCTGTAAGGATCTTAGATTTCCCAGACTGTCTCTTCCATTCCCCAAACTTGCCTATTATCTTGGCTGAAGGCCACACAATGTAAATTACTGTTGGTTTATATTACAGTTCCTTATCTGGAAAAGCAAGCCATCTTAAATATCGCTTATTTGCAAACAGGTTGTTTTTATATAGAAAAAAATACTGTTAAAAGGGCCATGAGTTTTCGTTTGGAGGTTAAGTATTTTCCAACTAGAAAGATACCTTCACTTCTTAGTGAGGTATTCTGTCAATTATATTTGCGGTTTTAATCATGTGGATATACATTTAGTTTGATTCCATTGAGGGTCAGAACTACCTTTCTTGCTCTTATTCCCAGGACTAATTTTCCTTTGCCCACAGAGCATGAGGATCTCTTAGATGCAGGGGTCATCTGAATGTTGACCGACAGCCCCAGAGAGTGGACAGCTTGTATAGTCTCAGGCTTGTGAGACAGTGTAGTTGTTTGGATAGGTTTGTTCCACATAGACTTGGGTGTTTGAATGTTTAGCCCACAGGGACTGACACTATTAGGAGGTGTGTCCTTGTTGGAGGAAGTGTGCCACTGTATAGGAGGGCTTTGAGAGTCTTTCATGCTTTGGCTCCGCCCAGTGAGACATGAGAGCCTACTTCTGGGTGCTTGTAGAAGCCAGTTTCCTTCTGCTAGGAGCTTTTGGATGAAGACGTAGAACTCTCAGCTCCTTCTCTAGCACCATGCCTACCTGGATACTGCCATGTTTCCTACCATGATGATAATGGACTGAACCTCTGAAACTGTAAGCCAGCCTCAATTAAATGTTGTCCTCTATAAGAGTCATCCTGGTCATGGTTTCTCTTCACAGCAATGAAATGCAAACTAGAGAGTTAGCAAGGCTGGATGCTGTAGAACAACATAGATCTTTATGATTTGGTGTCACAAGCCACCAAGTTTCTCCCAGCTAGCTCCAGTTGTCTTTCTTGTTCCACAAGATTCAGCAGAGTATGTGAAGGGCCAGATGGTTGCAGAGAGCCAACGAAAGATGGAACAGGCTTCCCTAGGGCAAGCCCTTGACCACTGTCATCCCATGACTTTCTGAAAGTCAGGGACAGCTAGAGAGTGGCACCTCTGAGGGGCACCAGGCAACATGCCAGAGGCCAGAGAAGCTTATGAAAGACTCTGATGCTATCACAATGCTACCCAAATATGGGCAAGGCACAGTGTTCCTCCCTACTGATGGAAAGAACCTCAGCTGTAACTGTGGATACAGCAGTGGGAGTGACATCAGCTCCATTGCAGATGGCGGTTTCTGTGCAGCCATCGGTAAGGAACAGAGGGCCGAGGCTAGGAGTACAGATTAGAAGGCTCAGGCTGAGGATGCTGACAGTCTCCCACTGTGGGATGGCTGGGGCACTTTCAAAGATTTACTCATATTGATTCCAGAACAAATTGTATTTGTTTTCCTTTGCTACGGAAAGGTAACCTTGAGTTGTAACTCGTAGAAATAGCCAGTTCTCTATCGACCATCAGCTGGTTGAAGCTGGGGCACAGTGAGGCTGGGTTCTCCGCTCAGGTTCTCATGTGATAAGATCAGGATGGTGGCCAGGCTTTCTTCCACTCAGGAGAACTCAGAAGAACAACTCTGCTTCAGAGACAGGCACATAGTGCAGGTCTTCAGGTGTTTCAGCCCATGGATTCAAGCATGTCTATATTCCTCTTCTTCTAGTCCCTCACATTGAATCCCCCAGCATGATTATGTCTTTCTTGGGGGAAAAAAATCACCATGCTATGAATTCACTTGCCTAGGTCAGGCTCAGCTGGTAGATATCTCTACTCTGAAGTAAACTTATTTTGTACCTTTTTGTCATCTGTAAGGTCCCATTCACAAGATCACCTAGCCAACATTTGATTGAATAATTGAATGGAATAATTGAAGTCATATGCACTGAAAAGGGGCTATCTCAGACCTCCATTTTCATTTCATACCTATTCAGTCCACCAGGCTGCACTTGCCCTAAATTTCCTATTGTTTTGGAGGTAATGCATGTGTCACCTATGATCTGCAAAAGGAACAATGAAAGGTATTGGGAATGCCAGATATGGGCCAGTGAACAGAACTCTGACAACCTGGGAAGGCCTCCTCTGACCCTGTCAGGAAGACTTCCCTCGCTGCCTGTCTATTACTTCTCTAGGAATCAAATGAATCTGCATGCTTGAGACTGGCAGTTGACTTTTTACGAATGGCTTGCAGAATCTGCTCGAAGCTTTGCTGTTCATGGTTTATGGTACACTCCACATACTGAGGGATGGGGAGTTAAATAGTAGCCATAGTACTAAGAGGCATTAATGTCCTTTGCCTTTTGTTTGTCCTCATGAGGAGAAAAACCACCCAAATCCCACAGTTGAGACACTCTGACGTGGTTGTCACATCCTTGCTGCGTGCCAGTCATTTCCCAGGCCACCATGATCTCATTCTCTGGGATCTAAGTCATGAATCTTTTAAAGTCTCTGGGTTTGAACAGTTGTTAGCGAAATTCTAGTCGGTGGAAAACACCAGCCAAATCAGGCTCGCTCACCGCTGTGGACTGGCTATGTGTACCCTCCTTTCAGCAGCATTGGGATTGAGTGCTGAAGAGATGCTAAGGACTGTCCCCACTAGGCCTCTATCCTTAAAGTTCTTTGCATAGTTATGAGCTTCTACATGGCTGGAGGAATCCATGAGTCCCCACTTTTATGGAACAGAGTTGAGTTCATGAGTCCCCACTTACAAAACGTGGCTGAGTTTCCTGGGATAGGAGGGAGAAGGCCCCCTAAACCATCCCTCTGCTCCAAGTTGGTCACCAGCAGGATCCCCAGACCAGCTGTCCTTTAAGGGAACTGATGTCATTGATAAGACTGAGCTCAGGGACACAGCACTGAGGCTCATTTTCCCAAGCCGGCCATGTTATATCGCCAAGCTGCCTGTGCTTCATTTCCAGCCACCTCCCCACTGTCTGCTGAGGAGTATTGAGAGCCAAACCCATTCATTTTTTCCACCTCTTGCTGGCCCTTGGAGCAGTTTAATGGCTGTTCTGTGAGGGAAATGGGGATGGTGAATAGGAACAAGCAGAGAGTGATGAGAAAGAAGGATTAGAAGTTGGAAGAGAAAGGCGAGATAATAAAAGTGTAATTTAAAACATCATACTTGCACAATTACCACACTGAGACTTACTTAACAGGGTGTCTAAATGTATCTCATTGCTGATAGTCCACAGTGAGAAATAAGACCCAAGGAGATCTGGGGGCATTCTAACACTCTAACAGAGTGCAGTATGGGAAATAAAGTGGGGTGACAGCCACTCAGCAGTCTCCTAGTCCCTAGGAGTGTGTCTGGCTACAGATAGGGTGTCAGCTCTGTTGCGGGCCTGCAGTCTCCCCCATTCTCTGAGAGAGCAGAGCAGATAGGTTTCTGATCTGCTTCTATTGCAGTGTCTGCTCTTACCAATAGACCTTGCATCTCAGACACTGAGCCAGACGTACTGAGCATTTCAAGTCTTGCTGGAACCTTCACCCTATCCCTGGGGGTCTCGAACTCCCCACCTCCAACCTTTCCTTCCTTAGCGTTGTCTCCTGGGCAGCTCTGTGATCCCTCAAACTTCATTCTCTCACGGGTAAGGACTCCCATGTCCTCAGAGCTCTGACCCACACCAGATCTCTACTCTGTCTCTCTCCTCCTGACCAGGCTACTTCTCTCACAGAACTACTCAAAGCCTCCCCTCCCCCGCATCTTCCCCTTCATGTCCCCAGATATCCTCTGTGCTCACAGGTGGCAGATTTTTGAAAAGGTTAGAAATTTAAGCATCCCTCTCTTGTTCTTGCTCAAAATCCTCCACCGGCTTTTCATCATGCTTAAGACCACGTCTTAATGTGGTGACCTCTGTAGAATCCACATTTTCTGATGTCTAGCTCTTCCTATGGCCACCCTCCAGTGCAGTGCTGTTTATCTTGTGATTGGAGAACTCACTGGGCCCCTTTCCCCTTGGTTGTCTAGTCACCAATTCTGCCTTAAGTATAATCTTTCCTTCTGGATTACCCCATGATACATAGGTGTTTGTTCAGATGCAGCTCTCCAGAAGGTTGTCCTGAGTTCATGAAACTTGACCCCAGTGGAATAGCGGTCCTCATGGTGACACCCAGGTTGTCACACAGAACCCTCTAAAACGTTGCGAATGGAAGAAATGAATGATGGTAGATAATCATTGTCAACTAGACTAGTTATAGAGACCCTCCTGGGAGACATCTCCAGAAAGGATTGACGAGAAGAGATTGGAATGTGGGGGGCATCATCCTGTAGGCTGGAGTCCCACACTGAATAAAGAGGGGGATCCCAGCACAGTATGTGTCTCAGCTTCCTGACTGCAGGCTTGGTGGTGTCACCAGGCACTGGCTAGTGTGACCAGGCACCTCCTGCCCTGCTGGCCCCAGCTGGAGCCACCCTCACCAGGGTGCCTTTCCAGGACAATGAGCTCCTATCAAGCCATGACCAAAACAATCCCTTCCTTTCTTAAATTGCTGGGTCAGGTATTTGGTCCTAGCAATGATTAAAAGCAGCTAATGCATGCATGAATAAAACAGTCAATTCTCTCAGTGTGTCAGAAAGTTTCAACTGAGTTTACCACAGGCTCCATCCTAAGTCTTTGAGCAGTATGTGCCATATTGTAGTCATTGATCATGGACAGCTACTGAGACACAAATGTAATGAAAACAAAAGACATCTGAAATACTTAGTTCCTCACTCATATGTGTACGGAGGACGCACAGGGGCTGAGGATCCCTAACGGCTGACCCCTGAGCTGGTCTTCTAAGAGGAGGAGGGATTGCTGGGAAAAGGCAGACAACCAGCAGACGACGGCACGAGTCAGGCAAGCGCTGTGAAAATAAACACAGATGTAAGAGACTTAGCAGAGTCTGAAGACTCCAAAGCTGGTCTGCTCTTCTCTTCTTTGGATGCTTTGTTTAAAAGAAAAAGCAATACATATATTGTTTCCATTCCCAAACTGACATCAACTATGGGATGCCACAGTAAAATAGTGGTAGGATTGGGTCTAGTGATTGTTAGCATTCTAAGTTCCACTCCCACAGTTACCTGGCAACACACCAATGTTGTATTTATAAAAGGTTAAGGAGAGAGGGGATAGGTTCTATGGAGGTGTGGGTGAAGGGGGTGCCTCAGTGGGCCCATGAAATATCCCTTCCCCTGAGGTACCAGCTACATGATGGTATAATATAGAATAAAGTTTACTCAGGGCCTGAGGAGGGTAGTTAAGAGGGGAGGAGGAGAGAGAGAGAGAGAGAGAGAGAGAGAGAGAGAGAGAGAGAGAGAGAGAGAGAGAGAGAGAGAGAGAGAGAGAGAAAAGAGAAGAGAAGTAGAAGAGTAGAGGTTAGCCATGAGCATGTGGAGAGAAGGGGGGGGAGTGGAATGGGGAGAGACAAGGGGGGGAGAGGGTGAGAAGAGAAGAGGAAGAGAGGAGCTAGAGAGGAGGAAGAGAGAACAAGAGAGTGAGGAGGGGGCAAGCAGCCCCTTTTACAGTATCATACATACCTGGCAATTGCCAGGTAACTGTGGGAGTGGAGTTTAGACAGAATGCTAACAGTGACTGCTGCTTAAAAGGCAACTTAAATGGAATTTTCCAATGGAAACTGTGTAGGACTGTATAGGTTGCTACCTTAGTCCCTTTCTGGTACTATAACAAAGTGCCTGAGTCTGAGCAATATAAAGAAAAGAAATTGATTTTCTTGGAACGTTAGAGATTAAGAAGTCCACGATCATGGCTCAGTGTCACAGCTTCCTCCAAGATGGCTTCTTGTTGGTGCACCCTTTGTAGGAGACTGATCCCGTGAAGCTACATGGGAAAAAAACAAAGGCTTGAGCCAGTTCCCTCTGAACTTTACATAAAATACCAATCTAATCGTGTCATTTAGTCAATGACTTTTGTGATGCTGTGTCCAAATACCCTAGAAAGACCAGTTAAGGGAGATGGGAGTTGCTACTGCTCACAGGTTAAGAGGCGTCTGAAAAAGGAGAGGTCGATGTAGAAACTGAGATTCTGATTCTCAGGAAGCAGGCAGAGAAGACATGGGCACTCAGGTTCAACTCTTACCTCCTTTATCTTTTCAGGGCTGGGGATGGAGGGGTACTGCTTCCCTCAATGAAGTCAGCTCTGCAGGTCCCCCTCCTTAGCCAATCCTTTCTGGAAATACCTTCCCAGGTGTAAGCAGACACTACCTTCTGAATGTGTGTCAGTCCCAGCAAGATGATGGTTGAGGACTGACCACCCTACGGTCCAGCATGTTCCAACCCTCATCACTTATAGGCACCTCCAAGTGCACTTAATGGGCTATCAAAATAGAGATCTGAACTTGGGAGGGTTATACTGGGAAAGATATATGGGGAGTTGGGGAAGAAAATGGGAGTATACATGATCATGTTTCATTACATACATGTAAGAGAAATTTCAAAAATAGAAATGAGAAAGAAAAGGTTATTCTAGCTCCAGCCTCAAAGACACGGACTCTTTATAACCATGGTAGATAAATGGAAAGAGAAAGAAAGAAAGAAAGAAAGAAAGAAAGAAAGAAAGAAAGAAAGAAAGAAAAAGAGAGAGATGGGGTAGAAGGGGAGGGAGAGAGAGAGAGAGAGAGAGAGAGAGGTGGGAGAGGAGAGAGGGAGGAAAGAAGGAAGGAAGGAAGGAAGGAAGGAAGGAAGGAAGGAAGGAATGAGGACATCCTAGGTATGGTGGAGGAGAAAGTTTCCTATAGATGTAAGGGAGATATGGCAAACACATCTGGGAGAATCCTGACAGGTCATGACCCTGAATCATATGGGGAGAGGAGGAGGGGAAGGGAGAAGAGGAGCCAAGTATAGCAAAGAGGCCAAAGATGCAAAGAGGGTAGGTAACCAAAATGTCTAGATTATATAGGGAAGAGCATCTAGGGGAAGAGCAGCCCAGCCCCTGGACTGGAGTGTTCAGGATAGAGGGCGAGGCATGCCAACCATACCTTGTGATTGGTAGGGACTGAGGCATGCTGGGAGAACCTGGGAGCCAGGTCTGCTTTGATATGTAAAATAGGCACCCCAGCACCCTGTCTTGGTTTTGGAACTTAACAGTGGAGATTTTATCTGGAGTAAAGAAAGGACCTCATTGAAACCAAAGCAGGAGCTATGTGAGCATGCATGTAAACAATGTTCTTCTAAGAAACCATGGTAGACTACCCTCTGTAGAGGAAATACCTATGGTATATAGTGACTTCAGCTTTAGATAGCTTTTGTACACAAAGTTGAGGCTCCATGCATCCCCAATGCCAATAGCTTAGGTTCCTTCCCTAGTGAGAGTTCACTACCCTTCCTCTCCCACTCCTTAAATGTCAGCTGCATTCTTGTCAGGATATGTAGCCGAGCAATGGACACACAGCATGTGTGTCAGTCTGTAAGTTTTCCATTGCCTTCCTTCCCCTTTGTGCTGTTACTTTCTGGTTCCTGGCTTGCTACGGACATTTAGGTCTTTGCTTTCCCTTCTGTACCCGGTGGGATCGTCTCCTGCAGCAGGCATTTCACACTCAAACACATACCTTCTAAAATGGTGTTCTATTGCTTAAAAACCACAGTACAGCCGGACTTCACTCGGACTTTCGAGCTTCTGCAGAGGAAGCTCCAGAAACAATGGCACAGATAATTCCTTGTTTACAGGGACTTGGAGGTAAAGATGGTGCCGAAGGAGGAAGCCTTGTTGATCAGGTCTCATGGGGCCAGATGATCAAAGAAGAAAGGTGAACAGGGCTCACATAACAGATTCTGAAACTGCCACTCAAGAGAGAAGGGATGAAGATAAAGGATAAGCAGCTCCGGGCCATGCCTGCGCTGACTGCATGTCACGTGATGAGAAGTGGGGTGTGTTTATGCAGATGAGATGTTACCTTGCCTCTCTGCAGGCTGGGTTTTCATAGCTGTTTGAGGGTGCGATGCTGCCCCAACACGTACCGAGATGATACAACCAGCTGCTCACGAGCGGAGTGAATGTTGGCAATGGAATGGATTTAAATTGATATTAATGCCAGGGTTGCTTTTTATAGATTTTCTTGAGTTTTACACAGCAGTAGACCAAGGCAAGTTCCTTGGTACCTGAGCCTAAATCAAACTGCATTTTTTCTGATGAGTATTTGATTTGGCTTTGGCAGAGACTGTGTGTTTTTCTTGGGCTTTCCGTCATTTATGAGGTTGCGTGGATACACTCTAACAAAACATCATCTATAATCAGATGAGACTCACAGAAGAAAGAATAGCATGCCAAGTCCGACGAATCTTAGCCTTTATGGGAACAGTTATTTGCTGTGAATGATTAGCCAAACATCTGTGTCAACAGTTTCGGGACTACAGATAGAGATGTTGATCTAGCTCCACGTTTACATGAGGGTGCAGCAGGCTCCAGTACAGCTCCTCAGAGCCAAACCCTCTCTACTAATTAATTATGATCATTAAAGGCGCAAATATTTGAATGGTGTATATGTGTACTAAACTCTAGTACAGTGGTATCTATTCACTACTGTATCGGGTTATGGAGTCATTTTTAGAGAGGAAACAATTTTATTTCCCCTGTTATACAGAAGCAGATGGTTCCATTTGGTCCTGTAATCCAAGAACCACCCAGCCTTTACTGGCTGGGAGACTTATGTGTATTCCTCATAGGTGACTTGTATGATTAAGGATGACAAAGTTCAAACATTGGGTCCATTGTAAATCCGGTTTGCATCTGTGTGTAATTGTCCTACACACTTCTGACAGTTGCACTTGTGGGAAATGTGATTGCAAACACAGGACTGCCAGAGGGACCTGTCAGACTCAATGCCTGAGAGAAGGGGGCAGTGTGTGTGCCCAAAAAGGATTTCTTTTCTGCTCTGTTGGAGATCTATCCCCATCCTTCGTAAGATTGCTTTTTATCATGTCCACAGAGTGGTGGATGCTGAAGAATGAGGTCTGCACACCAGAGACTTTCTTCAGATGTGGAAAACGGTCATACGAGGCCGATGACCAGAACCAGAGCAGTGTCCCTAACCTGGAGATGAGGCTGACACTCCTAGCTCAGGTTTTCTGCACTGGGGAAGTCAGTTCAGTCAGGGCATTGCAATTACATCGGAATCCACCAAAAACACCATTGCTCTTGATACTCAGCTGTCCCTGGCTGCCTCTGTTTGGTCAGCTGCATCCGCTGTGGGCACAAGAGGCTTTCCAAAGCCCTCGGAGGGGGCCAACGCGAAGCCTTGAGTCATCAGATCAGCCAGAGACTAATTCCTTGTGTTTAATAAAAGGAACTTTTAAATCAAGTGAGCTTCCCCCTAAGTAACTGCTCCTATTGAATCTGAATCCTATGTGAGTCCCCAGGCTGTGGGAAGGAAGGGAAAGGAGAGAGGGCATCCCAGGGTGGCTCAGTCTCAGCTTCCTTGGGTTTTTTTCTTTTTTAAAACATCACTAGGGCCTGCAGTGGAGTGGAGCCCGGGTCCAGATTTTATCTCACCGTGGCCAAACAATCTTATCGCTTTGTTTCTGTAAGCCTGCCTCTTTGTTGGGTAGGATTTCACTTTATGAAGCAAACTAGGTAGGAAACTAGGGAAGGGCTCCAACAAACTTAGATACAAATTGTGTAAGTTGAGCAAAGAGCCTTGTGGGATTTCTCGTTCGCTCAAGAGAATGCACTGCTGATGACAGAAGTCTGCAGATTTCCAGGATGACTTGGGATCAGCTCCCACCTCCTGGATAGCATGCACATGTTTCCTGGTCCTCTGGGTTTTCTTCACATGGTGTTCTGGCTTTGGCAGTTTTACCAGGGAAACAATTCTTTACCTTTCCTCAGAAACCTATGAGTGGCAGAAGAGATGGTTGGTTCTTGTTTTATCTCCAGGTTGGCAAACTGTACAAACTCAGTGAGCTGTAAACTCCCCCTATGCCACCCACAGGGTCAGAAGTAACCCTTAGCTCTGTGCTCCTACCTCAGAAGTCAACTCCTACACAGAAGCTCTGTCTAATCAGTCTTCACAGAAGGAGCTGTGTGTGCAGTAGTAGAACCTCATTCATAGGCTCGAGTTACCTGTGTCTGGTGCAGTTCAAAAACAGTAAGTGGGAAATTCTAGAAACAGGCAATTCATAAGTTTTAAATGGTTCCACTTGGGAAAACATGGTGAAATCCAGGATCGTCTCTATGCATCCCACTAAGGACATGGATTGCCTCAGTGCATCGTGTCTGAGTGCTATAGTTTACCATCCCAATAGTCACTCATACCCACCCCAATTGTCACACCCACTGTCTAAGATCTCAGCACTTCTGCTGAGCTGAGCCTTTCTTATTTAATAAGAGACCCAGAGCACAAGAGCCTAGCCTTTCCGATCTGACAAAGAGAAGCCATAGCGTGCTCTTTTATGTGTGTGAAAAGACAAAGTCTTCAACTTAATAAGGTAAGAACACATAATATCTTCCACTTGGGACACTGCAAAAACAAACAAGAAATTCAGGTTCAGCTTACCTACCTCAGTGGCAAATGTTCTGACCAACTTGGAGATGAGTGTTTGCTACACTGGAAAAGTTATGTCATGTTAGTTCATGTATTTGTGTATATGAGGGAAACATGGCATCTGTGGTTGTTCATGTCCCTTTGGGTTTTGGAACATATTCCCCAGAACACAATGTGAGGTTGTGCACACTGCTGTGTTTACAAGGGGACAGTGATGTATCTGGAGTATATAAGATACTCAAGGGCCTTCCACTGAGGACTATTCTGTCCTACATGCCCCAAGCCTGCCTAGATCTTCCTCTGGTGTACACCACCAAATAGGACAGTGCTGAGTACCTTTCAGAGGGGCAGCATCCTCTAAACACTGCATTAGAGAAAAGGAATGACAGTTGAGTTCTGCTACAGCTCAAGATGTTCGTGCTCTGTTCCAGAAGGCAGAGCGTCCATACCCACAATCAGAGACCATCGGAATGAACACAAAGTAGAACTGAGTAGACTAAGCACTCAGCTTCCAGAATCTTCCTTTTGGAAATATGTTGCTGAAATGTGATGGGTAGGCATTTATGACATGCCCTCATTCTGGGGCGGGTGGGGGAATGTGCCCCTTTCATTTCCTGAAAGCAACAATCTGACACCTGGACTCAAGCTTCCTATCTCCTTGACCTGGATTGGAAACGATTTCAACTTAGAAGAAAGTGGTAAAATCCAGGACACCTGAGGGCCTTTTACTCAAAATATACCATGGTTCCCTTTTCCTATTTGTTTTTTCAGGAGTGAAAAGAAAGCAATAGTATTAACTTCTGAATGTGGAATTCCTTACACACACACACACACACACACAGAGGCCTACACACATGCACACTCATCCATATACATGTGCACACTCACACTCATATATACATATACAAGTGTACACCCATTTTCATACATAGGTACATGCATATACATATATATATACATATATATATACTCATGCATATGCATATATACTCACAAACACACACACATATGCCTACACACATATACATACTTATATATGTACACACTACACAAGTATACACATATATGTATACACACATTTTCATACATTGATGCACACATACACATGTGTATACACACATACACACACTTATTCTTGTATGCTATGCTCCATAAATCCCACAGGAAACCAAAACCCATCCTGTGTGTCCTGTCCCTCCTGTACATACACACCAAAATACAATCTAATGGGAACACAGCATTCTTTCATGTCAGCCGAGTGTGCTAGTCGTGACGTGTACACTATCTAAGATCATCACTTTCAATGACAGATGCAGCAGATACAGAGCCCCACAGTCACCGGGGCTTTCGGACATCCTTGTTTTATTTCTTTCTCTCTCAGTGGGCACGTGATGCGTGTGTACACACACTCTCATGTGATGCGTGTGTACACACACTCTCATGAGCCTGCACATGGAAGTTGGAGCACAGTCTCTGTGTTGATCTGCTTTGCGGTAAGATCTCTTACCACCTCCTATGCTAGGCTAGCTGACAGGTGGGATTCTCCTGTGTCTTCCTCCCCGGTGTAGAAATGCAGGGATGACAGGCTTGTGCTGCAGCTTCAGCCTCTTGCTTCCCCTGGGCTCCCCCATCTGACCTTAGGACCTCACACATGTATTAGCAAATACTTCACTCAATGGCTACCTCTTCAGACATCGTTATAGATCTTTGTCAGCAATGCTATGGAGGAACATGGAAGCAGATGGGACACTGAGTCTGAATGAAGAACACAAACTCCTGCTGTTTTCTAGATTGGTTCACTTGTATAAAAATGTGACAATTTATATTTTGTATAGGGAAAATTTTAGATTTAATAAACTAGTGCTCCTGAGACATTTGGAAAAAATTACAGACTGTCCAGTTAGGTAGAGTTCAGTTAGGTTCTTGAAATGGCTGACACCCACTCATTGAATTATTTCTAGCTTGAATGTTTAGTTTAGCTTTACTGTGGAGGAAGGAGAAAATATGAGCATTCGGAGTTTGTTGTCCAAAAGGTTTTTGCCTCATCTTTAATCTGGGAATGTCGTTTAAAATTTTTTGTTTCAAAGGAGGTAACAAAACAAAACAAAACAAAACAAAACCCAAAATACTTTTCAATACTTCCAACTAAATTTTCAATTCTTAAAAGGTAATTCTTTTTTTTTTTTTCCTTTTTCTTTTTTTCAGAGCTGGGGACCGAACCTAGGGCCTTGCGCTTGCTAGGCAAGCGTTCTACCACTGAGCTAAATCCCCAACCCCAAAAGGTAATTCTTAAAAGGCTAATTAAGGTAAACTGAGGAGCACATCAAACTCCTTTGCTTTCAGATATTATCTCTGCCCCATGATCATGGGCAGAAGAGAAAAGCCTGACAGAACAGAAGAAGGAAAGGACAGATACCTAACAATTTTACAGATAATGACTTGACTGCAATTCAAACGGCACTCTGGGAGCCGGGAAGCACCGAGCTAGGAAGCATCCACAAAACATGTGCAAGTCCCAAAGATCATGTGCAGTGTGTGGAGGTGCGCTGGGCCAAAGGCACCACCAGGAAAAATCTGGTCAAGAGAAGGATGTGCGTCTCTCTAATTCCTTCCTGAGAATTACCAAATATTTTAAGGCAGATTTTTAGTGAATCTTTCTTTTTATTACCCAGTTTTTTGAAACTGGAGCATTAGTCACTTCCTCTGGATGAAAGTGGTCCACCTCCTTTTCTCCTGCTTGTTGTTTACCCCCTGGCATTGCTGTCTTTCCCAAAGGATTAGCTCCCACGTCTTCTCTGCGTTCTTCTCTGCTCGTTCTGTGCCCCTCTGGGATGGTGACATACAGCTCTTTCTCTTCTCATGAAACAGCAACCCTCAGCTCAACCCCAGAATCCATAAACACTCAAAACCTTCCCACTCCACACAAGCTCCTTCTCACACCTCAGGCTACTGCTCCCCCATTGCAGCTGTGCCGGCCAGTTCATAGCTAGGGAGGTTAGATCACTGTGGCTTGTCTATACAGCTGGGTTTCTGGCAGGGCCCAGGAACCACTAATCTCTCCCTCATGATAGAACCAAGAGTTTAGACTCAAATCCACTTTGCAGGCATGCTCATGTCCCTGAAAACATGATACATTCGTCATAAAGTCCAAACAAGAGTCACCGAGCCTCAGCTGTGAGAGCATCCTCCTCCAACCGCCCGTCTGTGGCATTAGTCCTGTTGGAAGATGCAGGCTCCTTCCGTCCGTTCTCATGGGTCCTGCAGTGACTGTTCTCAAGACCTTGGGTGAAGGTGTCATATGTGGAGAAGGAGTTTCCCCATGTTGGGGGGGATGAGGACCACGGCTGACACTTTGGGGTGAAGGTCACGTGGTCGGTCATTTCTTGTGGCACCGGCCACAGCTGATTTAGACTCTGATGGGTGAAACAGGACCCATGGATTGGGTCCAAACCAGAAGAATGTCTAAAGGATGCCAGAAGGGAGTTGGAAATTAGGTAATAGGGAGGGAAGGAGTCCATGACTGGGCTCTCCAGTCCATCTGTGGTCACCACTCATGGCTTGGCTGAGCTCTCACGAGGCCAATGCCAAAGCTGTCAGGATAACAAGTCTGGTCAAACACAGACTCATCGTCATGGTGCGTTTGAGCATGAGGTGACTTTCCACCCAGTCCAAGACCCGAGAGGCTGTGCCTGTTATCTGAGGTCATGGGCACTAAAAAAGCTTCTTCATGACCTCCATCTTGACTGGCAGAGAGAGGGAGAGAGAGGGGGTGAGGTGCTCCTCATTGGCATTCGTAGCCTGCTGCTCTCACCAGGGCCCTGTGTCAGAGAAGTCACACGGGGGTGTGGTCACTGGAAAGGTCACCCTGAAGCACCACTCAGAAGCAAAGAAACCCAGTTGCCATCTGCAATACATAGATGTCAAGTCCGCACACTTTCAGCTCTCGGTAGTCACAGTTCCTCAGGCTCCCTGGCACAGCTCTTCTTTCTCTGCCTTCCACTCGATCAAAGAGGAACTGCCCAGGTCTTCCATGAGCCTATGCCTACGGGATTCTTGATTTACGTGGGGGTGGAAGTCAGGTCCTAATAGGTGCCCTTTCCTCCAGGCAGGCTGCACTGCTGTCCCCTTGAGTCTGTCAAATGTCTACTGCTGCCTGTACTGCTTCAAGTCTGAATTTGCCACTCCACCAGTGGCCTTCGATTCCAGAGCTTCTGGTTCTCAAAGAGCACAACTTTCTTCCCATCATTAAAGTAAACTTTCAGCTAGATAATGGAAGTCCCACCTCAGGCGTAAAAACCGCAGATCCTAGGAATGAATCAGATGAGCTTTGCCCGACAGCGAGCACCGCTGCACAGCGGCAAAAGTGGCTATTTCAACAGAAGCCTAATACGGACCTAGTTCCGCTTATCCTCGGGCCTTGTGAGTCCTGGGACTGAGAAGCAGGTGAGGGCCTGAGGGTAGAAAGTTTCGGGAAACCGTGTGAATCAGGACATCTGTCTAAACCAGTCTAACTGGATTCTGCCGAAAGCAGTCGATGGGTGCAGGGAATGGCAAGTTCTTGCTAAACTGACTGGACAGAGCTTTTGATAGACTGGATAGTACAGAGACAAGCACTGTCATCTACAAGGCCAGTAGAAAGGATCCAGAGAATACCGATGATGGTTTTTATTCTCGGAAAATAAGGAAACGCTATAACCTCATGATGGAGTGTCTCAGGGACGGGAGAGCCTGGTGAAGAGCTCCTTCTCACTGAGTCTTAGTTAATCCCAACTCCAAGACAATTAAAGACCTCAGTGGAGTGTGGAAGCAAAGCCTGGGAGGCCATGTCAGTGAAGCTGAGGTGGGAGAGGCAGCCTTTGCTACACATAGTACAGGGCCAGACTGAGCTAACCACAGTGCAGGACTGTGGGATGGAAAAGCCCCTTTCTGATGGGGGAACATCTGCAGAGCTCAGCTCACTAGGGCAACAATACATGTTGATGGGCTGCAGGTCCACAAAATCTCTAAAGTCCCTCCTTCTGGATTTCTTAAATAAATGAAACACATTGTAGCTACAGAGAAGAGAAACCAGGCAACACCACATAGAGCGTGAGGAAAACCATCCTGGGCTTTGAGGCCCAGGCCATGTCCAGCTAATGTTAGGCAGAATTACATTTTTTAAGGCACAAAAATTTCACTGGTATTTAAAATAGCTTTCTAACACGTTTTTAAACTTTGTGCACATGTGTGTGACTATGTACACATGAATGCAGGGACCTCCAGAGGTCAGAAGAGAGTGTCAGACCCCCTAGGGCTACAGCTGCATGTGACTGTCTGCCTGGCATTGGTCCTGGGAAGGGGACACTGCACCTGCCATCTTGGAGCTGTTTCTTTAGCCCCACAAAATATTTGTTGTGTCTAACTTCTCGGAGGATCCTGGAAAACTATATCCTCAGGTGTTAGCCTCAAGTGCTTCACAAAGAAGTTTCTCTCCTTCAGTGTCAGCATAACTAAAAACAAGGAGACTCCAAGGGCTGCCGATTATCCATGGTCTTAGACAAGAGGACAATGCCACGAAGGTCCATTGAAATGCAAGCAGTGGGGGAATGAAACAGCCATAAATGGAGGATGTTGGGATGGTTTAAGATGGAGTACTGGCTGACCCTTCAGAGGACCCAGGTTTGATTCCTTACTGGAGCCTCACGACCATCGGTAACTCCAGTTCCAGGGAATCACGACTGTCTCTTCTGGCCTCTTCAGTCAACACCTAAGCACAGGATGCACAGAAACAGATGTCGGCAAGACATCATACACATGCTTCTAAGTCAGTAAACGTTAACTGTGCTAATGTTGGTGAATGTACTGTTCTTTTTTCAATTAAACAACTAACACTAAAGAGGCACAATTTACCAAGCTCTCAAACAGTCTGAACAAAAGTGCATGCATGTGTGTATGTTTGTGTGTATGTGTGTGTGTTGTCTAATTATGTAGTTGCATGCATGCACAGAGAGAGAGAGACAGACAGACAGAGACAGACGGACAGACAGAGAGACAGAGACACAGAGACAAAGACAGACAGAGAGAGAAACAGAAAGAGAGGAGGGAGGGAGGGAGGGAAGAGGAGAGAGAGAGAGAGAGAGAGAGAGAGAGAGAGAGAGAGAGAGAGAGAGAGAGAGAGAGATCTGCTTTATTTGTAGCTTTGTGATTTTACTTCCCTCTGGGCTTCCCTATGTTTTGAAAATACTAAGGGTTTTCTTGATTCTTTGAACAGAGGCAGGCTGGACTCCTCCACCCACACAATATCCATGGTTGTAGCCCTTTGCTTACTTATTGTCCCTAGCTCATAAGTTGCACTATATCCAAGTTATGTATGTAGCCTTGAAGACACATCCTACGACATCTAATATTATATGAGGTGTGGTGTCTCTGGGAAGGGTGCTTAGATCAGGATGTTTGTCTGCATGTCTCTCTGTCTCTACTGTTTCTCTCTCTCTCTCTCTCTCTCTCTCTCTCTCTCTCTCTCTCTCTCATGCGCGCGCGCGCGTGTGTGTGTGTGCATATGTTTTATTGCCCAACTATACCCAGCCAGGAATTCCGCTGTCATCCTGTCACTGTGAAGAAGCAAATGGAAAAACATCATTAGCAGATTCTGAGCAAAAAGCCACACGGTGTTCTCTAACTCAATTTCTCGCAATTTTCTTTAAAGTTGAAATGTTCTTTAAAAATGGTGTCAGCAATGTCCTTCAAGGCAGCACTAACTAGACTTAGTGGGCTATAAAACCAGACAAAAAGTCAGAAGGAGAGGCTCGAGGGAGACGTGGGAAAGTTGGAGAAGAAAGCTAGGGCAGACAATGATCACACCGAATCATATATACAGATGTACGAAATTCTCGACCATAAAGAAAGTTTTAGAACAAAAAGGAAACAGCGACACACAAAAGTGAAGGCAACCTAGTTGAGATCAAAGAACATGACATTTATTTGGGGATAATTAGGATTTCAAACTGTGAGAATAGATTCAAGCAGTCTTAAGAGTGTGCTTTCTCGTGTAAGGCATATTATATACTGCACGCCGGCTGGCGATGTTGACACTTGTCAGTCAGGAAGGATGACAGACACCGACTCACAGAGAAAGCATCTGATATTAGTCTCTGGGACATTTGCTGAAGGAATGGATGCCTTGTGCAGAAATGACCTCAGTACAGAGTAATGGTGCCTCTGAGGCCAGCTATGATCTGGGGGTTCTGACCAGGTCTGAACTGTATGTGTCGGTACATGAAGGAGCATGACCTCTCCCTTCTACTTAAGCTTTTCCTCCATCCTGATTCAGTACTAACTGGCACAGCACATCCAAGTGTACCCCTACAGTACAAGCTAAGGATTAGTGAACCCTGCATCCTGGCCATCTGCTCAGATCCTCCAATGCCAGTGTACTGTTTTCCAGATTGTTTGTATGGTGCAGCTGGGCTGCGGTAGAACACTGCACTCTCCCAGCAGCTGGCCAGAGGCAGCACACTACACCCTCCCCCCTTGTCTTTGCAAAATTGCTTTCTTCTTTCTGAGCTGTTTGTTTCAGTTCACCCCCAGGGAGCAAAGGGTGAAAGCTGTCCAGCTGTGTGTGGACAATCAACACTGGGCTGGGCTCCCTTGTGCCCTCAGAAATAGTGTAAACAACGCACACATAGACACACAGACACACACACACACACACAAAGAGAGAGAGAGACAGAGACAGAGAGACAGAGACAGAGAGAGACAGACACAGAGAGAGGACACACAGAGAGACAGAGACAGATTAAAGACAGACTCACACACACACACACACACACAGAGAGAGAGAGAGAGAGAGAGAGAGAGAGAGAGAGAGAGAGAGAGAGAGAGAGAGAGAGAGAGAGAGAGAGAGAGAGAGAGAGAGAGATTGATTTACTTGATCTGGAAAAGGGTCAGTTCAGTATTTCAGGATGTTAGAAACACACAACACTTAATCTATCAGGAAGAATTTAAAGGGTTTCCTACAGGTGTAGCACTGCCCACAGTTAGCTGACATCATCGTCAGGAAGCCACACTTAAGTGCTAAGAGCCTCAACAGAAGTGGGAAATGATTATTATAATGATTTTTAAAAGCCCAGGAACGGAGAGTACAAGCCTTCAGAAATCCTCTTTTCAAGTGCAGAGGTCCGAGATCCATGTGTCCCTGGAGCCCTGAGCTGCTCATGACTGACAGCTCCCCTACACCATCATTTCACTTTATCTTTGCAATGTGCAGATCCAGGGAGGCTGTGGGGTTGTCAAATGGGAAGGAACACACTCACAGGTTCTTAAAGCAGGGACCCTGGGCCAGCAGCAGCAGCAGCAGCAGCAGCAGCAGCAGCAGCAGCAGCAGCAGCAGCAGCAGCAGCAGCAGCACTCTGTGTTCCTAGAGAACCGTGAGCTCAAGCAGCTCAACTCAGCCTCTCCCAACATGCAAAGTAAAGCGATGAGAATGCAGAGAAAGAAAGAAAGGAGATTCACTCCATGTGACCATATTGGGAAGAGGGACACATAAAGGGTACTGTGACTCAAAGCTTGTGTTTGGGGTGCTGACATGACCTTTAACAATAAAACAGGGATGCATGGTCTTTATAACTAAGGTGTTCCTATCTGTATGTGGTATCCTTGATCACGCAAGATGGTTGATCTTGCTTGAAGGAACGGGCCCCAGTGTTACACTCCCTGAGAACTGTCTTCATCTCAGAGATGGTCTCTCTTGCCAGGGTTTGTTCTTCCTAAATCCAAGGTGGTTACAGGTTTAGGAAAGCAACGACTAATTTCTGTTCCTTCGGCCTTCCAGGGTCGAGAGAGAGCACTGAGCTAGCTAGACAACACAGCTTGAGTGGTTAACAGGTTAACCTATGGCAGCAGGCTCTGTGTGATGCAGAGGAATGAGGCAGACACAGCATGGAGACGGATGCTGGGCTTCCGTCCGCCAATGGGAAGCCAGTGTAAGGTCCTGTTGTGCCTTGGCAATTGTGATCTCTGGTTCATTGAGAAATCTTAAGTGTTTTACCAAGGACTGTGTGTGATTCCCCTGTATTTGGATGCTTGAGAAGTATACAATGCATTTCAACTCCACGGGATTATAAACAGCCCCAGGAAAAGGTGTTTGACCCAGCACTATCCATCACTAGACTTTGAATAAATCATATTAAATTGTGGGGCCTTCATACAATCAAGAAATCTGACAAAAAGATGTCTTTCCTTTAATTCTCTTTTCTTTGCTTATTCACATCAGACAACCTATATGCTCTCAGCTTTGCTCCAAAATGGTTTGCTGAGCAACCCTTCCAAAATGTGGAGCAGCCAAGTGTGTCAAATTTCATTACAACGTGGACCATATCGGCAAACTTGAGGAAGTCTGACCTCCTTTTGCCCTCTATTCCCCAACCTAGGATGTGGGAGGGACCATGAGTGCAGAGACAAAGAGACATGGCAGCTCTCGGGTTCACACCAGGCTAGACCCCAGAGAACGAGGAGACAGCCACATGCTCTTTAGAGTCAGGGCTGGGCCATGATGTCCACCTGCAGACAGCTAGACAGAGGTTTGCAAACCCAGGGGATCTCAGTGAGGAGAGAGCCGTCACCACTGTGTCCATAGAGATGTTTAAGGGGTTACATACAGATAGAGCTCAGTTGGCAGCAGGCATGACTAACTCGTGCCAGGCCCTGGGTTGATCCCAGCACTACCCAGCTTAAGTATGGTAACACATGCCTGGATTTTCAGTGCTTAGGACACAAAACGAGGAGGATTAGAAATTCAAGATTGTCCTTGGTTATCTAGTGAGTTCAAGGATAGTATGGCCTACAAGAGACCCTATCTCAAAGGAAAATTAAAAGGCCCTTTAGGAGCCCACTAGGCTCTCAGATATCCAAACAAAAATATAGCCTTCACCTCAAAGAGAATGAGACAGCTTATTTTTGAGGCAAATGGGACTGTTTGTGGCCTGAGAACATGGGCTTAGCTTCCCACAAATAACATGCTCTAACACAGAAATGGTTTCATGAGGTTTTATAGTGATTGACAGAAAAAGAAAGCTGTGGGTCAACGAACCTTTGGAATACATTGGTGGAGAGAGCAGTAGGCCTGCTTCAGCCTGTTCAGGCATTGATGCTATCTGACAGAAATGTAAGTTTCTGAGCCACTGAGATATAGTCGCCTTTTAAGTTAATACATTCCAAAAGCCTTTATCTCACAGTCACAAGAATGGTAGTACAAACACAATGGTGTCTAAAGTGGTCACTGAAGGTTGCAAAGACCGATTGATCTGGATGTGCAACATTCCACCATTCCATGATTAGCCAATCAACCTTGAAGAATCTTCAATGCAGGTATGGCTTCGGTTTCAATTTAATTTTGTGAATTAAATGACAGATGAAGCCGCTGTCCTCGCAACACCATCCCTCTCCCTTCCAGGACAAAGCTTTCTCACTGATATAAGATAAGGATCTTGTTCATTGCAGGGTGGGCTTGGAAGTGGGCATTTAGAATCTTTCCCACAGGTTCACCCCAGTTTTTCTAGGTATCCCTCACTTTTCTTGTGATTAGGAAATCAAGACTCCCAATCTCCCTTCTAAATCTGGGTCCCCAAAGAGCACTTTCAGGGCCAAGGGTAATCAAGAGGTGACCTTCAGGTATGTGTATCAGGATGTTCTGAGGTCTGTGGGTTTCTATGGGCAAGAAAGGGACTGTGCAGCTGATAGCAGGACAGTTCCAGAGGAAACCTATCCTGGAGAATGTTCCTTCCAAGCCTGTCTTCCTTCTCCTGGGGGAGCGGCTGGCCGTCCCCAATTTAGGTGGAGATGAATTAGAAACAGATACTCACACTGGGTCAAAATTCTGTTTCCAGTTCCCCAGCAGAAGCCGCCCCCCCTCTCCCCCCACCAACACTGACCCCCAGGCTCTCGATCTCAGCCAGCCAGAAACTCCTGAGGGAAAGTGGACTGAGAATGCAGAAAAGTGCTGTGCTTCCCGCATTTAATTCAGAAGGAACGGCTCAACAGTGCTCTCCTCAAATGTAATGTAGGGGATAATTTTGTTTACAATGGGCCAAAACCTGACTCAAAGTCACTCTTGCCAGAAACAGGAGATGTTTTAATGAGGCAAATAATTGAACTGATTGAACTCTCTCCCAGAACAAAGCATCCGTGAAAGGCATGAAGTCGGTTTACCATACAAAATGTGTTAGAGCCTAGGGAGCTTTAATTTATTATTGAATGTGTGCCTGGCAGAGGTCTTATAATTTGAGAAACAGCAAGCTTGAAGCCACAACTATCAAGGTGTCAGGGAAGGCAAGTTCTAATCTCTTTTTTCAGTTTTGTGTGTGAAGACTTTTTTTTTTTTTCCGGAGCTGGGGACCGAACCCAGGGCCTTGCGCTGGCTAGGCAAGCGCTCTACCGCTGAGCTAAATCCCCAACGTGTGTGAAGACTTTAATACAAACCACTGGGCTTCTGTGAGTGAAATGAATATAAGACAATATATTTTCTCCAACAAAGGAGAGTAAGGATAGGGAGGTAGCCACGCTGCTAAACTGCTTGTCACACAAACAGGGCCTGGGCTTGAATCCCGGGTACCCATTTAGTAAAGTAGTAACCATGGTGCTGGGGGCGTGGGGAGACACAGAGATTCCTGGGGCAGCTGGCTGTCCAGCTTCACTGAAGCAGTGAACTCCAGGTTCAGTGAGAGACTCCCTCAGCAAACGAGATGGAAAGAACTGGGAAAACACCAACTTGGACTGGCCTCCCCTCAGGCAAGCACACACACCATCCATCACCCACCCAGGGAACATGTATGCACACTCAGAGGAAAACGACAGAGAAGACGGAAATCGATACCTTCATCTTTAACAGGATACAAAATGGTTCCTGTGCTGAGCCCTGTGGCTTACTGTCAGAGAACAATTTTAAAACCAAAATAACCGTGTAAAGGCAGGAGGATGCAGATTCCACCTCACGCACCAGGAGGAGGCTCTCTACCCTTTGTGGGAATTTGCCCACAAGAAAATCTGAGCCTTGGCTTCTGCGGTTAGTGATGGAACCCCTTTGGACAGTGGCCTTTCTGTCCTCTAGGACTGAATCTGGCCCTGTCACCATGGGGATGGCAAAAGAGGGAAGGAGGCTTGGAGGATCTTGTCTTGCTGATGCCCTGCTTAGGATATCTTGGAGCCTCAGTCCTGTAAGCCAGGATGTCTTTCTGAAAATAGATGTCTAACCTCTTCACATCAACGAAGAGCAATGGAGCCTTGGGGGCTCTGCTCTCTCTGTGTCCCGCTGCTGTCTTTGCCAGGCTTATCAACTGCCTAGAAATGATTTTATCCTATCAGACCTTCATAGAAGACCTCATACCAATATTATCCAAACTATTCCACAAAATTGAAACAGATGGAACACTACCGAATTCCTTCTATGAAGCCACAATTACTCTTATACCTAAACCACACAAAGACCCAACAAAGAAAGAGAACTTCAGACCAATTTCCCTTATGAACATCGACGCAAAAATACTCAACAAAATTCTGGCAAACCGAATCCAAGAGCACATCAAAACAATCATCCACCATGATCAAGTAGGCTTCATCCCAGGCATGCAGGGATGGTTTAATATCCGGCAAACCATCAACGTGATCCATTATATAAACAAACTGAAAGAACAAAACCACATGATCATTTCATTAGATGCTGAGAAAGCATTTGACAAAATTCAACAACCCTCATGATAAAAGTCCTGGAAAGAATAGGAATTCAAGGCCCATACCTAAACATAGTAAAAGCCATATACAGCAAACCAGTTGCTAACATTAAACTAAATGGAGAGAAACTTGAAGCAATCCCACTAAAATCAGGGGACTAGACAAGGCTGCCCACTCTCTCCCTACTTATTCAATATAGTTCTTGAAGTTCTAGCCAGAGCAATCAGACAACAAAAAGGAGGTCAAGGGGATACAGATCGGAAAAGAAGAAGTCAAAATATCACTATTTGCAGATGATATGATAGTATATTTAAGTGATCCCAAAAGTTCCACCAGAGAACTACTAAAACTGATAAACAACTTCAGCAAAGTGGCTGGGTATAAAATTAACTCAAATAAATCAGTAGCCTTCCTCTACACAAAAGAGAAACAAGCCGAGAAAGAAATTAGGGAAACAACACCCTTCATAATAGACCCAAATAATATAAAGTACCTCGGTGTGACTTTTAACCAAGCAAGTAAAAGATCTGAAACAATAAGAACTTCAAGACACTGAAGAAAGAAATTGAAGAAGACCTCAGAAGGTGGAAAGATCTCCCATGCTCATGGATTGGCAGGATTAATATAGTAAAAATGGCCATTTTACCAAAAAGCGATCTACAGATTCAATGCAATCCCCATCAAAATACCAATCCAATTCTTCAAAGAGTTAGACAGAACAATTTGCAAATTCATCTGGAATAACAAAAACCCAGGATAGCTAAAACTATCCTCAACAATAAAAGGACTTCAGGGGGAATCGCTATCCCTGAACTCAAGCAGTATTACAGAGCAATAGTGATAAAAACTGCATGGTATTGGTACAGAGACAGACAGATAGACCAATGGAATAGAATTGAAGACCCAGAAATGAACCCACACACCTATGGTCACTTGATTTTTGACAAAGGAGCCAAATCCATCCAATGGAAAAAAGATAGCATTTTCAGCAAATGGTGCTGGTTCAACTGGAGGTCAACATGTAGAAGAATGCAGATCGATCCATGCTTATCACCCTGTACAAAGCTTAAGTCCAAGTGGATCAAGGACCTCCACATCAAACCAGACACCTCAAACTAATAGAAGAAAACTAGGGAAGCATCTGGAACACATGGGCACTGGAAAAATTTCCTGAACAAAACACCAATGGCTTATGCTCTAAGATCAAGAATCGATAAATGGGATCTCATAAAACTGCAAAGCTTCTGTAAGGCAAAGGACACTGTGGTTGGGACAAAACGGCAACCAACAGATTGGGAAAAGATCTTTACCAATCCTACAACAGATAGAGGCCTTATATCCAAAATATACAAAGAACTCAAGAAGTTAGACTGCAGGGAGACAAATAACCCTATTAAAAAATGGTGTTCAGAGCTAAACAAAGAATTCACAGCTGAGGAATGCCGAATGGCTGAGAAACACCTAAAGAAATGTTCAACATCTTTAGTCATCAGGGAAATGCAAATCAAAACAACCCTGAGATTTCATCTCACACCAGTGAGAATGGCTAAGATCAAAAACTCAGGTGACAGCAAATGCTGGCGAGGATGTGGAGAAAGAGGAACACTCCTCCATTGTTGGTGGGATTGCAGACTGGTACAACCATTCTGGAAATCAGTCTGGAGGTTCCTCAGAAAATTGGACATTAAACTGCCTGAGGATCCAGCTATACCTCTCTTGGGCATATACCCAAAAGATGCCCCAACATATAAAAAAGACACGTGCTCCACTATGTTCATCGCAGCCTTATTTATAATAGCCAGAAGCTGGAAAGAACCCAGATGCCCTTCAACAGAGGAATGGATACAGAAAATGTGGTACATCTACACAATGGAATATTACTCAGCTATCAAAAACAACGAGTTTATGAAATTTGTAGGCAAATGGTTGGAACTGGAAAATATCATCCTGAGTGAGCTAACCCAATCACAGAAAGACATACATGGTATGCACTCATTGATAAGTGGCTATTAGCCCAAATGCTTGAATTACCCTAGATGCCTAGAACAAATGAAACTCAAGACGGATGATCAAAATGTGAATGCTTCACTCCTTCTTTAAAAGGGGAACAAGAATACCCTTTGGCAGGGAAGAGAGAGGCAAAGATTAAAACAGAGACTGAAGGGACACCCATTCAGAGCCTGCCCACATGTGGCCCATATATATACAGCCACCCAATTAGACAAGATGGATGAAGCAAAGAAGTGCAGAAGTGTAGATCGCTCCTGAGAGACACAGCCAGAATACAGCAAATACAGAGGCGAATGCCAGCAGCAAACCACTGAACTGAGAATAGGACCCCGTTGAAGGAATCAGAGAAAGAACTGGAAGAGCTTGAAGGGGCTCGAGACCCCATATGTACAACAATGCCAAGCAACCAGAGCTTCCAGGGACTAAGCCACTACCTAAAGACTATACATGGACTGACCCTGGACTCTGACCTCATAGGTAGCAATGAATATCCTAGTAAGAGCACCAGTGGAAGGGAAGCCCTGGGTCCTGCTAAGACTGAACCCCCAGTGAACTAGACTGTTGGGGGAGGCGGCAATGGGGGGGAGGTGGGAGGGGAACACTCATAAGGAAGGGGAGGGGGGGGGGGATGTTTGCCCGGAAACCGGGAAAGGGAATAACACTCTAAATGTATATAAGAAATATTAAAGTTAATAATAAAAAAAAAAAAAAAAATAAAAAAAAAAAAAACTTTAAAAAAAAAAGAAAAAAAAAAAAAAATGGAACCCACACCTGACATTGCTTGAGTGACTTAGAACCAGTGACTAGATAGCCCAGAGACCTAGGGTAAAACCAAATACTACTGCTTTTTTAAAAAAATAAAAATTAGTGATAAAATGAAGAAAAAAAATGTCAAAAAAAAAAAAAGATTCCACTCTGTGTATTTACAGGTTGTTATGGATGGGTGTGTTCAGGGCTTTGTTTGTTTAGGTGGGCAATTATATCTTATCAATTGGATCAGAAAAAAAAAAAAGAAATGATTTTATCTTCTTCACAAACTCGAAGATGTTTCACAGTCAGAGACTCTAAGGTAGACAGATGAAGGGGCACCCAGGCCATAGCTCTCACAAGATCTCAGACAGAGCCTCCTATGTTCAGTTCCTGAAGCTAAGGTGTTAGGATCAGCATCTCCAGTTCCTTCAGCCCTCTCCTGTGTCGGTCATTATTGCCTTCCACTTCCGGGAGGCTGTTCAAATGCTAATCTCTTGATTCTGGTCAAACGCCAAGAGATTATTAGTTACTGAAGCTGAGTTTTAAACTGCCAAATGCAGAAGTGTTTGCTCAGGATGTGATACAAAGATTCGTGTGTTGGTTAGTTGTTAGTGGTAGTCAGTTAACTATCCTATTAGCTAGCTGCTTTCTGTCAAATATAGCAGCCTGTCTGGATATCCAGGGGAAAGACCCTCTGTTCTTCTGGTACCTCTGGCTTCTCCTGTGTGCTTCTATATCCCAGGTAACCCCAGCTGGAGGCACACTGCTGATGAGCCATGGTCAAGAAAGGGGAGTCTACATTTGGAAGGTGAGAATTTGAAATTTTGGATGGAAACCCAGTAACACCATGTAAAGTACCCTGATATGGCAGAACAGGCTTGGTGGACATGTGGCGTTGTTCTAATCACACACAGGCCTTCCTCTTTGTCTCACTGGTTCATTGAGGTAAAACTAGGCACATCTAACTTTGCTCTGATACTCCAAAGCCCCTCTTTTTCATGCATGTACCTCCCAGTCTTTACCGGTGATCACTTACCATGGGTTTGGACCTGTGGATGCTACTATGAAAAGGCCAAGACCTCTTTCCTTACCTCTACTGTGCCCATGAACTGCTCTGGGGAAGCAGGGAGGGAGGGAGGGAGGGAGGGAAGAAAGGAATCATCTGTGACATGTGACTCTTCTTATTCCTTCATTGGCTCTCCTTTCCTGGAGCCCAGCTTTCTCAGTCCACTTCCTTGCAGATGCACGAATCTCCCTGCTACCCCACCGCAGAGATCCCTTTCTCAGCCCCAGGCATCTCTGCAAATGCCTGGATGTGGTGTTTATCAAAGATGCTCCCAGAATCAAATCGTATCCAGATAGCAACCTGGCTCCCTTCCACTCACAGCACCCGAGTGTACAGCAACCTTGTCTGCTTCTTCAGTGTGAGTTAGGATTTCCGTTGCTGTGAAGGAACACCATGACCAAAGCAGCTCTTACAAAGGATATTTAATTGGGGCTGGTTAAGGTTTCTGACATTTCGTCGGTTATCATCAAGGCAGGAGCATGGCAGCTTACAGGCAGGCACAGGGCTGGAGGAGCAAGAGTTCTGCATCTTGACCTGAAGGCAGGCAGAAGACTAGATTTTTCACACAGAGAAGAGCTTGAGCATAGGAGACCTCAAAGCCAGGACCCACAGTGACATACTTCCTCCAATGAGGCCACACCTACTCCAACAAGATCAGACCTCCTAATAGTGCCATTTGAATCATATTCAAGCCACCACACTCCACTCCTTCACTGCCTAACCTTGGTTATTTTGGAACTTGCTCTGTAGACCCAGCTGGCCTTGACCTCAGAGATCTGCTCGACTCTGTCTCCTAAGTGCTGGGATTAAAAGGCATGTAACACCATGCCTTAATTCCTTTTCATTATCCTTCTTTATAAACATGACTACTATGCCTTAAGATCTGGATTAAAGGCATGTGTCAATCCGGATCAAAACTGCGTGTCATCCCAACTCAAGATCTCGATCAAAAGGCTGTGTCTTCCAATCTCAAAATCCAGGTCAGGTGAGCCCCCCATTTCTGGATTGTAGTTCATTCCAGGTACAATCATGTTGACAACCAGGAACAGTCATCATGTTCAGCTTAACTGAAGCACAAGGGTGCCTGGCTTGGAAAAGGCTCATCTGTCTGTGAGTCCTGCTCCAACTCCTCATCACCACCGAAAGTCATGTAGGAGCATTGCCTAGTTGTGCTTGGTGTCAGATGTCCTTCCTCTGTAGGGGAGGGGAGAGGGCTGTGAGGTGACCATGGAGGAGTCTTCACGTTCACAGTTCACACTGTCAAATGGCTTTCTCTTGGCAACTCCTTTGACATTTTAAAATCAGTATTGGAGGTTCAACTCATGCTAGACATGGGCTCCACCATCGAGCATTTGTTTTTGGTTTTTTGTTTTGTTTGTTTGTTTGTTTGTTTTAGTTTTAGTTTTAACTTTTGAGACACTTGTTCTCAGTTACCCAGGCCTTGAACTTGTGACCTTTCTGCCTTATCCTGCTCAGTATCTCAGACTTCAGGCCTGTGTCTCTAGGACCAAACTGGTCTGTGTTTGGCTTTCTGAACATCCAGATACACATCTGCTGCACTCAGTTGTGATAAACCCCAAGTTTACCAGTAAGGTCTCCCCCAAAACATGTTTGACTTAAAGATGAAAACAAGACACCGAGGGAAACAGCACTAATGCCACTGAGAGGAAACTCCTGCTCTGGACACAGTGAGCTGCTGTACACAGAGCACCTACCCTGTGTGAATGTGTCCACACCATTTGTAAGGTGACGCTGACACCAGGTGGCCAGCAGGTACCTGTGCTGGAGCCACACTCACAGGGATCATACCTCTTTCCCATGATGAACCTGTATTCGTCTCCTTTTCCCAACCTGCCCAATTCTATTACAAAAGAGCCAAAGGTTGGAGTTGGTTCTGAGAAGCTCGAGGCAGGAGTGGAGATCCCTTCTGGGTTTATTTATGTCAGGTTGGGACAGGGGTTCAGAGAAGTAACAGCTGACAGGAATGCTGGCCTACTGCCAGGCTGTGACTGAGAGCTTGGGTGGACTAGGTGTGAGTGGCCTGACTAACATTACCAGGAAGGGCTTTGCTGCCTTAGGAAATTCAGGACACTGAGTCCATATGACCAAACAGAGAGGAGAGCTCAGGGGAGATGAGAAAAATCAGCCTCAACAGCTGCCTAGTCTCAGAAATGAGTGGATTAAGCAGAATCCTGTGTGTCCTTGTCAAGAATGGATTGATTTTCCCCAGTGGGTTCCATGTGCAGGGCAGCTTCCCTTTAAATTTGTATGCACAGGCGGTGGCACATTTATCTCTTTGGTCTTTGAGAACGTGAGCGTTCACAGATGAAATACTGTTTGTATACAGCCAACGAGTTAGCTTTTGTCAACTTGACACAAGCTAGAGTCACTTGGGAAGAGAGAACCGCAAATAATAGAATGCCTCCATCAGATGGGCCTAGAGGCAAGTCGCTGGGGCATTTTTAAGTTAATGATTGATGTGGGAGGGCCAGCCCACTGTCGGCAATTCCAACCCAGGATGGGTGGTTCTGACATGTCTAAGAAAGCAAGCTGACCAAGCAATGGAAGCAAGTTAGTAAGCAGCGTTCCTTCATGGTCCCTGCCTCGGCTCCTGGTTGGGTTCCTTCTCTGATTTCCCTCAATGATTGACTGTGATCAGGGTGTATAAACAAACGTTACCTCCCCGCCCCAGGATGCTTTAGGACAGTGTTTTAACTCAGCAATAGAAGGGAACCAAAACCTCAGGAGAAGAGGCCACACTTGCTAAGGGGATGTGGTTTTCTTTCACTATCCCCAGGGTGCTCTCCTTTCAGACAGGCTTGCTGATCATTCCAACTTGTCCCTAAAACCCTTCTGTCTAAGGATCCCACCATCCGTTCCCTTGGATATGTGTTTCTCCATAAGAAAGTGAATGATCTATTTCCTCATAAAAAATACCAGATGCTGGGGTTGGGGATTTAGCTCAGTGGTAGAGCGCTTGCCTAGCAATCGCAAGGCCCTGGGTTCGGTCCCCAGCTCCGAAAAAAGAAAAAAAAATACCAGATGCTAAGTGTAGTACTATGGATGTTTTTGTAATTCCTTTATTTATATTAATGCTAAATCACATTGCTTCATGGTGTCATAAACGCTTTGTCTTGAGGGTTGAAGGCTGGCTGGTGTTAATGAATGACCAGTATTGGTTTCAGTGCATTCTTCAAAGTCCCCCGGTGGTTCTGAGAGTTTCTTAATTTCCCTGAAGGCTTGTCTTGGTAGTCCTCACTCTTAACCAAGACTCCGAAGCAATATTTGCAGTTTTGGAGTCTGTTCCATAACAGCACACACAGGAAGTTCTGGGCAAACTTGGCCAAAAACATAGCATTTAGGGTTAAATGATCAACCCTCTGCTAACTGTCCGTGAAATGCCAAAGAGCTTGCTACACTCACTGTGCCCACTTGCCCACTGTCTGTTGGTGAGGTCCCAGTTGAGCACACCATGTGACTTATTTGAAATAAGAAAATGGAAGGCCATTTGCAGAAGGCATGTAGGCACTTGTGCTCACATGTAAGCACTACCGGAAGGAACCAGGAATGTGAAGCACACAAGGTGATCTCTCCAAAGGAAGAAATATATAACCTGTTTCCCATCCAGAAGGTTGGCAGCAGACACGGTTAATGGCCTAATGAATCTGGCACTACCTGTGAGGCTGAGTTCACACCAAATCCTTCCCCAGATTCTTAGTTTGAGCCTGCTTCTTTTGAGCTTGTTTTCTCAATCGGTTATCTGTAGAACCTCTCTTTATAGAAGATGTCTCTTGTGTTTTAAAAGAGTTTTGATGTTAAGTCTTAAGCTTTGTCGTGCACAGGGTTGAGTTAATTATAACCAGGAAGCACCCCACCACCCCGTACCCCAGATTGTGCTGTGCTTAAATATGCCTAGAATAAAGCACTAAAGATCAGACTCTTGAGGTTTGAGACAACACCACCAGCTACTGAGTTGTGTTCAACAGAGCTGCCTTCTTGCCTCTTGTGAATGCCATCCTGCTGGCTGTGGTGGTCACAGAGACCCCTGTAGACATTTGGGCAGGCTGTGCCTCAGCACACAAAGATACGTCACAGCCATGACTGACTCATGAAATCAGGAAAGTAACTCAGTTTCAAATAGGAAACTATCCAGAATAGTCATTGTACAGCATTCACTACATCCATCTCCTGAGAGTATTGGAGGATGTGAACTTAACACTGAGTCCTTGCATGCCTGGAAGCACCCTTTCTTTGTATTATAATGTCTTGAGGCACATAATTTTATTAATCAGAATGATCAAAACTGTCACATTATTAAGAAGGTTTGAATCTCTAAGCTCTCTTTTCCTCTTAGGATTGTGGTTGTTTTCTGGGACTTTTCTCTGTAGACCTCTTTCTTACACAGCTGAGCTTTCCCATAGGGTCTGAGGTCCATGGCTGCAGGCGAGGCTCCACACCGTAAATCAGCTCATGCTCTAATATGTTTCTTTACGACTTTCAGCAGGATGTATCCTCCTGGGCACACTCTGTTGCTTGTATCATTGGGGCTGGTTTATTTTGCTTTTAGGCATGGGTCTCTCGGGTCCAAAATGGGTCTCTGATTTGAGATCATAGGCTGTTTACATTTTGAAGACAGTTAATGAAAATATTTCACCTCAGTTCCTAAAAATAATAAATTAATCGGTACTCTTTGTTCTCAAAGTCTCTAACTCGGCAATTGTCTGAAAACTTTACTTTGAGAGATATTCCCAGGAGGTAATTTAGGTAGAAAAGAACGCATCTTTCTTAGGTAAATGTCTCAAGTCTGTGGGCCTAGCACACCTTGTGGTTGATTGCGATGTATATTTGATATGGACTAACTAGGGCCAGACGATGCTCAGTTATATCTAAGAGTACTGTAGAAACATGCTTATGCACATGTAATTGCTTTGTCTCTATGATTCCAATTTCACTGTTGGAGACTTGATTCTTATTAAAGATGCACGTCTAATCCAGAGGCTTTACAAGTGATCTATAATGTCTGCTCAGGAATTTTTATTTTTATTTTTTATTTATTGATTAATTAACGTGTCTGTAACTTACCTTCCAGATATTTTGAAAACGTTAAAATAAATAGTTCTGCTAGCAATATCAAGTTTTGTACATCCACCCATTCATGATTTTATGTTTGTACATTAGTGAGCTGGGTCTTCTGAGGTGTGCAGTGCAATGCAAGAACTTGCTGGCCTGACACAGACCCTCCTGATCCCCAACATCTTTCCTTCTCTAAGGTAAATTAAGGCTGGGTGTGTTGAGGGTCATGTTATTTTAGATCTGTCAGGTCTGAGTTAATGAATTTTGGAGATTTTGGACGGAATGTAGATTTAAATGCTTAGGGAGCAGTTTAAGGATTATACTGAGGATATCACCACGCCCTGTGACAGAGTCTTTATGACCAGTGTGGAAACAGGTGTCTGAGTGGTGGACCTGCAGGAGCTCCGAGACAGTGAGCATTGGGCATCAGAAACTAGCAATAAAGTACGATCCTGGTGAGCACACTGGCGCTATTCACTCCACCTGTGATGTTAAAGACCAGCCCTGAGCTCCTGAGGCCTGCTACAAGCCAAATAGGTAGCTTGTAGGAAAGCCTGGATTTGTCTTTCTTTCTTTCTTTCTTTCTTTCTTTCTTTCTTTCTTTCTTTCTTTCTTTCTTTCTTTCTTCCTTCCTTCCTTCCTTCCTTTCTCTCTCTCTCTCTCTCTCTCTCTCTCTCTCTCTCTTTCTTTCTTTTCTCTTTTTAAATTGACAATAGACTTTTTTTCTATACAGTATACTCTGATCACAAGTTCTCCTACTCTATCTCTTCACCTTCCCACTTATCCAAGCCTACATCTTCTTCTCTCTCCTTAGAAAGCAAACAAGAACAATGGGAAAACAAACAAACAAGAGTAGAACAAAACAAACAAAAGAATCAAAGAAAAATCACACACACACACACACACAAGCACACACACACACACATGCACGAGAGAACGAGAGAGAGACAGACAAACAGACAGACAGACAGAACATAAAATGCACAACTAAAAAGCATCAGGTATAAGCAAGAGATGAATAAGGTAGAAGAAAAAAATGACAAAACCAAAATCTCTAAAAATATTAGCCATTTACCATTGGGTGTAGCAACTGCCCATAAGTGTAATTTGTATTTCCAGTAAGACTCCACTAATTTTTCCTGTGTGAGCAGTTGTCAGTTAGAGACAGCTTCTGGGTTAGGAATGAGGGCTTATGCCCACTTCCTCTCTCAGTGCTGGGATTCCACCTGGCTTAGATCTGTGAAGGCCATCTGCTGCATCTCTTTGTGAGTTCATTTGTGAACCAACACTGTTGTGTCTAGAAGGCCTTGAGGCCTTGGTGTCTTCAATCCCTACTGGTTCTTACGATCTTAATGCTTCCTCTTTGGCAAAGTTCCTTGAGCTGTAATCTAAGGAGAGGGGTTTGATAGGGAAATCTCACATAGAACACACTGTTGCAAGTTCTCTCACTGCATATTGTCCAGTAATGGGTCTCTGTATTTGTTCTCTTCGACTGCAGATGGAAGCTTTTTCTCTGATGATGTCTGACTATATATATATATACACTTTTACTATAGTATGTTTCCATATGACCCCTAGATGGAACTCTGACTGAGGACTCATTAGGAAGGAAATGGTTTAACTAATTTTCACTTTCAAATCACAATCTTCACTGAGAGAATCAGGACAGAAAGTCAAGCAGGAACCTGAAGCAAGAACCAGTGACAATCACCGCTTTCTGGTTCATTCACCAGTTTATTCATTTATTGTTCTCATTCATTCATTAATAATTTATTTACTTTACATATCAATTGGAGTTTCCCCTCCATGCATGCCTCCCCCCCTTTTCCTCAGAGGAGGGGAGACCTACCATAGATAATAACCCACCTTAGCATATCAACTGAAGTAAGACTGGGAGCATCTTCTTGTTTTAAACCTAGACAAGAGAGCCCGGTTAGGGAAAGGGGATCTAACAGCAGGCAACAGATTTAGAAATAGCTCCTACTCCAGTCGTTAGGGCTCCCACAGGAGGATCAAGCTGTGCATCTGTTATATATGCATAGAGGGACTATGTCCGTCCCATGTTCCCATGTATGCTTGCTGATTGGTGGCTTAGTCTCTGTGAGAGCCCATATACCTAGGTTAGTTCATTCTGTAGCTTTTCTTTGGGGTGTCCTTAACCTCTCTGTCTCTTTCAATCCTTCCTCCCCCTCTTCCATAAGATTCTCAGAGCTCTGCCTAATGTTTGGTTGTGGGTCTCTGCATCTGTTTCCATCAGCTGCTGGTTGAAGCTTCTCAGATGTCTGTTATGCTAGCTCCCTGTCTGCAAATATGAGAATATCACTAATAGTGTCAGGGGTGGGCTCTCTCTTATGGCATGGGATTCAAGTTGGGCCAGAGATTGGTTGGCCATTCCTTCACCTTCTGCTCCCTCTCTATCCCTGCACCTCCTATAAGCAGGGAAATTGTGCGTTGAAGGTTTGTGGCTGGGTTGATATTCCCATCCCTTCATTGGAAGTCTTGCCTGGTTACAAGAGGTGGCAGTTCACTCCTTGAACTTCCTTATGCAGCTCAAGACCTCATGCCTTAGGAATGGTACCACCCACAGTGGACCCTGCTATATCAATTAACAGTCAACGTAATCCCTGGCAAACATGCTCATTGGTCAGTCTGATCTAAGCAAGTCTTCAATGGAGACTGTCTTCCCAGATGACGTTACACTGTGTGAAGTTGACAAGGGAAGCTAATTAGGACAGGCTGTGATCTGAGGCTGATGCTAAACACACAGTTTTTCTTTTGAAGGGAGTACTATCGGTGGCTAGCACTAGTGACACTTTTTTTTCTATAATCCAGATATCTAAAACTACACTTCTTACATTTCTAGGCTCCACTAGACAACATTTTTTTTTTCTAGCAGAGACTATGGCAAAAGGGACTCTTCAGTAGCTGGTTTTCTTGAACAGAAATCACTAGGAGTAGGTGGAGTCCTAAAACCATTTTTAAGTGATGTGGATGTTTTCCCTTGTGTGAAGGAGGATGGACTTGTAGGGGTGCTGTAGTGTTACACTACAGAGGTCAACTTTGTCAGACTGCGTTTATTTACTGAAAGCATGAAAGCCGAGCGAGACCATAGAGATGGCCATGATCTTACAGAGGATTAGATCACAAAGGATCAGGGCTTTAGCCTGCTGTCCAAAACCAATGTTTGGACTAGGATAAAGGAAGCTGCAAAAAGCAGCCTCCCTGCCGTTTTCATTAAGATGTTTATATGGGGTGGGGTCCTGTTGAGATGTTTATCCTGGGTGGGTCTGTGTTTCCTCTCCTTTGAAAATGAAGGCCTGGCTTTAGAGGAGGCCACTACTGTTTGGTTGAAACCACACTTTTCTTCATGTCAATTTTATTTGGCCTCCAGGGGAAACCCATGGCTTCTGCCTCCTTCCTCTTCTCCTCTAGGCTAGTTGTGACACAAGAGGTTTATAGCATAATGTACAATGGAACATGAGTCATGTTTAGACAGGCATTGCCCAGTCGTGCTGAGTTTCAGTTGTCTGCTGCTCTTATACCAGGGGAGAGGAATGGCCTGCGTAGTAGCTGGAATGGTTTGTCTTCATTGTCAACTTGACTGAATGTACGATCACCATGGAAACACACCTCTGCATGTGTCCATGAGGATGTTTTCAGATATGTTTAGCTGAGTTGGAAAGACCCACCCTGCATGTGGGAAGCACCATTGCTGGGCTGAGGTCCCCAGTGGAATAGAAAGGAGAGAGTAAGATGCACACCATTCATCTGCCCCTACTTCCTGGCTGTGGATTCAACGCCAACAGTTGCCTCAAGCTTCTGTTGTCATGACTACCAGGCAGAGATGCACAGGGACTATAATCCACACATGGTGAGCCCTGACAAACTCTTCCTTGAGTTGCTTTTGTCAGGCCTTTTGTCTCACTGAGAAAGAGCAAGTCCTACAGAATCTTGAGTTTCAGGCTAATGAGACACAGTGCCAAGCTTCAGCTTGCTTTTTCCATGTGACGGTAAGTGTGTGTCCTGATTTGCCTTTCCTTCCCACAGTTCCATCTCATTTTTCACAGAGGAAGACCCTATGAGACACCATCTCCATAACTCATGACATGAAAAAGCATCTCAACAAATACTGCCTGGTTTGGGGGACACCAGATATGATGAATGAATCTTGCCTTACAGTAGTTGCTCAGACTGGACTGTAAAAACAAACAGAAAACCAGTGCCATACAACTTGGAAAGGGGAGGGGCTAGACGGCTTAGCAGGTACAGATGCCTGTTACCAAGTGTGACACTGTACTTTAATTCCCACAATCCATGTGCGAAGAAGAGAACCAATTTCAGCAAGTCGTCCTCTGACATCCACTGTACACTGAGATATATACATGTACACCCCTACCAATCACATGCTCACAAAGTAAACAAAATATAAAAAATATGCTAACTTGTAAAAGGAAAACAAGAGAAAATAGTATCTGTGACCCACAGAACTCTAAGATACAGCAACAAGAACGCATGTTGTAAATTCAGAAACAAACCAATGTACTTCTCCTAGATGGCTAAGCTTCGCTCTCTGAAATGTGTCAAGAGAATGAAATCCAGGCTTTGTAAAGGGAGGGAATAGTCACAGAATTCATGCCCAATAGTGTATATGAGTGAACTGATCAGATTTCAACCATAAAACCAACACAGTCAAAATGGATGGGGGATTTGAAGAGACACTGAGGAAAAAGAGGTTCGTGTGGGAAGTTAGCATGGGGAAGTAGCTCCTATCATCAGAACCCCGGGAAAAGCCAGTTATGATGAGGGGAGGAGACACAATATTGGAATGGCTCTGTCCAAACACCTCCAGGCTAGAGGCTCTACCAGGGGAGCCTTGGTGTCAATGGCGTCTTTGGAAGGCAAAGAAGAAAGGGCAGGTCTCTGGAAGGAGACAACATCGCATCTGAAAGTCTGGACTCTGACTGAACTAGTAAAGGTGACTAAAAGAGATGATTTAGTTGCAGATACCCAGCCAACACATGTTTTCTCTGTGCTCCGGAGCATGAGAGTTTGTGAAAAGTTTTGTTCATCTACGAAGTCATGGGGCAAACTCCTCATCTACTTCTTTGGAACTGAAGCTGTACTTGAACTTTCTCCCAGTAAAATTTCCCTATGCTTTATCATCACATAGCAGAATATCTTAAATTTGTGAAGAATCTTCTTTTCATAAAATTAAATTAGGAATGTGAGTGTCAAGCATTGGCCTCAGGGTTTGAGGCAGAGCTGATGGGAAAGCCATGAAGAGGACACAGAAAGTATACCTCTGGCGCATATAGAATTGTAAGGATAGCACAGCTGGTGCTCAGAAAACACTGGAGGCAGCAGAATTATACCTGGGAGGCAAAATGCACACAGGGCCCTGGCAAGAAGAACATCTAAGTACCCCTGGGTCAAACTCTCCAGTTGATGCTGCACTGCAGTGCCTGTTTGTCCTTCGTGGAGCTTCACATCTCCTGGAGTGAAAACCTGTGGACACCATGAGTCCTTACCTCTCCCACCATATCTACTCTCTGGGCTTGTTTCCCATGGAGCAGGATCTGAGACTCAAAAGTGTGCAACCAAAAAACATGAGTTTTTGTGATTATCATTTGCCCTTCTCTTCCCTCCATCCAACCCCACCCTCCCTTATGACCTTTCTTGCTCTTTTCCAAGTTCGTGGCCTCTTTTAAAGTTGATTGTTGTCACACACACACACACACACACACACACACACACACACACACACACACACAGAGAGAGAGAGAGAGAGAGAGAGAGAGAGAGAGAAGAAGAGAGACAGACACAGAAACAAACATAAACATACACAAAGAGACAGAGAGACACCGAGAGAATTCTTGAAACAGTTCACTTCCCACCCAAGCACTAACTAAACTTGACCCTGCTTAGCATCTGAAATTAGACAACATTGGGCATTCCTGTCCGTCTCCTTATGCCTGGGTACCCAATGGGTTGAGTTTCACAGACTGATAAGTGGTGACTGGACATCTCTCAGAAGCCATTGCTGCTGCCATGGGGTTTTCTGTGCCTTTATTGAAGAGAACATTTGAAGTGGTTTGGAGAAGAAGTTGGCCTACTTATCATACACCCCCATATGTTTTGCTTTCTAAGGAGACCATGTGGGTGAGTGATCCTCAAGCAAATGACACAGCAAGTTCAATTCATGTGATGTTTCTATGATTATATGTTTTCAAAGCCCATCTACTACTTATCAATAAACTAGACTTAAAAAAAGCGTTCTGTCAGCTGAAAGTACAAACCAAACTTGTTTTAATGTACAAGGACAATCAAGGATTTTTATGTCAAGACAGCAATTTGCAGGTTTTCTTGCCCACAGCCAGACATCATGAATTTTTGAGCTGAGATTTGCTAAAGAAGAGTAGCACTAGGCTGGTGGGAAATTAAGTCTAATGGGTACCTCCTGTTCCTGGGCAGGGCCAGGAGTGTCCCATAGAGATCAGCTTCCCACCCTCTCACAGCAACCTTTTGAGGAGAGCACTGTGGTCATGCCCACTTCATAGAATGGCTCCATGTTGTCCCTCATCTCTCCCCAACTCTGCTCCCTAACTAGAGTGGGATTCCTTCACAGACTGTAGAGAAGATGGACAGCTCCTCTCCTCTCCTCTCCTCTCCTCTCCTCTCCTCTCCTCCTCTCCCTCTCTCTCTCCTCTCCTCTCCCTCTCCTCTCCTCTTCTCTCCTCTCCTGTTATTGCTGTATCTCCTCTCCTCTCCTGCTATTGCTGTATCTCCTCTCCTCTCCTGCTATTGCTGTATATATCTCTCTATTCTGTCTGCTATTTATTTATTTATTATCTATTTTCATATCATCATTATCTATAATCTATCATCTATTTATCTATCATCTATCTATCTATCTAATCTATCTGTTTGTCTAGCGATCTATGTATCTCTCTATCATCTATCTATCTTCATATCATCATTATAATCTATTAATCAATCATCTATCTATTTATGTATCTATCACTATCCATCTTCATATAATCATCATCTATCTATCTATAAACTATTATCTACATATTATCTATTTATCTATCATCTATCATCTACCTTTATATATATTTATGTATCTTCTCCCAAGTCTCTATCATCTATCAGTATCATCTAACTTTCTCTTATCTATCTACCATCTTTCTACTGATTATTTACCTGCCAGCGATTGCTCTCATCTCCCTAACTTTACTCTATTACTCATCTAGGCATTTGTTTAACCAGTGCTACGTCACGAGGAAAGAAGATCATTTGCCATCCAGGTGGAACAATGTCCCTTAGGCTCCTGAAAGGGAAAATCCTCTGCAATTATGAGCCAAGAAATACAGAAGAAAAACAAACATCCAAGCATTCTCTGTGAACCCTGTTCTCCAGACATGGCTTGTTAGCCTAGTGTTACAGAGCTCGGAGTCAGACAAGCACACAGACAGTGTTTATACTATTCGACAGGATGAAAGAGGTCTGTGACATTTACAACCCAGATGGATATTTAGTGCTGATCTATAAATATCACACCAGTCATCACACCCATTTGTCACTCATCTGGACAATTGCTGAAGCTTGTCACGAGTATTTTAGCATGCAGAGCCTGAGAAAAAGTCTCCGAGATGTGGGAATCTGTGTGAGAGACAGAGAAGAGAAGCAAGAATCTACCACAAAGGCACTTGCAGGGTTCTTGGGCAACAGTGTGTGCAGTATTTCCCCTGGAGATGCTGAAGACAACTTTAAAATAAAGCTTGGGAAACACTGAGAGCTCCTGTCCTATCCTGTGCCAAGGAAGCCCAGGACATTGCCATAGGTGCTGAGTTCAGTTTAGTTCCCATGTCCTCAAAACCTCCTCCTTGCTCCATTGTCCTCACCCCAAGTTCTAAGGTTTTCCAGTCTTCAGAACCCTGGGCCTCCAGCAAAAGCTCCAAGTTTCCTTACCCTGCCTTCCATTTCGCTTTGCCTCTTTAGCTCCCCTCTTGGATACGTGAGTTGAACTGTTCAGTGTCCTTTTCTTAATTGCTCTTGATATGTTTCCCCCAGCTGCAATTTGGTAATGTTGAGGTTGTATGTGAACCCCCTCCCCCAAGGTTCCCCTAACAAACCCGCAGTAGACCTCTCTGGACTTCAGAGCTACCAAGGTAGGGTCAGACTTAAAGGAGACTGAGGGGCAGGCACTCTGCGTCCTCAGTCCTGGAGCCCACCTGTTTTGCACAGTGATGTTCACATGCTGTACTTTTTGTATGTGCCTGTGCAGCCTCAAAGCTGTGTGTGCAAATTTGTGTGAGTGTGCACGCACGCATCAGTACATGTGTGTCTGAGTTTATATTTCTACAGGAAAAGCAGTCAAATAGGGTTAGGGGGTAGTCAATGACCTCAATGTATCAGGATTAAGTCTTTAGAGGCCTCAACTTCTGGTCACATTCTGAGATACACGTGAGTTACAGAGGATGTGATACACCTGTAACAATTTAAGATCCAGCCTAGAGAAAAATGGAGTAAAATGGGGCTGGTGTTGGGTAAGGACTGAATACAGAAAACATGGGAGCATATGGGGAAATTGTCATGACGAATGTCAACTTCATACATGTATTCTAAAAGATAAAGTGTTTACGAGTCTGTGAAAGTGAGAGCATAGAAACAGACGGAGATGAATTGTGAGTGTGGGGTTGGAGAGATGGGTATATGTGAGTATTGTAGGAGTTATGTGGTGTGTGTGTGTGTGTGTGTGTGTGTGTTCTGGGCATGTACTGTAAATACATAACTCACAGACTGATGGGTACAGTGGAGTCATACTGTCTAGGAGACCTACTGAACTGGGATGAAGATGCATTTGAACAGCTGAGGTCTTTTCCAGTAGAAAGCTATTCACATGTCACTTGTATATTTTTATGGAGATAAATATAGTAATGAATACTTCCAGCCAGAAGTTTTAGGGCTAATTATAGGAAAGTAAATGCCAAGAGGATTGGGAAAGGGCAGGGCTCAGGTGTTTTGATTGAGTGCAGGGTCTCAGTGTCAAGTTCAGCCTTCATACTCTCTCCATAAGATGCTCCTTTGGGAGCCTTCAAATATTCAAATATTCAAATCCACAACCTTGAAAAGTTTCTTCGATTTCCCAGATGGGTTTCAAATCTACCTAGTGGAGAACTGCATGTAAGCGAGGGGCTTTGCTCCTGCTGTTGCTGAAGAGTGTCTCTGAGCTCTCCAGGAGCAAACATAATCACCATGGAGGCTTTTGCTTCAGCAAAACAATCCTTCCAAACACCTCCACAGCTGACCATGATTTAGGGGTACACAAAAGAGACATCAAGTAGTCTTCTGTGTTCTCCTCCATCATCAGGGAATGGTTCTATAATCACCCTGAGCTCTGCTTTTACCCCATCTACCTAGACCAGGGATAGAAAACAGAAAGAAGAAATTTGGTTCCCCCAGACTCCTGTTGAATTAGCATTACATGTTGTCTTCACTGTGGGGACTTAAGAAACTTTACATGTCTCAATTATATAATTATGTAACAGGAGGACCCATTATAAGTATGGATGGCACCAGTCCCTGGGGTTAACTCACATCATGTGACCAAATTTTCAAGCTCTTGTTGCCCTCACTTCACCATCATGACAGACTGCCCTCAAACTGTGAACCCGAATCACTCTCTCTTAACTCTAGTTGTTTTTTGTCAGGTGTGTTGTTGCAATAGAACACATGACTAATATAACACAGGTTCCTTCTGAAAACTGAATTTATAGACACATGTACAAAATGATCCCATAACTAAGGCTTAGGAAATACTCTTTAAGAGGGGACTGAAATACCGTAAGTGCCAGAGATTCAGGGAGTTTGCTGTAAAACGGTGTCTCCTAGTCATCTCAGAATCTACACCCATAAATTCTCACCAACATGACTCCCCAAACATGAAGGGAACAAGGACAACACACAAGGACTTGAGGTGAATGGAGAAAAGTCCATTAGGCCTCAACCCTACACATTGAACTATAGGCAACCAAGGAAAACTGGGTATGGGAACGATTATAGTCTTCAGGGAAGAGCATACCAATTGGCTATTTAGTGCCAAACAGTAAGCCCAGAAAACATAATATAAGTAACATTATGTGGATGATGTTATATTTATGGATATATGTATATACATATATGCATGTAATAACAAAAAAAATGTCATGCATTTGAAAGAGAGCAAGAAGGGTAACATGGGAGGAAAGGGAAGGGGGACATGTAGTTATAAAATTATATGTATATTCATATATTATATATCTCTAAGTGCATTACTACAGCCTGCTCAGTCTGTATCACATTACTTGTAACTAAATTTATTTTATTTTTTTTTTTTTTGGTTCTTTTTTTTTCGGAGCTGGGGACCGAACCCAGGGCCTTGCGCTTCCTAGGTAAGCGCTCTACCACTGAGCTAAATCCCCAGCCCCGTACATTACTTGTATGTAATCTTTTCATAGGCTGACCAATTGGTATGCTCTTCTCTGGGCAAGGCTATTTCTTCTGCTCGCAGCATTTCTTAGTTGCCTGCAGTTCTTTGTCTGGCGTTGAGGCTTTGTGCACTTTCCCAGTCCATGTTGACACGTTTGTTTTTGTCTTTGTTCAGTTATATTTAAGCAGTCATGCAGGTCAGACTTTATATGTGTAGCTTCTGACACTCCTAGGAGACACAATCTCACAGCAAATTCTCTGATCCTCTGGCTCCTAGAATCTTTACCTTTAAACATATGGAATCTCCATGAATGCTTCATACAATGCTTCATTTCATCTACCTTGAAGAGAGAGGAACATTGGTGATCATCTCCAGGGGCCTTTTGCCGGAGGTGTCTCTAATTCCTGAACTCTGTCCCTGAAGATGAGAAAATTTGAATAATTTGTTCCTTTGAGAACTACTATTTCTTTTCCACCCTTTCTCAGTGATCTTGTAAACAGATACCTGACATGATAGAGTCAAAAGGAGCTTAAGGTCACCAGATCCCATAGGAGCCATGGTGGACAGCCCATAGCTTTGCAAAGAAATCTGTTGGAGCAGAACCTTCAACTACTGTGCTGATGGACTCAGTTCCTAATACAATATGGTGAACCTAATCTCATTCTAAAGTGAAAAAGTGGATGACAAATAGTTTCCATGTGATTAACTCAAATGACCTAAATGTTGCCATGCTTCTGGATAGCCAGGCTGACTGGTGGTGAATTCTATGACTGTTTATTAGTACACGTGTGTTATAAATTAGTGAATGGCTTCCCTCACATCTAAGATGTCATGATCTTTGACTGTTTCCATGACTACAACTCACACGGATGTCTTAATTCTTTGGGTTGCCCAAAAGTAGTCATTTATACTCCATAATTCTGTAGACTAGAAAATCCCCATTCAATGTTTCAGCACATTTGCTACTTGAGTATATCGGGACTTTTGTGACCTGCCAGCAATGTAAATAATGACATGGAATCTTATTAATATTTAAAACTTAGGCCTTTAGCTTGGGCTACTTGTCTATTCTAACCTGACTAATTTTGGTCAATGTCCCATCATGCTGCCAGGTCAACATCTCTGTACCTTCTGCCCACCTCTGACTACTGCTGGTGAATATCTGTCTCTTATTTCTTCTTCCAGACACCCTATCTCTGGCCAGAAGTGTTGCCATTAGTCTCATATTGAGACTAATACTAAGATCCATCTAGTGCCTAGCTCTCTGCCAGTATAGCTATCAACAGTGAACAATACAGAGACATAGCCTCACCTGCATCCCAATAGGTGAGAATTTGGTCTCCTGGGTTTTCTTTCTACATCCTCACATGGCACCACAGATGAACAGCTCTCTTTTGTGTCTCTTATAAGAAAATTAATTACATCATGAAATTCCACCCCTATAACCTCCTGGAGGTTCTGAGACCCAACTGTCACTCTGTGGATTTGGATTCAATATGAATTCAGGAGGACAGTCAAGCTCTCACATAAAGCCCTTGTTTGACCTGCACAGGGTTTGGTACCCTGAAGATATTTTTTGAGTAGCTTCATCTGAGTGTTGCCTGATCCAACTTATCTATCTTTACAACAGCCAATTCCATCCACTCTGCTCACTTTGTGCACTTAAAATCTCACTGGTTCCTACAGGTAGTTGAATGTGAGACTCAGCTTCAAGGCCTCCAAAATGGTCATCTTCATGGCTTCAAGCAATACAGGCATGATTCATAAATCATCCTTGTTGGGGAAGAAGATCACTTGCTGATCTTTGATGAATGGTAGATGACCCTTAAACTTGGTATAGGTTAGGTAAGGATAAATAGCAGTTTATCGTCTTTCTATTGCTACGAATGTTATCTGTGTTCACTTGGAAAATCAAACTTTACTAAAACAAGAGGCTCTTGAAGGTGGAAGAGATGGTAGAAAACATCTAAACTCCTGATATTGATTTTAAGAGAACAGATGAAAGAAGAGAAGCAGGGAATAGGGAGGAAATGCTGGTCTGAGCCTTTGTGTTGTAACCTTCCTAGTCCTAGAAGGCAGTGTTTTCTTTTCCAGAAAAGACCCCCACCTCCATTTTCTAGAACTAGACTGAGATCTGATTGGATATAAGTGAAATGTATGCAAATGAGGCAGCTCTGTTCCTTGTGATTGGATGAGACTGCAATATATACAAATCTGCAGGCACGCCCCTTCATAAGCCTGGATGAGAAACTGGCTCTGTCAACTGAATACCAAGGTAGAGCTGAGCAATATATGATGGCACATATGTACATTACATGCCAAGTTGTTTAGTATCACGATATATACATATTTATGGCTGACCTCTAGAAATTTGTAAATTATCTGTGAGCTAACCCCGCTCTCTCTCTCTCTCTCTCTCTCTCTCTCTCTCTCTCTCTCTCAGTAGTTCATCTTCTAGGGTTGGAGCCTTGTGAACTTTCCTTATCCACACTGGCATATCAACCTTACCAGGACCCGGGATGGTGCTGCCCACATTAAGGGATATTCTTTCTGACTTAGTCAATATACCTTAGAAACACTCTAGCTGACATACACATGGTGAGCCTCACACAGTAATGCCCTAGGAACACTTAACCCAATGACTTAGATAACAGAAGTTAACTATGACTTTATCTATAGTCAGGGTTAGTTCAGAGATGGAGGCCTTTTTCCTGAAGGAATGAGGGAAACTTAGTTTTCCAATTTGTAGAATGCATTCTAGAGAGCAAATGCCATGTAAACTGAGGATTGGGTGTGGGATGATGGTTTCTGTCTTCCTGTGACACAAAGGCATGCAGCAGTGACTGGGTTTAGTGATCCTGAGAAGCACAGCTATTGCGCACCACACTCAGAAAGTGGCAGTCACATTAGAGGCCACAGGCACAGCAGCATTGTGACTAGACAATGAAAGAGCTTCACTGAGATAGCTGTTAGAGGGCATGGGGGCTTGGAGTGGGGCCTGCACTACCACAGCCGATAACCATGTTCAATGAAATTATACCATGTTTGCCCAAGGACCTCATGACATCAGCACTCTGTAAAGGAAGAACAATGCAAAACCGACAAAGTCCCACAAACATACAAGCAACTACGTCCCATGAGCCTTAAACACTGATCCTCTCCTGGTCAGAGGCCAGCTTCTTCAAGAGAGAGGGAGATGAAGTCATTCAATTCTTTCCCCTCCCCCTTGGACACTGAGGATCACTTGGGACTCATCTATTGCGCAGGAGGATTAAACGCTTATCAGAAAGCAAGTGTGCTTCAAATGACCTCTTTTTAGGCAGTGTCTTCTTAGATAAGACAGGCAAAGCTCGAGCAGGTGAAAGTGGAAAACAAAACAAAAACAAAACAACTCTAATGCCCCAGACCCTATCAGACTTCATTTTTGCTGTCTAAAGGATGCCATCAGGACAGTAGGGAAATAATGCCAGAAAAGAAGAAAAAACTTCAAATGTTCAATAAGGGCAATCATGCCCACAATATAAAGAACATTTGTTATTCAGCAGCGCAAACAGTTTCTCAGAGACAATAAAGAAAACAACACCTCATTTGCATGTATCCAAGATGTTCAGTAGATTAGTTATTAGAGAAAAGCAAACCGAAACTGAGATGGGATGTTTTATTGAATCCTGTTTTGTCATATTTAGTTGATGTTTCTTGCTCTTCTCTAAAGGGAAATGGAGGGGGAGTGGATCTGGAAGGGAGGGGAGATGGTCGGGACTGTGGAGGAGTCGAGGGAGGGGAAACTATGGTCAGGATTTATTGTGTGAGAGAAGAATCTATTTTCAATAAATAATTATAAGTGATAAATAGAATAATATGTGCTACCTCTTTGCACATATTAGATACCTACAGCCAGGAGAACCAAATTGCTAACCACAGGTTAAGATGTTGAAAAGAGGAGAAGAATGCCAAGGAGAGGTTAAGCTGTAGAAAATTGACCCTTACACATTGCTGGCTTATAGGAGAAACAGGTTAGCTGCATGGTAAACAGGCTCTTAAAACACTGCTGGCCCATGGGAGAAACAGTGTAGCTGTCTGGAGAGCTAAGTATGCCTCCCCAAGTTAAACAGAGTTACCACAGCACCCACTATACTCCTAGTTACAACCCAGAAAGAAACAAAGAGGCATGCTCAGCCAAACACTCACATAGGACTCTTCATAGCACATTGTTTCCAACAGCCAAGGCACAAGGACAACCCCAGGATGAGTGGATAAACAAAGTGTCTACTTTCATCAGCTGGGAGAAGAAAAAGTTCACCCTACTCACTGCACAACGGGGAGAGGTCATAGACGATGACCGCATTGTAGATGAGTTTGCTTATGCGACATGCTAATGTAGGCAAAATCAGAAAGGCAGAAGGTCAATCAGTGGTTGCCAGAGGCTGAGAGGCTGAGTGCTATAGGATGGAGTTTCTTTGTGGGGAGATGGAATTGTTCTGGAATTGGGTGACGAAGAGAACTGTGGATATAGTAAAACAGCCTTGGAGGCATGTAACTGTGTTATGTCTTAATTTTAAAGAAAACAGAGAGGGAGAAGGCCTCAGAGAGTTTTGTAAATGGGCTGGTAAGAACTACATAAAAGAAACAGAGCTGTGAATCATCATCAGAGAGAACGTTATCAGTTTCATTTTTATGTTAATTGTTTTGTGAGAATTTTGTACATGACTTCTATATTTACATCATTTTTTTATTCATTTAGCTATGAAGCCTGAAAGTCCGTGCAATGACCAACACAGCAAGATATTCTCAAGGGAGTAATAGCGGCACTTGAACCTTAGAGGTAACCAACTGCTCTTTCTTTCTTTGATATTTTTGGTTTTTAAATGTTTGAGTGTTTGCCTGTAAGTCTGTGTACCACCCGCATCCAGTGCCTATGGAGGCCACCAGAGAGAATCAGATACTCAGAACTGGAGTTACAAATGACACCCTCCTCTTGGAGGCTGGGAATTGAGCCCCAATCCTTTAGAAGAGCAATCGGTGCTCTTAACCACAGAAAACCATCTCTCCATCCTCAGCCCATCAATTGGTAATGTTGCTTAGTTTTCAGATAATTACTTTTTCTCCAGATAAATTCCTTATCGGTTTTAGGGGCTGGATACATGGGTAGTACTCATCAGTCATAGGTCGTTTGTTTCTGTCCCTTCAGTCCTGGGCCATCCTCTTCTGGTCTCTAAGAACGCACACATGTTGCAGAAAAGATGGCAGAAGAGACAAAGCACAAAGCTGTAAGGATTCATCTGTGATTGATTTACATACACTTAGAGAATCCATTATGAGGAGAAGTCAGGGAAGGGTGATCTGTAGCCTTGTGGGAATGTGAAGGGTCCCATGCCGTGTGAAGGCAGAGTAATTTCGAGATGAGTCATGTTAACAGGAAACAAATGCATGTAAGATCCCACCAATGGAGGTGGCTAGAGCAGGGCCTGGTGGGACAGAACTCAGGGTGTGAGTGGGCAGGCTGGGAAACTATGGTAATGTTTATCCTCATCTGTCCGCATTTCCTCGTTGCTAATTGTAGTCTTCTTGCTACACAATCACAGCGAATTTAGCCTGCGTGGGTTGGTAGAGGAATTGCTGGCCTCAGTTGTGTAGATTTGAGATTCATTCCTGCCTCTATATCCCTTCCTTATCAAGGACTTGGTTCTCTGGGGACCCACTCAATTCTCCTCTGACCTCAGACCCTTCTCTGAGAGAGAGAAATGCCAAAATGGAGATGCTCGGCTCCTCGGGCTTCTCCTTGAGCAGTTGATAACTGCTCTGTTAAGTTGGAGGCTGTGAACAATTTATGTCTCACCATGAAATACAGCAATCAACACCGAAAGGGCCATGCTTCAGACAGGGCTTAATGGTGTTTTTATGATTAAAAGGAAACATGATGGTAGATTTGCTTGTGAGCTCTAGAGGGGACCCCGAGAAGTGCCCAGAGAACCCCCCTTTCCCTTCAGAGAACCTAGGGGACAATTAGTTTTTTTCTGGGTCTTTCGGAGGGTGGGTAGGCATCGGTCCTGAGCTCTGTAAGCATTGCTGTGGTTACTGAGACCTGTGGACCGCAGAGGTACAAGGACAGGCTGCTGTGCATCTTCTCAGCTACCACCACGCATGCCCAGCTCTGCTGATCACCGTCCCAGCCACTTCCACATCGCACCTTCGCAGCTCTGACTCGGGCAGGAGATCCTGCAGGGAACTGACCTGTCTGTTGAGAGGGTAATCCCTGAGCTGACTAAAGACTCATGAAATCATGTATGTGGCTGACCCTCTATCCAGGCTAGGTCGTTACACACAATGCTGTTAATGAATATTCATAGGTTTTTCAGTGAATGTGTTTTCAGTTTCCTTGAGCTCATACATAAAAGTTCCATTGCTGTGTCATGTGATGAATCTGTTGCACTTTTTGAGGATCTGCCAAGCTGCTTTCCTCAGGGGCTACAGCGTTTTGCATTCTTAATACTTGGCACTTAAGGACTCTGTGATAAACTTGTTATTGTAACTCTGCTCCTGGGTGTGAAGGGCCGGCTCACTGCGGTTCCCCGAAGGTTGCTAACTAACACTTGCCAACTCTTTATCTTCTTGTTGACCATTTGTAGATCTTTGGGAAAACACTTCAGATTTTTTTTTTCCTGGTGGCTTTTTATTTTGTTCTGTTTTGTTTCAATTTCAGCTATTTCCCCTTGTGTGGTTATTTTAAAATTTTTTATACATTTCTAGATAGTAGACCTGGTCTTCATCTTTGGGGGCACCATTACATTATATTTTGACTTCAGATGTTGGTGGGACAGAGTAAATGCATTAAGTTGGAAATCTTATTAAACTAAAAGGCACACTTCATGCATCTAGCCACAGGAACATCATGTTTAGGCTAGGCCGTATCCTATGTACTCTGTACACTTTAACGCACAGAGAGAGTATGGTCTGTGGCCCACAGAGAGGTCATATATCATGAATCCTGCATTCTACACATTATGATGCAGTGCTGCATGGCTCATGTAGTTAGTGACAAAACAAAAGGAAGCCAGGGCAAACGTCACACGAGTCACCATAAAGTTGAAGACATTTGCAGGGTCGTTGTGATGCAGCTGTCACTTCTACCTTAGACTGAGAAATGCACAAACCACAGCGTCGGTGTCGATGTTACTGTTCTGGCACCCGAGAAATTTGAGTGTTCATGACTCTGAGACCAGAGCTGTCCCAGCGCACAGTTACTAGGCATCTGAGGGTTTATTGTCTCAAGAGCTTTGCATAGTAGTACAGGGCAAAAGGGAGGAAAATAGAGAAAAGGGGGAATCAGATGAGGCTCCAAAGAGGCTTTTGGAATGAAAAGCTTCATACATTTTGACCCTAGAACCACAGATTTCATGGCCTGATTCTCAGAGAACTGTAGAGCCGAAAGGAATGTGTCCTTGCTTGTGACCTGAGAGCATCCAGAAAGAATGTGTTCTGACTCATCAGAGTGTGACCCGTGGGGAAAGAGTTATTTGCACATGGGGGAATATGCATGTCCCTGGGACAGGGGGCTTGCCTGTCAATCCCTGTGCGAAGGAAGCCTGCACACCCACCATCTCCCATTACGCCCACTGCTCAGAGCATCCTTGGCTTGCAGGATGCCATGGGAGGCAGACAAAAGTCACTGCAGTGGTGATGAGTCTCTTTATCTGAACTAGGAGAGGAGGGGGAGACTCCAGGGGACCTGAGGTATGTGCCTGAGGAATTTTTGTTGTTGTTGTTGTTGCTGTTTTTTATTTTTGTTCTTTTTAAGCGGCAGTTAATCACTCATGAGTGCCAGAAGTCTTAGCACTAGCAATATTTGGCATTTTAAAGAACATATCCTTCCATGCCCTTTTGTGTATTTAATGTATTACTGTCCCAAAGGAAGCTAGAGCTGGTATACCAGCTTCCAGGCATACACTCTCACTCGCCATGGCTCTGTTTGCATAGATATAGGCCCTGTAAGCACTCTTTTATCATACACTCCTATTACCAAAGAAATCAATGTTTACCCATATCCATTCATTTACTCTTCAATAACTCCCAATGTTTACCCCCAAACTAATAGACAGCAAATCACAGCTTTGTATGGTAATCTTTTTTCTTCCATTCTGTGTATTGGCATGTTTATGATGGTCATGCATATTTTGTGATATTTTTTAACCTTTCATTTTTGGGAGCTAGTTTCCTAAAAGACCCAGAATATGAGATACAGAGACCAAATCATCACTGTTATGGTGCTGCGACTTCTTTCTGTGCAGTACTAGAGCTCAAACTCATTAGCCTTGTGCATACCAACCTATTTCTTCATCTGAACACTTCAGCCCAGTGCTGTCTGAGCACTCCAGCCCAGGGCTCCATTTGAGCACTCAGGCCCAGTGCTCTATCTGAACATTCCATCCCAGTGCTCCATTGGAGCACTCCAAAGTAATGCTCCATCTGAATTCCCTATTAGCTCCAGCGACTCCTTCTTGAGTCCCTGCTTCTTCTGGCCTTGGTCTTTGGGACTGGACCTTCTAGCATTTTCTATTTCCTTTCAGTTATTGCAGAAGCAGTTACTGCATTCCAAGCAGTGAGGCTTAAATGAGACCTAAACAAAAGTTGCTCACATTTTGCCCACACTCTGAAAGACACAGGTGTTTACACAGCACAGCTGTCATGTATTTCCAAGGGCCAAACCTCCTGAGACTGTATGCTAAGGTGAGAGACGCTGTGTCCTCATTTAAGGCGAGTACAGTTCTGATGTCCTAACAATGAGTCCAGTCAGCAGTATGGACACCAGACTGGAGATTCGAACCAGGTATAAGTGGAAAGAGCGTATGGGATTCAGGGTGGTGGGAAGAGGGAAGGTTGTGTCAGGTGTGGATCAGACAGCTGGGATTTGACTGGGAGGGACACGGGACTAGATATACTCAGACTTGCCTCTGGGCTGAGTCAGGGCTCTGCACATCTCAGGAAGAATTACAAGGAGGGGATGGGGTGAGAATTCCTGAGGCTAGAGACCCAGAGGGGAGCAATGGCTTGTGGAAGCAGCTGAGAAGGTTCAGGAAAGCTGAGCTGAGAAGGACATGCAACAGAGCAAATGAGGAGAGAGCCTTAGAGAAGCCATACAGGGTCAGAACAAGTCTTCCGGTTTTCTAGATCCAGGTCCCAATACTGGCATGTGCTCAGCAAATGAGCCTCTGTGGACCAGAGAACGCCATTTTTTCAGGTATCCTTTGCCTTATTTCTTTATTCATTTTGGAGACAGGGTCTGAGTCTGGCTGTCCAGTGAGCCCAGGGACCTGGCTGTCTCTATCTTTCCAGTGCTGGGATTAAAAGCATATGCACCACATTCAGCTTCCATTCCGCAGGGCTCTGGTTATCGAGCTCAGGGTCTTCTGTTTCCCTGGCACGCACTTCCCTGACTGAGCTACATCCTCAGGCCTAGGTCCTGACTTTCCACAGCTGCAAGGAGGGAACTTCACTGAGACTGTTGGGTGTGTGGAAACACTGATTCAAAAGTGATGTCTGAGTTGGTGACTTCTGAGAAAATGACCTCTTAACTGTGTAGCAGAGGGATGTGTCAAAAGCACACAGATGAATGATGTCAGTATTAGGAGTCCCTGCCACTGGCCAGGGACCGTGGTATGATGAGATGTACATGTGCCAGGAATGTCTTCATATGACATCCCCAGTGACAGTGACATTGAAAGTGTACTGAGCTCTGAGCACTTGCTTTCAGCCCGTTCACACTGTTTTGTTCTGTTTTATAGTTTTTGGAACAGCATGTCTCTATGTAGCCTTGGTCGTTCTGGATGGCACTATATAGACCAGGCTGGCCCCAATGAGACTTCCAGAAATGAATGGCAATTCTAAGGATCTTAACCTCTATATTGATACAAATCCCCTGCAACATTGTAAACTTTATATGCTATGTCCTCTTCTCTTCACTTAAATTCACCCAGATGATTGGGGTACTGAATACACAGTACTCATTTCAGGGGAAAATGAAAGAAATAACAAAATAATTCTTCAAGTGGGTCAGAGAGAAAAGGAGATACACCAAGCTGTAGGTGGCTCTGACAGAAGAACGGACGTTTCTGTTGGCCCAAAGGCTTAAGGTTCAGGTGTCTTCAGGGATGTGTCCAGGCAAGTGCTCTATTCCTGGCTTGCAGATGCAACCTCTGTTTGTGTTCTCACATGATCTTTCCTCTGCTTGCAGAAGAGGGGCTGACTGTTCACTATGAGAACAGTGGTCCTGTCTCCTTAGGCTCCCACCCTCATGACCTCACTGGACTTCACTGAAGTCATTTTAAACCCTGTGTTCAAAAGCAGCCACACTGGAGCTTAGGGTGGACTTAGGGCACACACAGGATTCCATGCAGAGCACATATGGGGAGACGAGATCTTAGGTTTCCTAGGGTCATGGAAGCAAGAGTGTCAAGGACACTGAAAGACACAACACATACAAGAACAATCACAGTCACTTCAAAGTGAGGGAGGACAGTGAAATTGAACAAGTACTCCATCCATTTCCTCTTAGTGACATGCTTTCAGGATAATGAGGGAGGTTTGGATGTGCCCCAGCTACTGAAGAAACTAGAATGGTGTGACCTCATTTGTATTGGTAGAAGCTTCCTCCAGGGAGGACAGCTTTGTGATAGCCAGAGCCTCTAAAGAAGACTTGCAGTTTAGCATCAGTGAGAATTGGCAGCTACTAGTACCTCTTGGTACAGAGTTACATGGAGAAATAAGCCAGAGGAAGTAATCCTTCTGGGTTTCATAGAGACATACATGGTATGCTTTTCATGGCCCTGAAAAGAGGGTGGTGGGGACCAGAGGTAAAAGCACAGCAGTCAGAGTTAGTGGATCTTCTGGACACCAGGCTAGTCTGACTGCCTAGGGAACACAGAAGGGTCCAGCTCTCTTTACCCTCTTAGCCACAGGGCAAGCATGATGATTCACTAAGATTAGCATTCGTCATTTGCATATCCACAGTTGATTCTTTGTGGGTCTTAGTCCCCAGACCAGAGGAGTCAGCTTGGGCCTGCTGTCAAAAACACAGCAGCAGAGGAAGAGATCTCCATCACTGTGAGTCTAGCTCAATGCTATCACCTGGCGGGTGCTTCACTCATGCACACAGACCCTCGGGAAGACTGACTGCTTTCACATCCAGTCCAGAGACAAATGAACATGGGCAAGGCTGCTTGTGGGGGACACTGTTAGAAGTATCTCAGTCTACATATGCATCTCTACCTCAAGTAGCCAGGTACCGCTGGACTCTATGTACTGACATCTTTCTGCTCTGCCTGTGACCTAGAGTCTGGGCTTGGGCATAAGGATTTCAGCAGTCATAAACAAAATGATGCCCGAAAACCCCCCTGAATATTTTCATATTTTGTTTCTAATTCAAAGCAACGCTTTTCCACCACCTACCTAGTGAGCGAAGTTCTGATTTCAAGACTGCTTTATGTCATTAAGAGTTGCTCAGAGGTAAAAAAAAAAGCACCTGACACTCTTCTAGAAGACCCAGGTTTGATTCTCAACACCCAGATGGCTGTTCATAACTGTCTGTAACTCTTGTTTTAGGAGTTCTGCGCCTTTCTCCAGTCTACACAAGCATTGAACACACATGGTGCATAGACATAAATGCTAGCAAAATACTGTAAAATAACTTTAAAAAAATTGACTCAATGTAGTCAGTAAAACAGAAAGGCTAGCATCTTAGAATGTTTGAGAAGCCACGGGGGTTGAATTCATTTGTTTTATAGACAATGAAACAGGTAGAGAGTTGAGGCTAATGTACCACCCCTGCTACAGCACAGATCCTAGGGCAGGGCTCTGGCTGACATAGTAGGGGACCTTGTACAGAGGAAGTGTGCTCAGGGCCTTATACTGCTTTATCACTCCCTCTCAGGGCCAGAGCATTAGGCAGCGTGCACTGCCAATGACGTCAGAGGACGTACTGCTGCACTCCTTCCCTGCCTCAGAGACATCATGCATTGCTTTAGCCAGTGGGCCATGCACTCAAGTTGCAATATGCCCATTCAGGGCAGAAGACCAGAGAAAGCTAGCATGCCCAGTAGCCTCTTCCTCTGTCTCTTGGGCTGATGGAGCAATATGTCCTTGTTGGAAGCTGTACAAAACAGCCCATAAGGCCTGTGCAGTCCACATCTGAAATGGCCAATGTAAAGGTTGTCATCACTGTGGTAATGAAAGGGCAGGGGTGCAGCGATGGTATGGTGGCTCAACAAGATACTTATTAAGGGACACATCCATGTGGCTGGGGTGCCATCTACATACTGCGGTGTTCGTTCACACTTCGGCAACTACTTTAGAACTCGGTGGTTGGATAAACACAGCAATGCTGGTTGCATACGGGCACGGGTGAGGATCTGAGATGACTTGCATCCTTTTGAACACACTTGGGATGTGTGTAGCACTAGCCTGTTGCAGCTTCTTGGTGTGCACGTCTTGAGCAGCCATGCAGATGAACTCTTCATCTTTGGTGATGCACAGAAGGGGGTGAGTTCCCATGGTCACTTCTGGCCAGGTGAAGACAACCAGTATGTGATAAGGACAAGATAAGCCATGGTCTTAACTGCAGAAGACAGGGAGCCATGCTAGGCAGACAGATATTGCGTAGGTAAGCCCTGTGCTGCCCCCACCCAGACATGTGCATGCAATGTGTCTTCTCATAATCTCGAGGGGATTCCACTTGGTAATGTGAAATATGTGTTCATCCAAGGGTTAACCCAGACACACATGCAAAACTATCCAATCTGGATGCTAGCAAGAAGGACTAACCAAAGAGTTAAGAAGACCCTGAGGGCTTTTAGTCGAAGATAACTAAAATCAGTTGATAAGAGAAGAATTGACTTCAAATATACCCATATCACTTAATTATCAGTTTTGTATAGTTGAACATATATGTAGAAATGTTTGCTCTACAATTTGTTGTTGGTCCTCTGGTTCAGCTTACCTGAGTGATATTCCTACTTGGAAGGACAATGCTGTCTTTCTCCCTAACAGTCCACAGGTTCCTTTAAGGAAGGAGTCATGACTTGTGTATGTATGGAATCCATGAAAGGAAACCAGTAATTCAAGATGGCAGTGCTGTCCAGAGAAACTGAACCAGTGGGATTGGGTGGTAGGATGAATACATGGAAAGATACATATGCAGATATAGGCATATGGAGAGATGCAGATATAGATACATAGGCAGAATGTTAGAAATGTACAGGCAGAGATAGATCAATAGATAGATAGATGGATAGATAAATGAAAAATAGATGATAGATATAAACAGAGATAGAGATAGATAAGAGATAGATATTGATGTGTAGATATAGATGATAGATAAAAGATGAATAGGTGATAGATAAATAAATAGATGATATCTAGCTAGTTATATGGATCAATGACAAATATAATCTACACAAAGAGACTGACAGATGATTGATAGATAAACAGAAGAGAACTTATTAGAAGGACTGGATGGCAAGGCTTTGGAGGCTCACAGCCCCATGGTCCCAAACCAGAAGGATCAGAGCAGCTTGCTACTCTTTAGCTCAGAGCGGGTGCCGCGGGCTTAGAGCTACTGTTTGGTCTTAGCGTCTGACCACTTCAGAACACAGGTCAGAGAAAATGAGTGTCCTGGCTGAAGTAAGAGAAGCAGTTTGGATTCCATCTGCTTTTGAGGAGACTGGGAGGGTTATGGACCTTCAATGTATTGGATGGTGCTGCCCACACGACTGAGGGTAGTGTTTACTAAGTTTACGAATCCCAAAGCCAATCTTTCCATAGATGGCATCATAGCATCTAGAAATACTGCTGTATCACCAGTCTGGGCATCCCTTCGTTCAGTCAAGTTGATACCAAAACTTAGAAATATTAAAGAGAAACAATAGAGTTCCTTTTGGATGCTAACCTTTGATGACCCACTGGTGACAATCTCTCTGAGGCTGCCCACGTGACCTGCCTGCCTCCCAGCACTGCTGTTCCACGATCCCACTACTGACCAAAGCTACCACATATGTGAGTTCATAGAACAGGAGAGGATCTGCCGTTGGTGAGCCAGGCTTCACAGTGCTTCAGACTCATCGTGTGTAAATGACGATGATCCTCTGAAAGAAGAATCTTCTACAGTGGAAGAAATGGGGGTGCACTTTGTGGCTCTGGGCTGGGGAAGAATTGACAATTCTAAAATCTGACAGAGGTGATAAGAATCATTTGAATGCCCATGGCGTTCTTGGGACTAGAATTCCCCATGGAAATCACAGACTGTATTTTTCAGTAGATCCTTGCTGACGTCAGCAATGGATTCCTGGCAGAGGAAATAAAGTCCACTGCAACATAAAAATCACGACAGCCTTCGCTATCTATATATGTATATACAGTATATGAGGCCATAAGTTCTCAAAGCGAAGTATATATACTTCGCTATAGGCACACTATCTCAGTCACACTGGAAGAGGCTAATTTCCATTTGGCCACCATGATGGAATTTGAATGGACAATTGCAGCAAAGGCTCTTTCGTACTTAACTTTTAATCTCAAGCTCTTAATATAATATTTGCTTGTAAAAGGTTTTGCAAAACGTTGCCCAAGAAGGCATGCCTTCTTTTTTTCCTCAAAGATTGGCTGCTTTTCCTGAACTCCAGAGTTCTCTATATCTGCGTGGAAAGAGGAGAGAGTGTTTTCATGGAGTTGCAAAGTCTCCCTCGTGGTGCTATCATCCTTGGACTTCAAGATCCACAGCGTAGACTCCATGCATGCATTTACACCATGCAATCAGTGAAAAGCACCCAGCTATGCAGCTCAAGGTGTCTGCTCTGCATGTCACTCTGCAGAGGGTGTCTTTGTTCTCTTTTGCCTCTTACTATTAAACTTGCTTGCCTCTCTCCATATCTTTGGCTTATGAGGGACAGAAAGTGGAATGTGGTGCCTTGAATGAGGAATGCGCCCATGGGTTCAGGTATTTGAACACTTGATGCCCAGGCCTTGGTGCTCATTAGGGTGATTTTAAGAGACTAGACCCTTGTTGGAGCACATCACTGGAGGAGTGCTTTGAGAACTTATGGCCTCATATACTGTCTAGCTCACTCTTTGCTTCTCACATGGCAGTAGAAATGTGATCTTCCAGTTTACCACTCCAGCTGCCTGCTGCCAGGCTTTCCTGACATGGTGGATCCAGCCTCCTGAAATCCAAATAAACTCTTCTTCCTCCTGTAAGGTGCCTTAGTCATGGTATTTTATCATAGCGACAAAGGGATGAGTTGGTTTTCCCTTTTTGTGTTAGAAAATAAAGGATATCTTTAGGCAGGGGGATGAGGTGAGATTTCTGCTAAGTAGGTGACAGAAGGGAGGACACTGGAGGCTAGATATGAATGGCAGTGTGGACCCACCCTACGACTATGAACCACGTGACAGGTTCTTGCTGGCATCAGCTGGGAGGAGGGTGGGAGAAAAAAGTGATCTTTGGAGACAAGTGATCTTTGTCACAAACCAAGACAGAGAAAGGGATAAAGGCATGCTTGGACAGGGGTTTGGGGGTGGGGTGGGGTGCAGCAGCACTCAGTGAGTGCTTTGCAGCTAGGGATTCTGGGAGAGTTTTAGCTTTCTGGCTTCAGACACTTTGAGGATGCCACTAAGTACAGACAAAAATAATTGTAGAAGTAGAAGGAAAGAGAGGGCGGCTAGCCTCAGGTATGCTGCATTGACGTGCCTGGGCTTATCACACCTGGTGGTACCGAACTGAACCCATCTCTGGAGTAGACCCTGGTGGGGTCAGGATCACCACATCAGCAGACTTTGTGTCCTGCCCTTGTTTAGGTTCTTGTGTGGGACATAGGTGAGAGGTTATGGGTCTTGGTTCCCAATGGGGAGTACGATTTGTAAGGCTCACTAGCCTCAGCTTCCTGAAGTCTAGAGGCACAGCATGCTTACAGCAAAGGAAGATAACAAAAAGCTTGGGAGAAGGGGACCGTAGTCAGAGTTAGGGTACAAAGAACAGAGCCAAGAAGAGATATGAAGCTTGCTTCCTATCCTGCTCCAGCCAAGGCAGGAGTGCGCTTGCTGGAAATGGACCCAAGGGAGCTTGCTGTGTCCTCTGAGACATAGAGGCATGAATAACCAATGGAGAGTGGAGACCTGGCTGCCCTGGCTTCCCAGACAGGCTCAGAATTACAAAGATAAGCAACAATACTGGATATGGGGGTAGGGAAGAGTGAGTTTTTACACAGGAATTTGGGGGTATAGGAGATTTTCTTTATCTTGAAGTCTCCTACAGATGCTGGGCACTGGAGTCTCTGGGCTAGGCTGGGAGGAATTGTTTGCAACAGGAGCTTTGGCTGGATCTAGAGGACAGACAGGCAGACGGGGGAGAGTGTAGCCTGCTCTGTTCTGTCTGGTTGAGGCTGGCTCCTCGCTCTGTCTCACCACAGCTTTGTTTTGTCTGACTCCTTCACAGCCTGGAATTCCTGGGGTCTGCATGTAGTCCAGATGCTTGTGGTTCCTGTTGCTGGGACATTCTCGGTTCACCTCACTGGGTTCCCAAAAGTAGCATCTGGCATGATTCCCAAAAGGCCAGTGGGAAGGGACGATGGCTGCCTCTGGCTCTGCCCTAGCTTCTGAAGACAATTGATAAAGGAGCAGAGATAATCCCTGCCTAAGCCCCCAGGAGGACATGAGGTAGCCAGAGTCAGACTCACTCTAAACTCATCAATCACCAAGCGTGCTGAGGCTGTCAAGATGTCGCTCGGTTCTCCAGTTCTCTGGCTGGCCCGTTGGTCACTAAGAACAGGGGGGCACATAACATGTCAGGAGCCGCCATGATCATGTGACCACAGCTCCTTGGGCTCAGAACCATACAATGATTCCAGGGCAATGTGGGCAGCCATAGGTGAGTGACAGGTCCCGAGAAAGGAGGGGCATGCTGAGCATCCCCATGGGTCCACTGGTTCCCAGTTTTTGACATTTCATATGGGGTGTGGTGCATAAGAGGTCTGAAAAGCAGGACCCTGCCATCCACTTGGAACTGGGTTTGTCCCTGTGCACATCTAGGCCTTGTACTTAGAACTGTTTTCTGGCCCACAGAGACAATATCAGAAGACACAAGTTGAGAAAGATTAAGAGTCCTCCAGTCGGGAAGAGGTTTCTGATGACCAGAAATTTCTGGACATTGGAGTCTGAATATGGTGAGGTTCAGGTGCAGTGGGTAGATACAGCACTGGCTTTTTAAGGAGATCCCTGTTTACCTTGTGTGTGTGTGTGTGTGTGTGTGTGTGTGTGTGTGTGTGTGTGTGTGTAACAGTAGGTCCTTCTTTAGAGTTGTCAGGGCTTCTATCTGCAGATACTCAGGTGATTGGAGCCTTACTGGGAATTACTGATGGAGAATGCCTGGCCCAGAGACAAAGAAGCCAGAGCATTGTGGTGACAGAGGCTCGTGCTGTGGCTGCCATGGCTGCTGTCACTCCTGAGCTCCTGCTTTCTGGTCTGGGTAGCACCTGGCTATCCAGTGCTTTCTGCTCCTCCCACTGAAACCAGAATGCCTGTCCTCTGGTAACGAGAGCTGTCGGTCCAGAGCTGTTTAACATGATCTTCCCTCTCCTCCACACTAGGCAAACACTGAACATATCCTGAGTGAAGGGTGGTACTGATTGGTCGCATGCTCCAACGTTGATGGCACAGAACAGACAAAGGCTGCATGAAATCCTTCTAGTCCTCTTCTGAAGGCCAGGGGTAGTGATGGCCTTGGGGTGGGGGTCAGAGAAGGGGCTGAGTTTCTTAGTTCTGCCTATCCTGACTTTTAGAGCAGAGTCTCAGGCAGACAGTTGCTGCTCCATTCACTCCCCTACATGCTCACCATTCTGTCTTGTCTTCGGCATCAGGTGAAAGGCTGTCCTTCTCTTAACACTGTTGTTCCTTGTAGAGAAGCCAACACCTGTCTGTCTGGTCCCATCCATATGGAGCCAAGCCATATTTTGCTTATCAATTTGTGACTGCATAGTATCTCCTTGTAGGACCTGGACCATATATTGATCATATATAGAGATAATAACAGGTTCCTAAAAGTTAGCTCTGCTGGCAGGGTCTTGAACTGACTTACAGAGTCAGTGAATCAATAAGGTTGTGAGTCTAGGACTTCAGAATGTGTCACTCTAAATCCCTCAGTATCCTATAGATTTTTTTTTGTCTGTCTCTTCAGGGAACACTATATAGTTTCTTTCTTGATCTGTGTGTAAAATGGGTTGTGGAGTCTCACCATGTAGATAGATGAGATGGCCTGTACTCAAGGCTGTGGTGTGCTCTTGCAGCAGCAAAAGTCCTTTGCAAGTGAAGCAGACAGCCTGAGTGAGTGGGCCAGCCACGGGAGCTGGCATTCCCACAGTGGATTAGTTGATGATCCCTTATGGGAAGGGGCCTGCCTCAATCACAGGATCATCAATGGCTTCCCATGGGCCCCAGCTAGGGCTGGATACTTCTAAGCCAAGAGGAGCACTTATGCTGGTTATTCTGATTGGTTAGTTTAGCCAGAGTGTGTGATGTGCTGGTCAAATCAATGCCAGACACTATGCTCTGTAAAAGTGCTTTCTAGAGGTGACTAACATTTGAATTACTAGCCTTTAAAAGAAGATTATGCTCTGGCCTATGAGTTGGCCTTAGCAGATGAGCCGAAGGCTCTACAGTAAATTAGAGGTTCTCCCTGAAACGCTGAAAATGTAGCTCGGTTGGTAGAGGGTTTGCCTTACAGGGACAAAGCTATTGTTCCATTCCTAGAACGTTACAAGCCAGGTATGGTGGCACACCCTGGTAATCTCAGCACTTGAGGAATAGAGGCAGGAGGATCAGAAGTTCATGGTCATTTTTAGCTACACAGTGGATTGCAGGCCAGCCTGAATGGAAACTGTACCTCAGTTTGCAGCCTGCTCTCTTAGCAGATTCACAGTCTGAATGGCGATGACATCTATTTTGTTTCCAGATTATAGGGTTCCAGCACAGAGCTCGAGGTGATCTCTATACTCACTGAGCGGTCCCTTGAATGACTTCTTGTCTCTTTATACCTGTATGGGTTCTGCTTCTCAGGAGAGCCCCAAATAGGGCCAGTAGGGATTGCTCATTAATATTCCCACATAGCACCAACCCTGCATCACCTACCCCTTACCCATCTCTCCTGCAGATCTGTCCTGTTCTCCATGGCACAGGTAGAGATTTTTTCTCTTAGGCCAATCACAATTTTTCCATGACATTCTAAAACCCTCTTAGAGACTGCTGTCTTGGCATCCCCTGCCATCCCTTCACCTCAGCAGTAGATCTCCAGAAAAACCATGAAGCGGTTCCAAAGCACACCATACAATATAAAATTTATTATAAAACTTCGGCAAATATAAATATCTGTGTTCCTACTGGGAAGGCCCTAGGTGGGAAGACCAGAGATAAGCACCAATACTGAGGGAGAGGGGTAGAGAGGTTGGAGGTGGCCCTGGGCTTTTCCTTTGAAGGCCATTGGCCTTGGCTCTCAGCTCAGAAGCAGTCAAACTCATGGGATGCATTTTAAAACCACTCAGCATACAGCCTCGGGCTTAACACTAACAATCTTTGGCCACTTGATTGAATTAGATTCCCGGGGACCCTCACTTTCCAGGGACACCTAGATTTTAGTGTAACCTGCCTTTCCGATCCCTCATTTAAAACAGAACAGCACTGAGAAAACAATTGAGACAGGAACTTCCTGTAAAAAGCCGAGGCGGAAGACAAAGTATCGAAGTAGCTCCTCCAGCCCAGGGACCGGAAGTAGAGAAAGCACCTTAGCAGGAGTGTTGTTTATCCATTTCCAAGTATGCAAAGCCCTATATCAGAGCTCCCTACCCCCACCCCCTCCCAGGTACCTGTTCCAGGAGCCACGGGTGCAGGAAGGAGTTAGCCTATACCTGCTCCTCAAGGTCCATAAACCTTTCGTGATGAAAATGGGGTCTCCAAAGACGGAGGGAGGCTGGTGGGCTGGATGGCAGAGATACGAACATTTTCCTGAATTCTTGGTCTTTTTCTTCTAAGAAACACATCCAGCATTTGCCAGATTGGATCTGGCTGTCTTTCGAATTTAATTTGGCTGGACATAAACATGGCGTTGGAAGGAGTAGGGGGAGGGGGGCTGCTTCCTGCGCACTATAGCACCAACTCTCCCATCTACGTGCAGGAGGCCAGCCCGCAGGATCCCATTTCCCCACCCAACCAGGACAACGGAACATGCCTTTGTGGGTGCAATTATGTGTTCCCGCGCTCAGAAACACATGGATTCACTCTAGGTCAAAAGACCAAGTCCTTCTTCCAGCTCCTGTCGTTTTTTGGATGCATCCCAGTGCACACTGCGCAGCTCTCTCGGCTAGCCTCTCTCTGCCACGGGGACATCTTCTTGTTACCAGCACTGGTCTCGGCTCACAGGTTGGACTTGGAACAGGTGTTGCAGCACTGCTTGCTGTAGAACCTGTGGCTGCACATGCCATGCTGTGGCACCAGGTAGCACCAGTGGAAGAGGTCTCTGCAGAAGGTGTCTAGAAACAAGCACACTGCGTGTCAGCCCGAGACTCTGACGAACGCACTGGACTCCTACCAGCTACCTCTGTCGCACAAAGGAAAGTGATCTTCTTGTTGCTAAAGAAAAGCCCTCTCCAGGTTGGTTACCGTTTGAATGTGAAACCTCACCTAGAGACTGTTTTGTCTGAACTCTTGGTCCCTAGTTGTTGATGGTGTTCTGGAAGGTCATGGAACTTTTAGGAGGCTGAGCTTTCCTAGAAAAGGTGGGTGATGAGGGGTAGGTTGTGAGGCTTTAGAGCCTGGCGTTGGCTTTCCTGCCTGTCTCCATTTCTGATGATGGATACAATGTGATCAGCTACCTTACACTCCTGTTCCCTCCCCCACCCAGCCCCTACTTCCAGGACTGTATCCCCAGGTACTGTAAGCCAAAGGTGGAGGGGGAAATCAACTCCTTGAAGGTACTTCCTGTGAAGTATTTGGTCACAGCAAGCAGACAGTTACTAATCTGAGGTGTTAAAGGGGTCTTGCAGGATGGTTGCTTTCATGAAATCCTTCTTAAAAAACTGGGGTCTTCTTGTGCTAAAGGCACTGACCCAACTCTTTGTTCATCTGGGATATATAAAACATGGATGCCAACCGAATGCCATCGACCTGGTTCTCAGGATGAGCCCAGCTGCAGGCTGCCTCCCAGATGACCTGATCTATGATTCTGCCCAGGCATCCAGAGCATTTAGGTCCATCCATTGCCTAAGGCTTTTGCATGTACACGAGGATGGCTTTTAGAGTCTGCCCAAGGAATAAGGAGGTTTTATGTTATTTCTTGGTTACTTTTGTTAAAATAATTACACAAGTAGCATACAAAAAGAGGTAAGCATACGTCCTTTAAAGGAGAGAGACATCACAAAAGGCTCTGTCCCTTCTTGGGTGGGATGAGAATGGCAGGGATAGCTTTGTGACTATTTCATTGTAAAAGTGGAGGGGGAGAAAATATGGAAAGGCCCCAACTCCAGGGTGTTCCAGCTAGCACCCCCATCTCCTGAGATCTTCTCATCAATGTCCCCAGAAGTTTGACATCAATACCAGAAGGTTCAGTCAAACAGCTCTGGCACTCACCTCTCTTCTCTGCAACAGGGCAGAAATGGGTGTTGCACGCTGAGGAGGTCTCAGGTTTCTCATGCAGGAAGCAATCCGAGGCCGGCTGTCCCCCCAGCAGACACTGCACGGTTCTCCTCTGCACACCACCCCCACAGCTGGCTGTGCACTGCAAAAGACACACACAACAGTCACAAGCTGCCAGGATGTCAGTCAGCTCAGCTCACCCACTGTCATGCCCACTCATGAGAGGGCAGAGACATGGCCAAAGATGGAGATCCCTGAAGGAAGTGATGCTTGGCCCCAACGCAGGCAGGGCCACTCCATCTCACCATTTTCCCAGCATGCACCACGGTCTATGTCCATATTTTTCCCAGGGCACCACAACCAGCCTATGCTGTGGATGCTCTGTTACACTCATCTGGCTGCCATCACCCTTCTTGAGGACCAAGAGAAGACAACCCCAGGCTGTTGGGATGCTCTCAGGTGGGGATCTGATGCTGCAACCCCGACTACAGTTTTCTGGGATCAGCATGATTGGGCACAATATACTTGCTAAAGACATTGGTACAGGAACTCAAGTTCCTCTGGATTGGCTTAGGATTTCCTCAACTCAGAGACTGTAAAAAGGAAAAGACTCAGATCCTGTCTCCACGTAAGTTATCACAGGTTACTCTTGTGTAAAAAGCAAAGCAAAACAAAACATCAAGGAACCTTTCCCCTACTCATTTTGGTTTCTGTTTAAGGTATTCGGGTTATGCGGTTGTTGATGGACACTGAGTCCAGGGACAGGTACTTTCTCAACGGTGTGGTGCTTTGTCTTGAATTTGGCCTTATTATGCCCATGGTGCCAAAACCCTATTGCTCCTTCTCTTGCCTTCCTCTGTTTTGAAGGCAGCCATATTCAGGGTTAACTATAGAAATGAGCCTCTGTCTAGAATATTCTTGGATGAGTCACTGATGGACATAGGAAGCTAGTGTATGCAGGAGGAGACCAGGTTGCTTTCTCATGGCAAGAAGGAACAGTGTCTTTGGGGACAAGATGGCATCTTCCTTGAGAAGACTGGGGAGCCACAGGGATGTTCAACTACAGGCCCAGGACTCCTAGACCTGGGCCAACATGGCCTCCAGGGGCTCTTTGAGTTAGGGCATCGTGTCTCAGCACTGTATTCATCAGTAGGGCAGGAGAATGGAGCATGAGCTGCAAAGGTCAGTGTTCACTAGCTGACATGACACGAAAACTGCTCAGGGACCCTCAGACACTAGCTGTGGGCAAAAGTGTCAAGACGAATAGTGAGACTGAGAGAGAACTCTCATGGGCCCACGGAGAGTAGTTTATCCAAGAAAGGAAACAGCACAAGTCCAGACTGGATGATAGAAGCCTTCTTCAGGCTTATGTTAAGAATGTGAGCAGTTAAAGGGACACCTGGACGAAGATGAGGTCAGTTCTCAGATGGGATGCCCTGGCGTATGGCAGGCAAATGGAACAGTTGCTTAACTTTCAGCAATCATACTGTGAAAGTTCAGGACATGCATGACTCCATCCTGTTGCTGGCCTACACTTTCAAGGCAGCACACTGGAGCTGTCCCACCCCCGGGGACATCAGGAGAGGAACCAGCTCTCCCTTGTTCACAGCAAACTACTAGTGTCACCCAACTGGATGCTGAACTTGTCCTTGCCATCAGAGCTCAGAGTGACTTACCATCAGAGCATTTAGTGGGACTAGAGTTTAGCATCCCATCAAACAAATCCCCCCCCTTTCCCCAGTGAGGAGTGAGGGAAGTTGGACACACAGTCCTGGGAATCTCAGCTGAAGGAAATGCATCTCGTCATTTCTTCTTCTTTGAGTAAAGCACAGTCAGGCCCTGAAGCCTATGGTTGGAACATTTCCTAGAGCTATACTCCTTCACTTCAAGATCAGGGAAAGTCACCCACAGTTCAGTTTCAACTTGTAACTATGGCAACCAGAACAAACAATGCTTTAGCCTCTCATTTTGTTTTTGAGTCCCTCCAGGGGCAGGTGGGTCAGCAAGTTTCTCGCTGTGTGTATGTTGCAAAGCTTGCCCTTTGTTCTTTGCTCTGTGCATGTCAGCCCTCCCCCCCCTCCCCTGATTTAGTTAAGGGGACACTGAGAGCTCTTGGGGAATGGGCAAACAGGACTGAAACAGCAATGGGCCCTGGTCTCACAGGGGACATCTGCAGCCATTTCTACCCACCTGGCTCTCATTCTTCAAACTGAACCTGTTCCTGTTCAGCCGAGGACTCTACTCAGCGTGACAGCGAAATATGTCTAACCTTATAACACTGCTTCACAGCATCTTCTACAAGGCCAGCTCTTGAAAACCATGTAATCGAGCTACCAAAATAAAGCCTATGCCAGGGTAGGAGGGGGATACCCAGAGGGGCACCACCCTCTCAGAGGAGAAGGGAAAGGGTTGCGGGTAGAACTGTGTGTGTGTGGGGGGGTGGGCAGGAAAGGAGACAGAGATTAGGATGTAAATATGACATAAATGCAAAATATCTCCTAATGTTTTACCTAAGTTATGATTCTGAGTTGGGCTGCATTCTCAGCTCCGCTGTGCAGGCTGGGGGTGGGGGCAGACTGGATATACTTCGAGGTTTTAAAGCTGTCATGTTTGGTTTGATGTGCCTTGCCATCGATTCATTCCTTTAATTACAACTATTAAATCACCCCTCACTCCTCTATCAGGCTGTGCTCTTAGCATTCAACACTCACTGATGGACACAGGGACCAGCACCTGGCTTCGCATTCCTGGTGAAGCCTCTGATCAGTGTGTGGTCCTCAGCCTGGCTATGCAGCAGCCGTGGGCTCTCAGGCTGTCAGCCATGCCAACTCCACACCTTTACCTCCCAGTCACCCCACCCTCTCCGTTTCATCCCTGGTTATTCAGAAACCCTGGTTTAGAGAACTTGAGAATTCCCCATGGGGGAAAATATTTTTATAAGGAACAGCCTCTCGACCTCCCAACATCAGACTGAAAGAAAAAAAGATGTTCGGGCTCAAAACTTTGGCAATGTTCTGAATCGATAAAGATTGCCATATACGAGGAGATGAAAAGAAAATATGAAGCTGGAAGATGTGTATTTCTTTTTCTCTCCAGGGAAGGGAAAATGTGGAAATTGTTTATCAAGTATGCAAACATAGTGGCTTCAAATTTAGCTGTATGTTTAGGATTTTCATCACAGAATTCTTGGGTCTTCCATTTACACACAGATAAGATGCTCCTGGGGCTCTTGGAAGCCAGCAGCTCCAGGGCTGGAGGGCAAGGAGCCAGCAGGGGCCAGAAGGTTCCGTTGGATGCTTGCGGTGGCCAAGCCAATGACAGCAACTTTGGGAGGAAGAAGGTTCAGTGGAGAGTCTGGGCCACCAAAGCTTCGCCATCTTCCCGAGGTTTCTCAGGACGTCCACTGAGCAATCTGCTGGTGGCATGGAGTGTCTGTCCTCTGTGTGTGCTTCCTTCTCTCTCTCTCTACAATTGTCACAGGGCTGCTGTCATAGTTGTCATCTACGAAGCCAACATTGTCATCTGTGACACAGCTGCTGACCTTACATAGTCAATGACCTTCTCAAATAACCTGTATTACCCTGGTGGTGGAGTGGTCCTGCTCTGCCAAGCTTTGAAACACTCATCTCTGACGTGCAAAGTGAGAAAAGTTTAACAGGTGATCACGTTTAAGCAGTTCCCAGGCCCCAACAGCATGGGAACCACCAGATCCTCAGTCCTGACTGAAATGATTTAGGTCAACCTTATACCATGATATATCATAACCTGAAAGGATAAACAAAACCCTTTTTGAGTTTGACCCCGGATAGCAAATCACCACAATGTCCTTTAACTGGGACAGGACTAAGCCTGCTTGTAGTGGAGGGTCAGCCAGTCACAGACCATCCATTACTACCTGAAAATTTTCCAATTTGGAAATTTTCCACAGTTTATGGGTAGGGTCGCAGTTACAAATGCTTATGGCAAACATACAACATAAGCTATTTCTTGCTCCTTAAGGGTTATGGTATTGCATCAACAAATGAATCACAGTGGATATAAACTGTAGTCAGTTGATACAAATGACTCATTAGACAGATCAGGCATTTCAGACCCACCAAAAATATTGGAGACATACAGTAGATTTTAGGTTTGGGCCAAGCGAGGTATTGATAAACCTCTATGCTCCAAGAGCCCAGACTATGATAGAGTTGATCCCAGCTGGGGCTGGGATGAGCATCTGGGTGGGCCAATTCCTCTGGTCTTGGGGGTCACATAGCCACAAGCACTGTCTACTTCTTGGGCTTTGACCCAGCACCTATTCTTGCAGTTATTTTTCTCCCCAGGAAAAACTGTGAAGACAGACGCTGCTTTGCCTGCAGTGATAGAGAGTTCGCCTGGCTCTTAAATCCTTAGAAACTTACACACATGAAAACAGTCACCAGCCTTTTGAACTAGGAGGGTGGGCACCAGGCTGAAGAGTTAACTTGTGTGACGTTTCAACATAGAGCATCCTGTGCAGGGTCAGGTGTTTCTCAGCATGTGTCCTGTTTTGGAGGCTATGGAAGTTTTAGGAGGTAGGGCCTAGCTAGAGAAGGCGGGTTAGGGAGGGGGTTGGGGGAAGTCTTGGGCTGTGTGACTCTCTCTGGCTACTAGAACAGAGCAGATGCAGGCCAGAGGTGGCTTTAGGTATGTCAGTTGAATGCAGGCCTCAGCAGATGAGTTTACCCAATCTGGAGCAGTGAGTGAGGAGGCAGGGCACAGGTGAGTGACAGGCATACAGAACCCAATCCCAGGCAGTGAGTGAGGAGGCGGGGCATAGGTGAATGATAGACGTGTAGAACCACGGCTTGAGAAACAGAAAGAAGCCCAAGGGACTCAGGTGCCCAGAAGTCAGGTAGAAACCAGACATGGAAGGAGGGCAAGCCATAAGAAGGAAGTGAGGCAATGGGTAAGGAGGAGAAGGGTGGGAATGCCAAAGCCCCTGGAACAGTGGTTCTCAACCTTTCTAACATGGCGACCTTGTAATACCGTTCCTTATGCTGTGGTAACCCCCAACCATATAATTATTTTTACTGCTACTTCACAACTATAATTTTTCAACTGTTATGAATCATGATGTAAATACTTGTGTTTTCTGATGGTCTTAGGTGACCCCTGTAAAAGGGTTATTAGACGCCCAAAGGGGTCACGACCCACGATCGAGAGCCACTGCCCCAAAGGAACCCTGCCCACCCTCAGCCCAGGCTGCTACTCTAGGGGCCAGGCACCACGTGAAAATCCCCACCTCATTTTCCTAGTCACTTGGTTAGCTATAAACCAACCACTGCTGATTTATTGTGGGTTTCATACTTTTCCATTCACACCCATCTCTGGGGAATCTCTACCCAGGTTTTACCAAGGGTATAACATTTCCTTAGAGTTGACGGCATAAACATTTGTGATGACACACAGGGGCGCAATAAGGTTTGGCAACATCCATTCTCAGTAAGCCACACCCACCCTCGAGGGCCCACCCACATGCAGGAGAGAAAGATCAGGAGGGCTCAGTGGGCTTTAGAGAATGCACCCCAACTGGGAGCTGCGCCTTCTCAATGTGAGCCAACTATTAACATAAGCATCTTACCTGAGACCAGGGTGAGGCAAACCAGCTGCCTCTTGGGGGCCCTGAAGCAGCATACGGAGGGTGCTTGGGGCAGGGAATCAGGCCGCAAGCACGTTCCAGTTCCAGGTCAGGCTTTGGCAGATGCAAGCACTTCTTGGAGGCCAGCTCTCGGTACTTTCCGGAGACGTACTTCTCAGCACACCTGAGAACTCTATGTTGTGTTCCTCTCTGGCATGTCGCAGAGCACTGTGAAGAAGGGTTTTTGAGTGACATCAATGACTTGAGTGTGCCCCGATGAAATTGCTTTAATACTTATATAAATATAGCCGTTTCATGGCTTGGGCCTTGGCATCTAAAAAAGTGTTGTAATATGCAACGTTAAGAAAATCTGAGGTGGATTTTGTGGAACGAGGTTGGGCGTTGTCCCACAATGTCACGTGCTGTGGCACAGGGTCAGGTGTTGTGGCACAGGGTTGGGTGTTGTGCTGCCTAGGCTGGAGATGGCAAACTTAAAACCCTGCCTCAAAACAAGAAAAAAAAAAACAAAAAAACAAAAAAACCGCCACAACATAGAAGCATGGCATTATGGGTAATAAATAGGACCGGTCCAAAGAGAAACCACATGGGGGCAATTACAGGACGCTTTTACTGAAAAATCTAAGTGTTGGCCTGTCACTGATAACATTAGAGTGACTTTAAGAACTAAGACATGGAATGAATCACAGCTCCCAGTATCACCCCCACGCCTCCTCTGCAGCCACAATATGGGCCCCTAGAGTGTTCCAGTGTTCAGAAACCTTTCCTAGAAATCTGAGTGGTTCCTGGAAGCAACCAGGCGGGGTGGGGTGGGGGGTGGGGGGATTGGCTCCCCTGGGGATACATGCCAAGCTCGAGCCATCCTTCAGTCTAACCCCTGCATGAGCAGAGAGGCTGCACAGACCGACATGTGGACAGAAGAGCATCAGCTAAGCAGAAATGGCTCCTGAGAGCAACATCCCATTACCACAGGCCAGTGCTGGTGTCTCAGCAGGGGCCCCAGCTCAGAGGAAGAGGGAGGGAGGGAGGGAGGAAGGAAGGGTTAGGGGGAGAGATTGTAGGATTTTGCTAGTGTAGATTGGCAATACTGGACAGCCTCAGGACCAATGGACCAAAGTGCCAGCAGGAAATCTAAGGGAGTCAAGGTTTCTACACTCACTGGCTTCCAAGTGACTTCCGTGACCCCATCAGCCAAGACAAAGTCCCCACTGGAAGACAATTCTATGCTGCTTATTGAGTATGGTACAGAGCATACTGCTGGCGTCTGTCTGTCTCTCTCTATGTGTGTGTATATATGGCTGTGCGTGTTTCTGCATTAGTGTGTGTGTGTGTTGTGTGTGTGTGTGTGTGTGTGTGTGTGTGTGTGTGTGTGTGTTCGCGCATACTCTGTGCATATGTGTGTGTGAGAGCTTGGTGTTTTAAATTTCGTGTTAAGGATTTTCTCCCTGGACACAGCTGATCGAATACGCAGCCTAAGTATCCTGCTCTTCTTCACATGCGGCTTCAGAGGTTTGTCCAGCAGCTCTTCAAATAAAGGCAGAAATCCACTCAGAGGCACTCATCCATTTGCTCTAGGGGAAACGGAACCTGGGGGCTCTCTATTAGCAGCTGCAAGCTTACTTTACCCAGCATGCAATGCTGCATTTAAGGTTCAGTGACCAACTGTCTCAGACGCAAAGCCAGGGGTCATCTGCCTCCTTAACGAAAGCATTGCTTAAGGCATGTGGGGAAATGGGACACCATAGGCTCTTCTGTGAGAAATATGAGCAGGACCAGCACCAAGTATTGGCTTTCTTTCCCAGCTGCTGCAGGAAGGGAGGGGAGGGGGCGTGAGGAAGGGAGGAGAGAGAGAGAGAGAGAGAGAGAGAGAGAGAGAGAGAGAGAGAGAGAGAGATTTTTTTTTTCCCTGTGTAACAGCCCTGTCTGCCCTGGAACTCAGAACAGAACAATGATTTCTTAATACTCTATGTAGACAGTACATCCTTGGCTCGTGTGGCAAGATTTCTGAGGCCTCTTAGGCCTCACTTAGGCCAAAGCTCATCAGGAAGCCTTTAAACTCTAAGCTCAGATCTCTGTGGCTAGTCCTCCTGTGTGGGGTCTGGGTATTCCCAAACAGTATGAATAAGGACGTGGATGTGCCCTTCATTTACACTCATGCTGTCGCTGGCTATGTAGCCAGTGGTTCAGCACAGACAACCTAAAGCATTGCTACAACCATAAGCTGGCTGCCCATCAAGCCCATCTTGAGAAATGGGCCCTGTGTTTGCTGAATTAGCATGTCTTCTCTCTAGTCTGCCCAAGGTTTAATAAAGGCTATCAACATTCTTCAGTCACGGTATCACTGTAAGGAAGGATCCAACATGGAGGGAGGTCAGGCTGCATGGGTGCCAGTGAGGCGGGTGATAGGAGAGCATGAATCAGAGCGCTGACTGACTCAAGGCATAGGAAACTGAACGTGGGCAGCGTGAGGAGTCACAGTGAAGGTAGAGGAAGCAGAAGCAGGCAGCTTGGAGGGTAGAGGTTGACTCCACTCTGAGGGGATCCGGTGAGCATACCTGGGACCAGGCAGATACCAGCCACTGTAGCTTCTTATGCTTGTGGCAGCGCTTGAGCAGGCAGACTTCGTGGGTCCGAGGCTTGGGTTCCGAAGTGCAGGCCGTGTCATGCAGCAGCTGGGCTCGAGCTGAGGGGTTGGTGCTCTTGCAGGCCACTGTCCTCTTCCTCCACCCCTTCCCACAGGTCCGTGAGCACTGCACACGAGAGTAAGTGAGCACAACTCTCGGCAAAGGTGTTCCACAGCGTGAGGTCCAGCCACCACCCCTTCTCAGCCCACCTGCTTACCTCTGCCCAGGGCCCAGTGCTCCAAGCAGGTGGGCAGCTCTGAGAGTTGCAGGCTTGGTGAAGGGGGGGTGCAGGCTGTGGACACAGGCTGGCTGAGATGGACTCCTCACGGTAGTGTGCCCTCCGTGTACACTGCACGGGCCTGCTCTGCGTGCCCCCACCACATGTCCGGCTGCACGTGCTCCAATTTCCCACAGACCAGCTGGTAGGGGACACAGAAGCCCACAGTGAGGGAAAGAATGGTGTCCTGGCTCAAAGGCAATAGGCACATATATGGGGTGACAGAAGCTCATGGTTTTCCAGTGACACTTTACACAAGCATAGTGCTTTCCAGCCACACTTTTCATAGAGAGGACATTTAGACTATCGCTAGTTATGCCTCTCAAACTTTCAGGGGACTTTGGTTTCCCTGTACTTGTCAACCACCAACCTTAGAAGAGATCTCTGATCTCCCTCTAAATTAAAAAAAAATAAATAAAAACAGAAACCTTTAACCATTCCCCAAATAAAAGAACTTCCTGTTCATACACACTCAGCTTCAACAGTCATCTGTGAACACCCGACCTTGACGTATGTAACGCGCATGTGCAAATTGTACTTGTAAGCAAATGGAACACAGCTATTTCAATATAAAATCTGCAGTTCAGCTACTTCAATATAAAATTTTCATGCAGATTTCAGACAGTTATTTCTATGTGCCTTCCTTGAAGATTCAAATTCTTCCTGTTTTAAAAACCACAGCTACAATACCATTCTGGCATCTATCATATAATGGTGCCATAATACCGTTCTAACATATCTAACACATGATGGTATTTAACATGTGAGACATGGAGGGGTTGGACGGGTAGTGGGGGTAAATATGATCACAATGTATTGTATGACTAGATGGAGTTCTCCGAGAACTCACTCGCTTCCACTCCATGACGAGGGCTGCTTCTTTATTCTCTTACCTCTTACAACTTGTTTCTGTTTGTTTGTTTTTCTGATTACAGGATTTTGAGCACACGTCTCTGTCTCTGTCTGTCCTAGCAGTCAGATAATTCTGATTTGATTTGACTTCTCCTGCCACCATTCAGGCCTTGCCAGTGCTTTTGATAAGAGGTTGTGACAGACCTCATCTTCAGTTCAGTCTCTGCATGGTGTTTACTCCCAATGCTACACGGCCGATCCCCTCTCCCACTTTAAAAGCATCCTTGTCAATGCATATGCTGGCTGGAGAAGGAAGATGGAATGGAAGTGGGTCCAAGTTCAGCCCAGTGGCGCCCTGCTAGGTTAGAGCTTAGCCTGATTCTGTCTGCACAGCCTTGTGTAGGAGGGTTTCATGGCCATGGTGCTCAGCTGGTACAAGTGGGATGAAGAAGGTACATGAGTCAGTGGAGGCTTTTGCCTATCAAGTCTCCTTGGTTGAGTCGGTAACTCTTTTGACAGTCCTAAGGATAGGGTGATAAATCTGAAAGAAGAGGAAGCTGATGACATTTCCCGGAAGAGATAGGGAAACTTCCTGGAAGAGAAGGGGAGACACCACACTGAGCTACTGATAGCCACGTCTAACTCCGTAACATCTTCACCTTCAGCTGTATCGGACTGCCTGGAGGAGCCGTACGCTGTTTGATTCCTGAAAAAGATTCCATCATGCTGCAAAGTGGATTGTAAAAGGCCAGTAATGTAAACTTTGAGACACATAAAAAGGAAATATGCAAGGGATCGAGGAACTGATCCCATGTCAACTGTGGGAACGTATCGGATTCTCGGTATCAGCTAGATGCGTGCTTTTTATTGCATGCTAAGCAAATAAATGGCACATCCTTCTGGCGAAGGACTTTGTCTGCTGCCGTGGTGGTGTGATGGCTCTGTGTTTCAATCCTCTTGGCTGCTCCTCGGCCACCTCCGTGTGCTTTCATGTTGTTTTTATGTTTCCCCATCTCTTACGCTCACTCAGCTCCGCAGCCTTATAAATGGTAATTGGTGTCCACACTGGGGCTGTGAAAGACATCTTGGCTGCTCGCAGGCTTTCCACACCTCCTCCCTAAGTCTCCTGTCTCCACCATCTTAAGCCACTCCAACCAGGCTGATCTGTTCTCTGCCCCTCTCCCTTAACTGCAGGTCATTAAGAAAAGCCTTCTGCACAGAGATCGTGCAGATCTTGTCTGCAAGTGCCAAGTGTCTGCTTTGCTTCACAGGGGCAGCTCAGGGGAAATGCCTTCATTCCAGTTTAGGAGTGAACTGCAACCCTTTTAGCTCCTTTCTGACCAAGGGAGGGTTCCCTGAGCAAAGCTGACTAGGGACCAGCAGTGACTGCTTCTTTTAATTTGTCTATCTTTACCCGGTGGTAACAAGAAAGCTACCTTTTCTCAGCCAGTCAGAGTTCCCAGGCAGGGAATGGTGCATCCAACTTTCACTGTGGGAACTGCCACACAGAGCCTCTGTGTGTGGATCTCACCACTGCTGTGAGCTATAGAGAGAGTTGCTGCTTTCTCTCAGAGTGTACGTTGAATTTCTTGGAGTCATTTATTCGACATTAAGTATCTGTACTGATCAACAGCTACTAAGGTTTGGGTATGGAATGTCCCTCCAATCCAGGGTGTTGAAGACTTGGTACTAGCCCTTGGTGCCTTTGCCATAGGCAGGGAATGTTAAGAGGTAGGGCCTAATGACAGGACGTTAGGTCACTGGCGCATGCCCTTGAAAGGGATGCTGGGACTCCAGCTCCTCTGGTCTCTCATGTGCTTCCAAGTCACTATGAGACAAGAGCCGTCTCACTTGTCCATTCCTGCTATGATGTGATGTTTTCTCACAAGCCCACACGACAGGGAAACCAGCTATCAAAACCTCTAAGACCGTGAGCCAAAATGAACTCTTCCTCCTTTTTTTTTTTTCTTTCTGATTCATCCCCTGCACTTGTGTAGAAGCGGAGCACTGACTGACATGCCAGGTATTCCACATTTCTCAGTTAAATACTCCCCCACCCATTCTTAACGTTAAAAATAACGTGTGGCCATGTGGCTTCATTCTACTGTCTGTTGGCTCTGTTGGAACTTGAAGGTCCAGCATTCTGTTCTGTTTTCTAGGTTAGCCCTCAGCGAGTGCTATCAGATACAATAAACATAGGGGACAGGGATCATATAACTCCAAGTGACAGCATGCCTGTAAGGAGCTCTGAGGACAGTTAGGCACACATTACTAGAGCTCATCTGACAGATGGGAACACAGAGAACAGTAATAGCGTGGAGGCTCCTGCCTGAGCATTTACTAGCAGACGAGTCTTTCACATCCCTGTGTCTATAACCTGTCTTTCACAGGTAACAGCATCTATCAGCCCACTCAGGTCCCTCATCAAGCTATCTTCTTTACATTTGTGAGCCCTGACGAGCTCAGTGACACCTCCACCCAGTCAGTAAACGCTGGGCATATAGCAGCCATGTGCTTCTAGCACACATGGGAACGGTGGCACCAGGTACATAGGTTTGGTAGACTCTCACAGTCTTCAGGCATGTGCTGATCTCTTGAACAATGCACACAGAATCTCCAGGTCCTAACATGTAGCAAGCATGGAAGGCTCAGAAATCATGGTGCAATGTGGCTGCTGTACTGTCTCCTGCCTTCCTCACTAAAGGTAGTTCACACAGATGGCAGGCAAATGCTGATCAGAGGGCCTTCTTTGAGTCTTTCTAGGACTTCATGCAGTGTCTAACCCTGCTATCTAGGTCAGGATGGAAAGCCTGCCCCTGACAACTGGCTGGCATAGGGCAAGTGCTGGTGCCAGGCCCTCTCCAGAACCTTGAGGATTGGCACTTTACAGTGACTTAATTTTCTTTAGCCTCAAAGATTTGGGCTGCTTTTTTTTTCCTTTGTAGAGCTGAAGGAGAGATTTATAATGAGCCAGACACAGACCCAGGATTGTTTTCATGTTGAGATGCGGGATTTCTCTGCTGAAGCGTGCAAAGCCAGACATCAAAAGCTTGTTCCAAAGGAGTCATTGTGGCATTAATTTAATAAACTGCGAGGAGCCAAAGGCCTGTAAAGGTTCACTTATCAGAAGCCAAAATGCTATTTTTTTTTTTTACCAGATTTTCTTCTCTTACTGCCCTGTCATGGCATATTATCTTGCAAACAATCAGGGAGACCATGAAGCTTCATCTACACAGGTAAAGACAAGGAAAGGAGAATTCTGGGAGACACACAGACAGCAGGCTCTCCTCCATGCTCTGAATGGTCTCAGTTCATCCCAGTTCCAACAAAAGCATTCGTCTGACTGACTTCTCCCTGTGAGCACTGGGCTGTACCGGTAAACTTCTCGAGATGCCTCTTAGAGGGACCAAACAGTTCCTGGATGAAAGTGGAGCCATGGCTCCTGGGGAATCTGCTGTTCATGTAGTTCCACCAGGAATGGGAAGGCAAGGGTGTGCCTTTGAGCCTGGTAGCACATCAAATGCACCTCCCATTGACAAGCCTTGTCGCTGAGAAAGTTTAGCCTAAGAAATCAGGCAGCCAGTGAGTGAGTGAGATGAGACAGGAGTGAGAATAGTTCTTAGCCCCAGGTTCTATTTCCAGACAGCACAGAGGCCCACACTTGCTCTTCTTCTGTTGAAAACAGCAGGGCTCCCAGAGTTCAAATGTCAAAAGCTCCATCTGTCCTCCTGTAGAGGACGAAGCTGCTCCTTGGGCACTTGGGTCTGCAAGGTCCTTTGCTTAGGGTTTTCTGCAGGAACCTAGCCACCATCACATGTGCTTCAGGGGCAGGCTGGAGCCTCCTGGTGCGGAAGCAAAGCCATGTGGGAAGGTAGTGGAGATTGTCTCCAATACTCTATTCCTCCAAGCTTCCCAGTTAATTCCCTTAGGAAGCTGGGGACTTTCTTGCCTGTGGAGGGCAAAGGTAGTTTACCCTGTGCTTGGATAAGTCAGGCTGAGGCAATGGGAGAACTCATGGATGAGGACTAGCCCAGGTTGCCCATACTGTACTTATACCCCTCTGCCAGCAAAACATGTGAGCATTTGCTCACTGGCAGGCTCCCACTGAGCCCTTTTATGTTCCCCTCTCAGTAGAGAATGACTCAGACAGGCTTCTGTCCTGGAGGTTCCGTATGTCTGCTGCATTATTCCTGAGACATCAAGCATGTGGCCTACATGGTCTCCCCCCTGCTCATGAGCTCACATCATCTTCACTAGAAGATGGTGTGCACTCACACCTTACTGAGGCATCTGCTTCTCGGAACTCCTCACCTCCTGAGGGAGCTCTCTGGCCTTGCCCACTACTGAAGCACTATCTCGGAGGTGCCAAGCGTGCCCTTAGATGTCCACAGCCTTTTGCTGCCACTGATGACTCTTGGGTTCCATCCACCCTGCAGCGTCAGCCTTTGAAACCTGTTTGTGCCAGCTGAGCTTGTCACTGGAACTATGTAATGTAATTAGGTTTGGCATAGCTCTGTGAAACATGAGCATGAAAAAGGGCTTGTTTCTAAGAAAAAGAAGTTGAGTCTTGGGATGACTAAGTAAAGAGCAGTCATTAAGTGGGACTGCTGTCAAGTTAGGTGTGGCTGAGGAAGAAGTAAAATACAGAGAAAAATAAAAGTAATCTGAAGCCACTTTGCAGCAAGACAAGTAGGGGGAGTCCACACTTCTTTCAAAATCTCCAAGTGAAGCCAGGTGCTCTGAGCTTTTAGGTGGAGCCTTAATCACCCAAAGGGTTGGGCCCTTCATGAACAGAATGGGCAAATGACTCAGTTATGGCTATGAAATGGAAGTAAATATGCAGGCCATCTTGGTAGCTTGTAAGCTTGTCAATTTTAAAAATCAGTGGGTACGCAGACCTTACCTTGATGACTTGTGTCCCACCCTGCAGACCCCCTATTCACAGACAACTCCAGTCAATAGTCAGTGGCCCCTTTCAGCTCCTGCTACCCGTGCAGTACACTGAAGCTGAATCCTGGCCACCCTCCCCTAAACCACAGCCACTGTCCCACTCCTAGGCAAAGATTCTCCTCCCAGCTGTGGGGATTCATGCCATTTAATGGCTTCACTTTGCTTAGCTGAGTGTATACTGTCCTCCACTGCAGAGCCAGAGTCCCTTGCCTATGGACCAGGCAAAATTTCTAACCTGATAGACATTGAGATAGACACGTTTGGGATTATCAATGTTAAGATGGACAACATGGACTTGGATGCTGCCACGCAGGCATGGTGTGGGAGGAGCTGACAATTCTACATTTTCATCTGAAGGCCACTAGAAGAGGACTGGCTTCCAGGCAGCTGGCATGAGGGTCTTAAAGCCCACACCCACAATGATACACCTTCTACTCCAACAAGGCCACACCCACTCCAACAAGACCACACCTCTAAATAGTACGATTCCCTGGGCCAAGCATATTCACACACAGACCTTTGGAAAATCTTCAATATCCATGTCTGTATCATCCATGTAGACTAGAGTTCATCCTAATACCCCCTCCATGAATTGTTTAGAGAAATAGGAGCTGGTATACAGCAGGAACTACTGGACCACGAGCTGCTGTTCTCATAGAGATATCATCCTCCACCTCACCTTACCTGGGCCTCTGCTCCTTAGCCCTCATCCAAGCAGTGAGTTTACCCCATGTGGTGTATGGGTCTCAGTAAACCCAGTCCTTTATCAACTTAACACACAAGCACGGAGAGAGGAATATGTTTCCTACTGCATTGCTTAGATGTATGTTTTCAGGAAACCCTCAGAAGGGCATTAAACACATGATCCATGGATATGAATTATTTTAAAACAAAAAATAATAGCCACAGAGACAGGAACACTGGTCATACAGCATTTTAGTGATTTCCTGTCACACATATATAAAATAATATACAGTAATAAAGAGACCATGATGTCGAGATTCTGCACGAATACTGAGCCCATCAATGTTGCAAATTTTAAAATAAGAGGAAAGGAGGAAGAATGAACAAGGAAAGCTATAGAAAATCAGGTGTGTTGATGCATTTCTAAAGAGGAAAAAGCAATTCACTGAATGAGGAACACCAGAAAGGTCTACAAAAAAAGTGTCCCATACCTCTGCTGGAAGAATACTGTGGGCCGTCAAGCTATGTCAGCTCAGGCAAGAATCACCTGTGAGCAGCTCCTAAAAGTCCTCGCTTCCTAGAGACAAATGGAACCAAGTGCGTGAACAGCTCCAGGAGAAGCTGCTCGGGTCTAGGGAGAGTGGAGAAATGAGAACCCTGGGTCTTTTGTGGTGCTTTAGACAGCGCCATCTGATGTTCCCCAAAAGGATGAGACCTTTCTTCCTCCTGTTCATGGTTACACCTACAGGACATGGGCTCCAATTGACATCTAATTCACTGGCCAGGAAATGTCCTCCTTATAATAGTCAGACAAGAATGAGCTACACAGACACAAGCTTGAGTCCTACACAGGTGGGACAACTGCACAGCTAGGACACTTTGCTCCTTGGGGAGCTTTCCTGTCCTAGGACATGCCGTGTTTCTAGCTGAGAATGGAGTCACGCCACCCAAATTGTTCAGAAGATGAATCTTCTAATAAACACCTCATCTAAGCCACCCTAAGAGAGGCCCCTGATGCAGCCTAGCATCTGTTGCTAACAGGGTGACACAGAATCATTTTGTCTGACATAAAAGCTAACACAGACACAATGCTTTCTGGGAAGACACTCTTTGTAAGGGATGCAGTCACCTGGCCTGGGAGAGGCAAATGTCCTTCCAGAGGGTCTGGTGACAAAAGGCTTAGGCTAGTGATTCCTTTGAGAAGCAGAGGCTTTCCTACCTCATCTCCTACAGCCATCACTGTAACCATATATATGCAGATTTGGTGGTAGCTGCTCTGGGCCCATCTGAGGAGATGTTGCTTTCCTACTGAACATCTTTCTTTTACCACATATATGTAAGCATGGTGGTATGATGGTGTCACTCCCTCTGGTGCAGGGTTTTCTGACATTCTATCTTGTGGGTTCTTGGATGTTCATACCTATATAAATATGCAGACGGGATCTTGCCCAGGGTCTTGAGTACACTTCCAGTGTTTTCTATCTAGTGCATCTGGATTGTGGGGGCCTGAAGCACAGCTGCTCAGCCAGTCCCTGAGGCTTGGGAACATGGCCAGTGGGAATACTTCAAGGACTTAAACCCAGCAGGCTCTAGTTAGGCTCCTTCTCAAGTTGCACGTTAGAGTTGCGGTGGCCAAGAAACCACAAATTGCCTTAAATGCGATGAGCTCTCAAAGAGAAACTGAAGAAGCCAATTGGACATGCTTATTCTCAAACTCAGTCCCCCAGTCTCCTGACACAGTGTGAAATCAGCCCATACCCTCCCCAAGTCTCAGTCCCAATCCTCTGCATCACGGGCACGGAGGGACAGCAAGTACATCCTAGTTGGAGCACTAGTCCTTAGTACCTTCAGGGAGATCAGCTTGTTAAGAAAAAACTGAGCACTATAGTTCCTTGTTTCATATAAACACTGAGAGCTGTCAATCAGGGATGGACAGCAGGGTGTGGAAGTGGAAGCACTGGGAAGTTACAGGTATCGTCCTCCCCCTTCTCTTTCTCCTGCTCATTATCATCATCCCTCTCTCTCCCCTTCCTTTCCCCTCCTCCTCCTCCTCATTATCATCATCCCTCCCCCCTCCTCCCCTCCTCCTTATCATCATCCCTCCCCTCTCCCTCCTCCCCTCCTCCTCCTCATTACATCATCCCTCCCTTCCCCTCCTCTCTCTCCTCCCCTTCCTTCTTATTATCATCCATCTCCCCCTCCTTCCCTCCTCCCCCTCCTCCTCATTATCATCATCCCTCCCCCTCCTCCCTCCTCCTCCTCCTCCTCATTATCATCATCCCTCCCCTCCCCTCCTCTCCCTCCTCCCTTTCCTCCTTATTATCATCATTTCTCCCCTCCTCCCCCTCCTCCTCATTATCATCATCCCTCCCCTCCCTCCTTCTCCTCCTCCTCCTCCTCATCATTCATCCCCCCTTTTATCATCATCAACAGACTCAGCAATTGTTACTGTGGCTTCCATCCAGTGACAGTGGTACTGATACCTGAGTTTTACAATTTCTCAGGATCTGTCTGTCATATCTTTAAAGCTCTCAAGCAGCTGCCTGTTTACATCTAGCTAACTGTGGAAGTTTGATTAAGAATTGCCACCAAAAGCTCATAGATCTGAATGCTTAGTCATTAGGGCTAAACCACTAGGGACTAAGCGACCAGGCATCCAAATACATTTGAGCACTTTTTGAGTAGGAGCTATGGTCTTGTTGGAGGAAATGTGCCACTAGAGTCAGGGATTAGGCTTTGAGGTTTCAAAAGCTCAAACTAGGCCCAGTGTCCCCAGTGGCTCTCTCTTCCTGCACCTGCTGATTCATCCTCAATTCATCCTCCAGCACCATGTCTGCCTGCAGGATGCCATGATGATAATGGACTGAACCTCTGAGGCTGTAAGCCAGCCCCAGTTAAATGATTTCTTTTGTGAGAGTCGCTGTGGTCATGGTGTCTCTTCACAGGCACAGAACAGGGACTAAGATGTTGACTTAATAGCTAAGTTATAGTAGTTTCTGTATCATTCTTTGGAAACATCCCAATCATGAAATGCTTCAATGTAGACATTACAAGTTGTTAAGTGGCTCATGTTTCACATGTCACGTCATCTATTGCGCCTCAAGCAATTGTGCAGAAGTCTAGGGAATGAGAAAAACTACAGAATAAGGGTAAGCTCCTTAGCAAGCCTGTGCTATAATCACTGGTCACTCTTCACAAAGCGTCTGATGCTCAATACTGCTAACTTTATTTGCACAGACACCTGAAATTGTTTTATATTCCCGATGTTGTTCTATCAAGTTGTGACAAAGAAAATCCACGGTTGAGGACCTCATCTGTAGCTCAACTGTCCAAACAACTTGGACTCTAAAAGCCGCCAGCCAGAAGAGTGGTGTGTGAAACTTCACTCCAAAGGCTTGTATAAAGGATGTGGAAACGATGTCTCGGTAGTGTGCACACATGCACATGCACACGTCCTCAAACACCTGCAAATGACTCTGATAAATCAGGATCAAAATTCATCTAGTTTATTATACTGATGATTGCTAGTGGCTAATGAGGTGTATAATCTGTAGGAATTCTAATTTGTATATAAATGTATGTGATAGGTAAAGATACTGTACCCAATTCAAAGGCAGTGAAATTGAGGCTTAAATGTTTCCCAGAATTAGCAGATCCAGTGTTCTGTACCCAAAACAGAGTCAGGGCCAGGCATAGTCTGAGAGTAGCGAAAGACTACTTGCTTCCCCAGGTTGAGGATATGGGGTTTTGGGCTCCCCAGACAAGAGAAGGGGGAGCTCTTCTGGTAAAGGGATTCCTCCATTTTGCACTGAGCTAAGATGAGCTATTTGGTCATGGTAGACTGCCATCTTAATTAACAGGGTTTTTACCACAGTGGCTCATTAATTAAATGCTTTAACAAATTAACAAAACTTGAGTTCTTTAAATAATTCATCAAGGAAGATACAGGAGGAGCTGTAAGGGTGAAATGGCAGATCGATATGAATATATATATATGTATATATATATTTATATATGGAATCCTCAAAAATAGGTTCGTAAAAAGTAAAAAAAAAAATTCTGACCATAATCTTGGTTTTAAGAAGTGGCAGGAAAGGTGAGGAACAAAACCAAACAAAAACAAAACAAACAAATCAAAAATCAACCCAGTGGATGGAGGATACAATAAACACAGATGCAAAGGGACCTTACTAGTAGCCACAGGTCACAGGAGCAGACAAAGATGAAATTAATATATTAAAAGATATCCTTCACTTGATAAAATCTAAATTCAGTGAAGGAATGTGCACAAGTATTTAAAAATAAAGAGAACTGGGGTGCAGAATTCTGAACAAAGGAAGAAAACATGATGATGACTCTTAGTATTCATCCCGCATAAAACAGGCTGTGGGACAGAAAGCACTCTTAGAACCAAGGGTGGTTACTGTTTAATGAGAGGACAATTCACAGTGAAACTATAATCCCACCGACACAGGGCAATTTTAAAGTCACTTCGAAGTACATGTATGAGGAAGTGTCGAGAAATGGCCAGTCACAGTATGATGCTTTGATACACAGGGACGGAAATGAGGGACATAAAGGATTTTAATAAACACCCTAGAAGCTCCATCCAGTGAACATGTAAACAGCTTTTTCTGCAGAACATAGCACGGGGACTAAGAGCTTTCATTTCATAGCTTTTAAAGACACCTCCCACCCCAGTACCCCAGTGATAAAACTTTAACTCTTCTGATTGCATCATAAGAATACTTGAAAAAGAAAAGTCTTCACTTGGAAACTTCAATTAGCTTAGGAGTGTAGAGATAGCTTTAAATAACTTCAGGCTTAGAGACTGAAGTAAGGGCACCAACTGTGACTGACATCCTACAGTGTTTAATGTTCTCCTTCCCAAAGTCCTGATCCTGATTAGAGCTTCCAGCTAACGTTACATGCAAGGATCTTGTGAAAACAGGCACAGTTGCCTCTTTCGGCGTCATGTATGTATGTATGTATGTATGTATGTATGTATGTATGTTGTATGTGTCTATCCTCTACCTTCCTACCTGTAATTTGTCTATTATCTTTCTACTTATATCTATCTGTATATCTATAAAAATATTCTCTATTTACAAATTGGTTGTTTCTCTAAAAATCTATGTCTAAGATCTACCATACATCTTTCATCCTCTCTGTCAGTGAGTTAGCATGCAAGTCAAACCTGCCTGGCTCTAGCTAACTCTGCCGAGCCATGTTTGCTGTCTGACTCCCCTCGGTGACATCTAAACCTGCTTCTCTGTGTTCAGTCCCGTCAGGTGTACTGTGCTGATGTGAACCAGCATTGCTCCACTGGGAGTGGGGCAGGAAGGCATTGTCCTGCTCGCTATGGTGGCTATACCCCTGTGTAGGGGCGCTATTACCTGAACCAGAAGCTCTAGGCTTTAGCTGCCCAGCTAGATAAAAATTAGTGACTGCAGAGAAGTGTGAGCATTTGATTTCTCTGACTAAACAAAGAAGTGTTAGATGCTTTCCCCCTGTGACAGTAGTAGGGAATGGATTTCCTTTAGTGTGAGGCTACCTCAGGATGGTGGCTGCTCGAGTAGTCTTGTTTTGCCTGAGAACCTCCAGCAGGACAGTGTAATACCTATACTTTTATGGAAGGCCTCCTTCCAGCCCGTTGCAATATCTAGAGGCTACCATACTATATGCTGGCATACCTAAAGTCCAGCATACTGTAAGTGGGAGAACTTATTTCTCACAAGAGAAAAGAAAGCTTTTGAATAGAACTGTAGCCAAACATCCCACCTGGAAGCTATTTTCACCCACCTTCAGTTCATCTACCAGGAGGGAAGGTGTGCTATTTGTAGTTGTGCTAAGAAAACTACAGTTCAGAAAATAACGCTTGAGGTTTTCTATTTAGATACACTGGTAAGCAAGAAGGCAATAAATCACACGATTTATAGTTGCTGTTTGAAAGCAAGTGTCACAGCGCCTGACTTACATTAAGATGAGGTATGAGCAGGGGATGTGGGTCGGGGATTTGGGCTGTCTGATTGGACCAAGAGCAGAGACAATGAACAAGAAGAGTCCAGAGTGATGTCAGCTGCCTCATTCCAGCCTGCGAAGCTTAGCTGGTATCTTTTACCTAAGCCATGGTGCTTAAACTGGCTGGAGTCTGACACACACTCCAGACACATGCCCACTCTGTCCAATTCTTACTCCCTACTCTAGGCAGAGACTGATGACTCTGGGCAATCCCATCTGAGTGAGTTCACCATGAACCCAGATCCTACACAGGAGGGTCTAGATGCTGACCTGACCCAGAGGTCCATGCCCTTTGCATTAGAATCTATCTTGTTTATCACCCAAGTTACAGATAAGTGATTTAAAATAGTTTTGAAGTCCCAATCTATGTGCTTAAAGGCCCCTCAGTAAGCTGAGCATGAAGCATCAGATCTTATAACCGGCAGTAGAGAGAGTCATCAAGAGCAGTAACAGGAATTGTGGGTGGTTTGTGGCCTCGGAGCAAAGTCACTGAATGATGTGTTTATAAAAAGATAAAGAGAGGCTATGTCCCGGGTTTTGGCACCAATGTTGTGTTGATAAAAGGATAAAGAGGGGGCGCATATGTTCTATGGAGGTGTGGGGAAAGGGGGTACCTTAGCAGGCCCATGCTGAGACATCCCTTCCCTCTGAGAGACCAGCCATATGACCATACATATAGAATAGAGTTTATTCAGGGCACCGAGAGGGAAGCTGGGGGGGTAGTAGGGTCAGATATATATGAAGAGAGAGAGAGAGAGAAAGAGAGAGAGAGAGAGAGAGAGAGAGAGAGAGAGAGAGAGAGAGAGAGAGAGAAGTAGAGGAGTAGAGGCCAGCCATGAGCACATGGAGAGAAGGGGGTAGGGAGGGGGAGAGAGGGGACAAACCCAAGATGTATGAGCTGTATCAAGGAGGAAGATGAGAAGGCATCATAAGGAAACTGGGGACCACACAATCAAGTGTCTTCCATATGCTGTTGGATACAACAGACCCTACCCCAACTCCCATCCCTAGACTGTCTCTTTGGTCAGTGGATGATGGCTCTTTGTTCATTAGACATTGGTCCTCGATGGAATTTTCTTAACTAAGAGATATCAGAGTGAGAGACATGCATTATTCTGGACACAGGAAATGCAGAGGTGTCTTTGACTGTGAATCCCTTTTACTGTGGATATCAGAAAGACAGAGTCAGCAGAGACACAGTGAGGAGGAACAGCACTACTCTCTCTAAGTGAGCCAGTTATGTGTAAGCAGCAAGGCACTAATACATGTCAGTGGTCCCATATGATTGTCAGGAACTAAGACCCTCCTGTCAGCTAGTGGTATTAACTAGAATATAGGTGCAAGGGCAGCTGTCCACAGGGTACACAGATACAAAGGCAACTGCCCATAGGGCACACAGGTGTGAAAGCAGCTGTCCATAGGGCACACAGGTGCAAAGGCAACTGTCCATAGAGCACACAGGTGCAGAGGCGGCTGTCTACAGGGAAAGGGCCACCTTGGCACAGCACATGACAAGGTTTTTATTTCCTTTTGGAACTCTAGCCAGCTCCGTAAACATTTTCTTAAAAAGCCTTAACTCAAGTTCAAAGACATAATACTTGATACTAGTTCCACTGACACATCAGCCTGAGCAAAACAAGGCTGCCAGAGGGCAGGTCTCCACCCCTCTTCCTCCCAGAGGATAGATCGCCCCATTCGGCATGAGACAAAGAGCCTGGTATTCACGAGAACAAACAGCAAGCATGGGTGTGCTTCAGGAGGTTCGAGCCGCATTGAGTGACTTCCTCTACACTTTCCCCACCATCCTCCACTCTCTCTCATATACCCACCCTCTCTGGCCAGGTGGCAGCTGAACTTGTCTCACGCTGGCCTCCTTCCTGCACTAGCTATCACTGAGATCACTGATTGATACCTGTCCTGGCTTCATTTAGTGTCCCTGGTCACCTATTGTCCCTCTTATCCCTCTTTCCCTCTGATGGCAGCCTTCTTTCCTTCTGTAGTCAGTGGAGGCCTGTTTCCGCTTCTCATCTGGGTGTCAGGTAAACTTCTAAACATCCTTGGTTCGACATGAGTGCTCTCGAAGACAAGTGCAGGCCCACACCAAGTCCATGGAAAGATGTGTTCTTTCTGTCTGGTTCAGATCAGCCCACAAGACACTCAGACCACAGGTAGTAGCTGTCTTTTACCAGCCCACTGGATACACAGACAAGCTATAAGGCCAGACCTGTTAAAAAAGCATTGTCCCCAATTCCCCTGGACTCCAGGACCACCTGTTCACTGTAGGACAAATCCTAGGAGGGCATCCAAGAGACCTTGGTGACCAAAGGTTCATCAAATCCCATGTGACTGCTGACCAGCACCTGGCTCAGCAGCTGTGGGCTGTGATGTCAATGAACTATCGCTGAGGTGGGGCTGCTGGCCCAGAAAGGTGGTAGAGCTCTGGAGACATTACCGTTGGGAGAATATAATTTTCTGAAGAAGGTCCTGCGCTTGACAGAGGTAACTCTAAGCTCCAAGTGTTGTATGTGCTTCCATTGCTATGTTGAGAGAGAGGCCAGGTTTACTTGGAGCTCTAAAGAGAGTGGAGCCAGCACCTCACCTGCCTGTACTCAGGTAACTTGAAGACATACACAGTCATGTGCTTTAGCAAATTGTTTCCCCAAACTGGTGATCCATTTGCCATACTCTGTGGATCTTAACATAAAGATAGCTTTGGATTGTGTTCCCTTGACTCATTGAAATTAGAATTTCATTATCTCAGGAGATTTTCACCTTCCATTGTGACCTGTCCCCGATAATGACAAAGAGAGCGAAGACCCAGAATGAGGTCTTACATGGCCAACAGCTCCTGTTTCTCAGGAAATTTCCCAACCCCACATCTCAGAACAGAGGAGTGGGGGTCTTGAAGGCAGAAAGGAGATGACAGACAACTTGGCTCACCTGTGCACGTGAGCGTAACCATAGGTTCCAAAGAGCTTACTAGCTGGGCAAGCCTTGGGCGTGGCACTTCCAGTACCTGTTATTCACTAAGTAAAAAGTAAGCAGTAGTGGCTGAGAGTCCACCACGGTCACCATAGCACACACTCAGTAAAACAACAGGACTCCCTTTCACAGGTGACAGAATTTTCAGGCTATTCCTCACCCCAAAGATTTTTTCCTTGTCTTCCATTCAGGCTGCTCTCGCTCTATTCACCTCTTTGCTACAATGAACCAGGAGCTGGCAATAACCAACTCTTTCTCTAGACTCAAGGGTTCCAATGCTCTATGAACCTTGAGACCTCATACCTGGGAGGACAAGCTGACACCTTGCAGGGCACCAGCGCTGGGACAGGTCGTGTCTTGGGGTTGCAGAAGGATGCATTCACCAGAACCTTCAGGTCTCTGTAGCATCCCGCCTTTGAGCTCATCTTACCTGTGGAAAGGGAGGGTGTGTGGAAGACTTAAAAACCTTTTGAAAAGCCTAAATCAAGCTTGAATCCCTCTGTGTTAATGTCCAAACATTCCAGAATTTATGCATTTCTCCTTATATTTTAACGTCTTTAAATTCAATACATTTTTGGCTAAGACTACAGCTGAACTCAGTAGAATGCTTTCCCAGCAAGCATGGGACCTGGGTTGAATCCCCAGTACTGTGATGAACCATCAAACAAAGTCATAAATAAATTTAATATACCTTTGTGCAACCAACACTATCATTGATATGATGAAATATTTACCACAATATGTTATGTAATTTTTAAATTTAATTTAAAAACTATTTATATGAATACTTCATTTAAACCATTTCCATCTCTTTACATTCTTCTCTCATTTTCCTCACTCACTCTCAAATTCATGACCTCACCATCTTTAATTATTATTGTTAATATATACAACCTACTGAGTTTATTGAAATAGCTACTCATATTAATTACATTGGTCTCATATTTCTGTTCTGAAATGACAAGAGGAACCAATTGCTAATGAGTAAATCATCAAGAAACAATCAACAAAATGAATATCACCAGGCCACACACTGAGCATCTAACTTTTCACTTACAACTTAGGGATTGTAGCAAGAGGTCACCATTGAAAGTTGATTTGCTTCTTAGTCTCTGTACATATCCTATCTAAGGCTTTGTGAGCATCTTGTAATATGCTCAATGTTTCAATTAACAACATAGGATGTACAGCAGATATCCGGAATAGCCAAACACAGAGACAGAATTCAGAGTGGTGACTAGGCAGAAAGGAGAGAGAATAGGGTGTTGATGCTTAACGAACACAGAGATCTAGGGGTGGAGTGGGATAAAAACGTCCTGGTGAGGCAAGGTGGTAATAATTGTATGGCAAGGTAAATGCTTTGTGGCATCAAACCGTACTCTCAAAAATGGTTGAAAGAGTAAATTTTATTAATATACGTATGTATGACTATATATAATCATAATATAAAATAGGCTTTTACAAGACGCATACATAGAAAGATGATAATTAAATTCTTTTTAACAAAAAGGAAAGTAAGAGAATACATTAGTGTCAGTATAAGACAAACACAAACATATAAGGAAAGATGAATAATTGTGTTTGAAAAGATGGTAAAGGCATCGTATTTGCTCATGAAGACCATCTCTTCTCCACCCAGCAGCCTCCCTTAGTAGGACTCAGACTGACTTCTCAGTACACGCCCTTTCAACCTCATGCCTCTCTGGCAATCTTGGTAGGACACAGCTTGACATCTTATCATGTCCCTCTCCACTCCAAATCTGTGGGTCATAGGTGGTTAGAGCTTTTCACGAGAAAACCGACCAGATGGTGTCCAGGAGGCAAAGCAGTCCAGCAACCGCTAATGCTTTCTTTCACAGTGAGCTGAGCACTTTCAAAGGAATAAAAAGTCTCTAAGTACACATGAGAACCAAGCTTGCCAATTTTATGCTGCTTGGTCTGGAGCAGTGAGGCCATCGGCAGAAATGTCACACTTCTTAGAGTCAGTTTTCTCAAGAAGCTAGAGAATGAATGATTCTCTTGAATTCAAAACCAAGATCCTCTGCAAGCCCATAGATCAGAGACCTAGCCCCCATTTTATGATACTTCTGTAGGGGGTAGCCTTCACCAATGGCCATTGACATTTGTGCAATTATTCAGCAGTGGGCTGAAGTGATTCTATATAAAATATAAATTAAATCTGTCCTCTTTGGGATTCCTCAAATGAGAAGTTTGAAAGGACTTGATTTTAATGATTTCTGATGAGGGTGGTTAATTTACAAATGCACCTTTGATAAATATAAATATAAAGTACTGTGTAAAAGTCAAAGAATACTTACATAAATATATTAAATCTCGAGCTTTAATCATGATGAAAGTAAGATGTCATTATACGCAATGCTTTCAAGGATTGCACATAGATTGAACTGGTATGCACTGAAGGTGACCCTCAATCCCCAAATGGAAATACAAGTTAATTATATTATATATTATACACACCATACATTTATATAGGATATAAATAAATAATATAATATAAATATATGATATATTATATATAACACTATATGTAATATATCATACACATATATGAGCAATCTAAGCATTCTGGTGAGTTTGTTCATGTGACTCCATGTTCTTTTCTGGGAATCACAGAAGGTTGACTGACTATCCTCTAAGGGTGATAGAGTGTGATCTAGATTGAGAAATATAGCATGGCTCTGGGGTAGCACAGGCACTTTTGTAAGCAGAGTGGGTATCATAATATATATAGTTCAGATGCCCAAGCATCAGCTCTACTAATGAGTCAAGTCCTGTTGTACAGAGAGATGAGAGCTAGAGAGGAGCCTAAGCCCCTCCAATGGTCACAGGACCCACCCAGTGCCACATCATGAGAGTGGTATTATAGGTGTGGGCAGGATTGAGAGGAGGAATGGAGACCACTGGTGGACCTCATGATGAGAAGCACTGTGGAAGAAAACCCCACTTTGAGTGAACATGGTATGAGTGAAAGGGTTCTGTGAGCTGTCACATCGCAAGCTGCATTCTGAGAGATATGCCTGAGATGGTTATGGTGATGGCCTAACCAGTTGGGTCCTTATCTGGCTCTGTTGGGCATTGGCGGTTATTATTCTGCAAGTAAATTTCCTTTCCACAACAGACTTCCTACAGTTGGGTGATACTGTGCTGCTGATTTGTGATTTTCTCTTGTGCTCCAGCCTGTCTTCCTGAAATGTTCTGTGTCTGGAATGCTGTTCTCCATCATTCTGACTTCTGTCCTTACCTGGAAGATTGCTTTACCCAGTAGATTGCTTTCCACTCCTCCAAATCAGACCAGGGCATCCCTTCTCTTAATTCCTTAGTCAATGCCCTTTAGTCTGAGAAAGCTTTGTGCTCCCTGGACATATGAGGTCCACCCCAAAGTGTCTGAAGCAGTTTGCACATTAGGTTGGGTTACTATTGTTGGAGTTCAAGAAGAGAAAGATGGTGTATTTCCCTGCCACAGTGAGCATTCACTGGTCATCGCACGCTTGTATGAGCTGCTTATATTCCTTATTACCAAAGACTTCTACAATGTTGTGTATCTTACAAGGTCTTGGAGAACCGGGTGACTCAGAGACTAGTCTCTTTTATAAAACACCTTCCTATTTATATATCTAGAATGATGAAGGTATGGAGACAAGCCATGTCTGTCAGGCAGGGGAGGATACAGTTCTACATTGTGGAGCCGAGGATGTCTTACAGATATGAGAGGAATGAATGGTGAACCACTCAGTGCCATAGAATCAAGAAAGCTAAGCTAAGAAAGACTTAGGCACTTTGGTAGGTTCTGCCTGGAGATTTTCAAAGATGAAGCTAGTAGAGCGAAACCATGAGGGCTGCAAGATAAGCCGAGGTCAATGGTTCAGCACAGGAATAGGGAGTGTAGATGACTTACATGGAAAGAGTCATAAGGCAAAACATGAAAGAAACAGGAAGAAGGAAGGAGTCTGTTTTAAGATTGAGTTCATGGCAAAGAAGAACAGAAAGTAATGTTGATAGAAAAGGGGTACCATGACAGGAGGGATCTGGCCAAAAGTATTCCCTGCAGAGTTAGACTTACAGGGGGACAATCATGTTCCTGAGTTTGAATGGCTCGATGAAGGTCAAGGAGCAAGGGCTTGTGGCTGGTGGGCGCTGGTAGTATAACCCTCTCTATGCTGTGTAAAAGTTATTTATTCTGTGTGCAGAGACTGCGGATGGTGCAATGGGAACAAGAGGGAGCCCATTGCAGCTGTTCTGATGGCCTGGTCTCCTGTTTGCATCCGTGCACTATTAAAATGTTGACTTCAGCCTATAAATGTCAGTAGGATTGGGAATTCTGTTAACAGAAATTCTTTTCCTACAGAAGAGTCCTATTAAAGCCATATGTGTGGGTGTGGTTGTTCATGGTCCCTAGTCCCCAGTCTCAAGTCCTAGAGGATTTCATTCCCACTAATTCTCTTCAACACATCTTCCAAGCTTCTGCTGTGACTTCCTCCTCAGTGCCCCTGGGAGGTGCTCTTCTGGCCATTCATAGCTTCTGTGTTCAGAATACTTACTGCTTTTCTTTTGGAATCGGTTTCTTTCGGGGTGACTGTTTTTCTGTGGTGACTCTTGAACACCAGAGATGCCAGAAATATCTGAGTGTGCACAAAATGCACTGGGGAACATGCATGAATACAGCATGTATGGAGAGAACTCTCGTTGCAGAATCACAATGGAAAGTGTTGCCTGCTTTGCCAGGGACCATCGTCTTCTTTACTAAATGATTACGACGCATACATCTTGTCCCTCACGGAAGTGAACTTTTTTCTTGCTGTCTTGAAGCCAGGGAAAGCTGGAGGATTGTGGACAGATGGCTAATGGCTGAAGCCCAAAACTTTACATAGTTTATTGTCCTGTGGGCGAAGAAGCCTTTTAAAGTACCCATATATCTGCTGTAGCATATATCTCCTTCTAGCTCCCTATATCTGTCTTCTACCATAAAAGGCTCATCGTCAGATGAGTTCTGTCTCTTCCTAGTCTTACCAAGCAATCAGGTTCTCATCTTCGCAGCTACACTTTTTCATCTTCAGCCATCAGAGTCCAGGACGTGCATCCTTCTCTTCACCTCAGCATTGGTGCTGTAAGCATCCTTAGCATCCCTGCCCTCTGAGTTTCTGTGCTTTCCATGTTTCCCTCTTCATCCTTCCCATCTTCAGGAATTGCTCATGCAGGTAACCCCTGCAGAAGGGTCCTCAAAGTAGCTTAATATAATCTCTTCCCAAAATTCCCTCTACTAAATTGTAGTGAAAGTAATTTTCTATTCTGTTAGTTGCATTAACATGGGACACTGTGTGGTGGTTTTAGAAGAAGCATTCCATGCACGAAAGGCAAATCCTTAACCAGAATAAATATTTACTCCAGTAAAAACAAAATGTTGTTCTTTCCACAGAGGAAGTGGTCCAATGTAGTCAACCTGCCACCAGGTTGGCTGGTCACCTTGAAGAATGGTGCCATATCTGAAGCTCAGTGAAGCTTGTAGCAGATCTGGCATTCAGCAGCAGCAGCTATAGCCGGGTCAGCCTTGGTAAGTGGAAGTCCATGTTGTTGAGCTGAAGCATAAGCCCCATCTCTGTCACTGTGGCCACTTTATTCATTTGCCCATTGAACAAAGACAGATGGCTGGGGAGAGAGGCTGACTGTCCACAGAATGGGTCATCTTGATTATTGAACTCCTCCTCAGTTGAAGTCACCTTTTAATGAGCATTTGCATACTGTTTTCACATCCTTTGCCCATTTAGAGAGATCTATTTTCCCCGGATGTCTTTCTCATCAATTTTCCAATGTGATCTTTTCAAATGTCTGACCATCCAGCCAATCCCTTGGCTGCAGTCCATGAGTCAGTGAACAATTGGCCATTTCGTCTTTCAAACAAACTGTAATACCATGTGTATTACCCGAATTTTGCCCACTGTGAAGATTTCCCTTCACCAATATCTGTCAGGGTTGTCCCAGAAAGGAGTTATAATGCTGAAGCTGTCCACCTCTGGGTGGTGTCTATGTAACATGCAGAACCATCAGTAAACTGGGTCTCATTCTTCTTTTCTTCAGTCAACGGATCATAGGGAATACCCCATGAGGATACAGGTCCATGATTGGCAGAAGTAAGAGTAGTAGAAACCATAGACATTTGGGCAACTTCTTTATATAACTTGTCTGTGCCGTCAGAACCTGCTCACCCCTGATTTCATATATATTACTTCCATTCTATAATTGACTGCTGCTTATGACTTGATGGATCCAATAACACTTAGCTCATGGTAGGCAGTTCAGGTTGCATGGTAACTTGGCGTCTCATTCTGAAATGTTCATTTTCCACTATGGCTCAATAGCAGGCCAAGAGCCATTTCTTTTTTCAAAAAGGAGAATGCTGTCTGCTCCAAAATCCCATAGGACTCTTCTCTGATTTACCTACAGATGCCTGCCAGAGGCCCCAAACAGTATCGCTATCTGACACTGATGCCTCAAGGACCTTCGGGGCTGCTGGATCATATGGTCCAAGTGGTAGAGCAGCCTGCACAGCAGCCTGGACCTGATGAAGAGCCTTCTCCTGTTCCAGGCCCCACACAGAGCTAGCAGCTTTCTGAGTCACTCGGTAAATGGGCCTGAGAAACACACGCAAGTGAGCAATGGGCTATCTCCAGAATCCAAACAGACACACTCAGCTTTGTGCTGCTTTCTTAGTAGTGGGAGGGACCAGGCCCAATAAGTTATCTTTCACCCTGAGGGAATATCTCTGCACGCCCCACACCACTGGTCTCCTAAGGATTTCACTGAGGGAGATGGTCCTTGAAATTTGGTTGGATTTATCTCCCATCCTCTGATACGCATATGTGTCACAAAGCATCCAAAGTGGCTGCTTCCTCCTGCTCACTTGGTCCAGTCAGCATAATGGCATCGATGCAGTGCAACAATGTGGTATTTTGTGGAAGAGACAGATGATCAAGATCCCTTCTTACTAAGGTATGACTCAGGGCCAGAGAGTTAATATATCCTTGATGCAAAACTGTAAAGGTATACTGCTTGCTTGTCTTGCTAACTGAAAGCAAATTGCTTCTGGGGGTCCCTATCAATAGGTACTGAGAAAAAGGCACTTGGTAGATCCATAGCTATATACCAGGTACCAGGAGATGTGTTATTTTGCTCAAGTAAGAAAACTACATCTGGTATTGTAGCTGCAACTGGAGTTACTACCTGATTTAGTTCTTGATAGTCAACTGTCATTCTCCATAATTCATCTGTCTTCTGTACTGGCCAAATAGGAGAGTTAAAGGGAGATGTTGTAGGACCCCCTCCCCCCCATCTTTCAAGCCCTTAATGGTGGCAGTAGTTTTTTGCAATTCCTCCAGGAATACAATACTTTTTTGATTCACTATTTTCTTTGGCAGAGGCAACGCTAAAGCCTTCCATTTAGCCTTTCAAACCATCATAGCCCTCATTCCACAGGTCAGGGAACCAATGTGAAAACTCTAACAACTTCTAAATATATCTATCCCAATTATACATTCTGGAACTGGGGGAAATAACCACAGGATGAGTTTGGGGATTACTGGACCTACTATGAGTCAGCTGAAACTTCATTAATCACCTGGCTTTCATAAGCCCCTACTTTAACTGGAGGACCACAATGTTTCTTGGGATCTCCCAGAAACAGGGTCAATTCAGAACCAGTATCCAATAGACCCCAGAAAGTTTGATTATTTCCTTTCCCCAGTGTACAGTTAACTTTGTAAAAGACTGTGGGTCCCTCTGTGGAATAACTGGAGAAAGGCTACCAGCAAAAGTTTTAGGTGCCAGAGCCTGCTGAGGAAAGCTGCTATCAGGGAGTGGAACAAGCCAAGAGTAAGAAGTTTGTTGCAGTCAACTAAGATGAAATGAGTTGGAGATCTGAAGAGCACTTTGCATCAGATACGGAGATGCAGAGTTTGGAGTTTGTCCCGATAGCTTTTATTCTTGCTTTGGTCCAGTATTTCCTCACCATCACATTTTGGAATGGTAATATATATCCTGTGGCATTAATATGTGATCTGCCTTTTGATTTTGATTTTATAGGGGATTACAGTTAAGTGATTGGATGAATCTCAGAAGAGATTTTGAAATTTGGACTTTTAACATTTGTTGAGACTGCTATAGACTATAGGGATTTTTGAAGTTGGACTAAGTGTATTTTGCATTATGCTCTGACTCCTACAGATTCAAAAAGCTTGTGGGAACCAATGAATGGGATGTGGTGGTTTGAATGTGCTTGGTCCATGGATTGACACTATTAGGAGATGTGACTTGGTTGAAGTAGGTGTGTTACTGTGGGGGTTGGCTTTGAGACCCTTCTCCTAGCTATCTGGAAGCCAGTCTTGTCCTTGTTTCCTTCTGAAAAAGATGTAGAACTTTCAACTCCTCCAGAACCATGTCTGCTTGGATGCTGCCATGGTTCCTTCCTTGATGATAATGGAGTGAACGGCTGAATCTGTAAACCAGCCCTAATTAAATATCGTCCTTGATAAGAACTGCCTTGGTCATGGTGTCTTTTTACAGCAATGGAAACCCTAACCAAGACACCTTGAAAACTAAAACTAAACTCTTACATGTGTTTGGGGGAATAAATCCACATTAAAATGAGGTATAAAGACAGCATTCACATAGAAATTGTCCTTCTCAGATTCTAAATGTACACAAATGAAGTCCTATGTCCATGAGCATAGACCCAGTAGGGTGTAGAGAAGAGCTGACTATGCCAGGATAAGGTCAGGATCTTGCTCCCAGGGCCCTGGTGGAGAAGGTGTGAGGAAGGATGGCTGCTCCTTGATAAGGGGGATTCTTTGCTCCACCCTGAACTTTGGTCATCCTTGAAGACATCTGTGTCAGGTGGATCCAACTCCGCTCTACTAAAGAAAGTGTCTTCCCTCTCCAGAACACACACAGTTTTCTTTCTCTTTCACTTATTTTCCTTCCTTTAGGGGGTAGGAGGAAAAGATTGCGAATGAAAACTCATTTTGAATTTGTCACTCTTGGCCAAGGGAGCAGAGTTGTTTGCAGTGGATCCACTCAAAGGTGACTGGGATCCAGAATTGTTCCCAGTTCATCCCTTTTGCTTTGCTCTTCTGGTGAAGTTCAAGAGAGAGACCTCACTCTGAACCTCCAAATGCGGTAGCACCTGAAGCAAAGGTAAGAGGGTGTAATTGGAATCAAGATGATTCCGGAATCCGAAGAGGCAGAAATATTGACAATTAAAGCAGTAGGATGCTATTGCTTCCCAGGAGCTATCTCCGTAACACTGCTTTGTAGGACACATACTCTTGATGTCACACTGGGCCACAGCCTTGAGGTGTCTGGGAGCTTGAGTTGACCACTGTGTAGAACAGGGTTACAATCTTCCATTCAACCATGGACAAAGTCTCCCTCCAGACTGAGTGTACAAACCAGGGCCAGAGGGATGGCTCATTGGCTAACAGGGCATGCTGCTCCAGCAGAGAATCGGAGTTCATTTCCCAACATTCATGTTGAGTAGCTCACAATCATTGCTCTTTGCCCCATAAAGGCATCTGTGTAACTTCGTATCATGGGGATTCAGTACTCTCTCCTGGCCTCCTCAGGCTCTGTGTGCATGCTTGAACCCATGGGCATGAACCTGTATGCACACAACACACACACACACACACACACTCTCTCTCTCTATCTCTCTCTCTCTCTGTCTCTCTCTCTCTTAAAAAATCTTTTAAAAATGCATAAAAGCAGCACTTTCATAGGCCCAGAGCACAACCCTGGGACTCATACATCTACAAAAATCAGTGGGTTCATAGAAACACCCATTTCCTTGGTGTAGTTGTCCTGGTGTACTGCACTGCTATTGGCTACCAGCTAAAAAAACCACCAATCTGCTTTTATGAAATTCCGTTGAGATTTCACTGCCAATCCAGACACAGAAGGAATTAATCCATGGCCTCCTGGCGCTCTAAACACTTGCCTGGCCAGCTTTAAGAAGTTTGAGTATCAGATCTTAGTTTTAGCATTTGCTGAGGGGAGGAATTCATGAACGAGTGAACGAATTATTTGAAAGTAATAAAATAAGGGCAAGATTGCTAGTGGCGTCTCTTCAATTTTCCAAAACTAATTCCTCAATTAATTGAAGTATAAGCTCCAGATCTATTATCCCAGAAGAGAGTATGAGGGGAATATACAGGAGGTTTATAAAAGCAGTCTTAAAGCTTGTCGGGGAAACCTAAGTCACGAGTTAGGTGAATGTGCTTGTCTGAAAGAAAAGCCTCATCCCTAGAAATGCCCACAGTGCATTGGTAGCTTAGACCATTGCTATGGGCCCTGCTTTGCAAATATTTCAATATGGAACAGAAGCTCATGATTAGTTGATTGAGACACATTGAACCAACTGAATCATAGAAAAAATATTTGAAAATTATGTTTTATAAAAAAAATTGAAGAAAATCTGATGCTTTCATGAGGTAGACAGCAGACAAGAGCTCAGCACTAAATTTAAGCCTCCTTTCCGGGAGCAGACAACACTAGATCAATTAGATCCCCGCAAGATTCTTGGCTTCCACTGCCAAATCCCAGGGGCTGCATGAGTGTCAATTCAAGGCCTGGTCGAGCAGGAAAATTGAAGTAAAGTCTGGTTGTGTCATAAATAAAGAATGGAGATTAAGAAGTAAACAAAGTAGCCAGAAAGGAAGGTGGAGGGCAGTGGTTGCTCAAGGCTGCAGGATATCATTTCCCCGTGGAGTCCCCATCACAGAAGATAAAATGGCTGGTTAAAAACCCAGAAGGAGGACACCTCCTCTTGACATCAGGAAGAACTTATGAAGATGAAGATATTTCCAAATGTCCTCTCCCAGTTTAGCACTGCAGCCAGCTAAGAAGATGATGGTTAGTTGTTAAAAAAATCCAGCATAATAAAAAGTCTATACAAGCCATAATCTTGAAAGCACAGAATATAGGAATCTAAATTTTCCTCTAGGTGATAAACTGTGCAAAGCCATTAAGACAGGATGGCAGCATTCAAGAGCTATTATCAGATTCCTGGGAGGTTGATCATTTGTCAAGAAATAGAACCGTGAAATGATGCTGGTGTTAGGTGTTCATTCTCTAATATTCACTGTATACCGGGCAAAGGAGCTATTTTCAGGTAACATCTAATTTAAACAATCCTACATGGCTTTGTGATTTAGAAAGCTCCAGCAGCATGAGCGTATTAAACAGTTTTCCTGACTTAGCATTCCTAAGAATTCCATTCTGGAGGCAATATGCCATTGCATCACATCCTTGGTCACGGACCTAGATAAACCAAGTTGGAACTGGGCTGGAAGCTTCTTCCTGGTTGGCTAGTTCTCAAAATGCTCAGAGGGTAAAGACACTTGCTATCAAGGACAGAGGACCTGAGTTCTATCTCTTTGACCTATGTGGTGGAAAAAGAGAGCTGACTAAGTGCATCCTCTCCCATTTGACTTGATGTAATAGGGTAGATGGGTACAGAGAAGGGAGGGAAGAATGGGGGGGGTGTAAGTGTGGGACTAGGTGGAGAAGGGGGCTGCAATCAGAATGTAAATTGAACAAAGACATTAATGAGAGAGGGGGGAGAGAGAGAAAAAAAACTGACTCCAAGTTGTCTTCTGCCTTTCACATGTATGGTAACATGTATACATGAACACTGCACACACACACACACACACACACACACACACACACACACACAGACACACCACACATGAGTAAATACAACTTAAGAAGTAAGTGTGTCCCAATCCCTAACACTATTAATGATACTATGTTATGCTTGCAGACAGGAGCATGTTGTCCTCTAAGAGGCATCACCCAGCAGTTGACTCAGACAGATACAGTCAAACAGTGAATGGAGCTTGGGGACTCTTAAGAAGGAATAGGAGGGAGGATTGTCAGCCCCAAGGGAATAGGAACTCCACAGGAAGACCAACAGAGTCAACTAACCTGCACCCTTGGGGGCTCTCAGAGTCTGAACCACCAACCAGGGAACCTAGTTGGACTTAGGCCATCCCACACATATATATCTTATGTAGAGCTTTGTCTTCAAACAACTAGAGCAGAGGCTATCTCTAAATCTGCTACCTGCATGTGGAATATGTTCTTTGAGTTGTATAGCCTTGTTTGGCCTTAGTGGGAAAGAAAGCCTTACAGAAACTTGAAGTGCCAGGGTGGAGAGATACCCAGGAGGGCTCCTACCCACTCAGAGGAGAAAGGGCTGGGGCCTGGGAGAATGATTATGGGAGGGGGTAAGCAGGAGTAGTGGCAGTGAATGGTATATAAAGTGAGTAATAAAATTAAATTAAATTTTAAAAAAGTGCATCCATCTGGAATCTGCTGGAGTAGGAAGACCATGTGAAAGGTACCCAGCAGACGAGTTCAAGATACGTTATCTGCCAGGTGATCTTGGCTCATTCCCCAAACCCCTGGTTGCTATAAAAAGAGACAACAGTATCAAAATCTCTAAGGTGCTGAGAATGACTGGAGTTTATCATCACAGAATCTTCAACTTTATATACATGAAGGAGTCTCAAATGTTTCCAAGTCACCTTTGAATCTGAGTCGAGATTCCTACTCTGAACCCCAGTTGATGGTTTCAATGAGATATGGTATATGAGACCATACTAAATGCATATGAATGACAGTGGTGTGCGGTTTTTACCTTGGCTGCAATGAGCATAGGTGCTCCTGGGGTATCCCCCAGGAGAGGAGGGGGAGGAGGAAGAAGAGGAAGAGGGGGAGGAGAAAGGGAAGAGGAAGAGAAGAAGGGAGAAGAGGAGAAGGAGGGAGAAGAGGAGGAGGGGGAGAAGAGGAGGAAGAGGATATTTAAATTTCTGTGATATTAAAGCAGTAAGTCTGTGTTATCTATTATGATTTTCTTCAATGATGTTTTTATCATGGTCATTATAATCTTTATAACATCATGACGTTTCTTGGTGTATCTGAGTATACAAGGTGATGACAAATTATCTTACACTTTATCTCATTAATAAGCATGGATTAAAAATCCTGCTATCAATACATTTTCGATGTGTGTGCTTCTATATTTTGTTACTCATGATCTGATTTCAATCAGGACCTACACAGCACCTCTGGAGCAGCATAAGACGTGACTTACCTCCTCCGCAGGAGACAGAGCACTCAGAGCGTAGGATAGCCCATGAGTAGCTGGGCTGGGGAGGTGGAGTCCTTTTAGCCCCTGACCTGGGCACTGAGAATTCCCAGGCCACACCAGGGTTCCTGCCTTGGAACAAAAGCTACAAAAGAAGAAAGAGGAAACATAAAATCAGTAAAATCAATGACAAACTGATAACTACTTGGCTTTAAACGATATAAAATAATACCTTACAAAACTAACCATGTTGACAAAACACTATCTATTTTCAAAAATGTGCATCAGATACATTTTAGACACATTTTTCCCTCTGAAACTGGGAAGAATACACACGAATGAATGAGTAAATAAATACCATAAAAACCTATGAAGAACTGAAGTCATTTCAAGAAGAACCAGCAGAAGCTCGACATGGCCATTGGCAGCGCTTAGTAGATGATAGAGGAAATTTACAAATAGACAAGGAAGAGAGGCAAAAATCTGTCACAAGAACACAGGAAAGGATACGTTTCATGTGGAAAGAAATCCAAAATGAGGAAACAGGAATGTCGCACACAATACACCAGGCAAACCCAATATGAACAAAGGAGAAAGAAAAGGAAGGCATGAGCCTACCCAGGAAAGAGCCAATGAAATCACAGGACTCAATGATCAATCCCTCTCCATAGTGAATCTTCAGCTGTCCAGTTAGAAGAGGCAGGACAGCTGCCTGAGCTAAACAATAAAATAGATTGGGGATTTTAAGGAACACCTGCTACTTACTGGCCAAGACGCATCCATACTGATGAAGATGTGGAAATAAAGCTGAAAACAGAGAGGGACAGCTATACTCCCTGATAAACTGACACAAAGCCAAAATTAGAAAAGATACAGAAGGTAGTGACATATTAATAAAGAAAAGATCTGTCAAGATAATATAGGAATCGTACATACACAGGTACACACACTGATAAATCCAACTTCATAAAGCAAACTTAAATAGACATTGATCAGCCCAGCTACAGTAACAGTGGGCAACCTCATTGCAATGCTTTCCATCAGTGTGGAAACACATGGACAAATAAAACTCAGACAGAAAAAAGCAAGAAAATTCAGAATTATAGTACACATGGATCGTAGGGACGAAATAGATACCTACAGAAACACCATCCACGAGACAAAAGAAATCAGCAGCCAACTGATATTATGGAAAATATACAGAGGAATCCAAAGTTTTTCTCCAAATAGCAAATATGCCAACACAGAGGTTGGGAAAATAATCCCACCCATAACACCTGAAAGGACAGGACTAAATACCAAAATCATCAGAACGCTTGGTAAAGAAACTGAAAAAGAAACCAGAATGCATAAAGAACCGATGGTTCAGCAGAATTAGTACACTGAGGAAGGCTACACCATCAACAGCAATCTACAGATGCAATGCCATCCCTGTCGTAATTCCAATGACATTCTCCAAAAGATGTGAGAAATAATTCTGAAACTCGTCTGGAAACACAAAGCATCCAGGATGGCCAGTGAGATCCACACAGAAAGAACAACACCGACGGCATCACAATACCTAGTTTCCAGCTTATGCTACAGAGCCATAGCAACAAAACCAGCTTGGTAAAGGTCAGAAATAGACTTAGAGACCAGTGAAATAAAATAAAGAATGAAATAAACTCCTTCAGATAGAATATCCTGAATTTCAACAAAGTTTCCAAAGCATACACTGGAGAGAAGACAGCATCTTCAGTGATGTTAGGGAAACTGCATGTCTAAGTGTAGAACAATTAAACTAAATTCAGAGCCTTCATCTTGTTAAGCAAGCCAGCCAGCCAGCCAGCCAGCCAGCCAGCCAGCCAGCCAGCAAAGAACAAACAAAACCCCACAAAATTCATCAATGGCTTTAACTAGGAGAGGGAAGCATAGACTATATTCCTGATGTAGTTGTGGGTAAACACTTCAAACAGGACTCTGTGGGTCAAGAAATAATCAAAGCTGAAAAATAGAACTGCATAGTATTAAAAATATATAGAGATAAAATATGAACGAAACAGAATAGGATAAAACAAACACATTACTATTGTTGTTTATGTCAGATTGCTGTTTTCTAACGACAGAGAAAGAAAAGGAATGGAATTTGCTGTGTGGTGAGATGGGGAGATCTGGAAAGAATTGAGGGAGGGAAAACTGTAACCAGAAAAAATCAATTAAAAAAATAAAACAGCACAGCATCATCAGAGGAGAAAAGGTGAAAGAAGAATCATTGCTCACATGCACCAGATAAGTGGTTAATATCTAATATGTACAAAGTAACAGAAAGTTAATTACTGAGATGCAGACTATCTAATCAATAAATGAGCAAATGAATGGAATTGACCAAGAGCAAGATACACAAATAACCAGCCAACGTAGAAACTAGTCCAATATCCTTAGTCTTTAATACAAATTGAATCTTCTCTAAGTTTCTCATTCTTGTCAGAATGTCAGTCATTAAGAAATCAAGTGACAATGACATGGTAGTTAATAAATGTCGTCAGGGCTATGGGGAAAGAGGAGTCCTGATAGATCTAGCCACTATAGAAAGCAATGTAAGGTTTCCTCAGAGAATGAATAGTAGAGTACCACAGGCTACACTCCTCCTTGATGCATGAAAAAAGGAACTAGAACAGCTCACCACGGAGATGCATGTGCACCCCTTGTTATTGTAACACTATCTACAATGGCCAAGACATGGAAAAGCCTAGCAATGCACAGGCAAGTGACTAAGGACTGTATGTTGTACACATACTCAAATAGGCTTTGCTCAGGCAGAAAGAAAAATGAAATTATGTTACTTAGAGGGAAATGGATGGAACTGGAGATCATAATACAGGCAAGTAAGCTTAGCAAATGTTTCTGTTTCCACTCAGATCTGGGATTTGCACATATGTGCACATATGCAAATGCACATATGACATGAAAGACAAGGCTGACAGAATGACTATAGTAAATGGAAAAGAAGGGAATCAAGACACAGAAGTAGGAGGAGAGACAGAATCACACTTTTATATGATTTCTGCTAATTGGGTATCATCTGTCAATCAATCTATCTATCTATCTATATCTATCTATCTATCTATCTTCTATCTATTATCTATCATCTGTCTATCAGTTGGTCTATCTATCTATCTATCTATCTATCTATCTATCTATCTATCTATCTATCTATCTATCTATCTTCTATCTATCTATCTTCTATCTTTCATCTGTCTATCATCTATCCTCATCATCACATATCTACCTATATATCCACCTATACATTTCTATTTATCTATCATCTTTGTCTCTCTATCCAACCATGACCTTAAATCAGAAGGGGGCCTATGTGGTTGGAGAGTGGCATGAGGGGAGGGGGACAAAAAAGGGCAAATGAGGGGATGAATACCAACAACACCCAAGGACACACATGTTCAAATATGTCATAACAAAGCCTATAAGCTGTGTGTAACTAAAATATTAATTAAAAAAGAGCTATCACCCATAAAACCTACTGATAAAGATCCAGAGATGGTAACACATGTAGTACATGTACAGCCTCAGAAACCAAGCAAGGGTGGACAATAGCAAAATGTCTCCTGTCCCGTTGAACCTGCTGGATGGCTTGCTCCTGTTTCTGGTTGCTACAATTCTGCATACATCCAATTAAAACCACAACAATAATCCCACAGAAGCTCCAGTTCACCGGCCCCAGAACCAAAAGCTGGTCTCTACCTCCACAATTAGTGTTTCGTTGGTTGGTCCAGTGGAGGTTAAACTCTCAGGCTCCTTGTAGGACCGTCTGTAGTTGAAGGTGGAACCTGAAAACTTGTATCGCCCTGGCCAGTCCACACTCCAGTGCCCATTCAGGTAATATTTCTTGACAGAATTGCGCACAGAAATATAGGAGGTAGAGATGTTTGTTTCATAGATGTGAATGCTCCGAGCTCCAGAGGGAATGGTTACCACGTGGTAGTACTCTGGATAGAGGAATGCAGTATTTAGTTAATCTAGCTTCTCCACAATTGGATGTGAGAGGCCATGCTTAGAACTGACAGATCTGCCCCTAGCTTTACTACTGACACCTATAGGCGTCTTTTTTCATTGGTTGCAGAAGTAATCTTGTAATGTGCAGTCTTGCTAAGGATCACTTTAATTCTAAGGATTTAACATCCACTTCTAGGTAAAAACAGAAGCTCCAGGTCAGTAGTCCTTAACCTTCCTAATGCTGTAACCCTTTAATACAGTTCCTTACATTGTGGTGACCCCCAACCATAAAATCATTTTCATCGTTACTTCATAACTGTAGTTTTGCTATTGCATGAATCACAACGTAGATATCAGTGGTTTCCAATTAGGTAACCCCTGTGAAAGGGTCATATGACCCACAGATTGAAAAAAGAAAAAGCCTCCATGGAAGACCTCATCCCTCTAAGCATCCTCTGTTTCCTCTCCCTCAGCCCCTCCCAACAAAATCTCTGGCTGAATCCCTCCTTGTGCAGATGTACACGATTCTGAGGTACTCACGGTTGGTGGGGTGATTCTTACTGTAGAGTCCTCTATGCATGACACAGTCTGAGTTATTCCCCTGGCAGACCCCACAGGAGTCCTCAGTTGCATCCGATCCAAGGACATTGTCACAGCCAACCTTCTGGAGGACCCATGAGGTCATAATCATTCATGAAAAAAAGGATGATACATGTGACAACATCACCAACCACGTGACAAAATCTTCCTCCCACTCCAGCCGAACAAGTTTCCAACATGGGGTAGTTAACAAATGGGTGATGGATCCCGGTATGTGCAAAGCATGGCTGGTCCTGGTATACCGGGATCTCTTTCTTGTGATGTGCTATCTGTCCTGTGTAGTATTCCTCCTCAGGTCTGGCAGTTAGAGCTGGAGGACTGTGTTAAAGTACATCTCAGACTGACTTGGTAAGCTGACTGTGAGTGTGTTCACACAGGATCTGCTTGTAACTGGAACTTGTTGCCTCTGCACAGAAACTCTCCCATCAGTGATTTATAGAGCTTAGATCTATGCAAGGCTGTAGAATTTTAGGCGTTTGCTATCGTTTCTATAATTCTTTTTTTTTTTCTTTTTTTCGGAGCTGGGGACCGAACCCAGGGCCTTGCGCTTGCTAAGCAAGTGCTCTACCACTGAGCTAAATCCCCAACCCCAATTTCTATAATTCTTGCTCTCTTCATATTTCCTATCAAGGTACCTGAGAGAATAAAATGCACTCAGAAACAAAGCAACTGTAGTCTTTGTCCCTTGCTGGAAATTCTCAGGGCCAGGCATAGATTTCAATGCCATTGTGTGTGAATGTAGAAAGGTTGACTGTGTCAAGTCTGCTAGTGGGTATGGCTCCCTGCAGGGCTTGAGACCATGATGAGTAGATTACTTATTAATTATACCTCATTAATTACACTGCAAATCTCTACCTGAGGTGGAAGGAAGAAAGTGACCACCCAGCAGAATACATGAGTGCAAGGAAGATTTTACCACTAAAAGAACTTAGGTTTCCCAAATTTCTCATAGATTTTTGGGTTGGTTTCCCAGACTTTGGGGTATTGGGGTTGCTCAAATCCCCTGCCGTGTTGCAGCTCCTCTGAATGATCACGTGGAGATCATTATGATAGCTGAGAAGTGACCTCACTGACTCACTATAACACTGCCCAGAAACTGTGCCCCTTGTAGGTCTGCTCTTCCCAAATCCAGTTCCTAGTCTACCTAGCAGTGGTCCCCTGAATGAGTTCTTGTTCCTGCCTTCATCCATTCAGCACCCCAAGAGCACAGCTGCCTTTTGAGCACCCCACTGGCTTGCCAAAGCCACCGTGCTCTGCTCCCAGCACCCTTGTTCCAGTGCACCCTTAGAGATAGAGCTCAGGTGTGGATGCTCCCTCCTCCTTGGTGCCCACAAATGCTCTAGACCCACATCTGAGAACAGCTCTCCCCTCTGCTCATGCTCTGTACACACCTCAATCACAAAGCAGTGCCATCAACATGAGCTCTTCTGGCTTTCTCCCCCTGGGCTGGGACTTGGAGGGGAAGGACTCCTCTCATATGTCTTGCTTTCTAGCCCTCACAGGATGCCTGGCACAAAGCAGACTGTCTGGAGACGTTTGTTGAATGAATAAGCGATCATTATTACCTCACACATCCCATCTATACAAACATTACGGCTATCCTCCGAGCATGGAGTCCCATCTTTGACTTTATTTGACAAAGAAAAGAAGAAATCAAATCCTTCTGCGATACAGTAGAGTTTGCATAAGTCCTGATCTTAAAAAGAAATACACACACAAACACAAATAAGAAAGACACTTAAGCTCGGTGATTTTTGCTCTGCGGTTCAGATCTTCTTTGGTTGTCTACCCCCTAAAATAAATCCCACACATTAACACATTTCAAAGACATTTTGTTTTTAAGAGCCTCACTGTTTCCCTATCTTGCCTGGAATATGCTAGTATACCAGGCTGTCCTTGAACTCATAGAGATCTACCTGCCTCTGGTGTGTGCCACCATTAAGGACCTTGTTAAGAAATTTTAATGTAATTTTTGGTAAAACACTTCAAATTATTATTATTATTGTTGTTGTTGTTGTTGTTACTTAATGTTTCACTCTTATTTTTTCTAGTGCCTGTTGTCTAATATTCCTTTACATAGTTGTTGGTACATAGTAGGTATTAATGAGCATTTGTTGACTGGACTACAGTGTTTACGATCTACTATATAAAGGCTGAGTTATAGGAATATATAATGATCGATAGTGTTTTCTATCTAATGCAATGTAAAGTTCTCATGAATTCCACATGGTAAGTATTAAACAGTGTTTTAAAATGGTAGAAGAAATGTTAACTACAGTGTCCAGGGCTCAATGTGTTCTGTAGGAACATTGGTGTACAAGGCCCCAGGGATCAGAGCTTCCTTATGCTGCAAGGCCTCACCGTTCCTAGAGATAACAGAAGTGTTTGCAGGGACCCTCTGTCTTCTTTCTGGATAAAACTGGAAACGCTGAATCTGGAAAGCCTCTCTGTCTGGGGAACTTTCTCAGGCTGAGACTCACTCACAGATTCTTGTGCATGTGCTTAATATGATTATGCCACAGTCTAGCAAAGTTAGGGAAAGCACACACGTCACCTTCAAGTCACAGCTAAGTTCTGTTTCTGTCATACCCCATAGGCTTTTCTTCTGGCCCACTGCTATGCTTACTGTGGGCACCAGTTTTACAGTTTATGCAGAAAAACCAAACCAAATCTACTTTGTATGAAAATGCTGGCCACTCCCTACCTAGGGTTCAGTAATTTCAAAGGTCCACCATGGGCATATATGTACTGAAATGAAGGACGCACATCCAGATGGACTGTCTTAGCTTTGTACTTCCCCAGGACCTCTGCCACTAGTCTGGCCAGACTTCTCAGTTCCAATACAATGTTCCAAACAATGAGAACATTATGTTTTATTTAAATGTACCCCAAATCATGCCTCTTGAAATCAACACTTTTATAATTTTAGCTGCTATATATATCTTAATACTTCGCTTACTTTCTCCATCTGGTAAGCGTAAATTCAACTCACTCTGTGCATACATTTCTTATTGTATAGTTAGAGAATAAGACTTCACTGATATAGTATATTTAGAAAATTATTCATTTTTAAATAAAGCATAGTAAATTTTTCTTTTAGCGTTTAATATTTGAGCTTGCAGTGGGCCATGCAATTGTGGCGATACCAGCAGCAACTCCTGTCATTCTTATTGTTTAAAACAACTACCCATTCAACAAATCTAGCCTGTTGACTTACATGTCAAATATAGGTAGGAGGCCATGACAGTGGGGCAGGCCAGATCAAGCCACTCCCAGCAAAGAAGCATGTTCTCCTGGGCTCCTAGATCTACATTATCTGCCCTTTGCAACATGGCAGTGCTAGACATAGATGCGTTCGAAGCAGGTCACAAAGCCCGGGGCACCCTAGAGAGCAGGCCTAGAAACTTACCTTCCACTTGGGTGTAAGGTGTCCACTTGTAGAGCCACCCTCGGAAACGCTTGCTGTTGTACTCAGCACACTGGGCAGCACGGAAGCCCACACTGTCCAGAGGGCATTTCTGACTGTTGCAAAGCTTCAGAGTGCGTGCGGAACCCTGGCAAAACTTCCCTCCATGAGATGGTCTGGAACGGATAACACAGCCAGAGATCAGCTCTTCCTGGATATTATGGTCACTGGGGCGACACAGCTGCTAATAGTAACTAGAGTGGGCACTGAAGGGAGGTATCTTCCTTAGTCCATCCTGAGTGCCATGGTCCTGATGCTGGAGGGTAGGGTAGAGTTCAAGGTTCAGGCTTGTCTACACTTCTTCCTTGTTCTCCAGCATTCTCTGGAAAGGTAGGAAAGTGAGCTGCCCTTCACACCCTACAGAGGGCTTGGAAGGTTGCTACTGAGAAAGATGGTGACTTTCCAAGATGCCCTGGTTAGAGTGAGATACTGAGGCAGAAAGCCAAGTTCTTTCTACTACCAGACTCCTTGTGACAAGGCCAGAACATCAGGCCTGTGAGTCAAGTCAGAGCATCACCCAACAGCCCATGAGCCTGCTGGTTTCTGGAGAATCTCCACGAGCCTGGGTGGGTGTACAAGAGGACTGTGGAGCAAACGTTGACTTTGGGGCTTTGTGCTTTGCAGATAAGTGCAACAGAGTAACATAACTTATTTCTGAAAGGAGCCTGAGTGCACTTTATTTCCCAAGCTAGGTAACTGTCTCTCCCAGTCTAGTTGCTGAAATTAGGCTGCCTGCTGTAAAAGTGAATAATATATTTGATGGAAAAGCAATAATATTTGTTTTTTGCATAAAAGAGTCGTTCTTATTGGAGACATTCATTCGGACTCCACTTCCTTACAAAAATAATTAGCGAATTGAATAGCATCATACTATGTTAAGCCATAGAGTTAAAAGCCAGTTTTGCCACTGCCCTGATGGCTTAGTTATCTTTTACTGGTTGCCAAGAAGCAATAAGCATCATCAACCACATGAAAGGGAGAGAAACATTTAGGGAATGGAGTGAAATTCCCTTCCTAGTGTTCCCTATAGACGTTTGTAAGTGCTGGTATTAGCAAGCTTGGGTTCATTCATAAGGAAGCAGATCATGAACCTACCTGGGATTGGTACAGAGACGGTCTCTGTGAGAGACTCCTCCCCCACAGGTCCGGGAGCAGGGGGACCAAGGGGACCAATCTGACCAATGGCCGTGGGTAGGCTTGGGACCTTCGTCACCGTACTTCACACACTGTCCTCCACGACACCACTAAACATTTTAAATATAAATTAAAAGTAATTTATGTGAGTCCTGCATAGGTGGATTCATTTCATTCCTTTTGTAACACCAAGGGTGGGGGTGGATCTTGTAAAATATGCAAACACTGGATTATCTGCACGCAAGTGGCATGTACTAAAGACACACTTAGTGTTTCTTTATTTACCTTTCCAAATGCAGCAGCACCTGATGAATGGTTGCAAACAAAAGACACATGGATCAGTCGTCACAGAAGCCTGACCTCCCAGAGGAGGGCAGACACAACTCAAATATTTGCATGAACATCTGGTCTGGTAGATTGTCTCTGAAATCGTGACCCCTGACTTCCACCAACAAGGTTCTTTTCTCAACTTGCATTTCAAAGAGAGTCTCGAGTAGAAGAGAGTCTCGAGTAGAAGAGCCTAGCTAGGGAGAACTGGGACTCAGCCCCCTGTCATATCTGGCCAGCACCTGGATTTTACTCCCGAACACCTAGGCTCAAAGTATAACATTAAACGCGGTGATGAAGGCTTTCCATTGAGGAGCGGGAAGACGAACGCCTTCCCTGGTTCTGTTTGTGTTAAATAAGCAGAGCTTGGTTTATGGGCAGTAGGACAAAGGGGCTGTCTCTAGGGTTTGAGCCAAGACCTGGGTCCTGACAGAAAGCAATGCTACTTCTGAAAAACAGAAATGACGCCAGCTCAATTGCCTATTACGGGTGGATGGGGTAAAACTTGTCAAACCAACTACTGACATCTGACCATTATGGATCCATGTATGTGCTTTCCATAAATGTGCAGGAGTAGCAGGGTACGTGTGACATGAAGCAGGAAATGGACAAATGGAGATAGGGGCTCAAAATAGACAGGGAGGAGGGAGGTTGATATAGAATGAGAAGAAGCAAAGAGGGACAAATAATCCAAGGTTGTTTGATGAAGCCTCAAGGACTCATGTTATTTTCTATTTACCTAAAATTATACACAACAAATATGAATATATGCATGTACATACATAGTATGTGTATGTATGTTTGTGTATGTGTGTATGTGTGCGTGTTTGTGTATGTGTCTATGTGTATATTTGTGTTTGTGTGTGTGTGTGTGTGTGTGTGTGTGTGTGTAGCTTGAAGGATGTTATGCCATTAAACCTGACAATACTTCCCATAAAAAACATGGACTAACAAAAACCTTAGTACCAGGCACTAAAAATCCCATCCAGAATAGTCAGCCACATACTCCAAATGACTTTCAAAACAATACAAAATATAGCAGCTGCCATTGATTGACTCTCAAATCAACATGATCCCCTGTTGCTGAAGACACTACATGCCTAGGAAATAGGACTTTGATAATTCGAGCTGTATCTGGCCTGAAAGTTAGTCTAGATTCCATGGTACAAGATGATCCTATTTGGGATGCTAGGGGAGGAAAGTAAACAGTCTTACCCAGCTGTGACAACTATTAACCACAACAAAAGGCCAACAAGGCAAGATATTAGGTGCCATACTTGTTGGTGTTAACCAACAGCTGCCTAACTGGACTTAAACCTCTCCCAACAGGAAGAAAGACACGTAGTATGAGAAGCCTAGAAAAGTGCCTGGGGCTATGAGGTCTTGGAAGAGAATCCACTACTACAGCACACTCCTAATTGCATTCACCCCATCTTTATACCCATAGATACGTATAGTCATCACTCTTCATCAAAGAAGCTTCTCTTTAGAGAAAATGGAAACCATCACGGATGCGTACAACTAGGCATAATGCAGAGATCAATCTGCCGAGGCCCAATGGATATGCCCATGTCACAGCTCTTGCATCTACGGCTCAGGGAATGTCTCAGAAGAGGGAGCAGAAAGGGTATACCATTTGGAATGCCAGAAAGTCCACTGTGTAATAGTCTCTCATAGAAATGGTGGCATAACCATTATCTGAACAATGATAATATCAATACACATGAGAATGTGGAAGGGGGACACATGGTCCAACCTCTAGACAAGGAACTACAGACAAACTGACAACTGCTGGGAAAGTGAATTAGACTTGCCCAGGGAAGTGGCCTCTTATTGGTTGTCCAGTAAAGAGTGGTTGGCCCTGAAACAATATGCACATGATTGCACACAAACAGTAAAAATTACCTCGGCAGGTTGTAGTTATATATTTGTGCATACATATTATTGATACATAATTATTATTGTTCATACATATATATGTGTATATATATGTGTGTGTATATATATATATATATATATATATATATATATATATATATGAGGTTATCTGCGAGCAAAGGAGACACAGAAGGAGTTGGGGAGAACACTGTAAGGGAGCTGGAGGGAGGAAAGTAAAGGGAGAAAGGTATGAATTACATCTTAAGTAAAATATGCACAAAGCAAATCATTTTGAAAATCTTATCCACATAAGTCTTTGTGTTTTCTTTTCTCTACGAGGAAAAAATTCTATTTCTTGTATCAGCCTCTGCTCTCACGGCACGTGACAATACAAAGTGCTAGCAGACACCTCTGCTCACTGAGGCTTCTGTAGCTGGGTATGAACAGGTCTCCTAGTCTCAAACAGCCCCACCCTCAGGGGAAACACAAGATGGAGAGGCCAGGGTAAGGCTCAGGTGTCATGCCTGTGGAGGAGAGCCTCTGATGGGCAGAAGAGGTCTGGTATGCTTGCTGCTCATTCTGTTGAGTTTTAAAACTACCTGTCCAAAGGTTTTACTAACACAGGGAATGGCAAACACAGAAGCCAGGATTAGCAAGTTGACTAACGAGAATATTCTCAGGTAGACAAGCTTGCTTTGAAGATGACAGGAGATCCGAGCTCCTGAACAGGTAAGCAAAGGCCAGGCCTGTGTCCAAAGGAAGAAGCTTGCTTCATGGGAGCAGCACAGCATTACCCAGTGCCTGTGGGCCATCTTGCTGCAGAGCTTGGGACTCCTGAATACGTGCCACGTCCTGGCCAAGTTCAAAAATTGAAAATAGGCGATGTCTTGTTTAGTGTGGTGGCCTGCGCCTGAATATTTGGGAACATTATTACCCAGTGTTCTTTGACGATTAGAGATTCCAAAGCCTTCTTTTTACCCAGGGGCTCTTTCAGGAAACTAAAAGCTTTTTGTTAGGCTTTCACTGTGAGTCAGTTGAGCTACTTTCACCACTAGAATGTAACTGTCAATCATGAATCTCACTTGCAATGAGGAAGTCGGCTGCAGAGGTAACACGATGTCAGACTGAGTGGGTGTCGCATGCTGGTCTCAGGAAAGCTCCCTCTTTCTTAGTGGCTTCAATCTGAATGTGGGCTTTGGCTTTGTGCCTGACGTCAGATTTACGTGTGCTTGGCCTGTGATACAACCGGGAATTCAAGCTTGGTGGTTAAGCACCAAGCTTAAGTGCACATTTCTCTTTCGCTCCATTAGTATCATAAAAAGGTACACTACATAGCAAACGAAAACCGTAAGTGATTACTTGGGTAGAGTACATTCCTATTTCCCCAATAGTCTTTGAGTCCTAAGCAGCGGTGACATTTGCTCTTCATTGGTCAGTGGGAATTGGGCGATTGATTTGTCTCTCACTTTACAACACATAGCCAAGCATTCCCTACTGCCTGACTGCTCATTCTACCAATTCTGTTGTGATAGCTTATTAACAGTGATACGAGCATAGAAGAGTCACGGTGTTTTAGCAAGGATGTAGGTGTGCACATGTATGAGAAATGCTGGTTTTCAAACACCGGTGTAAGAGGAGTGTGGTGTGTGGGTTGCAAGACTGAGGTTGGGGTAGAGAACTCTGAAGGAGTCAGCATCTTACCATGTCCTGCCCACACAGTGTACCCTCTGCTGCTGGCATGAACTTAGTCTCACATTTCCTTCCAATCCGATGGCACCACAAGGCCTTACAGATGTCCTAAAGGAAGAGAAGCCATTACTATTATAAATATTCTACACATCTGTGATCAAATCCCATACCTATCAGCAACTGGGAACCAGTGAATGACCCCTCAGCCACACGGAAGGAAACTCAGGAAGACGCCCAAAAACCTGAACCCTGGCTTCAGCCCCTCTGAATTCCATCTATGGAATTTTACTATTTGTATTTATTCAACTGTGAAATATGCAAATCATATGTTCTAAACCAAAAGGTAAGATAGGCATAATCTAGGCATAAAGAATATCCATGGTTGGGGATTTGGCTCAGTGGTAGAGCGCTTGCCTAGCAACCGCAAGGCCCTGGGTTCGGTCCCCAGCTCCGAAAAAAAAAAAAGAAAATCCATGAATGTCATTTAAAACATGAAATATTGTTTGGTCATGTCTTCCTTTCCAACTCTAGTTCCATTTATTTCCTCACATATGAAAATTAATTTTTATTCATTTCTTACTGATTCCTTTATATTTAGAGTTAGAGTCTTATTGTTATTCAAGCTGTCTTTGAATGCCCAGGATCAAGTGATCATTGTACTTCAGTTCCCCAAGTATCTAAGACCATAGTTACTTATTACTGTATCTACTCCTCAATTTTTGAATTAACAACGATCAAGATATTGTTGGACATCTATTCATCTATACAGCATGTATATTATGCATGCATCCACCTATCCGTGAAACTATTGACCCATTCACTAATCCATCCCTTTAGGAGTCAAGGGGACACAGAATTCTAACTATATATGTACCTATACGCAGAGTCTCTGGTTAGACAAAGCAGGTGCTGGCAGAAATAGAACTATGAGGAACAATGTAATTCGAAGGAGCATTCCTGGAGGTTTTACACCTCTCTATTGAACTGTGAACCAGATGGCAACATGGGGATAAAGACATAAGCAATACCATCAGACAAAGGAGTTATTTGGTGAAGAGGAGATACGGTCAGAGCCGACATCTGCAGGGTGTATAAGCTAGCAGCACCTCTTTTGGGACACAAATAGCAAAGCGTGTTCTGTAGAATAGATAGGATTTAGAATGATTTAACTTCACTCTGTGAAATCATTTCATCAATAATAAACAAATAGCCTATACTTAGCTTGATATTGCTTATATTTTATTAATAGCATTGGGATACCAGTGATGGCATGGTTCAATGTCACAAAGCGGATAGTATAGAGACCAGAAGTACAGCCTGGAAAGTCTAATCTTTAAACAAAAACTTTAGTTTTATAAGTTTTTTTTCCCTTAACATATATAAGAGTAACATAGGAAAAATTCTAGTTATTTCCCACGAAAGGGCAACTGGCCTTAGAAGAAACCTGACTGAGTTTAGAAGATGATTGTGCTGGAAAGCAGCGAGGCAGGAGCACTTCAATCACTCCTGAAGCGTTGAGGGCTTTCTGGAAGACTGTATGTACTTTTTCTATTTTATTCTCGATTTCATTATAAACCAGAATAAAAGGAACCTCAAAACTAGTTACTTCCATTGATTTATGAGAAGTTTTTCTTGTGGTTTTATGTAGAGCAAATTCCTAATCTGGACGCTCCCTGTCTAGCCAGTGTGTGTATCTATGCTCTGTGAGGGATTTATGTGGGAAATCACCGAAGAGACATCCTGAGGGCTACAGAGACATCACCTTTGTGAGGAACTGCTCTATAAATACTTTACATGGGAAAGTCAATAGTCAGAAGCCCCATGATGTACTGCTGCCTTCCAGTAGACTGTGATCATGTTGGAATGGGGGTGGGGAACATTGTTTTCTTAATATTATCCGAAAAACGCAGGGTATTAATTTGCCAACTTAAACCAACTAAACGTTATTACTGCACTCACTCCCACGTGATAAATCAGAAAGAAAGATCTGACCTAACAAGTCAAGTGAACTCCCAAATGGAAGCTGATACCCACAGCAGTATCTCCCATCATCTGCTCTGCCAGGAAAGCATGTGTTTCCTGTTACCCTGGGCCAGTCCCGGCAGATAGGATTTGACGTTTGGTAGGTGCCCAATAAATGTGGAATACATCACTGTCAGTTACACTAAACAGAATGGTTTTATGAATCACAGTGTAGTGAGCATGTGGCGGTAACTAACCACTTGCCTTTCTGAAGTCCAGCATGCAAAGCTTGGCTTTCTCTCCAAACTGCCACTTGCACTGTGTATTTGCATCGTATAACTGTCCTGGCAGCTTCTCCGGGTACTTGTACTCTTTCACAGGCTTCGGCTGGTCAGCAAGGCATATTGCTTGGGCGGTGCTGAAGAAAACAGGGTGAGTTAGTTACCAAGGGATACACCACCAATTGTGTATCCTTTCTCGTGCAATTCGATGACAGATTTTGTTTAGAGAGAAGCTTATTTGCCCCCCGAGACTCAGTACCATATCTTTCTTGGTTAAATTTAAATACAGAAGCTACTTTTTCTGAAATTATTCACAAAACGTTTTACCTATCTAAGACAAATTGCTCTCCATTAGAAACCTCAAGCTTATCATTCATCAAGGAGAATGGAGCTGAATAATTGCAAGCAGATGTCTGACGCGAGGGTTCCCCCACAGAAGTATTTATAACAGTCTTGCCAGACACAGGCAGACTATGGAAATTGCCATGAAATCAAACCTTAATCAAACTATCTCAAATACGGTAACTCCCTCCCTCCCCTCCTCTTCCCTTCTCTTTCCCTCTCTCCCCCCTTTCCCTCCCCTTCTTTCATTCCTTTCCCTTCCCCCTCTTATCCTTTACCCCTCCCTCCCTCCTTTCTTTTCCACCCTCCCCTTATCCTCTTCTCTCCCCCCACTTCCAGGCTGAGGGATACACGCACAGCATCTACAGCTTCCTCTTCAAGGACTGAATGTCCAGTAGCCATTATCTGTGCTTAGTAGACTTCCAAGTTCAGAAGGGATTAAATCACGCTCAACCTCACTGGTAGGTCATTAGAGTCCAGTCATTGATTCTTTTGTCAACAAACACAGAATCTCTAAGGGGTTGGGTATGAAGTTTCCCCTCAAGAGGCTCATAGGTTCAAATTTGATCCCCAGCCATTGGGCTTGCTGGGAAGTGGATGGCCTCTGAGTCCATTGACTAACACAGTGACGAGCTTCCCTGGGATATGGTGAAGTGAGGTATAGTTGAAGGAAGGAAGGAATAGCTCATTATCCCCACCTTTCCTCCTTCTCTATTTCTGCTTTTTGGCCATTGTGAAGTGAGGTTCCTCTTTTAAAACACACTACATCAAGATAATTTGCCTTTACCTCATGCCCCAAACTAGTAATTCATAGCTGAACTCTCTGTAACTGTGAACTCAGAGCACCTTTCTCAGGTGAATCATCATGGCAACAAAATTTAATTAATAAAATTCCCTGCTATACAGGTATATGCCTGGTATGTTTTTGGGTATAGTTTGTGCATTTGTGGTGAGCATTTAATAGTTTTATGCTTGCATGTAGCTAATATATCCTTCCTATAAGTTGTCACAACGCACATCTCTCTAAACATCTTGTTAATCTCAAATGACAAACTGAATCCTCCAAGCTTTAAATGTTATCTAAACTGACTAGGCAATCGTTGGCTGTACTTTCCATGATGTTAGTTTCAGATCTCACACCTTATAGATCACTAGTATGAATCAAAAGGAGTGCATGGTCCTAAAGGTTCCTCTAAACACAGTGGGGTAAAGCATAGTGGTTTCCGGCAGTCTCATCAGAAGATGGGGGTAAAACCAAGTCTGAGATCAGCACTACCCCAAACAAAATCCAGAGGAAGATAGAGAAAAGTTACAAACCAAAATCTACCATAAAGATGATTGCAAAAGTCTTTATCAAAACATTAGTGAAGAGTCCAAAAATATATAAAATAAATTACATATTACAACCAAATAATCAATCCTAGCGTCAAAAATATAGGATACAGCACAGTGATGTGGGCTTAGTCCTAGTTCTCCTAGTTCAACATTCAAAAGTCAGTCAGAGGGCATCCTGCAGAGATGGCTTAGTCCTTAAGAGCACTGTCTGCTTTTCTGTAGGACCTGGGTTTAATTTCCAGCATCCATATTGTGGTTTACATCTGTCTGGAACTCCAGCTCCATGGACTCTAACATTTTTTTCTTTTGGCCTCTGTGTGTATTGGGCATTCATATGGTACAGACACTCACATGCAGGCCTAACACCCATACGTATAATATAAAATAACAACTGAAAAGTTTTTAAAGTCAGTTGGCATAATCTACTTTGTCAGTGTCACATAACCTCATCAACAGCTGCAGGAAAATGCAGTAAACTCCAACACCCATTCCTAGCAAACTAGGAGAAGAAAATCTCTTGAACTTAATAAAACACAACTTCAATGCTAAATTCACAATTGGTCCTGCAAAAGATGAAACTTTCCCATTCAGACCAGTCTCATTGGTCATTGACGGCACTGTCCTACATGTCCTAGCCAAGTCCCCAATGAAGGCAACAGATAGCAAAACAGGAGAGGAGACTGCCTATGTGTGCAGATGGCTGTCTGTGGAGAAAATCTGGAAGTACCAAGGACTCTTCCTGGAAATAATAAGTGTATTAGGAAAGCTGCAACACAAAAGGCTAATACACCAATCATTGCTTTATACAAACCAGCAAGGAAAAGTAAACTCAAATTACAAGTATAGTGTCATTTATGTTGAGGCTTCAAAAATGAATCGGCAGTATGAACTGAATGAATGGGGAACACCCAAGGCCCTTAAAGAGGAGCAGAACCAGTAGTGTGGAGTTGGTGTCTGTCCATTATAATCTTGATCTGTAGCTTTAGTGTGATTACAAGAGTTCAAACAAATCATTTTATGGCTATGAGTACTGGCTCTCAAATTTATATGAAGAATAAAGAGATCCGCAATAATTCGCGTAAAATTTAAGGATAATAAGAAAGCTGGAGGGTCATACCTCCCAATTTTAAGGCTTTGTAGAAACTCACAATAATACAAAGGTTGTAGTGTCAAAAGAACAGATAACTCCAACAGTGGGACCAAATAGTCCAGCACAGAGTCCCATATGGGTGTCCTGAACTACTCTCTGACAGATGAAGCTTGAGTAACCAGATATCCACATACAAAATAATATAGATATTTTCAATAGTTTTCCTAATTTCACGGATTGCTACAAACTTATGGATGTTAACCTCCTGCCATTTTCACAGGAGCTCAGATGTACAGATGAGACAGAGTAGAGGCTTGAGAAATCTATCAGTCCTACATTGTCAGCTAACTTTAAACATTTCACAAAACCCAATGCAAAATAACTATTACATAAAACGGTCCTTTTTCATCACTGTTAGAAGTTATACATTCATACAGTAAAAATGAATGAACTAATTCAATGTCTGTGTCATGACAATGAACCTCTCATTCATGTATCTCATGCGTCATTTCACAACAAGTTAAAAAGATGAGAAAAAGTAACCCCCAGAACTCTGTGTTTGAAGACTGGCCATTGCTGGTGAGGTATCAGCTAGAGAAGACTGAGGTGTCGATGTCAAGGCTCTGTAGCCTCACCTGAGAAAAGTTACAGGCTTTGACCACCATAGGAAACAGATTCACATCGTCACTGTCTGTCTGTGTGCTACACCAGAAGTAACATGAAAACAATTGTTGAGGCCAGAGAGGTTGAGGCTATCTCAGAAACCCTTCACTGTTCCAATGACTGCACTATATACTATAAAGAGCTTGGGGGCTGGGGATTTAGCTCAGTGGTAGAGCGCTTACCTAGGGAAGCAAGGCCCCGGGTTCGGTCCCCAGCTCCAAAAAAAAAAACAAAAAAAAAAAAAAAAAAAAAAAAAAGAGCTTGGTATCATTGAACTTAGTCATAGCACCTTATTCCAAGAAAGGAAGTGGGGTCTCTCATAAAACCTACAACATGCTAACACAGATGCTTTCAAGAGGTGAGTTCAGATAAATGTTGCTCTGCCTGATAACTCTTATCCCTCTATATTCCAGTCCTTATGTGGTGGGCCCTGTTGTTTCATTTTGTATCATCAGCATGAGTGTCAGCCATGGCTGGTATTCCTCAACGTGAACTCTGGACAGCATCTCGATATAATGAAAATGGAAATCATCCCAATGGTGTCTCAGTGGGATCTCATTTTCTTGCCCACCATGTAGCACTGAGTATGACAGGGGGGTTCATGCCCTCTTGAGTCTAAAAGTCCCTTAAGGTGGTCCTTTTTCCATTCATAGCACACTAAACTCACAGACCCACACTGGCGCCCTCTATAGGACAGAATTCTAAGTGGGGAAAAAGAATAACCTGAAGATGAGTCCCTGTTGTGAAATGCATCACAGCAGACGAGAGTCCCTCCAGGTCACTGACTCCTGGGTGCAGACATGAGTAACTCAACAGCAGGCCCTGGGTCATGGGCTCAACTGAGACATGAGTAACTGAAGAGCCTCGTGTGTGTTAATGGGAAATGACACATGACTTCACTGGGCAAATTTTCCAAACAAGTATCTGTCTTTCTCTCCCGAGAATGGAGAAAAGCTGTGCTGGCCACCCAGGCCCATCGGGCTCCTTTCGTACATGTTTTTCCATTTCCCACACGCTGGGCTGCTGAAGGACAGCAGCAGCTTCTTACTCATGGTTGGGACTGTGTCCCAGTGGTCACCTAATGGTGGAAGACAGAATGCTATTTGGAGGATTGGAAATCAGGGAGCCAGCAAGCAGACAGGCAAGGCAAGCAGCCTCAGATTCCTTAAGGCTGGAAATGCTGTTTCTACATGGGAGACTGTCCGATTTGAAATCCTGTTTTTGGTTTAAATGAATCTCTGTACAGTTTGACATTAAGAAATAACAGCATAAAATATTACGTATTTATTTCTAAGTAAAATAGCTAGAGAAATTAGTAAAGTTACTGAATATAGTTTTGTTTAAAAAATCATTGATTAACTGTTTTATTGATTACCATAAAACCAGATGCTTCAACGTCTATTTTTCCTCTTTCAGTATTGGTGAACAAAACTGGATTTTGATTGTTGAATTTTAATAGTTTGAGGACAATATTCTGATTTCAAGATTACAGAGCACGTCCAATGTTCTCAAACTATTTTTCTGTGACTGGGCGGCAGTTTCTTTACCATGAATTTTCATTACCTTCCTTTGGCCTCTTTCAAGACTCGAGCTCTTAGTACATACTCAAATTTTCGTCCTCTAATTTTCTAAGCCATCAGATGATAATTTAAACTTCTAAAGATGTTGATACGTTTGTCTCATAAACATAGAAGTGAAAGAGAGCTTTGTAAAATTGGGGACAAGAGCCAGAAAATTAGGGAAGTATTTTGAGTAAATCCGAATCCCTCCGGCTAATACAAGTAAGAGCGGAGCCACTCTAAAGGGCAAACTCTTCCTTACTCCTGAAAGTTTCACTCACACTGGAATAAAAAGAAAGCTGCAAGAAAGAGCTAAACACACCCTGACCACCCCAGTGTGTGGCAGGGATCGTAGAAAACTCTCAGTAGAGGGAACGAGGCTAGGAAAGCCCAGATGAGGGCTGACCACAAGGCCAATCAATGTTGCTCTCAATCTTGCTCAGAGCAGCCTGTGTTAAATGGCAGCAGCTAGCCTGAGTGTTATAACTGGTCAATGTCCAATCGGAAGTGGCTGTGAGTGCCTGGCTCTATGTGGCATATCGCATCACCCCCTCTAGGCCCTTAGGGAACAATCATGAAAGGGGTACAGAAAGAATGTATGAACCAGGAGCTGCAGCGTGTGTGAGGGAGGTGGGTTTTTAGGAAACACCGATGTCACTTTGAAATGGCGTGGCTGCTATATCCATGAACTCATAGAAACTGTGTTTCTCTGCAAAAGACAAGACTGGGACCTGCTGACATCTCAGCATGGAGTCAGTCCCAGCTCTCTCTGAGGACTTTAATCCTTTTAAAGATTACTGTGGGGAAGCAGAACCATTTTCTTCAGTGGTGTAGCCCCTCTTAACTTATCCATGCTCCAATAGATAACCCTTACCCCGGCAAATAGAAGTCACCCCAATTAAACTCAGTGGGTCACAAAACTAAACCAGCATCAACCAGAAAAGGAAAACAAAGAGGGATACAGGGGCTGAGGGATCTCCTAGTTAGAAAATTGCCGAAACAAGGACCTGAATTCAGATCACTGCATCCTACACATAAAGCCAGGTATGCAATAGATCCCTGTAACCCCAACCTTGTAGTGGGGTGGGGGAGGGGAGCTAATGGATCCCTGAATCTCATGGATCCCTGAAGCTCATGGGTAATCACACATAGTCAAACCAGAGCTTCAGCTTCACAGAGAAACATTGTTTCAAAAATAAATAAGCAAATAAAGATGGAAAGCAACTGATAAAACAATGCTTGATCACAAGCTTGGGCCCCACACCCATGTGTTCCCCCCACAGACCCCACACTTATGCAAACATATACATAAACAGCAGAGAAAGAACGAGACAGAGACACAGACCATGAGAGACATAGAGACACTGACAGAGAGACAGAAAAACAGAGACAGAGAGAGGCAGAGATAGAGACAGAGACACAGAGACATCAGAGACAGACGAGAGGGCTTGTTAGAAGAAGGAATGGTTTAGTGTAAGAGTGAAGGGGGATGACAGAGGATAATGGGAGCATAAATGACCAAAATACATAGTATAAACATGCATGAAATTGTCAAAGAATAAATATAATTTCAAAATAGAAACATATGAATTAGAATTTTAAACAATCCAGAATGTTGATGGGGAAAAAAGGTTCCCAAAAGTTCAAGGTGGTCACAATGCTGTCCCAAGGTACCCATACCTTAAGAACTTGTGCAGGTACTGACGACTGCAGGAGGACCAGGAGAAGACGCCATTGCGTCCTGCCAGTGTTGGGGACATTATGTTGCCCTCAGACTTCTTGCACATATTCCCTTCTCCATCATGGACCATACCAAAGCTGAGGAAGAGAGAAATGGTCACTTCCAATCACAAACTAGACTACAATATACACTGAAGGACATGAAGATCATCCCTTTTCAGAAATAGCATTGTATCAATCAGTCTATGGAGCACATTCGTGTGCTCCCAGAGCCTCTTGGAAGAGCAAGTGACTCATCACACAGATTTAAGGACAACATATCAAAACTCAAGGAGCGTATGAGAACCCACAGACACTACTAGGACTTGCAGAGGTTTCAGAGCTCTTTGTTAGAAATATGGAAGCTGTGTGTGTTGTGTTGTGGTGTGTGTGTGTGTGTGTGTGTGTGTGTGTGTGTGCGTGTGTGTGTGTGTGTATGCTTAGGGCTGATCGCTTGGGATTTGATATCAGGGAGGCTACCCTGCAGTATCCTGAATCTTTCTCTTTCAGTAGCCATTAAATAACTGTAACTCTCTATCTGGGCTCCCATCCATATTGGAATGTCAACTGGTGTTGTCATTGTCATAGGTGATTATGTCAGATGGTGTTGTCATTGTCCCTTAGGCTTGTTTAATAATAATCTTATTGACATATCATGTTTATAACTTTCAATTTGCATTAACTAGACTCAGCAGGTTGCATTCATACATACAGATGTGTGTATACATGTGTATATACAGATGTAAATACATGTGCATACATATGTAACAACAATGATTGAAGAAGCCATGAATTTAAGGGAGAGTAGGGTACATAGAGGAGAAGTTGGAGGGGTAGAAATTATACAAAGACAGTTATTCATGTATGGAATTCTAAAAGAATAGAATAAAAAAATTAATTAGAGAACCAGATATAGAAGTTAGGTTTCGTTAGGTTTCCAGCCAGAAGTTCCTGACTCAGAAAAATAAGATTCAGTCATTAAGTTTCCCAGATAAGCTCCCTTGGCAATGTGGATGTTTGAGTCAGCTTTAGCAATACTGAACAGTCACATGCACTCATCAGGGACAGAACAGCCATCCCCAACCATGCTGGGCTGCTCCTTGGCACTAGCTCCTCACAGCTGCAGGCTGTGGCAGATAGGCAGCACTTAACTCCCTGACCCGATACCTACAGCTCTCTGCAGAGCATCTCTCTGCAAAGGGTGAGCAATCATAAGCATAGGTGGGAACTGTTTAAATCTGTGCCCATTCTGACTTAGGAGAAACCACAACAGTTTGGGGTTCTAGCCTAGCCTCCTGCATGGACACACCGCTCAAGCTTGAGTAGCTATGAGTGAGGGTACCACAGATGCCCATGTAGTCTTCACTGCCAAACAGCATGTTCTTCAGAGTTGCGACACTGCAGCCCTGAGCCTAGAGGGACAAGTGACTCAAGTGGTCATCTCCTAAGAAAGCTCTGCATCTCTTTAATTCCCAGAGTTTTGCCTGCAGAAGGACTCATCGCCCTTTGCAGCTCTTCCAGGAGGTACTCCAAACTGTCTCGAAGGAAAGCCTGGGGCTTTGGGAAGAGCCCCAGGATCCTGAACACCTCCACTACTGTAAGCATATTATTCAGGGCCCACTTACTATTGGCCACTGCTATTTACTACTCTGTCATTATATTGATTCCCCAAGAGCAGGTGTTGAGTGAATGAGACCCAGAGGAAAAAGGAAAGGCTCTTGAAAGTAGAAGTGGGGAGACTGGTTACTGAATTCATGGAAACCATCAAGATTTCCGTGATGAGCAAATGGAAGACAACACAGGCAGGAAGACTCTTAGTGGGCATGGGGTGGGATCTAAAGGAAATGAGAGAACATGTCCTGCAAAGGCTGAGAACAGAAACATGTACTTAGATGCTTGCTTAGAGCCACATGATAATGTAAGTTAAAAAAAAAATAACATCTGAGTTATTTCCAGCTCCTGGCTGTTACAAACAAGACTGCCATGCACATGGTGGAACATGTGTCCTTGAAATATGGTGGAGAATCTTTTGGGTATATGCCCAGGATTGGTATAGCTGGGTCTTCAGTTAGATCTATTTTCTATTTTCTTCGGAACTGCCAGACTGATTTCCAGAGTGGTTGTACCAGCTTGCAATCCCACCAACAATAGAGGAGGGCTCCTCTTTCTCCACATCTTTGCCAGCATCTGTTGTCACCTGGGTTTTTTATCTTAGCCATTCTGATTGGTGTAAAGTGGAATCTCAGTGTTGTTTTGATTTGTCTTTTCCTGGTGATTAAAGATGCTGAACATTTCTTTAAGTGCTCCTCAGCCATTTGAGATTTCTCTGTTGAGAATTCTCTGTTTAGCTCTGCATCCCATTTTTAATGGGCTTACTTGGGGTGTTTGGAGCCTTCTTGAGTGCTTTGTGTGTTTTGGATATTAGCCCTCAATCAGACAGATGTAAGGTCAGTGAAGATTAAGCACATCATGAATTTTGCAGGCAAATGGATTGAACTAGGAAATATCACCCTGAGTGAAGCAACCCAGACCCAAAATGACATGTATGGTATGTACTCACTGATGAGTGGTTATTAGCCAAAAAATTCAGAATACCCATGATACAATTCAGACTGTAGGAAGCTTAAAAAGAAGGAAGGTCAAGTGTGGATACCTGAAACACACTTAGAAGGGGAACAAAATAATCACAGGAAGAAGACAAAGGGAGGAAACTGGTTGGGAGAAGAGAAAATGGGGAAAAGAATCAGGATCCGGTATGGGGAGGCACAGAGGAACACCTAGGGGCCAGGAGAAGGCATTGAAATATGCAGCAGTGGGGGTTAGGAGGCAGGGGGAATCTCAAGAAAGTCCCAGAGACCTGGTATATGAGAGGCTACCAGGATGACATTAACCAAAATGCCCAACCGTGGAGAAATGGAATCAGAAGAGATCCCTTCCAGTAGAGAGGCATAGTCTCCATTGGAAGGATGGGGCATCCACCCATCTTCAAAAATTTTAACCTAGAATTGTTCCTGTCTAAAGGAAACACAGGGACAAAACTGGGGCAGAGACTGAAAGAAAGGTCACTCAGTGATCAGCACAACTTGGGATGGATCCCATGTGCTCACACCAAATCTTGACACTATTACTGAGGAGAGCAGACATGAGCCTGGCATGGCTGTCCTCGGAGAGGCTCTACCAGCAACTGACTGAGACAAATGCAGATCCTTACAGTCAACCATTGAATTGAGGTTGGGGACCAATATGTAAGAGTTAAAGGAAGGACTTAATCCTGTGGAAATTTGATGTCCCGAGGAAAAGGGATGCTGGTGGGTGTGAGAGGGGGTGGGTGGACAGGTAGGAAAGCACCCTCTCAGAAGTGGGGGAAGACAGGGTAAAGAACTTGGGGGAGGGGGGACCAGGAAGGGGGCAACTTTTGGAATGTAAATAAAATAATTTAATAGAGATAAAAATAACATTTCTAAACACCATTTCATATGTGGCATTAAACATTTGACTTATAATTGCTACCTTACTATACTCTATCCTGATAAAGGTAAAACAAAGGACTTGAGAGAGCCCTTTATACGGAATAAAGCCAAGAGCTCAGACCTCCAGATATCAAGGCCCATAGGATCCTTGCAGTGGTCTAACTATAAGGTGATTGGAGGGTGTATCCAAGGAGATCTTGAAGGCAAATATTGTCAGATTTTTGCAAAATTCCTGGTCAGTACCAAGGGTGATGTGGATGTGGTCATTTTAACCTCCACCCATTCTCTGAAGTTCTATTAAAGGCAATTAATCAAGCTAAGGCAACCACATGGCAGGGGAAATGTGTCATGGCTGTGAGAAGGATTTGGGCTGAAATCCCAGAAGGGAGGCTCCACGGGGAGAGAGCAATGACAACCAAATGCCAAAGCACGCTGTCTTGGCTGGCCCTTGACCTGATTTCAGAGGAGAATGTTACAGCCTCACACATGACCTAGATATTTTTACTATCATTTCAGCCTACATTCTAAGGAATTCAAAGAACAATGCCCACTCTCTGGAGATTTCCTGGGTTTCATTTTTCTAATTGAAGATATTTTTCAATGATCAAATTTCAAATTTTGCTAGTATTAAAACATCAGAGAAATACACCACAAACTTTGGCTACCCAAAGCATTTTCTGGGAGACTTCTGGCAAACTCGTAGGCTGTGAGGTTGAGGTGAGCATGTGATGGTGTTCTCACCGACCCCATGTGATTTGGGTGCTTACAGAATCCGTTCCTTGCTATATCATGAGTTATCTTTCCAATCAGCACACCATGCACAGACATGATGAATGTGTCTATCACATAACCATGCCATAGAGACCACATATGATATTAATGTTAAAGTAATAGAAGAAAGAATAGATGAATCTCAAAGATAAGGTTGGTATTTGTTACTGGGAAGTGTAAGTCAAGCTATGTATTACAGATAAAACATATTTCCAGTGTACCATAGCACTCTATTTAAAATGGTTATCATTCCATGGCATAATAAACACTATTGTCCCTTTGTCCTTAATAATATGTAGGACCTAGATGTCTCCTATACATGCTCTTAGGCATACTGCCTTCAAATACAACAGTCAATACCAGTTTCTCCATTTCTGTTTGTTGGCTCAAGGGCAACCTCCCAGCAATGACTCTGACTCAGATAAAAAGTATTAGCCTGGAGGTCACTTTGCTAAGTGAGATAAGCAAGATTCAGAAAGACAAATAGTGTGTGTTTTTGCTTGTATTTGAGGTCTAGATTTAAATATGTGTATATATACACACATATACATTCCTACCTACCTAATGTATGTAATAAATACATACATACAAACATACAAACATGCAAAATGGAAGTATAAGGTAGACTATGAAGGTGGAGGAAGTGTATAAAGATCTGAGGAACAAGACAGGATAATGGAGAAAGAAAAGAAAATGGCGTGTGCTTTCTCTTCTGTGGAAAATATGACTGTATATACAGGCATACATATGCACACATATATGAGAAGAAATCAGGAAGGGGCTACAGGGAGGAAGCAGACTCCTATTACAATGCTGTATATAAAAGGTCAGTACAAAGTGCAAATAAAATAGAGCACAATAATATATGTATAAGAAAATATCACCATGAAACATATATAATTAAATAATAGTAACATAAAGAAGGCATAAATTATAAGCATAATTTCAGAGAAAGTGTCTTCCACTATTTTCTGGGTCCTGAATTGCTATCTGAAAGTCCTTATTCATTGATGACCTATCTCCAGGGTGAGGAACAGTAAGCAGGTTCGGTAAATAGAGCTGGCTATTGGGACAGTGTAGCTAAGGAGGTGAGAAGTGTTGAATAGGACACTGGAGCAACGTCATCCAGATGCTGACTCCCTTTTGGAAGATGGAGGTGACTGTAGGTAGGACCAGCATGCCCACAGGTCTGACACAAACTACTCACTGGGAGATAGAGGCAGAAGTGGAGACCCCAGTTAGGATGAGATTAGGAGGGGTTAGATAGTTTTCCGGAGTGAACAGGAGTAGGGAAGGGGCTTAGTTAACACCTGGTTCAATCACATCTGAGCTGTTTGGTTCTGTGCAAATTGTCGAACTCACGAAGCCTTTATCCCTATGTAAAGCACAATAACAAAGCTTTCTATGCACCAAACACGCACTGTGCTTCTGACACATCACACAACACAGAGGCTTCTTCACACACTAATGGTGGGAACATATGTGTGGTGATAGGATGGTAGGAAGATGGCTCTTAAGAAGAAAGACAAGGAATAACCCAATATGGGCACTGGATCTTCTCAGAGGGCAGTGACAATCACTAAGCTAGGCAATGGTGCAAGAAGGAATTCAAGCTGAATTTCAGTTAAATTAGCCACCTGCAGTAGTGACAAGTACAGCCGATACCTCTATCTGCCTATCAAACTCTAGTAGGTGGAGTCTCAGTGACTTAAGTATTTCTTGCCTTAGTTGTTTAATTAAGTTGAGGTATGGTTGAGAGAACAGAAAGAGCCTAGTGTCATTATAATAATGAAAAGTTTTAACTCTAGCTAACTATTAAAATACAATTACGTCTTAACTAAAAGCCTTATAGAGTGTAGGTGTAATTTTCTGGGCAATGAAATCATCAATCACTACCTGTGATATTGAAGGATTGGTAATGGGATGTACAGCTTCGCCTTAGGGTCAACAGTTCACATGGCCAAAGCCTGCAGGTTCTCCATAGAACGGGATTGAACAAAGGTGCACATATTTGCACCTGTGGGGTGTGTGTGGGGGGTGTGTGTGTGTGCATGTGAGCGCACCTGTGGGAACAGGTGTATTGAATCCATTTTCCAATAGGATGTGGAAAAACTGGCTTTGTCAAAACGAAGGTCACAAACACACTCTCTTTATTTTCCTATTGTCAGGAAAATCAAGTTTGAAGAAAAATGATCAGCAGAAAAGGGGAATTCCAAGTTGTACATATTCTGAAAGAAATTTCAAATAGTGTTTCAACATGACAAGCAATAGTGTTTCATCATGTCCATGATGTCAGTTGACCTCCATAGTCCTCAAGGTACTCAGAAGACGTCCAGAGCAGTTTGAAGGTAATGGGGCCTTTCACAACACTTCAGTACACCATGCCCCTAAAGTGAATCAGCTGACAGGATTATAAATGTAAAATATTATATAAGACTAATAATTTCTCTAAGGAATTGTGAGTATAAATATAAGATTATTTTACATGATTAAAGAACACCATGAGTTACTCATCTTGATGGTTTATTTCCTCCCATCCTCTGGTTGTGTGTGTGTGTGTGTGTGTGTGTGAGTGTGTGTGTCTGTGTGTGGCTTTGTGTGGCTTTGTGTGCATGTGAAACAATACAATGTAATGTTACCTCTTTTAATAAGCAATGGCTCAGAAGTCAGGATCAGGACATGGAAAATTAACCAGGTTTTCACAGTGGTCACACTGACAAGTTACACTCATATACCTCTAAGTACAGCATGTTTACAGATCATATATGAGTTCATATGTGTGTACATATATATGCATGTGTATTCTTGTGTGTTATATGTATATAGCAATGTGTGTGTATGTGTATGTATGTATGTGTGTGTATGTGTATGTATGTGTGTATGTGTGTGTATGTGTGTATGTGTGTGTCTGTGTCTATGTGTGTCTGTGTGTATGTATATGTACATGTGTGTACTGGGGAGGGTGTTTTCTGAAGGTTATCTGTGTGCGTGTGCATGTGTGTATATGTTTGTGTATGTGTGTGTATGTGTATGTGTGTGTATGTGTATGTGTGTGTATGTGTATGTGTGTGTATGTGTATGTGTGTGTATGTGTATGTGTGTATATGTATGTGTGTGTATGTGTGTGTATGTGTGTGTATATGTATGTATGTGTGTGTATGTGTGTGTCTGTGTCTATGTGTGTCTGTGTGTATGTGTATGTATGTATGTGTATGTGTGTGTATATGTACGTATGTGTGTATGTGTGTATGTGTATGTATGTGTGTGTATGTGTGTGTATGTGTGTGTTTGTGTCTATGTGTGTCTGTGTGTATGTGTATGTATGTATGTGTATGTGTGTGTGCGTATGTGTGTGTCTGTGTGTGGCTGTGTGTAAACAAAACTCCAGAGCAGCTACCATTAACAAGAAGACTTGTTCTTCTGTCCAGTCAGATGGAGGACCTTAAGAGCAGCCTACTGGAAAATGAGGTGAACCCACACAATCAATACATAAATGTGGATATCACCCAGTCAGCAGATGACATTCATCTTCCTCCAATACAACAGACTCACTTGTGTCCAGACTCATGAGCGATGGTGAAGGCCAGTCCAAGGCCTGAGTCTTCGTTGACCGTGCAGCTGCGGTATTTACTGCACATCCCACTGATGGGTGCGAAACCTTAGGGCATAAGCATAGAGAGTATAATACAGTAAGCATAGAGAGTACAATACAGTAAGCATAGAGAGTGCAATACAGTAAGCATAGAGAGTGGAATACAGTAAGCATAGAGAGTGCAATACAATAAGCATAGAGAGTGCAATACAATAAGCATAGAGAGTACAATACAATAAGCATAGAGAGAACAATACAGTAGTGTTCATTTATAATGAGTGGTGGTGGTTTTACTTTCTGGTATTTGATAAAGTTTGGTTCTCGTCTTCATTTGGGAAATGTGAGATGGGCTACTCATGGGCAGCCATGATATATTGATGCAGTAGAAGGGACTGTATCTTGTATATCCTTAGAGGCCCATGGACTCTGCCTTGTGATGATGAACAGGCTTAGATTTTGTTCACTGTTCCTGGAGGAGACTAGAGTTGGGACAAAAGCCCAATGTGGTTTCTCCTCATGTCTCCCATGAACTTTCCTTCTTTGAAATCACTGGACTTCTGAGACTTCACTGGGGGCAATCACGCAGGGCATGCTGATGTCCCCAGTGAGGAATTGTAACAACATCCATGCTGGCTAGCGTGGGTAAAATATATGTCCTCCAAGTCCCCCTGAGGGCTAGCCTTATAAGGCTTTACTGAGAAACAGAGTTAACTTCTGCTACACTCGAGCCTATCTGGCAGTTTCTATATTAAAAACTCGACCCCTCTGAACTTGGGGGACAAAGAGAGTAAAGAGAAAAACCTCTGTGGAGTGCTAGATAGCACCCTCTTTGGCCATTAAAAAAATTGTCAAAGTGCCTCACTCTGTGACCATTTAAAATATGGCCGGACTGCTGATGGTCAGATCTTTACAAAGAAGTAGGGACATGGAGAGTAGAGTGTTACTGTGGTGTCTCCATCAATATTAATGAATCCATTACTCCTGTGACATTATGAGACAGCTTGAATCTCCCTGTCCCATTTGCAGTGGCCGGGGGCATGGGAAAGGGCAGTTATTATGTGAGAAGATGCAGGGGCTGTGGCCCTTGTTCTGGCTACACATCAGTCGACACATGGAAATTCCTGGTGGTGGTGATGGTTAACTACCCCACCCTCCAAAGTGACCCTCCCCCCACATCCCTCCAACTCATGCTGGAGAATCTTACCCAATGTGTCACAGGGTTCATTCTTCCAGGAACATATGTCCAGACCAGTCAGTAAGATGGCGTGGTCATGACGAGCTCCATCTTTCCCCATCAATCCAGATTGCCACTGGCAGAAGCTGGTTAACGTGCGGTCTGCATGGTGACTAATCGCCAGCCCTGGCTAGGCAAGAGAGGCCAAGACACCCACAGACATGTAGAGAAAGCATGCTAAAGCCATTCTCAACACAGCAGGCTATTCTTGGTGGAGATTTAAAACACAAAGATGAACCCAGAAGGCACATGGTAAGAGTTCCATATGATGCTTTAACATCCCAAGGACTGTGCTATACAAATCTGTGTGGATTCAGAGAAGTCGCTTATGAGCCTGTCTGTACACAATCAACTAGAATGTGTGTGGTGGATTCTTGGATTCAATGACCAAGAAAGAGCATCTGAGCAAGAATCTTTCATAAAAAAACTTTGCAAAATTGTAACTGGAATAGGATCTTTGTGTGTGGCTTATACAGTACATACACACACACACACACACACACACACACACTACATACTACACAATACACAATACACACTACACACACACACTATACATACACACATACCACATGCACACACATACCACACACCACACACCACACATAACACACACACACACACACACACACATTCACAGAGAAAGAGAGAGAAAGAGAGAGAGAGAGTCTGTCTCCCCAATAATGAATTCACAACCATAGCCAGCAACAACATTTTCACCTCTGATGTAACAAGTGTTAAGCTAGATCTTTTCTACACAGAGACAACTTGTTTATACCAAGAGGTCAACTTCTAAATAAACTCTAATGAGACAATGTAGAATTCCAATAGCCTTATCCATATATGTCAAGTGGTAGCAGTGGACTATGGGCATGAAGTCTAGAACTATAAGGGATGGAGAATGGAGGGCCAGGAACATTGTGAGAGCTGGTGTAATGAGTTATTGAGCCACTTATAAGTTTGCTACAGTGTCCTAAAAGTAATTAGAGAATATCAGTTTACATGCCCCTGTTTCAGAATGCTATCTTTTTCAAAGCTTTAATCCCTATTGAAAAAAGTTCTCTCATAGTCACTAAAGACATTTTCCCCTTAAATATTTATTTTGTTTTCCCAGAGTCATATGCACCTAAGCGACCTGCCGCACATAAGCACACAAGCATGCCTGCATTCCTTGGCTGGTAATTTCCAGGAAGCTGTTGTTAATTAAAGTTAACACAGGTGTATGATCAAATGATAACCTTGCTTATTCTTTGCATCTTGGGTGAATTCCAAAGCAAGAACGTTTTAATACAGAGAATAATTAACTTGTCACCTGAGAAGCCTGGCTAGTTCAGAGAAACCTCCCAGCTGCACACCCACAGAGCAGACAATGGGGTTAGACAGGCCAGACAGCCTGCCCTGCTGCATCCCACCTGCAAGGGAAAGGGGCATCCCACAGATGTTATGAATCATCTCTGATTCCATCTAAAACATTCTTGGCTTTATAGACAAGGGCACCATGGCTACCAGGAGACATTGAAGACGTCACCAAGGGTAGGAGTGGATGCCGGGTGTCTAGCTCAGGCCGTGAGCCCACGTGCCTTTGCTGAGTCAGTAACCAGCTTAGAAGAAATAGAAGTGGGGTCTGTTTTTAACGAGGACTTCCATATCGCTGATGCTGTAAGGATCTCCTTGGGGTACAGAGCATGCATCTGTGTGGGGTGACAGGAGGCCACTCTGAGGAAAGGGTCTTCTTTCCCCCATTACCACAAGACAGCATTAACTGAGATTAGTGCCCAGTAAGAAAAATGTACTCCATCTTCCAGGATCTCCAGCAAAAAGTAAAAACCTTCATCTGAGCATCATGGGGATTTTTGGAAGCAGGAGGTGGCAGGGTAAAACAACACAGCACAGCACAGCACAGCACAGCACAGCACTGCACAGCACAGCACAGCACAGCACAGCACAGCACAGCACAGCACAGCACAGCACAGCACAGCACAGCACAGCACAGCACAGCACAGCACAGCACAGCACAGCACAGCACAGCACAGCACAGCACAGCACAGCACAGCACAGCACAGCACAGCACAGCACAGCACAGCACAGCACAGCACAGCACAGCACAGCACAGCTCAGCACAGCACAGCACAGCACTGCACAGCACAGCACAGCACAGCACAGCACAGCACAGCACAGCACAGCACAGCACAGCACAGCACAGCACAGCACAGCACAGCACAGCACAGCACAGCACAGCACAGCACAGCACAGCACAGCACAGCACAGCACAGCACAGCACAGCACAGCACAGCACAGCACAGAATGGCACGGCACGGCACGGCACGGCACGGCACGGCACAGAACAGAACAGAACAGAACAGAACAGAACAGAACAGCATAGCATAGAACAGCACAGCACTGTACAGCACGGCACAGAACAGAACAGCACAGCACTGCACAACACTGCACAGCACAGCACAACACAGCATAGCACAGCACAGCACAGCACAGCACAGCACAGCACAGCACAGCACTGCACAGCACAGCACAGCACAGCACAGCACGGCACAGCACAGCACAGCACAGCACAGCACAGCACAGCACACAGCACAGCACAGCACAGCACAGCACAGCACAGCACAGCACAGCAGCACAGCACAGCACAGCACAGCACAGCACAGCACAGCACAGCACAGCACAACACAGCAGCACTGCACAGCACAGCACAGCACAGCACTGCACAACACTGCACAGCACAGCACAACACAGCATAGCACAGCACAGCACAGCACAGCACAGCTCAGCACTGCACAGCACAGCACAGCACAGCACTGCACGGCACGGCACGGCACGGCACGGCACAGAACAGAACAGAACAGCATAGCATAGAACAGCACAGCACTGTACAGCACGGCACAGAACAGAAGAGCACAGCACAGCACAGCATAGCACAGCATAGCACACAGCACAGCACAGCACTGCACAGCACAGCACAGCACAGCACAGCACAACACAGCACAGCACAGCACAGCACAGCACAGCACAGCACAGCACAGCACAACACAACACAGCACAGCACAGCACAGCACAGCACAGCACAGCACAGCACAGCACAGCACAGCACAGCACAGCACAGCACAGCACAGCACAGCACAGCACAGCACAGCACAGCACAGCACACACTGCACAGCACAGCACAACACAGCATAGCACAGCACAGCACAGCACAGCACAGCACAGCACACTGCACAGCACAGCACAGCACAGCACAGCACAGCACAGCACAGCACAGCACAGCACAGCACACAGCACAGCACAGCACAGCACAGCACAGCACAGCACAGCACAGCACAGCACAGCACAGCACAGCACAGCACAGCACAGCACAGCACAGCACAGCACAGCACAGCACAGCACAGCACAGCACAGCACAGCACAGCACAGCACTGCACAGCACAGCACACAGCACAGCACAGCAGTACACACAGCACAGCACAGCACAGCACAGCACAGCAGCACTGCACAGCACAGCACAGCACAGCACAGCACAGCACAGCACAGCACAGCACAGCACAGCACAGCACAGCACAGCACAGCACTCACAACACAGCACAGCACAGCACAACTGCACAGCACAGCACAACACAGCATAGCACAGCACAGCACAGCACATCACAACACAGCTCAGCACTGCACAGCACAGCACAGCACAGCACAGCACAGCACAGCACAGCACAGCACAGCACAGCACAGAACAGCACAGCACAGCACAGCACAGCACAGCACAGCACAGCACAGCACAGAACAGCACAGCACAGCACAGCACAGCACAGCACAGCACAGCACAGCACAGCACAGCACAGCACAGCACAGCACAGCACAGCACTGCACAGCACAGCAGCACAGCACAGCAGCACAGCACAGCACAGCACAGCACAGCACTGCACAGCACAGCACAGAACTGCACAGCACAGCACAACACAGCATAGCACAGAACTGCACAGCTCAGCACAGCACTGCACAGCACAGCACAGCACAGCACAGCACAGCACAGCACACCATGATACAGTTCATTGTCTATGCTAGAAACACAGTTGGTCTTGTGGAAAAGCACAGATAGGAAGCTCATGGTGGCTGAAGATACATTGTCCTTCATACTATCAGTGTGTTTCCTTCCCACAGTCTCATGACAAATGTGTCCTCTGTTCTGTTTTCTTGTGAGCTCACACACACAACATGGCTCTCTCTCTCTCTTTCTCACACACACACACATACATATACCACACACAGCCCCTACCATGCCTATAGTACCCACATCATATACATATATACATACATACATACATACATATACACATAAACAAACACCATATACACACATGCAATGCATTCATACACACATACAACACACACACAACACACACACTCACACACACATACCACACATACACACCATACATAGGATACACACACATGTGCACACACACACACACGCACATATGCACCCACGCACACTACATGCACGATTAGAAAGAAATGATATGAGTCACTTTAAACACAAAATATGAAATCTTTCTTTTCCCAAGTAAGAGAGAAATAAAGAATACACAGAGCGATGCAGCTTTGCACACTCATTTTCCTCCTGAGGAAAGAAAGCTGCTGCTCTTGAAGCTGCAATACCTGTTCATCTTCCAGCAGAATGAGTCCCACAATGACAATATTGATGTTTCCCCCAATTGTTCCATCCTTGAATAAAGCAGACACCTGAAACAGAAAAACGAAATATCTGCGTGAGCTGCGAATGGATCTTTGCCTAGTCATGGCTCAACTTCTTGCATGTAAGAGCAAACCCTACATCTTCAGTGCCCAAACTAGGTGAGTATTGTCCCCTTGTATTTCTCAGATAGGAAAGATATAGGGAACCCTATCTATGGAAACTTGGATGTCTCCATCTAAAGTTTGAGGAGGAGGCAGAGGAGGTGGAGGAGGCAGAGGGGTAGGAGGGGGAAAAGGGGGAGGAGAAGGCCCACCTATTATCTATCATAAAGAAGAAACAAGTTTTAAAGATCCTCCTCCTCCTCCTCCTCCTCCTCCTCCTCCTCCTCCTCCTCCTCACCACCACCACCACCACCATCATCATCATCATCATCATCATCATCATCACTGCAACAGTCTTGCTGTGTAGGCTAGCTAGCCTTTAACTCACACTCTGCTAGCCTCAGCTTCCTCTGAGTCCTGGCCTGTGCCACACTAGAAAGATTATTTTGATCACAGTGGCGATAGCATATGCCAAGTGCACCACAGGACTTCTAGGGCCACACGGGAGACACTCAGGACAAAACCAGGAGGACACAACGGAGAGGAGGAACAGGAGGCAAGAGACTGAGTGGACAGTGTGGACACTGGGGAGCAGGGCACACAGACGCAGAAACAAAAGCCGAGAGTGGCATTCTGGGTTAGGAGCAGAGTCAGTGTGGCAACTGTGGAGGCCTCAGAGAACTCTTTCCTACCAAGGTAAGGAATTATTGGAACACAGGCAAATGGCAGCTACCGCTGATCAGGGAAGCAGGGACCTGAGCCACAGAATACAGCTTCAGAGCCCAGTGCTCTGGGAGTTCTCTGGGAGGAGAGACAGTGAATTTCTTTGAGGGAAGAGAGTACTTGGCATTACTGTGGGGAGTGAGACATATTTTGGATACTCTGGGGGAGACACAGATTCATGTGGGGTACTCAGTTCACAAATGTCAAAATACACATTTGAAACACTGTCATTAACTCTTTTTCTGACATGTGGGCACCGTAGTTTTTCTCTCTTTGATGAGGATTTACCCCACAGGTGGCAGGTGCCAAGCGCCACTCCTGGGTCCTCAGTAACTCCCACCCTGTTCTTATACAAAGACATCCTTCATCTGGGAAGATATTCCAAAATAAGAGTTTCTCAGTTTCTGCAGATAATTTAGATTCAACACCTGAACATTAGTCTTCCTAAAAAGGTGGGCATTATCTGCACCTCACATCGCATTATCTGCACTTCACATTGCAGTATCTTCACCTAATATTGCATTATCTGCATTTCACATTGCATGATAAAGGTTTGTTGTGTCAAAGTATGTCAATGTTCTGAGGAGATTTCTAGTATGTGAAGACATCAGTGAACCCTAAATGCCTCAGAAACAAACTAAGTTGCAAGGATGATCTAATTAGTTTCTCCCTGATTCATACTTCACAGTTCTGAAAATTTACCTTTTAACTGAAAATTAGCAAAATAAGAGTTTCTTATACTAAGACTCATCTAGACAAGTGAGGAATGAAGCATACATTGTCACATGCACAGAGAGACAAACATACAAACACACACATGAACCAGCATATACATGAACATATACATATAATGTACACAAGGACACATAGTCACATAAACATACACACCATGCACAGATAGACACATACATGCAGAGATACACACATGCAGATGTATGCTTGCACGCATACACACAGACACAAGCACACACACAGAGGCATACACAGGCACATACATGCATGCATGCACATACACACAGGCACATACACACAGGCACATACACAGGCACACACACGTGTGCATGCACAGACACAGGCACATACACAGGCACATACACAGGCACACACACATGTGCATGCACAGACACAGGCACATACACAGGCACATACACAGGCACACACACATGTGCATGCACAGACACAGGCACATACACAGGCACATACACAGGCACACACAGGCACACACACATGTGCATGCACAGACACAGGCACATACACAGGCACATACACAGGCACACACACATGTGCACACACACACACACACACACACACACACACACACACACACACACACACCAGCCTTACCATGTTGAGAATGGTAAGCACATAGGTCGTAATATTTTCATGGCCATGGCTTTGCAGCATTTTTCTGTCAACCACCACCAGAGTCTCCACATTCAACTCTTCATTTCTGTGGGATTTCAAGAGCGAGCGCTTGGGTCGGGAGCTAGGCTTGTACTCATCAGGCAAGATGTAGAGGTTATCATCGGGAGGTTGGGGCATGTCTATGGAGGAACATTAGAGAGTAAGCTAAAGCAAACTCACAAAACCAGAGGCATAGCTGATCCTACAGAAATGTCTGAGAAATGAATGCTCATGCTGAGTAAGGTGACCCCAAGTTTAAGGGCAGCTTGGGCTAAATAAAGAAGCTAAAGCCTGGCTATAGGATTCTCCTATTAGAAGAACAGAGAACTGCCAAACTTTTGGAGTACAAGATATGTTTTAAGCTCACCTCCCAAATTTAAATGCAATTCATACCATCTGGGTGTCTTGGAAACCATTTCTAGAACTAACCCCACATTGTTTTGTTTTGATTTCAAGTGAAAAGTGAACCCTAGCATCTAAAATCAGCATGTCCTAGGACCAAGGACACAATGACTTGCAGAGCAGTGGTCCTTCATACCATTATTGATAGAGTAACAAACCACAGGGTCAACAGCACAGCCCTCAGCTCACATTCCTTTCACAGTTGCTGCTGGTGTCTGGACATAGCTAGTTTCCAATACTCTTCCCAGTCGCTCATACACCATTGGTGACAGCTGCACTCAGTGGGTGCTACATATTGTAACAAACTCCCCTGCATACTTAGCAAATTTAATTATAGAACAATCTGCATTCTGCCCTTGTGGAAGGTTAACACTCTGTGGAAAACAATTAACTCTAGAAGGTGGCTAGGAAAACACAGGATCATTTTGTGGGAAAGCATTCTTCAATCCCTACCTGGTGATGTGAACCTCCAAGTGGACAAGCTTACCCATGGAACCTGCTGTGAACAATCTGCTTAACTAGTACTCACAGCCAAAGCACGTTAGCTCTTTTGGTTTGTTGGTCAGTGGGGATTAAAAACTGAATCCTGAAGTGATTCAATATCCAAAACTCTTAGTTTAAACATGAAGCACAAGTAGAAATCCCATCTAATATCCTTGTGACCAGTCAACTTGAACATTCCCTGAGAACATGCTCTACAATTACCCCCAAGGGTACATGTTAAGGCACATGGGCAACAATCAATTCCCTGTTCAGGTTTGGGATCCATCCCCAGGGTAGTTGTACACACAAAGTATTCCAAAACTCAAAATAGGGTGAAATAGGTCAAGTTTCCCATCTCAAGTACTTATTTCATCTGCGGGAAATGTCACCTGTATCTCAAACCTTCTCAAGCCCTTGCCAAGGCTGACTGGAGCTATATTAGCATTGTAACTCCCAGATGCATATGCACCCTGTAGGAGCTGTCCTGGGTTACTCACTCAGCCTCTATATGAGCTACTGTATGAGATGCCGTGGGACCAGAGGCAGGGCAGTAAATGAAAACAATGTATCACACTGGCCAGAGCTCTTGGAAGCTCTTAGAGCAAACATTATAAGCCTCAGGTCAGTGCTTTCCGAGTGCCCAGGGAACAGGAATCCAGCCAATCCCACATCAGTGGATGCTTCTGGCTGAGATGACAACATTCTGACGTTCCCTTCATCAACCATAGCTCCAGTTTCAGCATCTGCTTTAACAAATTGTCTACATTCTTCATTTGTTTCCAGACAGAGACCTCAGGGAGTGTGGAGAACACACTCGCAGTTGTTGCATGCAGGTGTTCTAATACAGACAGCCTTTGTATGAGTGAGACAGACTTAGAAGAACAGGAACCCGCTGACAAGACTGGGACCCACCCCACAAGAAGTCAACAAGCAAAAGACACATCCCACTGAGTTGGACTCAATCTGAGTTCTCCAGCTCTGTCTGTATTTGTTCCCTTGTATTTTGTTCCCAGAGTAAAATGGGTTCAGACACTGCACAGGCTTTGATACCCCAGTGACACCTACTCCTTCACTGAGCATCTTGTTGTTTACCCATCCCTTAAGATTCACCAAGATCCACAGAGCACCTGCCAGGTTCTTCCTTCTGCTTCCACAAGGCAGATAAAATCATCAGAGGCAGAGAAGGCTGGGACTAGAGGCCTAGGCTTCCTTTGTGCTCTCTGTGAAGGGCAGTGCCTGGGCACTCAGGCAAAGAAGGACGCCAGGGAACTGTGGTTTCCTGGATCAGGAGGGCTACCTTACATGCAAACAAGGGCCCTCACTTGTGGATCAGGACACGATTCTCCAAAGCTTCGCTGACAAACTGCAGGTGAGTGCTGGCCTGCTCTTGCCTCTTTGATGTAGTGGTGTCAAGCTTCAAATATGCATAAAAATAAGTTACCTCAGCAGGAAAAATATGTGAGCTTTAATATGTCTAAACCTCAAGTATAGAATTACTGGAGAGCAGGGGGATGCCAGGGCTTTTATTATTTTTTTAAAAGATGTCTGGCAGGTTCTATACTTCTGAGAAGTGTGTCATTTAATCTGTGCAAGGATGAGCTTTTTAAAAAAATTCATCTGTCACATTTACCCACCACCCACGACAGAATCACCTCCGACAGCAGTAGTGACAGAACATTTCACTTCATCAGAACACATGCTTTCAATAAATTAAAACTGTTTCACTATCTTATCTAATTCTGCAAGTCAATAAATATGCAAAATCGCCCTTACATACATTTCTTGCGTCTTCCGCAGAAATGCTGCTTTCGTGAGAGGCCAAGGTGAAAGTTGTCATGGTGCAGATGCGTTCTTGCCAGATCTCGCTTCCTGGTGATCATCAGGACTTCATTTTCTCTGGGAGCCTGGTGCTCTGTGGATCTCTTGTACAGAATATGGGAAGGAGAGCCGCCCTGTGCAGACCTGTTCAGTTTGCTTGTTAGTTGTGGAGGCAGCGGCTTTAAGAAGTAATCAGCGTCTTTTGTTCTTATCATGCCTAACTGCAGAAAAGGAGAGGGAAAGAGAAAATGCCATGATCTATCAAAAATAGAAACAGATCTAGTTTTCCATCCTGGATTTGCTATCATTCCTCCTCCAATATGGCTACCCCACCATCGGAACCTGGTGTAAGAAGAGCTCAATGGCCTGGACCTAGGAGGAAGTGTAATAAGGTCCCTGCATACATCCCTTCTCCTCATCTGTGTTTTCCCAGGAGTATGGACCCTGATTTAGAGATGATAGAAGAGATGGGGTTCACAACACAGCAAAGGCAGCGATTTTAAGCCACAATTACTTGGGTTTGGAGAAGCCCTCCTGCTCAGGGTTAGATATTGATATTGGCAAGTGGTCAGTAGAGGGAAGAAATTAAAATCCTAATAATTTCCAAAAGTCTATTCTAATGAACTTCAAATTTTTAATAACATGTGATACATTCCAGAAAATATGTTAACAGGATTAATCTAGAATGAGTCATGACAACTTCCTTTAGAGCATATGAAAATCTTCCTAAATAAGATATTATAGGAAACAAGAAACATCATCTTTACAAAACAATAAAATGCCTGTATAGCATGAATGAATAAGAAAAATAACCCTTAAGATATGTTGAGGAGACAAAATTGAGAGACTATTTTTAACCATTTAGAATGGTAAACACTTGAAGTTTGACAGCACACAGCACAGCTATCAGTAAAAATGTGAACAAATGGATGAAAGTGGAAACCCAGGAGTCGCACCCAGGAGGTATGCTTCATGACTCTCCAACATGCCAATACTGTAAACACACCATTCAATCCTAGGAGTTTAGCCTTGACAGCCTCTGCCAAATATTCCTTGTAAGCATGTTTTTGCATTGGTCAGTACAGCATGCTGGAAAGATAATTCACCACAGTCTAGTGAGGTACCCCAGACACAGGATGGTTCAATATATTCCAATAAATAACTTGGTGTCAGAATAACAAAAGGCCAAGAGCATATGTCCATCACACAGACACAGGAAAGGCACTGAGGAAGATTCAGTGTCCTTTTAGGATGCAATCAGTGAACAGGTTAGGTGTGAAAGAGGAAGCCTTGGCTTGATAATGGCCATATTCAAACACAGACCTAGTGTCATTACTCTCATCAGAGAAACGATAAAACCACGTGTGCACTATGACCTGCAGTGAGGCAGTGGGGTGGGGTGGGGGCATCTAACTACTTGTATTCAATAAAATCGTTGCCAATCTCAGACAGAGCCATCAAGCAAGAGAAAGAAATCAAGGATATTAAATAGGAAAGGAAAAAAACCACCTTGCTACATGTATAGATCACAGAGGCCTCAGTTTCCCCTTTGCCTACTTACCCTCATTATCAAAAACTATACAGAGACAAGTCTCAGAGTCCATCAGAAATATTAGGGTGAACAAATTCAGCAAAGTTGAAAGATACGAAAAGAAAAACAACCAAAAAACAAAAAACAAAACAAAACAAAACAAAAAAAACCACACACACAGAAAAATCAGCAGCAGTGGAGAAAGGGTCTGGGAAAAAAAAATCAGGAAAACGGTTGCTTACAATAGGCACAGAGAGAAAGAAAAGTAGAAATATGTTCAATCAGTATTTCAAAAGCCCCTCACAAGGAGAGTTACCACACATTGGTGGGAGAACCGAAGGGGACACAAAGAAAAGTCCCCTTAAGGTTTTTGACCACTGAAGAATATTCAAAACCCCTTCTACCTTACCCTGGTATGTGGGAATTTCACACGTGACTCTGCTGTTGTTATTCAAGATTATTTTGAAGACTCAGTACACACTGGATGAAGTAGACACCTGGCTAAGTTTGTCTGTGATTTCAGGAGCCCATGATCCATTTTCACGGGTGGCTGGAGGCGGGGAGTCTCTCACACTGATGCCCACCAAATGTGCTGGTGGGCTGTCCATGGAATTTTAGAATTTACAGAGACTTGGTTGACAGGCATGGAGAAACATTCTCTAGATATTGGGAGCAGGCCAATTTCAGTTGTAGGGAACAGGGATTTGGAGTGGGAGGTCTGACAGAAAGCACAGGCTTCTCACACAAGGGAAGTTAAGCATTAGCCAGAGAACTCCTGGGGAAGCAGACCTAAACAAAGGAAAACTTGGTTAAATTATCAGTGAAGCCATCAGGACCAGAGGGGGTTGGCCTCCTGGGGCCCAGATTCCACCAATGTCTAGGAAGTGGCAAAGCTTTCAATGTCTAATCTGAACCAGGCAGAGCAAGAACAGTCCACCACCCATGAGGAACAATGTTGGCCTTCTGGAATTTTCAGCTGAAAGAGGGCTCTATTTTGTAGTTCTACCTGGGAACAGCCAGGTTTGGAATTCCATTGCAACCCCGGCCAATTGAGTTTCATTCTTGTGGTATTTTAGTGGACCCAGAAGTAGCATAAGCAATCACAGAGGTGTTCATCTCTGTGTACTACTCATGGTTTTCCATGTTATTAAAGGTAACCAGTGTAGCCAGACTTTTGGCTGCTCTTTAATTCTACCCTTCTCCAACTCCTCTTCTTCCGTCCTTTCAACCACCTACCACTGGATAGGAGAGTAAAAAGAGTAGAGGAAAAGGGGTTGACATCATTAGACTCCTTCTTGCATCAATGCTTAAGGGCATCGATATCTAATTTCTTCTTCTCACTTATTTTTTATGTCGACTTACCAAACCACTATCAGTTACAACCAACAGCAACCAACCAACAATCTACCAACAACAACCAACCCTGTCTCTTGGGAACCTAGCCTTTACATGCCCTCCGAAACTTTCCCAGAATTCCAAATGCACGACATAATCGCAGAAACTACCTGCAGCTGGCAAAACTAACCACACCTCTGCTACAGCATAAGGCAAATCACAGTCAGCTACTGAGGAAGATCTGAAGCAGCCCCATACCCTACACCTGAGATTAAAATGAAAACACATTCTTACAATATTTCTATGTTTTTAAAGAAACCAACATTCTCACTACAAACCAGTTCATGTAAATATTAAAGTTTTAAAAAAGAAATGATAGTCTACCTCTATAAGCTTTCTCATTTGTGGATATCTGTTGCTTTCTAGAACTGCTCCTTAGAATAAATCCTCAAATCCTGACAACCCAGCACAGACATTCCTCTACCTTTCCAGAAAGCCAGGGGTGGATCTAAGGTAGACTCCAAAGCGTTTACTTTGCAGTTCTAACATTTATTGGCTGTATGAACTTTGATGATTTGTTCAGCCTCTCCTTAATATTTTATCATCTAGTAGGTAGACATGAAAATGGTTACCTGTTTGAAAAACCTAACAGTGTATGCAAACACACATTCTAGTAAAGAGTCAAGAAAACATGGGTGGACTAATGAAACAAAGAACAAAATGTGGTATCCTTCACCCCTGATGATCTCAGATTCTCTTCTGGTAACTCCGGGGTTTTCTAAAATTTTTTTCCAGAACCTCTGAAGCCCTGATTCTTATAGCATCTAACACCACAATCATCTTCAAGACTTTGTTCTGGGCTTGTTCTGTGTTCCTTGTGTGAAGTCTCTGTGTTTTGTGATGACTGTGTAGAAGAGCGTCAGGTTCAAGCTGTTCGCTCTGGTTAGGCTAAGGGAATTCACACCCAGATAATGGAGTCTTGAGACAGTGGGAGGAATGTACGGAGTTATACTAATCAAGAACCCAAGCATCACATTTGCTTAATCAATAACCTAATTGGTTATGATATTTTATATGCTAGTAAGTTTAGATTTCACTAAACATGTAGAGCATAGTAACAGATAAAATGATATTTTGATAACCATCAAAATCAGTGGACAAGGGAACATTTTAAAGAGTTATTCCACTGCCTACCTGCTTGCCATCTTGTGTAAAAGAATGGATAAGTCATGAACGATGGATGTGTTCTCCGTATCAGCAGGCCTCTTTCTACTGAACCAAGAGATTTGGAAACTCACAGAATGTCTAGTGCATACCTGCTTACACCTCTCAGTGGTGTTAGAAGGTGGATCATTAACCAAGCTTCAGCATAGGCTGATAACTCCCAAGAGTGTATCTCTCCCAGATCCTGTACCTCACAGCTAGCCACTCCTATCAGTTATTGTCACTGGAAATTTATTAGCCTGATGTCCCCATAAGGGAGGGAAGGACAAGGGCATGTAATCCTAATACCTGCTGCTCCTCAACCACGTAAAAAGATTACTAATGAATCAAAGCCGAACGTCCACTCTGTCACATTTGTTTTTCACAACTAGAAGATGGTTTTTATGACCAGTGCTCTTGCTGACTACAGACATAGGTATGGCTACATAAGGTATCCATGTAAATTACAGGAGCCAAACATACACAGAAATGGCTGGATGTCCCACCCATGAACCACCCACCTCTCCTGCAGTGTGATAGAGTTCCAGAATGATCAGACTCTACACTCATCTCCGATGGCCACATCTGCCTTTTTCACCAGAGGTACGGTGAAGAAAGGATTGTGTTCAACATGAAACTAGGAGTCTTTAACTCCCAAATGACCCTACTGAACATGTCTCTTCTTTTCAAAAGCATGATCTGAGGCTTCATACTCATCTCAGGAGTCCTTAGTGACTTCAAAACTTCAAAAACACAACAGCCTCAGCATCCAGCAAGCGTTTATCAAAGCCCAACGGTTCACTATTTCCTCATAACTTCAGGATCAAAATGAACCTGGCCCAAGACCAGCCCATCACTTGCCACATCTGCTCCAAACCACAGTCGGTTTTGTTCCAAGATGACATATGATGGTTTGGAAATACAAATTCAGCCAAAGTCATTGTAAAAGCAAAGTGAGCCCAAATGCTTGCCCTCTCCCCAAGGCAACTGGGGTTGGATTCCTTTTCTCTTACTGTCATACCTGGCTTAGGCTCTGCACTTTCTCAATGCTGCTGCCTCAGACAATGGGCCGATGTGCTGCTCACAGGGACCACAGTCGTCCTAAACCCAAAACAAACCGGGACCTCAGTGTTTCTGGGATTTAGTCAGGTCTATACTTAGTTCTGGGATGCTTTCCAATTTCTTGTCTGTAAACTTGAAACACTAATATTTTGACACTTGACACCTTGACAGGGTTTCTAGTTCAAGTTTAATCTTATTAGTTATGGTCTTAACTCATGTCTCCAAATGCAATGAAGAGGACTGAAGTCAGGTTTCTCACATACTTGGGTTACTGCTGCAGTGACACCAGAACACACCTCCAGCACTTGGGGCATGACGTCTGGTACCTGGGAAGGAGAAAGGGAAAGAAACCCATGGGAAAGGAAGCCTGACTGTAGGGAATCACCTGTTGGCTGATTGATAATACTCACAGAGGCATGTAACCCCACTCCTTCCAAGGAAACCTCAAAGAGCTCTTCTCCAGAAGTATGGCTCTAACAACTCCATTTGCCTTGTTGAATTTTGGGTAATTTCTCCCATGCCGCACAGTGCTCATCTTAGAGATGAAGCTACTCAGGCTTTGGATATGCTTTAAGGCATTGGGAATCCAGATAAACTTGGATACTGTGAAGCATTGCTTTTTTTTTTTTTTTTTTTTTTTTTTTTTTTTTTACGTCTTAAAGATTCTTCATTGTAGCCTCAAGTGCATAATACCATGAACATGAGACTCTCCAGTGTTTTCCTTAAGATTCAAGGAGCTCTCATGTTGTTAGCTTTTAATACTAAGGTTCTCCACTTGGGCCTTTCTTGATATATTCTATGACCTAATAGAAGCAGGGACCCAATGTACAGGTAAAGCTTTGATGGAAAGGATGCTTGTGATACCCAGTAGCATTCTGGCTAAAGAGCTAGAGTGACTTGCTTGGGCTGAATCCTTCTGCTTTAGTTCTTTCTCTCCAAGAACAGGCTGATTTACATGTGAGTTTGAGCTCATATCAGGACATGCTCAGCATGATATTTTCCTCTCTGGATAAGCATGCCCAGAGGAAGTGCATTATTCTGGGGCTTGGTCATGGGATATGCACCATGTATGTGGCCTGGGTGTCAACTACTTGAAGGGAGTGACAACCAGAGATGAGGCACCTTCTGAAACACAGAACATGGTTGAATTTTGGAGTTCAGGTTTAGAAACTCCACTTACATGTACAAATACCTCACAGATAGATGGAACTAGTCTATCAGTGGTGTGATGGGAAAATTGAGTCTACTATCTGAGTAAATCTTTTTTTTTCCCGTTTCTTTTTTTCGGAGCTGGGGACAGAACCCAGGGCCTTGCGCTCGCTAGGCAAGCGCTCTACTGCTGAGCTAAATCCCCAACCCCTGAGGAAATCTTTTAAGTTCATACTTTTTATTTCATTCAGAATACCAACAAAAGGTTTATTCCAGAACATTTAGGTTAGCACAAATCACAACACTCTCTGTATCCGTTTTCAGGCAGATTATTAATTTGCAAATCATTTACTTTCTCTACTTTTAACTTGATGAAATAAATGAAAATAAACAAATGTAAAAGTGACTATATCTTTGATACCTTCCACAAGACTGACAGAGAGTGTGCTAAGTTTTATGATGCATTTACTAGTCGTGTCTATATAACAAATAAATTAGGTGAAAATTGGTGTTTCTATGTAAAGAAATGGGCATTCAATGAAGAAACATTACAGCATCTCAGAAGGAGCCAGCTTAACAGCAGATTAAGCTCCTGGTTTTGTGGCTCCTGCATCCTGTTCTGCACACGCCCCCTTCCCCTGTTACTACCATGCTGGCCTTATTCTTAGTGAGCGAGCAGGTAAGCACACACAGAACTGATGACAGAGGCTTAGAGGAAGGGACTGGCCTGGACTAGGTGACTGAGAAGCTAGAAGAGCAAGAAGCAAGAACGAGACAAATTAGAAGGGTAAATAGGTGGGGTGGGTAAGATCAGAACCCTGGGAAGGCGCTAATCCAGTACAACCATGTGTGGTAACAAGACTATACTGGGAGACCAGATCTTTTCGCTTCGGACTCCATCTTAGAGATCCTGACCTAAGGTTAAACTCAAACTAACAGGCCAGTACCTAGCACCAGTTTCCAGGTTACATCCCCAACAAGACCTGGGTCTAGCACCAGTTTCCAGGTTATTCCTCAAATCTGCACCTCTAGCTCAAAAGCTTGCCCCTGACACTTTGCTTCCTAACCAATCAGGAGGAAAGCAGAAGTTATGTTCATGGTTTGGTTCTTAGCACCAGCCACATGTTAAAGTAGCCCACCAATTAGATGCTTGCCAGGTTGGACACCTCCACCCTTTGCTTGCCACTTCCTATAAAACCTTGTCCCAAAGAGGGTTTGGTGTTGGGAGTGATGCCTTTAAAATCCTCCATTATTGATGTTAATATTATGGTTAGAATTAAGTATGACTGGGTTCATGGAAAATCCCAAGCCAGCTGCAGAAGACTAATACAAATCTGGTGGTCAGGATGAATAATGATATGACAAAGTTGTGACCTCGCTGAGAAATACATCTGTTGTCAGGATGCCCAATGATATGACCTGTAACCTTTCTGAGAAACCAGCATCCTGAAGATGAATGATATGACAAACCTGTAACCTTTCTGAAAAACTAACATCCTGCTAACATCAGCTGACCACATGAGTACTATGTCCTTGGCCTGAGTACATGTTTCACACTTCTTCCCCCCTCTCTGTTACCCGTAATGGTATAAATTCAGCCTTGGGAAAAAATAAAATTGTCCCCTTGATCAGACTCTTGTCTTGATGTCCTTCTTCATGTCTCTTGTCCCCCATTCTCTTCCAGGTAACCTCTGCACCCTCATTGACTGTCCTACAGGACCAGACAACTAGCCAGGGCAACTGGCGCCTAATGTGGGGCTGTTTGGGGGTCTCCTGCTGGAGAACATAGTCCCCCCCATGAACAGACAGGCTTGCATTCCTTCTTTCTCAGAGCCTTTGCTCCCCCCTTGGTTCAGCTGCTTGGTGTGTTTCTCCCCGGATGACGCAGATCTCAGTGGTGAGTGATGGGACAAGCATTCTACAGTCACCTTTTGTGATAGGACTCAGGGAGTCACTCAGGACATGAGGAATAGGGTTAAGAAAAAAAGATTTAAAAAATTCTTAGACTTTGTAGAAAATATTTGTCCATGATTCCCCCAGGAGAAAACAATTGATGCAAAAAGATAGCATAATGCAAAGTTATTGATTGTTTTAAAGACTAACCTGAGACTTTTGGCCCTGAAAAAATTCTAGTCGCTGCCTTCAGTTACTGGTCTCTTATTAATGATACCCTCAGGACTATCCCCGCAGCAGCCAGTTCCTGCTCCTGTGGTCAAAATGCCCCAGGTTAGGAGTCAGGAGAGCCCCTAAAGTAGTTCCAGAAAGAGTCTGCAGCAGACTGAGAGGAACTTTGTTTTGCCACATAGAATTTGGAGCAGGCTTTGGCTATGTTTAACCTAGGATGATATCAGGAGAAAGTCTTGTTACGGGCTCTTCAGCCTACTTCAACTGGAGACTGTGGCCAAGGTCAGATCAATGTTTTCTTTTCCATGGGCCTTTAACCCAGTGAGACAGCTTGGGGAAGGGCTGGGGACTGCTACCTGAGTCCTGGAATTCAGAGGCGCAGGGAGGGCTGTAGTTCTACTAAAGGTCAGTATTCCAGTGTTAGCAATCTCCTTATTGGATGTAAGAAGCAGGAAGCCCAGCGCAACTGTGCCTCAGGAATGGCAGCAGAAAGAGTCTTTATAGCCCCAGGTGAACCAGTGATGCCTGAGGCTTCAATCGGATCACACTCCCCTGGGCAAGCCTCCTTCAACACTAGAGGCTCAAATGCTATTTACTCCTGGTCTTTTGGCTCAAGGTCACCAGGCATGTCTGACAGCCTGGAAAAATAAAAAACTTCCCCCCTAAATCTGGCTTTTCAAGGTGCTCCTGGGAGCGGTTGGGCCATCCAATTCTTTTGTCAGCCGTTTGGCACCTAGCACCCAGGTCCTAATCATCTCTCCATCCTTTTGTTATTAGGTCTTCCTGGAAGCCTAGTGTAGCTTAAAGGCTGGGTCTCTTGAGAGGCAGAGCCTCCCAGCTGACCCTGAAGGGAGGTACTCCTTAAGGGAGAATCTAAGTCCAGAGAGACAGCTGGTAACAGACTCCAGCCGCCCCTCTGCTCGCCTTTCTGTTTCACAGGCACAAAGCTTGCGCTCATTTTTGCACTAGCCTTTTTGTCCCAAGAAATCTTCCTCATTTAGCTGTGTGACTGAATGCTATTTGTCACCTGATCTGGTTGTTCCACCAGCTCTCACTGGGCAACCCCCTAGCTTTCTTGTCTGGCCTCTTTCCCCTGTTCTTAAAAATTTTTTATCACCCAATACACTGTGTTGTTTGACTTATAATACCTCCCGTCCTACTAATATGCCTGTCCCAGATTCCGTTGTGAAGGTTCTAATTCTAAAACAAGAGGATAGTGCATTCCCCTAAACATTAAATTTACCTCCGTGGGTCGAAACCAGGATTGGACATGTGGATATACTTGGGGCCTTAGAATGCTTCAATCAGGTGCTGATAGGGGATAATATTTACCATAAAATTGTTAAAAGAGACTGTGCATTCCTACTTCCTGGCTTCTGGGCACTCATCCCAAGAAGGAGCCCATGGAGTCACTGAACACAGTGCAGGGCACACACGACTTCATCTATAGCCTGCACTCCACCGAGAGGAGCTGCTTGCTCAAAGAACTGCACCGCTTCAAGACCATTGCTATCGCACAAGAAAAATTGTAAGCTCTACCACCCACTCCAGGACGCTGAGATATGTATTCTTCCACAATGCGATAACTTTTGTAGGATTTGGCTTTTTGGATAACACAATTATAATTGTTGCAGGAAACCAAATTGAATTGTCTATTGGAATTATTTTGGGAATTTCAACAATGACAGTCAATATGTTACCTTTTCCTTCTATGTATCAACATATTATTTAACTTTCAGTCATTGATACTGTATTGTACTGACTTGGGGTTTGCTTATTTCTGACATAACATGCATGGGATACCTATTTATGTCTTTACATTTTTTTTCTGATGTTATAATTCAATGCTGAGGTTTCTCCAAATTATTTAAGATGTTTAATATCAGTTAAAATTGTAATTTCCTGCCTGGTGGTGTCCTTTCTGTGATATTTCACTGTAAACATTTACAATCATATAAATTCATTCAATTTTTAAACTTCCACATCTATCCAAAATGGAGCAGTGTTTTAAGTATATCTGACTATTTTAATTTTGACCCACACTGTCTTTAAGAGTCAGAGCTTAATCAGAAAGAACAATTGTCTGACCTCCCCCCTTTACATAAACCATACATGCTAACAAGTGTACTTATTTCTGATTGGCTTTTTACCTTTAATTTCCCAACTTTGAGCAATCACAATGAATTCTGGTTTGTGAGAGAAAGGCAGTGCTTGGATACTTCCTGTGTCTTAGAATAGGGTTAAAGAGAACATGAAAAAGGTCAGAGAAGACTTAGAAAAGAGAAAACAAGAAAGAGAAAAAGCTGAAAATTGGCATCAAAATTGGTTCTCCACCTTCCTGTGGTTGTCCACCCTGCATCCCTCCCTGTTGGGCCCCCTAGTAGGCCTTCTTTTGCTTATATCTTTTGGCCCTTGGGCATTTAATCATTTAAACAGCTTTATTAAGTAGATAATATAGCAGCAAAACCTATTCAGGTATATTATCATACGCTAGCTGTGGAGGATGTCTTTGATGAAGGTCAAGCTCACTTACTACACATCTCCTCCCAGCCCAGGCAAGGACTTTTTGTCCTTGAGCCAAACGAGGCCAACATTCCTTTCTACCTGCTGTCCTGATGCCTTTGCTAAAACATCAATGAATCGTCACCCCTGCGTGCTGAGCTGAACAGTCAATGATGGGTAAGAGATCGATATATTCATGAATAAAGGGCCTAAGACAGGAAGGCCGCCATTAGCTGCTGCCTTATCCTATGAAGGACCCTGGCCACGAGATTCTCTTGGCCATGTGACAAATATTGCTCCAACCTAAAACAGACACAATTTCTGAGGGGCTCATTCCAGGACAGCACGGCCATCAGTTACCCTTTCATTTGACTATAAGGAAGGGGGAGATGTTGGGAGCGATGCCTTTAAAACCCTCCATTATTGATGTTAATATTATGGTTAGAGGTAAGTATGACTGGGTTCATGGAAAATCCCCAGCCACCTGCAGAAGACTAATACAAATCTGGTGGTCAGGATGAATAATGATATGACAAAGTTGTGACCTTGCTGAGAAATACATCTGACGGCAAGATGCCCAATGTTATGACCTATAACCTTTCTGAGAAACCAACATCCTGCTGACGAATGATATGACAAACCTGTAACCTTTCTGAAAAACCAACATCCCGCTGACCTGACATCAGCTGACCACATGAGTACTGTGTCCTTGGCCTCCATAAATGTTTCCCACTTCCCCCCTCTCTCTGTTACCCCTGTTATGGTATAAATTCAGCCTTGGGAAAAAATAAAATTGTCGCCTCAATTAGACTCTTGTCTTGGTGTCCTTCTTCGTGTCTCTTGTCCCCCATTCTCTTCCAGGTACCTTCTGCACCCTTGTTGACTGTCCTGCAGGGCCGGACAACTGGCCGCGGCAGTTTGGGGGCTGCCTCACCAAACCGTCCTATGGGTTGGTGGTAAGTGCAAGTTCAAGATTGTAATAAAAAGACCCTAATGCTATTACATCAAAATCAGCTCCTTGGTGGTCCTTTGGTGTTCATGAAGGCTTCTTGGAACAACTATACCAGAGCGAGACTGAGTTATCAACTGCAAGGACTTCTCGGGGTCAGAAAAGGAGACTTGGATGGAAACAGGCAGCTCTCAAGTGAGCAGCTAGAGCCTGCCCAAAAGTTGATTCTAAAGTACTGTCTTAAAGTCAGTTTGAAAGCATTAAGAGTTGCATAATAGCATCATAAAATCTTTAAATATAGCTTGTTTATAGGTTACATTTAAAATGCGCATTATCAAGAGGCCCCAGCGTGTTGGCAATGGGAAATGAATGTGGAAGTTCCTTCTGGTATCATCCTTGGTGCTTACTTGGTAGTTACAGCACCTGAAAGTTGAATCATGGGAACACAGAGCAGACCACAGAAAAGCCTGGGCAACTTTCACATCACTACCATATCCCATAAACATTACAATAACAAATGTTATCATGGCTTTATACTAATCATCATTAATTTAGTTTCCATTTTCTGAGCTTATAATTTACATCAAGACTATTTTTTTGCATAGTAGCACATAGGTCAGTGTTTTTCAACCTGTGGGTCATGACCCTTTAGGGGAGTCAATGACCCTTTCAGAGGCATCACCTAAGACCATCAGAAAACACAGACATTTATTTATTTATATTTCATAAGAGTAGCAAATTACAATTCAGAAGTAGTAATGAAAATAATTCTATGGTTGGGTCACCAGAACGGAGAACTACATTAAAAGGGGCGTGGCATTAGGAAGGTGGAGAACCACTGTCATAGGTCCTAGTTGTTGATTTATTAAAGAAGGCAGGGCTGCGTTTTAGAAACAGGACCCAGGTGCCCTTCAACAGAGGAATGGATAAAGAAAATGTGGTACATCTACACAATGGAATATTACTCAGCTATAAAAAACAACAACTTTGTGAAATTGTGAGGCAAATGGTTGAACTGGAAAATATCATCCTGAGTGAGCTAACCAATCACAGAAAGACATACATGGTATGCACTCATTGATAAGTGGCTATTAGCCCAAATGCCTGAATTACCCTAGATGCCTAGAACAAATGAAACTCAAGACGGATGATCAAAATGTGAATGCTTCACTCCTTCTTTAAAAGGGGAACAAGAATACCTTGCAGGGATGAGAGAGGCAAAGATTAAAACAGAGACTGAAGGGACACCCATTCAGAGCCTGCCCCACATGTGGCCCATATATATACAGCCACCCAATTAGATAAGATGGATGAAGCAAAGAAGTGCAGAAGTGTAGATCGCTCCCTGAGAGACACAGCCAGAATACAGCAACAGAGGCTAATCTCAGCAGCAAACCACTGAACTGAGAATAGGACCCCAAGGAAGGAATCAGAGAAAGAACTGAAGAGCTTGAAGGCCTGTGGACCCCATATGTACAACAATGCCAAGCAACCAGAGCTTCCAGGACTAAGCCACACCTAAAGACTATACATGGACTGACCCTGACTCTGACCTCATAGGTAGCAATGAATATCCTAGTAAGAGCACCAGTGGAAGAGGGAAGCCCTGGGTCCTGCTAAGACTGAACCCCAGTGAACTAGACAGTTGGGGGAGGGCGGCAATAGGGGGGAGGGTGGAGGGAACACCCATAAGGAAGGGGGGAGGGGAAGGGGGATGTTTGCCCGGAAACCGGGAAAGGGAATAACACTCGAAATGTATATAAGAAATATTCAAGTTAATAATAATAATAAAAAAAAAGAAACAAATTTGGGAGGCTGGAGAATGCTCACCAGTTAAGAGCACATACTGCTCATGCAGATGACACACACACAAAAAAAAAAAAAAAAAAGAAACAGGACCGTGAAGCTTTGCACTTCCTCTTTCCAGCCAGTGCTGAGTGATGGGCATTTCTCTGGACAACTGGCATAAGCACCGTAAGACTGGGGATAAGGGAAACCCTACCACAAGAAGCAAAAGTATGAACTGGGACGGCCTGCTGCCAATGCTAAGATTGGCCCTCACCAAATACAGAGTTTGAGTTCATGAAGCAATCAGAAGTACTGTGCCATGAGATTGGATGTGGGGAACTTTTCCTGGGGCTCTGAGTGTTGTACTTGGAAAAGCAAGGATCATAGATGTTGTCCACAATGCATCCAATAATAAGCTTGTCTGCACCAAGACCCTGGTGAAGCACTGCACCGTGCTTTTTGACAGCACACCTTATCAACAGTGGTACGAGTCCCACTATGCACTGCCCCTGGGCCACCGGAAAAGGGGCCAAACTGACTCCTGAGGAGACAGAAATTTTAAACAAAAAATGATCAAAGAAAATTCAAAAGAAATACAACAAAAAGAAAACAGAATGCCAAGACCAGCAATCTTTTGAAGGAGCAGTTCCGGCAGGGCAAGCTTCTCATCCGTATTGCCTCAAGACTAGGCCAGTGTGGCAGAGCAATTGGCTACATGCTTGGAGGCAAGGAGCTGGAGTACTATCTGTGGAAGATCAAAGTCTGTTGCTCCTGTAATGAAGGTGTTTGCTGTTATGTGAAAACAAACCAAAAATAAAGGTTGATAAGAACTGATACCAACATGGCTGAAACAATCCATGTGTATTCAAAAGCCAGGAAAGGGGAGAAATAGAAGATAACTCAAAAGTCATCTGCCCCTGATGTGAAGGCAGCAGGAGAGTAGGAATCATCCTGAGATTCGAGGAGGCAGTTTGCATAGAAAGGACCCTGGAACTCAGGATTTCATTCATGTTCAGCCTTGAAAACCAGCATAGCATGTTCCTCTAACGGAAGGTCTCAGCGGTTGAATACTGATCTGGAAGATTGATGTGTTGTTGACCTGCCCACCCCCCAGGCCCATTGTGTTAAAGTTCATTTGCAATCAGTGTTCATAAAACAAAACAAAACAAAACTGTCTGCACATGCATTTAGTCATGCACTGAATACAGTTTTTTCATTCCCACCAAATATCCCTTGGGTTTCTTTAGAGTGCCCTTCGTAGGTATAAAATATACATTGTCAATGTTCTCTTCAGTGCAGCCTTCCAAACACGGGCAAGCAGTGTCTCATTTGCTTCTCTGCAGACGTAAACACCATGACCAAAGCAACTTATGAACAAAAGGGTTTACCTTACCTCACAATTTATAGACTACCATCTGGGGAAGTCAGGCTGGGAGCTCAGTCAAGAAGTGAAGTGGAGAACATGTAGAAATGACACTCACTGCTGTGTTCCCCATGGCCTCGTCAGCCTGCTGCCTCATACAGGCCAGCTCAGCCTGCCCAGGATGCCACTTGCTTGTGGTGGGCTGGGTCCTTCCACATCAACTACTAATAAGAAAACATACCCAGAATTGCCTACTGATGGAGGTAACATCTCAATTGAAGTGCCCTCTTCCTAGGTGACCACACTTTGTGTCCAGTTTACAAAAACTGACCAGCACAGCAGGAAATGAGGAGATCCAGGAGATTAAACAGTGTGATTGAATTTCATGGTGTGCTCAGGATTGGAACATCATCATAAAACACCAGCGTTTTTATGTCTGTTCCTTCAGGAGCAGCTGCCTTGTGTCCTGTGTCTCTGAGTTAGTTATATGTCCTAAATTTCAGGTGAAGCACTGGGAAATCATAGTTGCTTATTAACAGTCTTATCAAATCACAGTAAAAGTGTTCAAACAGAAGTCACAGAATTGTAATATAAATGGTACATATTTCTGTGTCACATTTGAGAATGACTCTGTTCCTTACAGTCAGTTCCTCTGACCTCAGAGAGATGTAGCAAAGGATACTAGAACCACTGAGAGAGCAAGGCTGCACACCCTTCTCAGAGCCCAAGGCCCACCTGGACCAGAGTCATGAGGCTGACTTACTACAACATAAGGACATCTGTGATAGCAGTGACCACTGCTCCCACTGAATACCCTCCTTCCAGCATGTTGTAACTGGTAAAGTCAGCCATCAGAAGAGTTAGGCTCACACGTAACTCCCTGAAAATATAATTGCCTTAGAAATAAAATCAATATGAACATTGTGGCAGCTTTGGAGGATGGAAATAGCAAGGAGCAGGAACATTAAGGCGGGTCCCCGACACTGGTCCCTGGTCCTAAAGTCAGTGGCTCAAACTTGCCAGATGAGGAGCAGTGTCCCATACCAGTTAAACAGGAACAAATGAAGAGTGTGACTGTCCCCTGGGGACCGGATGTGCTGTCACCGCTGTTAGAGGCCAAGCCATGCCCTGGTGGGGTACCAACCAACGAGGAAAAAGGCTCAGCAACATGGTGGTATTTGCCTGTAAGTACCCAGTAGGTCAAGAAGCCAAGCACAAAGAGAACCAGTTTAGACAGAATAGAAATTCTGCCCATGGTCATTGGTAAGATACACACTCCATCTTTAGGGATCCTCAAGACTCTGAGTTCTCTCATTGACAAAATCAAGGAAGATTTCTTTTTAATTTAACTTTACCATTTTTAGAAATTCATACATGAGAGCTGTGTCTACATCACTCCCATCTTCCTCCAACCAATTCCTCCTTCCCTGCCTCTGCCTCTCCCTCCCAAATCCATGACATCCTCATAGATAATGAGTCCATTAGCATTGTTCAAATGTATACATTTAGGACTGACTACTTGGGATTAAAACCTATGCAGTAACTTGAGAATTTTAAAGAATGCAATGAATGACTACCAAAACCTAGAAAGTGGTTGATGTGAAAGAAATTTGGAATAAATGAGTCAGGAAAAAGTAAAAAGCAATGTGATCATGGAGCAGATGCCCAACAACTTACGACCTGGTTTTTATGCTGAAATGGGTACCCCCCATGGAAATTTAATGAGCAAAACCAGGAAAAAGAGCCAAGAGAACTGATACCATTATAAGATATGGCTGAGCATTTCAGTGGCAGGTCCCACTCTGAGAGATTAAATGCATGGCTGCCTGCGTTCTACGTTAATCTGCCAGGCTGATCTCTCTCTCTGACCAATGTGCTGATCATTACACAAAACGTTCTGTCTGTGCTGTCATGTAGATCTTGTATAGCTATGCAAACTTGAATGTTATACAAAATGAAAACATAAATAAATTCAGTTCTGGAGATGCTCACTAGAGTCAATAGATATTCAGGGTCAACTTTAATGAAGTGAAACTTAAATTCTAGCTGTCAGTCTGCAGTCCTCCTATGTAGCTATCATTGCTATCATGGTATGAAGCTCTACTGGACAAGGTCAGAGCACTGCCCTTGAACAACTAGTGATTGGTAGGTTTCAAAACACTGCCTGAGATTTTCTTGCAATATTTATCTGTGATGGAGAGTATATAATGTACAATAAGGAACAGTTTTTATTTCAGTTTTATTTAGGATTGAAGTCAGGGCCTTTGACATGCAAGGTGGGTGCTTTGCCATTGAGCTACAACCTCAGCCCAAGAACAATCTTTACAGTCACACAACGTAGTGTTTTTGTAATATCATTCCAGTTAAAACATTTGGAGCATGCTGTCCTAGACTGACTACATAATGAAACTGCTCTGGGTTAATACAAAGCTATGTGGACTTACAGCAATAGACAGAAATGTTTAATCAAGTGAGCGTCTATATGGATTAATGTATATATGCAGGTGAGGGCAGGCACAAGATAGGCAAGGCTTATGATTGAAAAGTGAAAATGAAAGGCAGGGCCAGAGTTTTGGAGAGGCCAGAGAGATAAGGGGGAAGAAGAGAAGATGGAAGAGAAGGATGACCCATGCCCATGTGGCTTTAAATAGCCACAGGTAGCTATGAACATATCATATAAGGGATAAAAAATTACAGGGCAATTTGTCTTATCTAGATGGGCAGTTTATATCAATAACAATTTGCTCTGAGTTTATTGTGCAGATGTCTTTTTTTTTTTCGGAGCTGGGGACCGAACCCAGGGCCTTGCGCTTCCTAGGTAAGCGCTCTACCGCTGAGCTAAATCCCCAGCCCCATTGTGCAGATGTCTTATGGGTCAGAATTTACTGATGCAAATCTGATTGATAAATCATAAGCCTCTAGAGTTTTGATTTTCCCTGGCTGCTAGGAATGGGAGCAGAGTCCGCAGCAAGAAGGCCGCAGGATAGACGGTCTCCGTGAGACTGGCATGGCAGGGACCCGGCCTGGGAACTGGATGCATGGCTGCTGACGGGGCTAGCCAGGGAGGCAGAGAGACCACTGGGGATAGAGAGTAGCAAGAGGTAGCGTGGGATGGAAGTTGGGAACTTAGTGAGTCAGGTAGAGACGTTTTGGGAGCTTTGGGCCAGAGAGTCTGCCAAGTCTGGCAAAATACCCCACAGATACCATGTGCCAGCGGTAGTGTGGATTGGTGTTTCTTTTTTAATATTTCCCACTTACACATCTATACTTGAGGCACTGGAAATTATTACTGCTATCAAACACAATCTAAGAAAAATGGCACAGATGGAACTGTGACAGATTTCTTTCTACGTTGTCTGTCACTTAGTCATCGGTTCAGTTCCGTACAGTGGAAAAGACTGAGTCCTTTTAATCCAAAGTTCTCACACCAATCTGTTTACCCCACTCTGCAGGGTCAGCTACCAGCACAGACCCAGGATCCCACTGAGTGATCCAGACACATTCCCCAAACAGATGAATGTCCTTGTTCTCACGGAGCTTAAGTTACAGCATGGGGTGCAAGGATGGACGACAAAAGAGATGTAGCAAAGTGTCCGTTAATGTATGCACAGTTGCAATCTAAGTCATGTTATCTTAAGAAACAAAGAGCTCATGCTAAACAAGGGCATCTGCATGCAGAAAAAGGCCTGAGATAGAGAAGCCGGTCAGGCTTCGTGCAGGAGGTGACACTTTCTCAAGGCCTCAGATGTGGTGTACACCACCTCTGCAGACAGTGGAGGGGTCGTGGGCCAGAAGAAGGGGTCACCCACCGTCGAGGCTCTGTGGCTGCACGTGGCAGGCTGTGATCTTCGTGATCCTTGTAGTATACACATGTGGCACATTCCTCATCCAATGCTCAAGACGATTGGGTAACTCTATTCAGACAAGGAGCATTCCCTCAGCTCATCACAGAAGACGCACTTCAACATTTGGAGGTAGACACTAGAGTCCAAGCCACTTCTCTTACCCTAAGGGTACACTTGCACTCTGGATGCCACCTTTCTTGTCTGATCTACAAATTATTTCTCTACATTTCCTAAAGAGAGAAGCACAAACAGCTGACTCACTCAAGAATGATAGCATTGAGACCACGCGTGAGCACAACCCCCACGCCGACCTGGCTAGGCATCCTGAGCCTGCATCCTGTAGTGTGTTCAGCTACTTCCAGGTTCCCAAATGCCCATATAACTTGGGTTAGGACATTGTCACGTCAGCCATCATTCACTTCCAGAAACAACGAGGTTATTTGGTCTCAGACAGTTCTATCTTTAGTCCTCAGTCTTCCTGGCACACAAGCCCTCAGTCATCTACTTGCCTGCGTCTTTCTCATCCTTCGGTCTGGATGGCCCAGTATAGAAGCTTGCTTGTTGTCACGTTGCTCTCAGAGCATCTATTGGACCAAGGCCTTGTTCCTGACCCTGCATCTACTCTAGCTTCCCAGCTGCAGCAGCTTCCACCTGCATGACTCCAGCACTTAGCATGCTTTTCTCCAGGGCTAGAGCTGTACACGTATGTCTGTGTGTCACCATGTGTGTCAGAGCACGCGCTTCTGCTGAGAGAGATGCATTCTATTTCTGGGGACAGGATAAATCTGTTGCTGTGTTGCCATGTCACAATGCACATTCGACAAGCCTGCTTCAAAGGTGGAGGGGAAAGCAAGGTTAGTGGCTAAGATCACAGGGCAGATTTTGGAAAAGGAAGTGATGCTTGGAGCCTGCAAAAGAGATAGACACAGTTTGCACAGGACTCAGTTCAGAGAGGAAAGGACCAAGTCAAAGGGCAGTGTGGCAAGTTGCAGAAGAGGACAGTGACTGCCAGGGACACCCATTTCCAGGTACATTCTGGCAGGAATGTGGCAGGTGGTCACAGTGGCAAGGGGATTCTGAAAAAAGCCAGAACAGCACATGCGTTTTCTAGTAGAAGCTGGGCATCATGAGGTTATTGACACTTGGCCTTGCAGCATGGTTCTGAATTCATGCACGTTTCCCCCATACAGTGCACCACCCCTATGTGACTGCTGGGCTCCTGTCCCTGTACTTAAGGAGAGGCCGGGGAAATCTGTGATGAGGTCATGAAGCTCACTCACACTTAGCTCATGAGTCAGCTGTTTCTCTTTTCCATGTCAACTCAATCCCTAGGGCAGTGTTTCCTTTCTCCTCAGTCATGCTATGAACATATCTTACAGCAGAGCCCATGAACGCCAGGCTCTGAGTGGGTGTACCGTGCTTCTGTGTATGTGAGAGGACCGTGAACACTCTCTGTATGCCTATATATAACTCCTTCTGTCCCATGTTATGATCCAGAGTTTTGGGAAAGACGCACAGTGCTACTCCTTAGCAGCAGTTGTTATGAAGAAATGGAAGCTGGAGGAATTTGAATTTGAGAGATACACTCATACATACAGTGGATGCCCTTTAACAATGGAATGAACCAAGGAGCTGAGAACCACAGCCCTGTGAACAAGTCCAGGTACCCTCTGCTGAGAGGGGAACCAGAGCAACGGTCCCCCTCAGTGTGATATCTGAAGCAGGCAGTGGAGGTTGGAAGCAGACAGCAGAGTTGACAGGTTTGAGTGGGAACAGGAAGTGAATGCCAACAGCTCTTTCTTGGGAAGCGACAATGACTAATGTTATAGTATGGGGACCAGGGAGAAGGATCAGCTGTTAAATGTACTTGCCCTTTCACAGAACCTGAATTCTGGCCTGGCACTCGTGGCAGATATATAACTACTTGTAACTCCAGCTCCAGGGGATCTGGCACTCCCTTCTGGCCTCTGTGAACACCCACACACATGTGGTATACAAGCACACAGACAGACACACAGATATGGATATAAACCTTTAAAATCAGATTATAGGGAAGGTTTTGGATGACAGTGTAAACTACTCGAATGTTCTTGAATCATGCACTTGAAGTGGTAAGATTTTGTTACGTCAACTATAACTCAAGCATCTGGAGAATAAAGAACCTGAGCCTCTGGGAGTATGACTGGATGACTGGGATCCTGCACCTCTGGGATCCTCTGCACCTCTGGGATCTATGTCACTTGCCTCTTTGGAGTTCAGTTAAGCTGAAGTTATCCTGCGAACCATTCCAGGGAGATACACAAAGTAGCCAACAAAATACAGGCATCTAAATGCTGATGGCGGGTCACACGGTCTGCAAAAGGACAGTTGCAAAAGCAAGGAGGAGCAGAGACTCAGCCATCCCCAGAAATGAGCAAGGTGTGTACTCAAGTAGCTTTGCTTCACTCTGGGTAGGGCAGGAAGGTCTGCGTGTCATGCTTTTTGAGCATCAGGATTCTAGAGGCATCTGGGATATGAAAAGCTGGGTCTTTTCCATTCTGCTCCTATATAAGGTGGTGAGAAGGTCTGTGAGTTCCCTGCTATAGATACAGTGCAGGAACTGAACATGCCTTCACTGAAGAAGGTAGAGTGTTACTTCTGAGCCTGTCACCTCCTCCAGGTACACTCACAGCCCAAACTTTTTTATTGAAGGAATGTAAGACACTTTCTCTGGATGATCTGAATCAGCTGGTGTGGGCCACACAAAAGCAAGGGCCCCCCAGATTCACAGCTCCCACACCAAGATAAGCCATGAGGTGTGCACCTGTATATGCTGTGCTCTATCATTTTGTGTTTTTCCAGAGCTAGGGTAGAGAGCGGGTCAGATGCTACCACTGAAGGAAAGCGCGGTTTTCTAAGTCATCTACCAAACACAATCTGACTTTGTATGGAGTTTAATATAATAGACACTTTCTAATTTGTTTTCAAGCAAGCTAGCCTTAGACACCTAAGCTTCCTGATGCAGTCATTGAGGAATTTCAAAGTGTGAACTGACCACTGCCTCCTCCCTTCACTGTGTGAACTGAGCATGTCATCCTCAAATGCCGTTTGCTCAAGCTCTGGAGATTATCATCTGTACCAATTCGGTTTTTCCCTACTTCTCTTACACAACCTAGGCAGTTGCTTTAAACATCTGTTACTATGGAGACCAAATCACACCATTCATAGATTCCAGACTCAGTTATGCACATGGCTGCATATGCTCTTGGTCACGTCAGCATCCTCGGAGGTTAATAAATGTTAGACCAGATGGTATTTTCAGACTGTTAGACTCAAACTGTATGATCTTCATGCAAGTTGATGTGGCCACTGATACTCATGAAGCTCTCTGAAGATGTCACAATGCATATAGCGGTAGACTATTAAAGCACTCCCTAAGAAGCCGGTGTCCAGGATTTATTATACAAATTGCATTTTGTTTTTCTCCTGGAAACACTGATGTCACAGCAGCCCAATTATTCCACAAGAACCTGGGCTACTCCTCATCTGTGGGACATTGTTTATGGCTAGAATGCCAGGACTGACCGATTGCTTCTAGAAGAGCAAAAGTACAAAGCAAAATGAGCAAAGGAAAAGGTTAGCAAATAATAAACGCCCAGCCAACAACCCCAAAAAGCCCAGTCTAGGTTGGCTGCTGCAGCTGCTCACTGCTGTCCCTTGAAGCTACTGTGACGCTGTCTTTGTGAGTCCTCACATTTATAATCCTCCGAGGATGCTGAGGTGGCCAAGAGTATATGCAGTCGTGTGCATATATGCAGTGGGCATAGGCCCCTGTGAACTCAGAGGAACCCCCACAGACATGGCAATGTTTTCCTCCTCCTACCTCATGGTCAGAAAGCCAGTCTCAGAGAGTATAATGCAAGCAGGTTGCCCAGAATGCTAAGTACACATTTTACATTTACCAGCACTATACTCATTTATTATGTCTCCATTCATGTTTATGATATAACTGCTTTATTGGCTGGGATGGTTGCAATTGTCTGAACCACAGATACCCTAATGCAACTAAAGTTCATCTATATCCTCTCTCCCATAATCCCCTCGCTCAGTAACTGTCTGGTAGCTTTGATGATCACCTTTTGAGAATCAGGACCTGCAGAGAGTTCAAATGACAATGACCATGACTTCATCCAGCCTTCATAGACTTTCCAGCTCTTTATATATTTTTGGCTTAAAAAATTACTCTGAATAGACACTCTCCAAATTATTAATTAGGTGGCAGATACAGAACCTTGGGGAGTGGAATGTGGGATTTCAAAGGAGAGCTCCACCTGCTCCAAATGGTGTCCTCTGCAATCCACGTCATACACATCGGTGTTTGCTGATGAGGATGGCCTTACGTATGCCTTCTCTCCTATAGTCCACTTCCACCGTAGTGGAGCCCAGTCCTGGCATGAATGATTGGAATATGTAACCACTCTGTTAGAGCAGTAAGCTTCTTTAAATCTTACAGTTAAGTATTGCGATCAGAGTATACGTAAGATCTTAACACGGTAAATGCTTCATAGAGGAGAGTATGGTCCCTCCAGGGACATTAAGCCTGGTGTTCCCTGTATGGCTCATAGATAGTAGGGTCCTTCCTGAAAAAGTCTCCCCAGAGTCATTCATCAAAACAAAGTCTCTGGAGGGACAGCCTTGTGAAGTCATTACATATAAATAAGTATGTGAGTGAATGTGGGTGGGTATGGTATGAATATGTGTGTGTGCACATTCATATGTGTGCATGTGTATATGTCTGTGCACAGAGTGGGTGAATGGTGTATGAATGTGTAGTTTGGAGTATGAGTGTGCTAATACCATGGCACTTTTTTCATGTCTATTATTGGCACAGACACACTGGAAGCCATACTGTGCCAGGGCCACAGCTATGCACAGCTCCAGACAGCTGTGAAGCACCTCAGGTAAGGAGATGACTGTGGGTGTAATTTAACTTCTGCACTTCTGCATTGCTTTGGATGTAATGCATGACATCACTTTACCCAAGTCTCTCTTCTCCCCCTTCCCGTCGTTCCTTTCCTCTCTTCCCCTTCTCTCTTCTCTCCTTCCCTCTTCTCCTTTCCTCTTCTCTCCTCTTCTCTTCCCACTAAATACTGTTGTGTTAAGAGCATGACTACTACATCTGTGACTGCCACAGACACCTTCCAACTCTTTCCAGGAATGGATTTACTAAGTGAGGTTGTACCCCATACACATACCAAATGATCAAGGTATGGAAGACATATATATCTTTGGTTGACAAGGCTTGTTGCTACCCTGACAGTCATTGAGACTCCAAAGATTGATGGGAAGTGTCCCTTAAAGGAGGAAGATGTGCTGGGTGAAAAATTCCTCACATTCCCTGATCCAATGGACGTGGGGTTGGAATTTGGACCTCTCCTGCTAGGTGTCACCATTTGGCAGGTAATGTGCTCGATTCCTTTTATATAAGTTGGTATGATACTTCATGTTCATTGTCAGCTTGACTCAGGTACTAACCAACTACTCCACTACATACCACTGGGCATGTCTGTCATGTACTTCCAAAGAGAATTACAAGGGAAAGGAGTACCCATCCCACATGTGGGTGGCTCTCAGTGGCCTTGAGTTCCAAACCGAATAAAGAGGAGAAAGGAAAAAGCAGGCCGGACAGAGGCAGTATCCCCTGGCCTCTGCTTCCTGATTGTGACTGCACTGTGACCATTGGAATCTTTAGCCAAATCTCCTAACACAGGAAGAAAGTACCAATTACCCTTACAGCCCCACAGCCTCACCCATGTGTGCACTGTACCCATGGCAGCAAACTTCCAGACGCTCTACCCCAAGGCAGAGCCTGAGTTGGACACACCTTCAGTCTGCTGGATGCAAGGATGAAATTAGAGAAAGCAGAAGTGGTTGGGGCTTCACACTGAGACCAAGATCAAACAGAAGAGAAGTCTCCAAATCGAATCCATTTTTCAGGGCAGGGCATGGCATGGAAGTGAAATGTAATCTGTGGATAATTGCCAAATAGGAGGTTTAGGTTGCAAAATATACAAATGAATTGTGTACGCTGTTAAAATGAAGCTCTTACACTTCCCTATGGTCAGCTATGGAGTTTTCACTCAATGTATATATAGTAGTCTTGCTACCGTTTAGTATTATTGTTTGCACATAGTATAAAGTAGACATCTATGAGCACTGCCGCATGGTACTGTGACTTTAAGGATTGTTTGTGCTTTTAAGACCTTTTGACATTTAAATTGCAGTTTGGGAGATTAGTCACTTGCTCCCACTTAAAAACAAAAAGTGTTTATGTTCTCTCAGACCCCGTGGTTTTCAAATGCCTGGTGTAACACAAGGCACACAAGGTTCTTAGATTCCCTGGTGAGGTCTAAGCTGGATTCTCCAGTTCCCAGCCACTACTGAACACAGGACTCGGTCAGAGGCAAGGCTGGAGGTTTCCCAGCTCTTCACTTTTCTCTTTCCTCAGGTTTTAGTCAATATTAAGAGTGCTTTCCTAATTTAAGTAAATGTCAACTTTTGCATAATTCCAGTCAAGTTCATTGGAAACTGTGGCTCTATTGAGTCCTGTATCGAGGTTGCTATTATTTCCAAACAGTGGTTAAGGTTTTTTTTTTTTTTTTTTTTTTGAACAAAGTGATTACAAATGCATTTCTAAAGCACTCAGGAACCAAGAGACACTTGTGTTCTCCCCAGGAGGAGGAGGAAACATGACAAGCACCGCAGAGCCATCCCTACTTGTCAGGGAGGGTAGGAAACGTTAAAGCATGGGAGATCCTGATAGTTAACCTTACTAAAATGAGTAGCCCCACAAGCTCTTTTCTAACTAGCACACCAGACTGCTGGAGGGAGAGGTGGGAAGTCATTATTGACATTAGATCCAAACCACTTTTAGTTAGTAATCATGCAACCATGTTATATATCCCAGCAACGTTAGGGATGCAGAGAGTGAGGGGGATGGGGACAGAACAGGTTAAATGACAGTGCGGGCCATCAGAAACAGATAATGACTGTGACCCTGCCCAGGGCATGCATACTGCCCTTTATAATTAAGCATTTGCTATCCATTTTCTTGAGTCTTCCACAAGCTTACATTTTAACTAGAAATAGAACCGGACTATAAAACAGGCAAGCTTCTCTTTTGGCTTATCATTCCATAATCCGTCACTCTTTATTTTATTGCCTGGTGATGACCTGCAGAGGGAATAGCCAAAACTCCCCAAGCTTCAGTTACATAATCTCTGCAAATAAAACAAGGGTTATAGCTCTTTTGGCTGCCGCATGGGGAATACAGAGTCAGATGTTAGCTGTTCTGGGCACTTTATTCATTTACGACTCCTTGTTACACACAAAGTGATATCCCAGGTGTTGAGCACGCACAACCTTCTCTCCAAAGTGTGGACATAAATGGCAGTCCTAAAAGTGCATAAGCAATGCCTAACACTGCACAAGGACAGAGCGAAGGGTCAGTATTTATACTTTTAATCGCTCACTATAATTCCAGTAATGGTTATGGAGAAAATAAAGTATTTTGGATTCATGTTTGCATTCCACTATGGGACTTCAGTGAAGGTCAGCATCGGCCATATTTGAATGACTGAGTGTGGCGGTTTTCTTAGCCTTGCCTGTGCCATATCTTTTACTAATGGACAAAGAGGGGCTCACATAGAGCAGAATCACACAGTTCCACGGCACCGTGTCCTGATCTTGGGACTTTGATGTAGTCTCACTCAGCCTTCATTCACCACCCCAGAGATTCCCCCTAGCCATGAGTAATGGAGACTGAAGCTCTGTGGAAAGCAGCTGGGCTAGTGAGAGGCATTAGACTGTATGAAAATATATCAACCACACACACACACGGTGCGCTTTTCCATCCCGCTTAACTGAGATATCACCCAGCATCTTGGTTGAATTCCTTCTCCATCATTCTGTTCTCTGACTGTGTGGCAATCAGCTGCTTCCTAAGGTGAGCCCCACACTCTCTGGTGGTGTGTGCTCTAAAAGACGTGTGTACAGTCAGGTCATTGTTATGCTAGATTCTTAGTCATGTCGGCTGGGAACTTTCAATGAGGGGTTGTCTAGGTCAGGATGAGTTGTGGGCACGTCTTTTGGGTACCATTTGGACTGTGACCAAGTCTAAAGTGGGCATCATGTTCCACATATTTGGATCCTGAACTGTATGGAAGAGAAGGTGTGAGGTGAGCACGGGCATGTGTGCATGGGTCCCTCTCTGCTCCTGACAGTAAAGTCATTACCTGTTCAACTTCTTAATTTCACACTGTCCTGGACTGTGCCCTAGAACTGCAAACCAAAGCAAACCTGGGATCCTCTACACTGCTTTTTGTCAGCGTGTTTTATCTTAGAGGCCGAGATGAGTCTCTGATAGTCCTGCACGTTGGTTGAAGAACTGTTGGTTGGGGAGAACTGATTACTGTGTGGTTCACTTCCCTGGCAGGAGAACATACATCTTTAGTGTGCTTGCTCACTACTGTACACCACGTAGGCTCTCTCCATCCCTAAAAGCTCATGCAGAATGCATGTCACCTGCCACTCAGCATGGCCACAATGCTAACACAGGAGACTCACTCATCCTTGCCATGAGCCTGCTGATTAAAGAAAGCGCACATCTGAGAAGCTGAGGCACAACCATTGTGGTGTCTCTGTGCCACTCTAGAAGGCAGAATTGGACAGACACCATGTACTCTCCTAAAACATATTTAATCTATGCCTATGTCAGCCAATGACATAGGTTTTGTAATTTAGGAACTACTAATGAAGTTTTCTGTCTATCACCTCATCATATATATAAAGCTGAAAACCAATCAGCCTACAGAATGATTCGTTTTGTGAAAAATTAGATTTTGTTGTTGTTTTTTGTTGTTCTTAAGACCTGATGTGACCATTTCTTTGGTTATGTCTACTTGCTATTGAGAAATAGAAATACAACCTAAGTTCTTTACAGTGATCTTTTGTTTGTTTGGGTTATTGTTGTTGGTGGTGGTTGTTGTTGTTGTTGTTTGTTTTGAGGCAGGGTTTCTCTGTGAGACCAGGCTGTCTTCCAACTCACAGAGATCTGCCGGCCTCTGCCTCCCTAGCTGGACATGGTTCAGCCATTAAAAGGTAGGCTCACAACAACAACAAGAAAAATAGAATGATTTTTAAAATAGCTATCTTTTGTTTAGTTTCCTATAGTTCTTTCAAATTAAAAAAATATACGAAATTATCACCAATTTGGTAATAAGTTAAATTCTTAGATTTATTTGAATTAGTGCCTTTTAAAACATGTGATATTCTTGTATAAATATTTTAAAGCAATGACTTTCCAAAGAAAACAATAAAACAAAGTGAAAAAAAAAGAAAACAAAACAGCTACCACCAACAAAGTCTACAGTAAGTGCCAAGGGATGACACCATTCTAGATTGCAATAAAATTTGGTGAATCAGCAGTGAGAAAAGAAAAAACAAACTACACCTGAGGAACTAACATAGGGGCAATGGTGACAGTGGTTTAGTGTTCACTTTTGAGGTGCGGATGCTTGGGAGTTGTCCACAGTGAGGAAGGACAGGCCTCTGCTGATGTATAAACTCATTTTGATTCAGACTATGGCCTCAGGTCAAGGATAATGATTCCCCAGTTGCTCCTTCAGGAAAGATTTAGAGCTGCCAAACTCACAGATGGAAAACACACACATACACTTGTACATACAAGTCCCCAGAGCACCAGTTTATCCCCCGGCACATGTCATTAGATACAGCCTCAAAGCCTCTTGGGAAAAAAATTACACTGTTTTTTATTTCACACAAAGAGCACACTCTTTAACCAGGGCAGTAAGAGGGCAAGCACAGCCTGCCTGGGGAGAAACACCTGTGCATGCCAGGTCTCTACAGCTCCATCCCACCTACTGACGGGCTCACCCTTCTGACCAAGGTCAAGGGCTTGAGACAGGCTTCCCCTTTTCCTGAGTAGAAGTGGGATGAGTTGCACATGGAGTCTTCTTTAGCCCCACAGACCTGTAGCTGTGTCTATTATTTTTGTTAAGCAACAGAATTCTCCATTCTGTGTTAAGACCAATTCATTCATTTTATGAACGTTTATTGAAGGCTTTATTGCACATTTGCGCCAGTAAAATTAAAGAACGTGGACAGACACTGCTTTATATCCACACTATCATAGCAGTGAAGAGCTTATCTCCAATCTCTCCTCTTTCATTTTCTTTGTGGGGCTGACAGCATACTCCTCAAATCCCACAATGCTTTGCCTCTGCTTCTCGATCACCTCTGCCAGTTCCACAGGAGACCAGTAAGATGGGATTCATAGAGGCTGAATTCTAGCTTCTTCCTTTCTATCCCTGTGCATTTCCGGTCTTCTCTCCTACTTACTCCTTCTCCTTGTGGACTTCCGGTTTGCTTCCTATTCCGTTAGCCACACCTCCGCTTGGCGCTAACAGTTTGTCCAGTAACTGAAGATAATCCTGGATTGCAGTTTTCCTCAAGCATCTACTGTCTCTGAACACTAGCAACAGCCAGGTAGCTCCTTATACTCAAAGTTTCGAGGCCAGCTTCTGAATTTTAATAATGCAAAGTCTCCCTAGGTTTCTCAGCGTTCACTGCTCCTTGCTCTTCGATGGTGGTATCAGAGTTTCTTGAACTCTCCATTCTTTCATGGCTTCTTAAGGTTTTTCCTAAAATTTCTTTTGTAGTTTCTTTCTCCTTATTGGACTCTTCTCAGTAAACTCGATGCATACGGATAAATAGGAAACAAAAGCAGAGCTATGGGGTGAGGGTGGGGTTGTGAATAGAGTTAAGGAGGTTGAAAGGAAGCTTTGTATGGGTCACATGGGACTTCAGGTGAGGAGGAGGAAACCCTCGCGATACTAATGAAGTTTCAGAAAGTAAATTTGTGTGAGCCAAGCAGATATAACCAGCTCCCCTGCTCAGAGCCTACAGCCAGGGCCTTTAAAGATCTTTCCATTGGACTCTGCTTGGGGCTGGGGTTTGCTCAACATTACTCCTTCATGGTAGTTTTGTGCACCCTTATTCCTAAAACAGTCCCACAAACAAACCATCCCTCAAAGTCCATGATTACAGTCACTGTGCACATTTGTTCCTTTGGGCTGGTTTCAGAGAGATCTTGGTCATGAAGAATCTTCTGGCTACACTGAGATTGAACATGAGCACTGTGACCCCATGACCATTACACAAACCATTGCTTTAAGCCTGTCCACAGTAAGAAAGCATATAATTGCTGCCCCTGGTGGGACCAGAGGAGGGACTGCTTCATTGCAAAAGGACGTTAGAACCTCCACAGGGTAACCATAGGGAAGCCTGTCATTGTATTCTCCCTGCCTGCTACCTGGTACATGCTCCAGATCAAGGTTCCAATTGCTTTACTATCAAGGTCTCTGCAAAAAAGTCTAGCACTTAAGGTCTTTCTGTTGCTTGTCTTTTAATAAAAAGGTAATATCACACAGCATTACAATAAACAGAGCCCTGCACAAAAGATGTTCACAGCCTCATCCTAGACTTCTAAAACCCACCATGGCTTGGAATGACGGCAAAGCACCACATTACCACTTAGCATCTCAAAAACTGAGGTCAGAATAATAAAACATATATCATTATAAACATGGGCTTATAGCTAAACTTATCTATTATTTGCATCTCAAGTGTAGAGAAAATATCTTATGTACTATATGGATGCATTACCTGTCAAGTAAAAACCCTGTGGTCTATGACTTAGGCAGGAAATAGAGGTAGGGCATCTGAGAGGAGAAAGAATTCTGGGATAGAGCCAGGCAGGGGATCCACCGAGAAGATGTGATTAGATGAATGCATGTACCTGAGCACAGGTAATCAGCCATGTGGCAGAATGTATGCAAAAATAAATGAAATATTTTAAGTTATATACAGTCGGAGAAGATACAACAACAACAACAACAACAACAACAACAACAACAACTACTTAAGCCTCTAGGCCAAATCCATAATCGGTTAAAGCACAAAAGATTATCTCATGTAACATGGCTTTGATCTACTTCTGGCAATGTTGCAGTTACTTCAACTTAAGGATGCAATAGACGCACACGAACCTTGAGGGCAACCAACATTCCTTTTGTTGAAGTTAAGTCCCCCTCCCCAAAGAAGAAAGCCATGCCTGGTATTGGAAACCTGGCTAGCTACTCAAAGCTATGGGAGTCACGGTTATTAGAGGATAATTTACAACCACCAAATTACAAAACCAACATAATTCTTAACAATAATCTATAAATATCTGTCCATATAACCACAGATAATCATCAAGAAAACTTCTCTTTGAAACAGATGGAGACCACTTACAGAAAACCACAACCAATCAAAATGCAAAGTTGTGGAGTCCAGTCCCAAGTGACTGACTACATCTACAAAACACTTTTGTACCCAAATACTGCCAAAGAAGCAGCAGAGAGAGTGTAGAAGTCACAGAATCAGGGAGTTTGCTGTAAGATTGTTTCCTATACCCATTAAGTCCCATCAACATGACTGGCCAAACGTGAACAACAATGACGCCCATGGATGGACACACCAAAGTGGATGGGAAAAGCCCATGAGGCCTCAGCTCTGCACAAAGAACTACAGGCACCTAAGGAAAGCTGTTGCCAGGCAATGTTTCAGAATGTGTATCATCTCTGTTGTCTGTCCTCAATGCTAATTCCTTCCAATCTATTTCTAAGGGAGTGGGAGAGGTCACCTTCCCCAGGGAAGAGCACACCAAATGCTTCTCTAGTATGAAATGGTCAGCCCTGAAAACATATATACAAGTAACGTTACATAGACTGTACACTGCACAGGTTATAGCTAGAAGTATATATCTGCATATATCTGCATACATCACACATGCATATATTTGCATAATCCATGTGCATATATTTGCAATATGCATGCAATTAGTGATAAAAGAAGCAATGGATTTGAAAAAGAACAAGGGAGAATCATACAGGAAGATTTAAAGGAAGAAAAGGGTAGAGAGAAATGTAATTAAATTTAATCTCAAAAGCAAACAACAAACATTTTTCTGACATTGTATCTATTCCTATGTAACCAGTAGATGTTTCTGAAACCACCCACTATTTTCCCACAGTTGTCTTAAAAACCTGTCCTCATCATAACTGACTTTGAGCAGAGGCCCCGCCTCCCAAGAGGTAGTAGGTATCTGCGGACGCTGTTGCCAGGCAATGTTTCAGAACGTGTCTCATCTCTGTTGTCTGTCCTCAATGCTGATTCCTTCCGATCTATTCCTGCTTTCTCATTTTCCTGGCCCAAGAACATTTTTCCATCAGTTGAAAGTTTGGCAGAACTTCAGCATTTTCTAGGATTTATTGGCTGCTGTAGAAAAATCTCTCAATGGCTGGAGTTTCCAGGGAATTCCTGGAGCTTGTGGCTGGAAATACAACTGAGTACAATTCAAACCAGTTCCCCAAGCAACTCTCCAACCATGTGAGGGGACGTTTAAGCACCAGCGCTCTTGTGACATTTATGCTCTTTTGAATTATCTTTGAAAGCAAGAGAATAATGTAATTTTTAGGAGAAATGATACTCTATACAGCAATGCCAAAACAAAAATAATGTTTTATATCAGGGGAACTAAATTTCATGCAAATAGTATGCCATATGTCATTAAGTCATATTGGCTTTTTATATAAAAGGCCAATCCAAATACAGAACTAGATGAAATCCTGTAAGAAAATTTATTCTTGTCATATCTGACAAGATAGATTTCTAAACAAACTCTCTTGGAAGTATTGACTATTAGAGCTTCTAAAGTAGTTTTATCAAAACTACGCCCGGTTTTGATAAACTCTACAGACTTCAAAGGGGAATGTAAAGTGTTTAGCATTAGTTGTAGAAAGATATCAGCTGGAATGGATTATAAAACATTTTTTGTCTTTATGTGTATATCGAAATAAATGTAGAGCATATTCGATTTCTCTCCCTCTCCTCCCCGCACTCTCCTTCTCCCTCTCCCTTCCTCTCATATATACCCTCTTCATTTCTCTTTTGATAGTGGTGCTTCTCAAGTTTGCATGCAGGGTGTGCTAGGCACCTGGAACATGTTTTGGCACTGTACTATATCCCAGGCCTAATATTTTTGTTTTTAATTTTGTAAAAGAATTTATTATAAGAAAAAATAATTTTAGTTAGCAAATAACAACTTGAGGTTTCAAGGTGAGAGCAGAAGTACTCTTGCATAATTCATAAGATAGTCTAAAAAAGGCTGGCATCTCTAACACAGTCATGAACTTATGGCTAGGAAAGGTTGCAGGCCTTAGAGGAGAAGCTATTACCGTGCTAAGTACACATAGCATAAACCAACTCCTAACGTCTTTTCATTAAGTGCATATGTCAGTGCATTTCTCAACCTCATCAGAGAAGGGTCCGTTTACAGGAGATGACGATCAACAGACACTCACTGGTCGATGAGCAGAGAATAGAGGGCTGCAGTGTCCATCCCTAAGGGGAATATCCATATCAGGTTCCCTCCTCCCAACCCCAGGGATCATCACAGAGGAGGGGGCTGAAAATCATGAGACCTCAAAGGCAGTGAACAACAGATGTGTGCTGTCCTTTGATAGAAAATTTAATATAGCAGATACTTCTGTAAAGATATGTTTATTTAGCAAAATGTATTTCTAATCAAAATACTCTGACACAGAACCAAGATGACTAGAAGTGATTTTAGCATTCTGAGACCTTATCCAGTATAATCTTAGGTATGCAAAAATCAGTCTCTCGAGGTTCCTGGGTGGTGCTATCATGGGACTCCATAGTTCAACAGTGTCAGCAGCTGCCCCACACATATGCCTGCCTTGTCTCTATTTCTGGTCAGAACAACCAAACTCTACAAGAGACTGTAGCTTGGAAGTGGCTTTTGGACATCGCCCTCTTCCTATCAGGATGGGCTGAGTTCTCCTCACATCCACAGTTTCTGTTTTCTCACCTGTGGGAAAGTCACCTGTTCTCTAGTCTTTCTCACCAGACAGCAAACATCTCCTGAGATGCAGAGTGGGTAAGCTGCAGAGTTACCATGCTGAGGGGTTCATTCATTACCGAAACTATTCTAGATTGCTTCATTTTTGCCATGATAAAACACCAAGTAAAATCAACTCCACAGGGAAGGGTTTGTTTCAGCTCCCACATTCAAGTTGCAACCTGAATCCAAGGGCGATCAAGACAGAAACTCAAACTAGAGTGCAAGTGGAATTCATGGGGGAATGCTGCTTCCTGGCTTGCCCTGGAGTTCATACTCAGCTCTCTCCTACATATCCCAGGCCCATCTGCCTAGGGGTGGTGCCACCCACAGTGGGCTGGGGATTTGATTAATCCCCAATCAAAACAGTCTCTCACAGACATGGCCATCAGCCAACTCAATGGAAGCAATTTATTCATCCAATGTTTTCTTGTCCTATGACCCATTGATCTGGCTGCAACTTTTAAAGAACTGCTCATTTTAGTGTTTTATCCCCTTTTTCTGGCAAGTATGTATTTATTATCAACAGGACAATACCATCAATGAACTTTGACAGTGATCCTCATTGCCCAAAGGACTGTTAGGAGAATGTTTTTAAGTTCAAAACCTGAGGGTAGAGGCAGATGAGGCAGTGAATCTACACACATATATTTGAAAATGGTGTGTTCTTATAGCCATATGCCATTTCTCTAGTTGAATGTTACATTCTTAAGCAGTATGTTTTTTTTTAATGAAAAGTAATATTTTTATCCTCTGGGCTATAAGCAGGAGGCACTCAGCATTACCTACTAGACAACATAGCGTGTTCAGTATATCTCCTGGGCTCAGTCAAAGTGTGGATAATAATGAAATCAATGGCTATGGCTGGTGAACGCTAGACATAAATCCTTTAAATAAGTAAGTGCTTAAGCTGTCTTTCCAGAAAAGGCCTCAGATACCATGGGAGGACAATTTAGAGCTGTCTCTACAAGCTATGTGCAGGAATTGAACTGACCATGTAAAGGCCTTTGGCTGTTGCCAGCTCAGAATTTCCCCAGGAGAGCCAGACAGGCCTGTATAAAACCACAGAAACATCTATGTTTGCACAAAGGAGTCTACAGCCTGACCTCATCATCCAACCAACAGCAGCTCCTCCTCTTACCCCACCAAATCCCCTCCTTCCTCAGGCCTCCTAGAGGCCACTCAGAGCTTATAGCTCCTTCTCCTTGCTGACTGTGGGTGCATGGTCACCGAGCCCTGCTCCACAGCAAGAAAATGGCAAAATGTTCTTCTTTCCCCGAGCTCCCGTTAGAGAGCAGCATGAGTGGGACCAGTGGGAGAAACCCCATGCAATCGTTAGCTCCAGCCTTTGGTATTTCACAGGGACAGCATTTGTCTGGCAGCTGGAAGGCCCCAGTTCTATCTTCAGTAAAAGAGCAAGTAAAATTCCATCTGAGGGCTGTGACTTACTACCTACTCCATCCAGCTGAATATGCGAGTTGATATGCCAATGGATATAAAAGGACTTGTCATTCAATGTGTGCATACTTGAAAGACAGAGCGACCACAATCAGGAACACAGAGCAGATTTAACAGCTTGTCTTAGTAGGGGTTTCTATTGCCCTGACGAAAGAGCATGACCTAAAGCAAGATGTGGAGGAAAGAGTTTTTTGACTTATGCTTCCAGGTAGCAGTCCCTCAACGAGGGAAATCAGGACAGGAACTCAAAGAGGGCAGGAACCAGAAGACAGGAGCTGAAGCAGTGGTCATGGAGGGTGCTGTTTTCTGGCTTGCTCTATGTGGCTTAATTACCCAGCTTTCTTATAGAAGCCAGCCCAAGAATGGCACCACCTGCTGTGGACTGGGTCTTCCCCGTATCAATCACTAATTAGAGCATGCTGTACAGCTGAATTTTATGGAAGCATTTTCAAAATTTCAGATAACTCTAGAGTGTATAAAGTAGACATAAAACAAACCAGCACACAGCTCCCTGGGACTACCTCCAAGTCTGTATTGTCTAAAGATAGAGGACTGTGAGACTTTGTTTAAAATGCCTTTAATTTGTCCTTACTGGCATCACGCACCTCAGATTCTTTGGATTGGAGAGAAAGAAAAGCTGCACTGTATTCATTTAGAAGATCAGAAGTAGAGCATATTCTTGTGGTCTCAGTATCTGCGTCCATTGTTTATTGCTCAGAGAAAACCTTCTGGTCTACCTTTATCACTTCTCTGTCTTCCATCAAAGCACATTTACAACTCTTGCTGTTAACTCCCATCAAGTTCAAAGAGTCAAAAATCTCAAACTACTCCCAGTTATTTAGACTTATGGGCAGATTCTGTGTAATTACTCAGCTACCTGGGAGAGCTCTGCTGCTGGGCACCTCCAGGTCACCAGTGAGCCTTCATCTCTAATGCTAACTAAAAGCACCTTCCCCACTCTCTGTAGCCAAAGCCACCGGTGATTGGATTTAGAAGGCCATGACTTACAGATACTTTCTTTCATGGATTACATCTTTTGGGAATGAAGCCAAGGGTGTCTTAATTTTTTGTGTATTACATGATATGTTTGGGTTTTTAATTAAAGATGATTTATTTTTCTTGATAGAGTGGAATAAATCATCCGTATGTCCTCATGCTTAACAAGAATGACAAGTAACTACCACACTAGCCCAGACAACTGCTTGTGTCTACTCTCTAACCAAAAGTCTCTTACAAAAGAAGCAAGCATGATATCAGCTCATATCAAATTCCACCAAAGACAGACTATTAGTATTTTAAAAGCATTTGCAAGTGATTATGTACTGTAAGCAGCTAGCTATGAACATATGAACACAGCCTTTTAGCATATACCGTTCTCAAACACATATACAGATTTTTTATGAGATGAAGGAATTTAAATCTCCCTTCCCAAAGAAGATATTCAGAATAAAGAAAGTGGAGGCCTTTGCTAGAGACGCAATCAATGCCCAAATCTTTTTTTTAAATTAATGTTTTGACTAGATGTATTTTAAATCCCTTATATTCCACTTTACTTACTTATCCGTCTCTAATATTATGTTTTGGTATTTTTCTAAACTATGAAATTATCTTGAGAAAATCCATCCAGATTTCTGCCTGTGTAACCCTAACTATTAACTGTGGTGAAGGTTAATATTGATTTTCAACTTGACAGGATTAAGAGTTGCTATGGAGATATACCTCTGACCAGTCTTGAGACAGACCACTTAGATTAGGTTAACTGAGGAGGGAGGAATCATTCTAAATTTGGGTGGTACCAGCTCATGGGCAGGAGACCCAGACTATGGAAAAGGGAGAAACCAAGCATAATACCTACCAGGATTCATCAACCCCAACTTCCTGATTGAGATGTAATGTCACCAGCTACCTCTAACACGTGACTCCTCCACTATGATACTCAGCACTGACAATGGGGATACAAAGTAAACTATCTTTGTTAAAGTCACTTTTGTCAAGAGGACAAAAGGCAGCTAGGTGATCTTTATTCTGAGCTCCCTGAAGCTGGGAGCAAAATCTGATTAGATACCCAGAGATCAGAAAGCACCTAGAAAGATCCCCAGTCTGACAAGACCAGGACAGCCTCAGCATCAATGAATTCCCTGATGTATAAACACATAGCCATTGTCAAGAGGGCAGACACAACATTCTAATAGTTGCACACATCCCAACAAATACTCAAGACAACTAAGCCATCAACACATAACAATAACACATTAGTTCAAAACAATGACTGTTTCTCCACTTTCCACTGTGGGCCCACACAAAAAATTAACAACTAAAATATTGTTAATGTATTCAGACATGGCCACAATTTCTTATGTGCGTTTCTTTCAAAAACAAGTATTCTTACAGGTTTTTTTTTTTTTGGAACAGAAAATGGTGGGTGTTCCAGTCTATTGACCATTCTATTGTTCCATTCTATTGAAGAGTAGAGCACAGAATATTTCCACCTGCTGTCACAGATCGCAGAAATGTCTACTGCTGTAACAGAACAGGTGAAATTGTTCTCCAGGAACCTGGTTCTGCCTCCCCGACATTGGCACCTCATGCCTTGTAGACAGCCAGTGCTGTCTATACTCACCAAACCTTGGCAGGTAGAAAGGGCCACAGAAGAATTCCCCTGGGACCTTAAGGCCCCTTGATAAAAGCAGTTCTCCTCTGCTGGAAACATCTGTACAGACTTGGTGCCTCCCTTCCCCAGAGTTTGCACCATGAATCCAGGAGCCATCAAGTTGCTGGCAGCTTTCAGGTCTAGGTGGAGGTCATGCCTGGGGCCCTTCAGCCGTAGATGAAGGGCATCTCCTTTTGACTGGGTCACAGCTCTTCTCCGTCGCCGCTGGTGATGCATGATGTCATAGGATACATAATCCCCACTGTGGTCTACCTCATAGGCAGACACCAGGTCATACTCTGAAATTGGGAGAGGAGAAAAGCATGAGTAATTTCAGGGTGCGGAGAAGAATCTCACAGTGACTACGCATGACAGCTGCTCTGTGAGTAAATAATGAAGTATAATCCTAAAGGAGCAGCTCGCCTTTGATGTGGTATATTTTCCCTTCATTTATGAGCAGTAGAATCTGCTGTGTCAGGAATAAAGTGTTATGGCAGCTCTGAAGTGTGTTTCCCTCGTTTCCTCCTGTAGCTCTGGTATTTATCTCTCTGTGTGAATCGGAGACTGTGTGGATGTTGAAATCACCCCCTCATCTCTTACTGGAAATGAAAAGGTGGCCTTATGGTTTATAAAAAGTTGTGAAGCATTCCTTTCTTCATACACTTTATGTTTTGTCTGAAAACCTTCACTGAACTGACAAAATGCTGCCTCAAGTGCTGTAATTAAAATAACAAAAACAAAAATAGAAAACATCAAGAAGAAGGAAGACCAAAATGTGGATGCTTCCATCCTTCTTAGAAGGGGGAATAAAATACTCACGGGAGGAAATACAGGGACAAAGAATGGGGCAGAGACTGAAGTAAGGGCCATCCGGAGACTGCCCCACCGGGGGATCCATCCCATCTGCAGCCACCAAACCCAGTCATTATTGCTGATGCCAAGAAGTGCTTGCTGACAGGAGCCTGACATGGGTGGCTCCTGAGAGGCTCTGCCAGAGCCCTACTGATATAGATTAAGATGCTTGCAGCCAACCATTGGATTGAGCAGGGGGACTCCTATGAAGGAATTAGAGAAAGTACTGAGGTAGCTGAGGGGTTTGCAACCCCATAGGAAGAACAATATCAACCAACCAGAACCCCCAGAGCTCCCAGGGACTAAACCACTGACCAAAGAGTACACATGGGGATCCAACCACATATGTAGCAAAGAAAGGCAGTGTCTGGCATCAATAGGCGGAGAGGCCCTTGGTTCTGTGAAGGCTCCTTTCCCCAGTGTAGGGGAATGCCAGGGTGTTCAGGTGGGAGTGGGTGAATGGGAGGGGGAGCATCCTCATAGAAGAAGGGGGAAAGGGGATGGGAAGGGGGAACCTGGAAATAGAATATCATTTGAAACGTAAATACATAAAATATCCAATATAAAAAGCGTAAGAAAGTTTACCAGGAAGATATAAACCTGAAAAAAAACACAGAAAATATGATATTCCACCTTGATGTTTATTTAATTCAGAAATCATTGAACACACAGGAGGGAATACAGACCAGAGTCAAATGCCAGGATTCACAGATCACTACAGCGAAAGCTCATGCACCCCTGAGCCACCATCAACTTGCCTGTTGCCCTGGTCTTCCTTTTGTCCAGCTGAGTTCTTGTGACATCATTGTGAGCATGTCCCTGGGTCAGGTCTTACCATTCTCTGGTGTCTTGGTCTGAAGAGCATTCAACTAAGCCAATTTATAAAAAGTGAAAGACACCTCCAAGACTCTGTCAGGCTTACATGGCTGAAAGTGCAGAATCTGCTCATACAGTACTCAGAGTCACCGCCCACCACAGTTGGCAGAACTAGGTTCCTGAGCTCTGCTGAGATTCTATGTATATTGAAATGGCTTCTGCCATTCTGAAAAATCATCTTTTTATTGTTTAAGATGATGACCAGGTCTTTCCCCACTCATTACTACCATTTACAATATCTTCTCTTTGTCCACAATCCAGGGATGTCTCCAGGAGGTGGGAGTCAAGGGTTGCGCTTCTAGATCAGGGTCACAGCTGACTACTCAGCCATGTTATCAGCTGAGACCCGTGGCCAAGGTGACTTTTTCAAGGCCAAGGTTAATTTTTTTTTTTTTTTTAGTTTGAGATTAGCTTGGTTCATGTCTTTGAAATATTTAATTAAGCATGGAGTGTGTCCAGTTGTATATGAAGGTTGGGAGGGTTTTGTGCCTGTATTTTTTTTTTTCCTAATCGCTAAACACAACAGGCCAGCAAGGTGTCAGGCCTTTCTCTGAGCTTACAGTGAGGAGTCTTTGCAAAGCCCATCACTTCAAACGGGGGATGGAGGGGTCTAACCTGACAGTCCAGCAGGCGATCCTTCGGACTGGAGATACAGCACATTTGGAGTTTTACCAACTCCAACATTCTAAACACAGGTGTCCTCTATGGATGGCCAACAGGCTCTTAAGAGGTAGCTCTCCTAGATGCTTGGGAACCAGGGCACTTCTGACTCAGCATGTTCAGACTCATGTATAGGTTATGACTTGGTTATAGGTGAGTGGTATCCAGGTAATTATCACCAATTTATTTTGAGAGGGCACTTGTCTGTCTGCTGCTAGTCCCTTCTGACAAACAATAGACAGGTAAAATGGAAGCACAGACAGTGGCCACGGACATGCCACAAAAGCCATGTGGTTGGGTTTAGGAGAGTCAGGGAGGGTTGGAGATTAGAGGCAGGGCACCCTGATGGGTTTCTCTATTGCTGACAATCATGTCAAGGTGAGGATGGGAGGGCACCAAGACTTTGGGTACGGTACCTTCCACATATCAGAGCATAAGGCCAGGGCTTTTGCTACTGAGACCTCCTTCTTCTTCTAGTCCAAAGCTGGTGTGTTTCTCTCCAGTCCCAAGCCTAATCTATACACCTAGCCATACTGTTTAAGTGGGAACAGCTGGATGGATGGATGGATGGGCAGCAGATAGAGACACAGCATCAGAGACCAGAGCAGGAGATTTAGCTTTGGTCGGGTAAGACACTCTGTCTTTTATAAGACGTTACATAGGATTATGGAGGATCAGACAACCTGATATATGGCAAAGGGGGCAGGGAAGCATAGCAGGATTCAGCAAGTCTGAAGAGAGAATGTAGGTGCATCCGTTGTCCTTTCATGGGTGCTTTGCAGTTTGCCAAAGCACTTTCCTTCACATGACACTCTCTGCTCTGTGAGGCAGGCAGGTTGCCTGGGGTATTGTTGGCTAGCACATCTGAATCCTCATGGGATTCAGTATCCCTTCTAGCTACTTCCCCCTCCTTTGAGTATAGTGGAATAAAGACAAGAGGCACAAGTCATTGTTCTTAGCCTAATTAGTGAGCTTCGTTGTATGAAGAAAGATAATTGCAGCCATGTCATCCAGTCATACCAATCCTGGATATGTACTTACACAACACACAGTCAGCATACCACAGAGACTCTCAACAGTTTTCACAGTAGCCAAGTTATGTAATCAGCCTAGGTGATCACCTAGTCATCCGTTGATCAGATATGGAAAATGATAAGCATAAAGACTGACAGGCAGACACACACACACACACACACACACACACACACACACACACACACACTGGAGATGGGGTAAATAGCCAAGTCATTTGCTTGCAGGAAAATGTATGTAACCATAGATCATCAATGTAAGTAAGTAAAATAAGACCCAGAAAAACAAATATAAACTGTTTCTTACTAGGGAGCTGACAGCTTGCACATGTGTGTAAAACATACCCATGTACAATATTTAAATTAGAAATGAGACTGCCTGGGGCAAGGAACGAGAATGAGGGAGGCAGAGGTGGTCAGTACCCTTAGCCTCTGAGCAATCTCTCTATCCCCGAGTTAAAAGCCTAAAGAATTTCTGAAATTTGCCTTGAGATCTGGAAGCCCAAAGTTTTTAAAAAGCTTAAAATCTGTGCCATGCTCTTGCAGAAACCATGGATGTTATCACAATGACAAATAGGGAAGAAAACCACGGAGGAAACAAGAAATAAAAGGCAATAAAAAGCCATCAAGATGTAAATCGATGCGTTCGTGCTTGATAACCCAATTTATCTCAGTTTAGTTATCCATCATTGCCTCAAGGGGTGTGTGAGGCTCCCTTTCCTACTGCATAATTACCGCACAAATGCAGCAAAAACAGCCAAAACCCTTACAGCTCTCACCTTAGGTCAAACTCAAAACAGCTCAAAAGAGCTAATTAAAAAATTACCTTGTATCATGGAGATGAGCCATGCACAATATGCAGACCTGAAGGTCACATGTGCTCTGTCACACCTTGCCTCTGCTGCGTGACTGCTGTCCACTCTGCCTTTTTCTCTTTTGATGACCAGGAAGGGGTGACGGTATCTTGCCTCCACAAGTTAGCACCAGCTTGCAAGAACTCACACCCTCTCTGCACACTCTGACCAGGCAAGTGAGAGTCTCCCATGAAAACACTGCCTCTGGGATCCAGGACTGAGACATTAGGCATGAGAAGCCTGCCTGTGACCTTGGGCACTAAGCTTGTCTTCTCTTCCTGAATAGTGTTCTGTCTATAATGTTATCATCTTGGCTAACACTTCATCAGTGCAATAGAAGTGTCCCAAGTGGGGTAGCCTGCTCCATGCTAAGTCTGACAACCAGAGTTTGATCCCTGAACTCCCACAAGTTGTCCCGTGACCACAATGCTATGCACCCTACACACATAATAAATTAATGTACAAAATGCCACAAGTTCCTATGGGATTTTTCCGATTTTATTCTGAAAGCAGAGCAAAGTTCTAAGTTAGAGCATGGACACCTCCTGTGGGTCCTGATGTTTCGGGATTAGAAATAAGAGGAGCAGAAGCTGGTTGGAGATGCAGGTGACAGAGGGTGAACTTCAAACACAACCAGCCCTTGCAGAGGCTAAGTCACTGTACTGTTTGCGTCTGGCGCCCTCCAGTGGCACTCAGGTCGAGATTCATCTAACCCTTAACCATAGGAAGAATTCAGTTCTAAGTTTATCATGAGGAAGAAAGCGATAATGAAGATATCCGGAGTGTCAGTTCTTTAATTGTGTACATCTTCTGAAAGTCTGCCGAGAAGATTAAACCTGGCTCGCCTCTGGTCGCCAATTCTCCTAACACTCTCAGGCTAATTCATCCCAAGACAGGACAGGGTGAGTAAAGTCCAGCCTTTGCTATGGACCCAGCTCGGAGTAGAGCCTCTTAGCAAGTGCGCTTGTTCGCTTTCTTGGTCATCAGCTGTCATTGCTAGGACACTTCACAGGGGACAGTCACTTGTGAATAATCACTGAGATGACTGTGCCTTGTAGAAGAAGACTCCGATTCTAGTCCAAGCATGTCCAGGACACAACACTAACATTCCTCGGGATGTCCCCTGTGCTAGTAATATTAAGTAAGTCGCCTTTTGTTTCTTCCTGTGACAGTCAAAGGTGGAGAAAGAAGGCTGAAAGGCGAGAGGGGAGATGCTGGAGTGGGGACTACGTTGCTTAAGATAGATTTGGTGTATACATTAATGTTGCGTTCACTGTGTTAATATATAGAGTGACCTGGAGTCTCCCTACGCTCAGATATATCACCCCTTCTCCAATGTAACACTGGCTAGTCGTTACCATTTTACTAGGAAATATGATACAGACATTGGTCGGAAGTCACTCGTGAGCGTGTGCTCACAATGAAATGAAAAAGCAGGATGGTATCTTCAAAACTTTTGGCGTCCTGAACCCCAGGAGGCTTTTAGACCAGTGTAGAGGGGGTTGCGGGCCGCTTACCTGTGAGGAACCGAGAGTTCCCACCACGCGAACTTACCGCTGGTTTCCAGCCAGTCCGACCCGGAGGAAGAGGGAGGATGAGGGTCTCCCAGGCGCTCAGTCTCTGCAGCTGCAGGTCCTAGGGCGCACGCAGGTGTTTGCTAGAAAAAAAAAAATGAGGACACCTCAGTAAAACGGTACTGCAGAGTTCGGCCGAGGGAGGAATGCACTCCAGCCTTCAGAGACTCTGCTGGCCCTAGCGCCACTCACCTGCTCACTGAGCTGCGCCAGCAACAGCACCCAGAGCGCAAAGCAACCACGGGGTTCCATAGCTCTGTGCCCCGCGGGCTCACAGGACTCAGCTCAGTGGTCTAGACTGGGTCACTGGTGTTAGCAGTGTGCTAGGGTGCAGAGGATCGACCCGGCAAAATCGCAGGGGTTCCAGTCAGCGACTCCACCACACACATCGGAGTTATCACTGCAGCTTCGCTCTGCACCAGGGGGTGGAGTGGCAATGGTGGCGGGGGCGGCAGAGCACTCGCCTCAACCATGGGACAGCAGGGAGGAGGGTAGGGAAGGAGAGGGCAGGGCTAGGGAGGGCAAAGGAGAGGAGAGGGGAGGGGATAGAGGAGGGAGTAAAGCAGGGAGGAGGGGTACAAGGGGGAGGAGGGTCAGAGAGGAGTGGCAGGGAGAGGAGATGAAGCAGACCTGTGGTAAATACTGGGCATCCTTCACACCTATAACCCAGCAGGGGGGGTGTTTTGTCCACTTACCTGAGAACATGGGGTAGAGACAAGGTCAGTAGTATCTAACCATCCACTCTTGTTCTGTTGTGGAAAACTCTCCTGGTGTGTTACTCCAAAGTCCTCTGCCAACTGCCACTGCTGCAGTTCTGTGGGACGTCTCACCTAAGGGCAAAATGGAGGGCAGACATTTGCTCTACTCCATTCCTCCCCTGGCTACAGCCCCTCTGGCGCCCGCCTTTCCTTCTAGTGGGTGGTGTACTGGGAGGAGTGGATCTGCTTATGAATGAATGTGAGTCCTTCACGGCCCTGGTGAATGGAGACTGGGCGGGGCAGGGCAGGGCCGAGCAGGCTATGCGGAAGCTGAGTTTCTTTCCCACACCTCTACTTTTGTATTGGACAGCAGTGACTGATTTCAGGTTCACTTTATCCTCTGGCTGGCCTGCTGGAGAGCAGGTGTGCGATCGCTGGGTTCCCAGGGTATCCTATTAGGAAGTGTAGTAGCCCCAACCTAGACCAGAACAGGTCCATCCAAGGCAACCAGTGAGTGTTCTTGCTCTAGGCCTGCATCCTGGCACATCATGGCCTCTGTATGTTTTTGAGTATGAGCATCTTTTGTGACCATCAATGACTGAGAGTGTCTGCCGCAGCGAGGGTACAGGTACATACCGCACTGAGTACACAGGTAGGTGTTTCTACAAGTGTAGCTGCCAATAACTGTCCATCCCAGCAGGTGCCCTCCACCCACCGTCTGTCTGTCTGTCTCAGGTCCCAGGCTCCCATGCAGCTGCCATTCTAGGGTCCTCCATTTGCAGCTGCACTGACCTTGCCTGGTTTGCAAGGCTGAGAAGGGGGATGGCATGGCAGTAGTGGCTGCAGTTTTCAGGGTGCTCACCCCAGCCTACACTGAGCCCAGATGCTCCGGAATGGCTCTATATAGGCCTAAAGTGTCAAACATCTCAGAAAGGATGGTGGAATCGAGATGGACTGATCTGCGCATTCATATCCACACCCCTCTCTTCTGCGCTCTCTCTCTCTCTCTCTCTCTCTCTCTCTCTCTCTCTCTCTCTCTCTCTCTCAGTTGTTCATATGGAAAATGTCTCAAAGAGTACAGTTTTGTTGTCTATTGTTTCATTCTTTTACACTTTTACAATTCCATACACATAAACTATGTTCTTTTATTAAAGCTGCCCATTATCTCCTCTTAACCCCCTCTCTATACCATCTCTTGTTTCCAAACATCTCCCTCCTCCTCCTTCTCTCTCTCTCTATCTCTCTCTGTTTGCCTCTGTCTCTCTGTGTGCGATCTCTCTCTCTCTCTCTCTCTCTCTCTCTCTCTCTCACACACACACACACACACACACACACACACACACACACACACGTGAGAGACGGGGAGGGGGAGGGGAGAGGAGAGGAGAGGGCAGGGGGAGGGGGAAGGGGAAGGGGGAGGGGAGGGGGAGAGGAGTTCATTAGGGCTTCCTGAATGACCATGGAGAGTAGTTATTGGAACAGGGGCAATGTACCAGTGGCTATGTCACTGAGAAAGATGGCTCCCTCACTCCCGAAACCTTTAACTATCTGTAGTCCCTACAGGAGGGCAGGGGCTGATAAGGCTTGTCTGTGATGGAACTCTGATGGGACGTTTTACAAAAGTTTCACACAAGCAGCCTCGGATGCTATGAGTTCACAATACCAATCTTTCAGGCAAGAATTACCCACCAGTCCAATAGTGGCGTGGCTGCTTGGGGGATAGCCACAGGCTTTCTTGTTGGATTTTAGGCCCAATACATTGGAAAAAAAAATCATCCTGATACAATAACCTGGTCAAAGCTCAGCTGGGGATGTCAGAAGGAACCTGAGACAGTTACAAAGTGTCCAACTGACTTTTAAATTGTTATTCTTATACCCATTGTCTTAGGGTTTTCTGTTGCTGTGATTAAAACACCATGAGGAAAATCAACTTGGAGAACAAAGTTTGTATTACATTTTGTATTACATCATCCAGGGAAGTCAGGAAGGAACCTGGAGGTAGTAATTGGTGCAGAAGCAGCTGAGGAGTGCTGCCCTGTTGAACTGTTCTTCATGGCTTGGTCAGCCTAGCCTTCTTAGTAACTAGAACTGTCAGCCTGGGAGTGGTGCAGCCTACAGAACTGTACCTTCTCACATTAATCACCGATCAAGAAAATGTACCCCAGGCTTGCCCATAAGCCAATCTGGTAGAGGCATTTTCTCAGTTGAGATTCCCTCTTTCAGGTGAGTCCCATTTGTGTCATGTTGAGATTTAACCAGCCACTACAAACATGAACTAGTGTTGCTTTTAACTTTAGTCACAAAAACCGACATTTTAACTTTTATGCAAAGGTCTGAATGTGAAACTGGCCTTAAAATAGCTGTCTCTTCTCTGTCTCCTCCTTCCCCAGTTCACTCCTCAGAGTCATGCTCTCAGCCATGGGCTGGGACAGACCAAGGTGGGCAGCACTGAAAGTTCTCCCAAATGACGCCTAGAAAGAGGAGGGCTTCTTCTGGGTGGGTGCAGAGCCTCACGTATTTGGTAAGTGGGGGTTCTAATTATCCCCAGTCCTGGCCAGGGTGACTTGAAGGGAACCAGACTGTCTGTGGAGATGCCTGAGGCTTTCTTTCACAAGTTCCAAGGCCCAGAAAGAAGAACAGATGGCTGAAATTATACATTTGCTCTTACAATGGAACCTAACACAGTCTCAATGAGACTTCCCACTGGGAAGAGGCAATGTTTTTTACTAGGGCAGGTCCCTTCCGTTCTCCTTGCCTGTTCAAGAAATCCAGTGTTCACGATAGAGCCAGGCTCTTGGAACAACACAGGGGCTGACTGAGACTGAGAAGAGCGGAAGGTCAGAGGTTAAAGTGCTGTAACATGCCCTCCTCTAGGAGGAGCCACAGGGAAGGATGGGGAAGAGGGCAAGCAACTGAAAAGGGATGGGTAGAATTGAATGCCCACACCTCATGGGGTTTGTCCCCACAATACTGGTGCCTGGTCTCCAAAATGTATAGACAGACGATAAACTAATTCAGAATGTAAAGTGCTATACTATAAGATCCTACTTCAAAGCAAGAGTCCAAACAGTCTTCACCTTGCAGCTTCCTGAGAATCCAGCACTTCACCCACTGAGTTCATGTTTAGGAACATGAAGGTCAGCCTGCTACAGCCTGGACGGAATCTGCCTTGCTGCCTGGATTTGTGAATACAGGTGTTTTGGAACTTGGCCAGTTGGTTTACAAATTGTCTATGACTGCAGTTAACTCCAGTGGTCCGTGAAGGCCAGCCGGCTTACTGTTGTTCTGTGTGGATGCATTGCTTCTTCTAATTGGGGGGCTGCATTGTCTCCTCATAACAGCAGGGTCTCATTAAGAAGTCCTTGTGATGGACTGGTGGAGTACCTCGGAGGCAGACACTTGCCTGGCATGAAGGAGGCTGCAGTTCCATTCTTAGCAGTACAGGGGGAAGCAAGTTGTTTGAGAGAGTGAAATAGGGAAAATGGAAGTGCTTTGACAAGGGTCTTGGATAAAGAAGCTAAGAAGCGTTGACCTTTCTGCCATGCTGCCCCTTTCCAGACTGGAGAAGCAGAGCCATGTTTTCCCCACTGAGGAAGCAGAATTAGATAAGGACTTAACTTTGTCATTAGGCTTTTGTGAAGCACATAAGCTTTGACTCCAAGCAATGCAAACTGATATAGACACATTATCTGGAATGCAAAACTGCCATTCACACAACTGCACTGACAGAGGTGTGTGTGTGTGTGTGTGTGTGTGTGTGTGTGTGTGTGTGTGTGTGTGTGTGATTTGTGTGAGCATGCTACAAGGACTGCTTAGTTTGTACAGCTGGGATCACAATGGCCACAGAGACTCAGGGGAAACTGAGGACAGGTCCCGATGGCAAAGTCTTGCAGTTCATGTTCTATTCTGAATGATTTGTACGGCACTTCCTGCAGGCTGGGAGAGCACAGTGCCATTGGCACAGAGACAGGGTATTGCCGAGTAACTTTGCAGTTTGGAGGACTGAGAAGCATTAAGGCTCCTCCTCACAAGTCATAGGTGAGCAGCTGTCCCACAGAGAAGGCAGAACAGCTCAGGTTACCACACCTGACACTACTAACTCCACTGTTCCATGGAAGGGTTGGACCAGGTCAGACTAAAGGACATTTCTACCCCAGCCTCTCCTTTGATCCCACTTGAGGGTACTTTCTAAACCTGGAAATAGAATTTCTCCTCCATCAGGAAAATTAAGGATAGTAAGAAGTAATACAAGTATTTTTATGAAAGAAATTAAAAATGTTCAGTCTGGGGAAAAATCAGGGCTGAGTCCAGCCATGTACCCTATTGGGCTTCCTGTGATCACAGGGAGCACAGCTTTGGAACTCAGAATGCTGAAGAACTTCTCTTCTGCACCAGATGGGAATTCCTACCCTAGACTTACCACTCGTTGTGATCAAGCCCTATCTGACCACAGCACCTCCCTGATGAGCTCTCTAAGTCTCGGGGACAAATCAGAATTGTCTTGATGGCTGAGAGGGGAAGGCAGAACCACCCTGGACTCCTGCAACCTATAGCTCACCCTGGACCTCTGCAATCTGCTGGTCACCATGGACTTTTGCAATCTGCTGCTCACTACACGGCACAGTTTTCTTCCATTTTGAGATGTCACAGTTCGAAGACAAAGAGAAGGAAGAGAAGCTGAAAGCAGGAAGGGCAGGCAGCATTTGGGGCAGGAGTTCAAAATTGCTCATTTGTGTTTATCTCCTTCGGTGAACTGAACATGGATACTTCCAATAATAGTAACAATGTACACAGTGGTATACTATGTTCTCAGAATGACACTAGCTATAATACTAATCACATATTATGAAATCCATAAATGTTTATATTAACAGTATATGATTCTTCGTTATGTAAGTAGTGGTACAGGACGAGACAGAGCCCAGCAGTGCTGACAGAGACCTTTATTCAGGTGGCACTGGGATTCATGATTTCACTGCAGAAGGGAGTTTTGAATTAGAGCATGAAGTAGAGTTAGAGTTTACTAAAGAGTGGCTTTTGAAAAACATACAGGTGTTTGATTTAAGTGGTGGATAAACAGAAAATGGATAAACAGGTTGCAATTGAGGGTCACAGTTCCTTCTCTTCATACTAGTGATTTATATGAGTTTGATAGGCTCTGAAGTTATCATCTTTAAAGACCTGCTAGGATTTTAATGAATTCACAGGGTGGTCCCTAAGGAGCACAGGGCAACATAGAAAGGCAGCTGACAAGGTAAAATGCTACATCACAAAGGGCGTACAGGAAGTTAGTGTGTATTCAATGTAACATTTTGTTTGTGAGCATCTTAAAAGTATCTGGGAAAGGAGGAACAACGTAAGCAAGGTTACAGTCAAGGTCGAATTTGCTCAGTCATTACCTGTGAGTCCTTGCTGTTTTAAACCTCCTGTTTGGAAATATCTCTCTATGAAGGGAGTATTGTCCATGCCGACAACCTTCATGGCAAACACTAACCATACAGCCATTGTTGGATTGTAGCTGGTGAGAGGATGCAGTCAAACTCCAGACTGTGGGATTCTTTCTTGTTCCGCATCCCCCGTACTTCTTCTTGCTGTCCCACCTTAGCTACTGTACTAATTTTTTATCATGAATTGTGATAGCCAGTATCACACATGAAATATTGTGCCAGTGTTCTATGTGCCCCTACAGTGATAAACTCCTTTCCCTCCCACCATGTAGAGTTCATCACAGAGCTGTCCCTCAGAGTAAAAGCTCAGCCTGTGTTCTTCCAAGCCCAGCCATGTGGTCATAGGAGCGGGGGGGGGGCATGAGTAGCAGATCTGCTCTATCCCACTGAACCCAGAGGTAGCAGTAACTGGGGGATCCTGTTGTCAATCAGCTGCTGCTGCACTGGAAGCCATCAGAATGTGAAAGCGCTGCCAGTAAGAGGATGTCTGGCTTGCTCTCTTGGATTTCACTTTGGCCTGTGGTCCTGATCCTGCTCTGCAGGCTGGCATGGGAATGTTGTCAGGGTGGTTGCCTGGTTCCCTGGAAGCAGTTGTATGAGAAATATGAGCAGTTTCAGTCTGAGATGGCCACACTGCTGCTCTGTTACATTCTACTGACAAAGCAGTTCCTGTAAGCTGTGTGATGCTGGGGAATGTACCCCATGGCTTTCCAGTAGAGCTTCAAGGTCAAATAATGAAAAGAATAGAGGAGAGTGGTTCAGTTCACCTCTATCCTGCTCTATTTAAATGCCTCATCTACATACGGGTTTATATTGGTTCTATTATTCTCCATGCACATTCATATTCATTCCTTTATGACACAGCAACTTAAAGGGGGGAAGATTAGTTTTGACTTACAGTTTCAAAGACTCACAGTCCCTCAGGGTGAGAAGCAAAGGAGAGCCCCTTGGTGTATGTGGCAGCAAAGTGAGTCAGATTCTACTAAAAATCAGCATCATGAAGTTTAAGAAGAGGATAAATTGGCTAAAATCCATCTCAAAATTAACATTGATATCAAGAACCAGTATTAACCCCTCAGTGATTCTCCCTGGTCAAATCTAATGTAAGCTCAGCCTTTCATCCTGTGTTTGGGAGGAACTCTCCAAAGTAATTAAAGAAGACACACCCAGAATACATGAAAGATAAAAGCTTGAAGAGGCCATTTAGTAACAAAATTCACATCAGGAAACCAGCAAACAAAACAGAGAGGGCAGGAGCGTGCACAGACAGTGTTTAAACTCTGGTTCATGAAGCAGCGCACCTGTGGTTTTAAAGGCCTTAGATCTCACTTCAGATGTAAAACATAAACATACATTCAAAATACATGTCTACTGCAAACGTGAGAGTCTGTTAAGTAATATTACATTAAATTAACTTATATTCATTAGGTAAGCATAAGAAAACTGTTCTGTAATACCAAGATTATTTATATTTGTTAGGTAAATATAAGAAAATGGAGAACCATATAGAGCCCTGAAGAAGTCCTCATTTTCTCATATCTATAATGGGCATGATAAAAAAAAATTGGATCTATGAACAAGCAGAGTGCTCACACCAAATTCCCAGAACTTTCTGAGAGTTAAAACCAGCCTGGAACCAAGTTCTGATCCCCCTCTCCCTCTCCCTCCCCTCCCCTCCTCCCCTCCCTCCCCCCTCCCTCCCCTCCCCCCTCCTCCCTTCCCTCCTCCCTCTTCCCCTCCCCCTCACTTCCCCTCTCCCATTCCCCCCTCTCCCTCTCTCTCCCTCCTCCCCTCCCCCCCCCCCTCCCCTCCCTCTCCCTCTCCCTCCCCCTCTCCCTCCCCCCCTCTCCCCCCCTCCCCCTCCCTTCCCCCTCCCTCCCCTCCCCACCCCTCCCCCCCTCTCCCTCTCCCTTTTCCCTCCTTCTTCCTCTCCTCAGCTCCAGCTCCTTCTCTTCCTACCCACACTTCCTATACATATTCTATCCCCATAGATGGTTTTAAGGATTGATTGAGTCAATGTTAATTAAGGACTTAGAATGTACAACAGAATATATAATTACTGAGTCTAAAAAATCTTTAATAAATGTAGGATATTCTCAATAAAAAGTATTCCACATTTGAAAATAGATGAGATGGCTAACAGAGCTGTCACGTCAGATGAGTGGAGACATGCCCATGGCCTTTCCTTCCCTCTGAGTGTTGCCTCCAAACAATTGCTTTACGTGGGAACCAGCTCCAGGGACCCTTCAAGAATGAAGATTGCATCTCTGGAGCAGACTGTAGCATTTCTACAGCTGGGGACATGGAACTGCGCAGCTGTTGGGTTAGTCTCCTTTGTCTTCCTGACATCGTGTATCATCTTAAATACCTTTAACCAGTAGAAACACTGTGCACCAGCGTCACAGGAATGATGGGAGCAGAGGATCAGTACTGCTCGCTGTGAGGCATGCTGGGAAACTTGGGCAATTTCAGAGAATATGACTCGTCACAATGCTCCCCAAGTCATGCTATACCTAATGTCCTGGGAAGTTCAGGGCAGGCTCAGTGGGCGCCTCAGTGTTTGGGGCTCTGATTCCACTTTGGAGCAATCCATTTCACCTGTGAAACACTCAATTTACGAATTCTAAATTGACAGCCAGATGAAATTATTCTATTCTACAAACTAGACTTTTTTGCTTGGTTTTGGTGTGTGTGTGCGTGTGTGTGTGTGTGTGTGTGTGTGCGCGCATGCGTATGCAAGTGTGTGCATGCATGTGCATGAGTGTATGTGTGAGTATGTATGTGTATATGTGTGTATGCATGTGTGCATGCGTGCATGTGTGTGTCCATATGTGTGTGCGTGTGTGCATGTGTGTGCATATGTGTGTGAGCATGTTCATGTGTGTGAGTGTGTGCATGTGTGTGCATATGTGTGTGTGCATATGTGTGTGAGCATGTTCATGTGTGTGAGCGTGTGCATGTGTGTGCCTGTGTGTGTATATGTGTGTGTGCATGTGTGTGCATGTGTATGTGGGGAGGGCACGGGGCGATGAAAGGTACCCTGATTCCTGGTTGAGATAGGTTGAATCCTTGGGAGACCCTAAAAGGGATGGCAGGTGCACTCCCAGTCTCACTTAGTTGGATATTAGGGTCTTGTGTAGCTGCACCTCCCACCCCCCAAAGACCACCATAGAGAGGTTTGAGACAGACCAGTCATGTAGGGTAATGCCTCAGGTCCTTTCTCCCCAGGTGAGGACGTAACCACAGGTTACATAGGCTCAAGACAATGCCCCAAACCCCTCCACAGGTGTGGATGTGAGCGCAGGTCACTAGGCTCAAGACAGATCAATCATAGAAGCCGGACCACGCCTCCAAATATGTAGATGAGGTCTTCCCAAGCTCTCAGGCCAAACCAATAGGAAGTACCTGCTGTCAGACACTGACCCATCCAAAACACTGTATTTAAGGGTCCTGTTCAAAATTAAAGGTGTGCAGGAATTATTCCATTGTCTGAGATCTTCTGTCCTAAAAGCTGTAACATCACTGCTTGGGGAAGAGATCTGCTCTCCTGAAATCGCTGAGTAGCCTCCAGAAGCTCTCTCGCACCCCTTGCCGCTAGTCAGTCTCCTGCTGGCTCAGCCCTGCCCCAGCAACTGAAGCAGCAGCATGGAAAGGCGAACAGGCAGTGTGGGGCAGAGAAGCTGTTTTCCCTCCCTGCCTGAGTTCTCTCCCGCTCACCTGAACCCACACACCTAGCCAGGCCTGTGTGGAAAGTCTCCTGACGTCAGAGCCCCACGAGTGTGTATGTGTGCATGTGTGTGTGCGTGCGTGAGTGAGTGTGTGTGTAAACAGAGCTAGAAAGATGTAGGGAGGGAATCGGATGAGTTAGGAAGAGGAGAGTAGTGAGGGTTAAAAATATGTAGCACGCATGATATTCTCAAATAAGTAACGAGATGTTATATTTAAGAAAGAAAGGTTGATATTTCTCAAGCTGTCCTTAAATTGCTTCCATGGCAGGCAGAAAGCAGCAGACTTTATCATGTGGAGAAGGGTGTGGATCCTTAGAACTTAAATTTCTCTGTCCCAAACAGAAGGGCAAGCATGAAAGACAGTTTCTCTGGAGATATGATTCTTAGCTGCAGATATATAATCCCTGGCTCCTTCCCTCACCTGTAATCTTGGCAGTCAGCTTAGACCTTCATGTTTTAGAACAAAAAGCAGAGTTAAACCCTTTGATCTACTCTATATCAACATATTTCCTGTCCTTTAGGACTGACTATAAGGGAAGAAAGACTTGGTAGCTTCAAGGAGGACTTCTAACACATGCTAGGGTCCTGCAGTGATTGTAGACCTTAGCGGGCTTCTGACAAGGACTCTGGTTCCAATGAGCACAGCCAAGATACACACACAATAGCAGTAAGGCATGGGTAAGGAACAAGAGTGGACCAAGGCTAAGATAATGAAGTTGAGCATAGGCAGACACTAATCCAAAACTCCAATCAAAGGAGAGATATGAGGCCTGAGCCCCTCCTGCCTGCCTGCTAGAGACAACAGCTGTCCAGAGAAGACCAGGTTCTCTTTACAAGTCCTGGAAGTTCAGTGGACTGGGGTTTCAGTGAACCAACAATAAAACTCTGTTCACAATTAGCAATTCCTTCCCCTGTCTGTCTGCCTTAACTCTGGACTCTGAGGCTGCCTACAGTCTTTGACACAAGTCCCAATGTGCATAGGAGTCCTATAGATGGATGCGTTTTTATACCATCACCCACAAGGTTGCACCAGGTCAAAGTTCATGGTCAATAATCCCCACTGAGTGCATGAGCACCCTTCATGGGTCAGTGTCTAAAGGTCTTATGTTTCTCTCCGGATGGTCTGACTAGCACACTTCTTGGTGGCCTGGAAGATACAAAGTGAGCATTGCTCTTCTGCATGTGCACTAAGATTTTACAAGGGAGAAGTCTGAGATTGGTATCAGGTAACGCAAAGGAAACAGATGGTTCTTTATTGGGTCAAACTCTGTTGGAAGTTGGCTAATGTTTGTGTCCCCAAGGATCCACTAGCCTCTGTGGGTGTCTTGCACTCTGACACTCTGCAAGCCACAGTCACAATACGTCATTTGTAGCACGTCCACTTGACAAATCTCTCCAGTGTTCGGGTTCTCCTCTGTACAGACATGACAAATCAATTCATTCTTCTTAACAGAAGGCTGTGGCTGTCTGGGGCAGCTGGAGAATGACCAAAGCTTTATGTGAGTTTAGACCCTGGGTAACTTATGAATGTAGTCCTCAATCTTCAAAACCATGAGGACACAAAGAAGCAGAGTGCATTCAAAGGCAGCCCCAGCCCTGGCCCTGATTCGCCTGCACCAAGGCCTCAGTTGTTCTGTAGTGGATGACCTGAATATGGGTTCTGACTCTGGGTCTCCCTGGGTTCTAGTTTCTAGAACTGCCTCATATAGGGATAACCCATGGAGTTATCTAGAGGACCACACGAACTCTAGCCTATAAACATGGCTTCCAGGAACTCGATAGCAAATGGCAACACATTCAGTGATTGTGTGCGACATACCTCCTTCCCCTAACAGTCCCAGAAGCCAGAGGGTCAAAAAGTTTCATGTCACTGAACTGGAAGTGTCCCTAGAGGTTACAGGAAAATCCCGTTTGTTGTCCCTTATAGTGTCCAGGGGCCATCAGCATTCCTTGGTTTAGGGTTAGATCCCTGTGCCTCCTTTTCTTTTCTTCTTTCTTTTTAATCTTTATTAACTTGAGTATTTCTTATTTACATTTCGATTGTTATTCCCCTTCCCGGTTTCCAGGGCCAAGATCCCCCTAGCCCCTCCCCCTCCCCACCCTCCCCCCATTACCACCCTCCCCCCAACAATCACATTCACTGGGGGTTCAGTCTTGGCATCTGCCTCCCTTTCTTAAAACCATCTGTGATGGCGTATTGTACCTATACAGAGACCCAACTATGATGTCTTTCTCTCTCTCATGATCTTTATTTCAGTATGTGTGTCAAGAAAATTAATTACAATTTATGGGTTTTGAGAGCAAGGGCAGATCTCCTGAGCCCTATTATTCAATCATCCAACTCATTGTAGGGAGGAAATGCTCATTGTGTGCGTTTGACGAGCTCTCTTGTAGGAGCTCTAGGTGAGAAAAAAAAGTCGCTCCAAATCCTCCAAATGTGAATGTGAGTGAATCCTCTCGGGTGTCTTGGTCAGCCTTGTGGGCCACTTTTAAGGGATTAGAGGCCAGCCCTGACCTGTAGCCACCTCATGCAAACTGCTAAGATAAGGGTCTGAGGGTCTAGGTCCAAGCTTACGAGTGCTTTTGGGGCACTGGGTTCAGATCCACCCCTACCCTCCAGCCTGGGTTAGGAAGACTAGCTAGAGATGTAGGTGGGGTTTGTTCTACACGAAGCCTGGCAGGTAACAAGGACTGACTTGTTCTCTTCACAGGCATGCCCTGTGGTCACAGTTGCACTAGAAGACAGCAGTGCATCTGACAGAGGCAGAGTGCTACCACTGAGAAACAGAGAGTGGGCTTGCTACTGGAAGTCAGCGTCCAGAAATGGAGTCCACAGGATGATCTCAGTGGTCCATCAGCAATCAAGGGGCTCTACTCCCAGGAAGGAGTCGGTGGGACTGTGACCTGGGTACCTTGTTGGGTGGGCCAGATGTTGACTGTAGAGAAAGCATTGGACCCTCAGTTAGGAGCACCAAGAAGGAGTTTGAGAGGTCTGGACAGGAAGTGGCCTAGAAGGGTGCTGAACTCTCAGCCTAGGCCATTGATCCTGAGGAAGCCTCTTGGTAGTTCTGCAATGGTCTGGGGTGACTATATATGTAGCCCTTGAGTCATTTGAAGACTCTTGTCACATGTGAATATCAGCAGACACACCTGCTGATGGCATCTGGCACCCACAGCTGGTACAGAACGTCTTTGAACTTAGAGACTTCTAGACTGAATAGAAAGTGTCTGTACAGAAACTGGGAACTGGATCATAAAGTCCTGTGGGGGAGGAGGGAGAGGGGAGGGGAGGGAAAAGGGGAGGGACATGGGGAGTGGGGAAGGGGAAGGGGAGAGGAGGAGAGAAGGAAGGGAGGAGGAGAGGTAGGGGAGGGGGAGAGGGAAAGGGAGAGACATCCAGGCTGATCAAATCCATCACGGCAACCTTCTTACTTTAACCTTATGAGTACGAGTACTGAGATTACAGATGTGAGGTCACAACGCTTGGCTGCAATTCAATTTTTGAGAGAGACAATCTTCCTAAAAAAAAAAAAAAAGTCAGAGAACTGAGCTGTCACGGGCTAGAAGCTGTATTCTTGTATTCTTAGGTCTCTGCTAAACCCTGGAGAGAGGTAACATCAATAGGCTGATAAACAAAGGATCAAAGGCTTCCTGCTGCCTAGCGGGAGCTGCCTGCTGGGGACAGAGAATTTTGTTTTAAATTAACTAATAAATGCACTTTGATACAGGACTATACTTAGTTAAATTTTCTTTATTTATTATAATTATCCAAGCAAATGAAGCATGTGGAAGAATTAAAATATGGAAGATGATTGGTGTCCCATTTCTTCTCTGAACATGCCTCTGCATGGTGACCAAGTGACTAGGTGACCAAGTGCAGAGGGCATAAGCTGTTCACCAACTGGTGAGTGGACAGGGTTTAGCGAGCAATACATATGTATGTGGGGCAGATGTTAGTGATTGGCAGGTGAAGTGGGCATAGGTGGATGACTGGCAGGTGAGATGGGTGTGGCGGGTAGAGATTAGTGACAGACAGTTGGAGTTGTCCGAGACCCAGCTGCTCCGTGGGTGACATGCACATGGGTCCTCCATGGCTAGGTATGAATGCCCCTGTGGTGGCAGAGAAGTCGGGTCCTTGCCTTTTACTTACGTGAACCTCAACAAGGAATCGGTTTGTGGGATTTGCTCTTCAATGCCGTCACGTTGTCTCCCGTGGGATTTGCTTTTCCTAGAATGTTTTCCAATATCTTTGGATTAACATAGTTAATCTTTGAAGACATAGTTGGGGGTGCATAGATTTTCTGCTTACTCTGTTGGTTTCCCACAGTATACACTCAAAGAACAAATATTCCCAAGGATGACACACTGGGACATTCCATGATTCCTCAGTGGACACTCTGGAATTCCCAGGCAGAGGAGAGGCTGTGATAGAGGCCTTTCCTCCCCCAAAAGAGGCTCCAAGGTCACTTAAACTTGGTGCTTCCCACTGTGCTTAAGTGTCCCCTGGAAGCAGAGCCCAGGGTGGGGAGGCTCTGCCTCTTCACCTTCTATACTCATTGTGAGACCTGATTTCATGCTGCGACTTCACCAGAACCCATTGATTCTTTTACATTTCTAAGTTTTTATTGTAACAAAAAAATGAAGTGCATATTGCTCTGCATAGTGAGTAATCACACTCTGTGTGATAATGTAGATTCCCCAGTTGGAAACCTCCCCCCAACACACACATCCACACATTATGTGAATTACACTTGAGGTGCATGTAGCCTGTAAGCTTCTCATTCCTCTGTTCATTAATTGGCCTTAGAAAATGAATTTTCAGATGTCTGTGAGAAGAGTTAAAAATGTCAAAACTGTGTTATAGGATCTCACTAACACATTGTTTGCTGTTGTTTTATAACTTGTGGCAAAGTGAGCTTGGGTAGGTGGTTATTTAAGGACAAAGTGCCTGATTTCTTGGGCATCCCAGAGGCTGGAGGGAAGGGATAGAGGGTCACGTTCTCTTGGGTTTAAGCCCCACACCCCTTATTGGCTCTGTATAAACCTGGAAGCTTGCCTCATTCACCTGCGCTAGACTCTGTTGGGTTTCTGTGGCTTACACAGAGACACAATGGGGCTCAAGCCTGGGCCCTGGACAGCTCTGCTCTGGTGTCGCTTCCTCCTGGAGCCCTCTGCTCTTGGGATGCTGGGAGATCCATGCTTCTTGATTATTATGTATTCTGACTTTGGTGACATTTAGAGGAGTTGTTGGAATTTAAAGTTGATGCTGGATGATCAGTATTGTGGGGAGTCAATATTGTGGGGGCTGTGGGGATGGAGTGAGTTCATTTTACATTCCAGAAGGACATGCATTAGGAGGATCCAAGTGTGAAATGCTATGGACTAAATGTGTTCCCACAAATTCGTATGTTAAAGCCCAATGCACTAATGTAACTATATTTTCACCCATTGTCAAGACATCAATAAACTTTCATCAGCTCACAGTGCTATATCAAAATATAGTTACATTAGTGTATTGGACCTTAACTTACTGCAGCTGACAGTCCTCTGCTCATGAACAACAATATAGCACTAATTAACTCAGCCTCAGTGGGCTTCTTCTGCACTCTCTCTTTCTCTCTCTCTCTCTCTCTCTCTCTCTCTCTCTCTCTCTCTCTTTCTCTCTCCCTCCCTCCCTCCCCCTTTCTTCCTTCCTTCTTTCCTTCCTTTCTTCCTTGCTTCCTTCCTCTCTCACTCTCTCACTCTCTTGCTCCCTTTCCTTCCTTCCTTCCTTTCTTTCTTCCTTTCTTTCTTTCTTTCTTTCTTTCTTTCTTTCTTTCTTTCTTTTTTTCTTTGTTGGTTTCTAGAATACATGAAGTTGGGGAGTGGATCATGGGAACAATAAATGAGGAATTGGAGGAGAAGGAATGGTGTGGGATTTTTATCAAAGCACGTATACATTTTTAAACAAAAAAATGTAGAAAAGAAAAATTCTGTGGTTAAGCTATGCAGCTTGTGGTCCTGCGTTACATTGTCTGGAGAAGAGAAATGCAGACTGAGGAGAGAGGATCCAGAGGACCCAGGCAAATCCAGAATCCCAGATTGGAGGATGTGACTAAGGCTTTAGAATTTTACTCTGAACATCAATGATTCTCACTACTCCTGAATTAAAGTAATCAATTTGCAATTCCAGGTGGTGGTGGCACACGCCTTTAATCCCCGGACTTGCGCATTAGAGGCAGAGGCAGGCAGATCTCTGAGTTCAAGGCCAGCCTGGTCTACATGGAGTAATTAACTTACTTTTTTGTAAAGAGTAAGATATAGGAGTCAACCTTCATTCTACCTGTGAATATTCATTTTTCTCAGTACCACCTGCAAAGAAGCTATCCTGTTTCCCATCTGGTTTTGCGGACTTTGTCCAGTCAGCTAGCTGTAATGTATGTGCTAATTTCTCAGCTCCAATTAGGCTCCATTTGTCTATATCCTGGTTGCTGTCAGCACCGTGCCTGTCTTGAAACTGTGATGCTACCGTGTGATTGCCTTGGCTACCTGAGGTCTTTCTTTATGTTTCACACATGAATTTTAGAACTGCTTTTCTCTAGTTCTGTAAATAATATAACTGGTTTTATAAGAGCAGCTGCACTAATGGGCACTTTACTTTGGTTAATAAAGATACTTTAACAATATTAACTGTTCTTATCCATGATTGTGAGGGGCTGTCTTTTCATCTCTTCTTATCTTCTTTGATTATATACATATATATGTGTGTATGTATTCATTTATATATTATATATACATTATGTATATATTATATACACACATATCTATTTAGAAATATTTATATAGTATATTATAATAAATATAGTATATATAGAACATAGTAATATGTATATAAATATATATATAAATTTTCCTTAGTTAAATTTGTTTCTAGGTCTTTCATATTTTCTAACCATTTTGAAAATATAAGGGGTTGGGGATTTAGTTCAGTGGTAGAGCGCTTTCCTAGCAAGCTCAAGGCCCTGGGTTCGGTCCCCAGCTCTGGAAAAAAAAAAGAAAAAAATATAAAATTTCATTATATTTCATTATTAGCTCTTTTCGTTAGCATCTTTTTGCTCAGCATCTTGAACATTGGTATCATAAAGACCATGAATTTATGTCCTGCCACTTGACCAAGTTTGATGATACCTTACTAGTCTTGTGGGTGGAGTATCCAGATTCTTTTCATGAGATGCCTTAGAGTTTCTGTTACCATGCCATGCCCAAAAGCAACTTGGGGAGGAAAGGGTTTATTTCAGCTTACATGTTCTGGTCCCAGTCCATCATCATGTGAAGTTGAAGAAGGAACTTAAAGCAGAATCCGCTCAGAGGCAGGGTGCTGCTTACTGGTTTGTTACCATGTTTGCTAAGCCTGCTTTCTTAGAGCAACCAGAATCACTCGCCCAGGATGGGAGTGCTCACAGGGAGCAGGGCCCTCTCACACAAATCATCAATTAAAAAAATGCACCACAGTCTTGCCCACAAACCCGTCTGTTGAGGGATTTCCCTCCAATATCATGTTGGCTGTAGCTCTCTCATATAAAGCCTTTATTATTTTGAAGTTTATTTCCTGCATTTAATTTTAACAGTTTTAATCATAAAGAAATGTTTAACATTTAAATTTTTTCATTTGTTCAGAGGGTCACATAATTTCTATTCTTCAATTTTACTCATGACACACATTTATTTGCAGACCCTAAAGGATCCTTGCATTCTTCTGACGAAACCAGCGTGGTCATAATCCTCATTCCTTTTAATGTGCTACAAAGTTCACATTACCGAGTAATTCCGTGAGGATCTTCACATTTCTGTTTATCAGGAATCCTGGTTTGGGGCTTTGTTTTTTATTGTGTCTTGCCAGTTTGAGGTAATGCTTAACTCAGAGTGGAGTTCATCCATTTATAGTCCACAGAATCATTCGAGAAGCATTAATGTTAATTATTGTTTAAAAGTTTGGTAAAGCTTAGCAGCGAAGCCATCTTGCTCTGGTCTTGACTTAGGAGATATTTTTATTATTAATTCAATATGACTGACTTCCTTTTCTTTTATGTGTTCTTGGTTCAATTTTTATGTTACATGTGAGTAGAAATTTATCTTATTCTGTACTTTTTGTTTGTTTTCATATAGTTATTCAAAAGAATCCTTAATGGTACTTTGGGCTTCTGTAGTATGAGTTGTATTGTTTCATTGTTCTGCTTCCGTACTTTTCAATATCTAGGATGTTCTCCCTCTTTTCTTGGTTATTCTAATAGAAAGTTTAGTAATATTGTTTATATTTCCAAAGTGTGAATTCTGCCTTACGGATCTTTTGTCCATTGGATTATTTAATTTATTTTCTCTGAGTTTTGTTATCTGTTTCCTCTACTTACTAGAACTTGTCTGATTTTTTATTTTCTGAGTTTTTGAGCTGTTGATGTTTGATTAAAATCCCTTTGTACTGGATGCTTGCTCAGTGTTGGACACTGTTTGCTTAGTGCTGATTTTGCTGCAATTGGCAGCTTTTGACAAATTTTACAATTTTCATTCGTTTCAAGAAAATTTTAAGTTTCCCCTCTGGCTTCCTCGATGGCTTGTTGCTCAGCAGATTGTGCACTGTTTTGTGTCCTTGTGTTTGTGTCGTTCTAAAGTTTGCGTTGCTGTAACCTACCACCTCCATTCTACTGTGACCCACAAAGGCTGCCCTTTCAGCGTTATCTAGTTATTGAGGCACAACTTGTAGCCTAGACTGTGGCTTATTCTAGAGCTAGCTTAGTGTGATAAGGACAGGGACATGTATTCTGCAGCCATTGGGGCCATTGAGTGGAGTTTTCCACGCATTTCTGTTAACTGGTTTTAATGTGTGGTATGGTTAAGCTGCGATGTTTCTGTGCTGATTGCCTTTGCATGGGTGATGTAATCTACCAGTCAGTGTGGGGAATGGAAGTTTCCTACCGTTTGTATACTGGTGTATATTTCTCCTTCTAGGTTTAAGGGTGTTTATTTTATAGGCCTTGTGCTGTTCAATACATGTAGACTCACAACTGTTCTGTCTTCTGAATGAATCCACTTCTCGTGAATGAATACACTCTTCTTTGGGCTTTCCCTTGAAGCTACTTTGTTAGGTCTTATGTGTAGCTGTAACTGCTTAGTTCAGGTGCTAATTTTTCTTGGAAAATCATTTTCTTGCCATTACCATTCAGCCTGAGTGATTTCACTGGTAAGGCAGACTTCTTGGGGCGACACAGTATGGAGTGAGTTATAAAATTTATTTAGCTAGATCCATGTCTCTTATATAATCTATTCCATAATATATTAATAATATATCCCATTGTTGTCCATGTTCAAGGTTCTTTTGGGAAAGTAAGTGATGAAGCTCCCCATTGGTTTTCTTGTTACATTTTATTTGTCTTAAAACAAAATTGTGCTTTTTGTCCCCCGCCCCGTGTGAGTGAGTGTGTGTGTGTGTGTGTGTGTGTGTGTGTGTGTGTGTGTGTGTTTCTAGACAGGGTCTTGCTGTGTAAAGTAGGAAGATTTAGAACCCCTAGGTTTGTGACTTTAGTCTCCCAAGTGCTGGGATCATAGGTATACACCTCTCCCTTGAGTAATTTTATCTTCTCTATCTGCCTTGTTTTAGCACTGTTACCAGTGAGTTTGAACCTTTTGTTGGTGACATTTTTTTCTTGTCCCCTCCCACCCCCAGTTCTCATGTCTTGAAATTTCCACATTTAATAAACTGTATTTGTCCACTAATTTTATGGGGTGGATTTCTTATTAAGTGACTTTGTCCCAAAGGTGTTTCCCAGGGTATCAATTTGTTATGCAATGTCAACTTTTTTATCATCTCAGCACCATGGTGTAGTCTCCCTATAGATCCTTTGGCTGTGTTTAATGAGTTTCAGTACACTGCATAATGTGTCAGGGTTGGAGAGATCCACTGTCTGCCTATCATGCTTTCTGGCGGCTGTGGTGTAGACATTCTCCACGGGGAATCTACACACTTTGGTGATTTCTATAGTGGAAATAGTGGCCTCTAGTAGTGACGAGTAGCTCCTCAAGCCCTGTTAATATTGGCATTGCTAACAAAAAGGTCTATGATACAGGTGGCAGCAGGGGTGGTGATACACCTGAAGGATTTTCCACCTGATTAAACCGAGGTACAGGCTTCTGTATTTCACAGGAAGAAGTCACAGCTGAAACCATGGCAGTGCCTAGGTATAGTGCCAAAGGGTGCTATGAGATTACTCTCTGTCGCCAAATCCCTGCAGGAACAGGACTGAGTCCCCCTAGCTACCATCCCTAAAGACACAGCAATGTCTGGAGCTTTTCTCCTTCTTGACTCTTTTCATCTCTAGTTCCTGCCAAGGAACATACAGGAGATAAAAGCCAGCCTGCTTTCAGGCCATCACTGAATTCCACACACTTGGGTAACACCCAAAGCTTTTGTCCCCTTGACTCTTTAGCTGAAGCCAGCAGAAGAGAGTTTAAGTAGGACATGGCTGCTGCCAGACAGTGGTTCTCTGCGGGCCTCTTCAGGTCAAGTGTTCCCAATGGCAAAGTGACAGTTGGTTTTTTAAATCGCCGAAGAGTATCCAGGATACACATACACGTGAGCAGCCCTGGAACTGTGGAGCAGAACCCTGACCTATCAGTACACGGCCCATGCGCAGTGCTCGTGAGGGGAGTCATGCATGGCCCTGCTGAGGAGTGGAGAGCTGGTGGGCGTGGCAGCTGCTCAGATTTTCTGCTTTCTGGAAAGGTGCCCTGCGATGTGGGCTCCACAAAAATGTTCAGCACTCCCTTGGAGTTTAGTTATCCAACTGGGAACCTCTTGGCTCAAACATTTACTGCCTTTCTTAGCTTTGTCGCTGTGTTCCAGGCTTCTCTGCCAGTGTTTCTTTCAATCTGCCCACAAGGTCTCTGGACTTGAACTCTTGTCTTAACATTTGTTCCATGGTGGGGAGGGCGCCGAGAAGGGGCAATGGAAAAATGAAAACATTGGCATAAAAATGTGTGCCCTAGTTTCAATGCCACTGTCCTAAAATATTCTGAAAATACATGAAAAGAAAAGAAGGAAGGAAAGAAGGAAGGAAGGAAGGAAGAAAGAAAGAAAGAAAGAAAGAAAGAAAGAAAGAAAGGAAGGAAGAAAGGAAGAAAGAAAGAAAGAAAGAAATGAAGAGATCTATTTGGCTTAAAATTCCAGGTTGGGTTCATTATCAATTGTAAGTTAAAACTGCAAAGCTTCTGTAAGGCAAAAGGACACTGTGGTTAGGACAAACGGCAACCAACAGATTGGGAAAAGATCTTTACCAATCCTACAACAGATAGAGGCCTTATATCCAAAATATACAAAGAACTCAAGAAGTTAGACCGCAGGGAGACAAATAACCCTATTAAAAATGGGGTTCAGAGCTAAACAAAGAATTCACAGCTGAGGAATGCCGAATGGCTGAGAAACACCTAAAGAAATGTTCAACATCTTTAGTCATAAGGGAAATGCAAATCAAAACAACCCTGAGATTTCACCTCACCAGTGAGAATGGCTAAGATCAAAACTCAGGTGACAGCAAATGCTTTGGCGAGGATCGGAGAAAGAGGAACACTCCTCCATTGTTGGTGGGGTTGCAGACTGGTACAACCATTCTGGAAATCAGTCTGGAGGTTCCTCAGAAAATTGGACATTGAACTGCCTGAGGATCCAGCTATACCTCTCTTGGGCATACACCCAAAAGATGCCCCAACATATAAAAAAGACACGTGCTTCACTATGTTCATCGCAGCCTTATTTATAATAGCCAGAAGCTGGAAAGAACCCAGATGCCCTTCAACAGAGGAATGGATACAGAAAATGTGGTACATCTACACAATGGAATATTACTCAGCTATCAAAAACAATGACTTTATGAAATTCATAGGCAAATGGTCGGAACTGGAAAATATCATCCTGAGTGAGGTAACCCAATCACAGAAAAACACACATGGTATGCACTCATTGATAAGTGGCTATTAGCCCAAATGCTTGAATTACCCTAGATGCCTAGAACAAATGAAACTCAAGACAGATGATCAAAATGTGAATGCTTCACTCCTTCTTTAAAAGGGGAACAAGAATATCCTTGGCAGGGAATAGAGAGGCAAAGATTAAAACAGACACAGAAGGAACACCCATTCAGAGCCTGCTCCACATGCGGCCCATGCATATACAGCCATCCAATTAGACAAGATGGATGAAGCAAAGAAGTGCAGGCTGATAGGAGCCGGATGTAGATCTCTCTCGAGAGACACAGCCAGAATACAGCAAACACAGAGGCGTATGCCAACAGCAAACCACTGAACTGAGAATAGGACCCCCGTTGAAGGAATCAGAGAAAGAACTGGAAGAGCTTGAAGGGGCTCGAGACCCCATATGTACAACAATGCCAACCAGAGCTTCCAGGGACTAAGCCACTACCCAAAGACTATACATGGACTGACCCTGGGCTCCAACCTCATAGGTAGCAATGAATATCCTAGTAAGAACACCAGTGGAAGGGGAAGCCCTGGGTCCTGCTAAGACTGAACCCCCAGTGAACGTGATTGTTGGGGGGAGGGCGGCAATGGTGGGAGGATGGGGAGGGGAACACCCATAAAGAAGGGGAAGGGGAGGGATTAGGGGGATGTTTGCCTGGAAACCAGGAAAGGGAATAACACTGAAATGTATATAAGAAATATTCAAGTTAATAAAAAAAAAAAAAACCCCAAAAATTGTAAGTTAAGCCCGAAATTAAAGCATCACATTCTTTTTCTCCCCATCCTGTTCTTTTCCCTTTATTTTATTTTATTTTATTTTATTTTATTATTTACTTATTCACTTTACATCTGGCTCATTTCCTCCCTCCTGGTGATCCCCTCCCTCAATACTTGCCTCATTGCATTCCCCTTCTCTGAGTGGGTGGGCCCCATGTATATCTCCCTACACTAGTACTTCAAGTGTCTTTGAGGCTAGGTACTTCCTCTCCCACTGAGACCAGACAAGGAAGCCCAGCGAGGAGACCACAGACCACATACAGGCAACAGCTTTTGGGATAGTCCTGCTCCATTTGTTCAGGACTCACATGAACCCATGCTGCACATTTGCTACATATGTTCAAGGAGGCCTATGTCCAGCTAGTGGGTGTGTTTTGGTTGGTGGTTCAATCTCTGAGAGCCCCAAGGGTCCAGGTCAGTTGACTTTGTTGGTCTTCCTGTGAAGTTCCTATCCCCTATTGCAATCCTTCCTCCTATTCTTCCACAAGTATCTCCAAGCTCCATTCAATGTTTGGCTGTGGTTGTCTGCATCTGTCTGAGTCAGATGCTAGGTAGATCCTTTCAAAGGACAGCTATGCTAGGCTCCTGTCTACAAGCATAACTGCTTGCCATGGAATGGGTCTCAAGTTGGGTCAGTGTCTTAGTTAGGGTTTTACTGCTGTGAGTAGACACCAGGACCAAAGCAACTCTTATAAGGACAACATTTAATTGGGGCTGGTTTACAGGTTCAGAGGTTTAGTCCATTGTCATCAAGGTGGGAACATGGCAGTATTCAAGCATGGATGATGCAGGAGGATCTGAGTTTTACATCTTTATCTGAAGGTCACTAACAGAATACTGACTTCCAAGGAGCTATGATGAGGGACTTAAAGCCCACACTTACAGTGACACACCTACTCCAACAGGGTCACACCCTCTAATAGTGCCACTCCCTGGGCCCAGAATATACAAACCATCACAGCCAGTTATTGGTTAGCTGTTCCCTTAGTCTCTGCTCCATCCCCAAATTTCTGTATTTCTTGTAGACAGGAAATGTTTGGTGTCGAAAATTTTGTGGGTGTGTTGATGCCTCTCACTCCACCAGGGTTCCTCCCTGGCCACAGGAGGCAGAATCTCCAGGTTCCATAAGTCACAGTTACGGACAACTCCACTGATTCTTGGGACCTCCCCTATCCTAGTCTCTTCATGGAGATCCCCCCTACCTCCGCCCCCTGGCACTTGCAGATTTCCACTCATTTTCATGGCTCTCTGGCCATCCCTCTTGCCCCTTTCCATACCTAACCCCAAAATCTCCACTTCCCCATGATCCCAGTTTCTTCTGTCTGCCTTCCAAGACCATTCCATTCCCCTTTAAGTGTGGCTCAAGCATCCTTGCTTATGTACTTGCCTGTCCAGCCTCCTAGGGTCTATGTAGTATAGCATGGGCACCCTGCATTTTATGGCTAATATTCACCTATAAGTGAGTACATACTTTGTATGTCCTTTTGGGGCTGGTTTACATCACTCAGGATGATACTCTCAAGTTCTATCCATTTGCCTACAAAATTCATGATGCCTTTGCTTTTCATAGCTACATAGTATTCCATTGTGTAGATGTAACACATTTTCTTTATCCCTTCTTCAGTTGAGGTTGTTCCCAGTTTCTGGCTATTACAAATAGAGCTGTTATGAACATAGTGGAGCACATGTCCTTATGGTATGGTGGAGCATCTTTTGGGTATATTCCCAGGAGTGGTATAGCTGGGTCTAGAGGTAGACCTATTCTGTTTTTCTGAGAAACTGACAAATTGGTTTCCAAAGTGGTTGTACAAGTTTTCACTCCTGTCAGTAATGGAGGAGTATTCCCCTTGTTCCACATCCTCAACAGCATATGCTGTCTTGAGTTTTTGATCTTAGCTATTCTGACTGGTATAAGATAGAATCTCAGCAATGTTTTGATGTACATTTCCCTAATTATTAAGCAATGGCTTCTTGGCCATTTGAGATTTCTCTCTTGAGAAAATTCTCTGTTTGGCTCTGAACCCCATTTTTAAATTCAGTTATTTGTGTTGTTGGTGTTTAACTTCTTGAGTTCTTTATAAATTTTTGATATTAGCCTTCTGTTAGATGTAAGATTAATAAATACCCTTTCCAAATCTGTAGGTTGCTGTTTTGTCCTATTGAAAGTGTCCTTTGCCTTACAGAAGCTTTTCAGCTTCATAAGGTCCCATTTATCAATTCTTGATCTTAGAGCCTGAGCCATGGATGTTCTGTTCAGGAAATTGTCTTCTGTACCAATGCATACAAGGATGTTTCCAACTTTCTCTTCTTTGAGATTCATTGTATCTGGTTTTATGTTGAGATCCTTGATCTACTTGGTCTTGAGTCTTGTGCAGGGTGATAAATATGAATCTATTTCCACCCTTCTACATTTGGACATCCAATTAGACCAGCACCATTTGTTGAAGATGCTTTCTTTTTGCCATTGTATGGTTTTGGTTTCTTTATCAAAAATCAAGTGTCCATAGAAATGTGGGATTAATTCTGGGTCTTCAATTTGATTCCCATTGATCAATGTGTCTGTTTCTGTATCAATAACATAATTTTTTTTATCACTATTGCTCTATAGTACAGATTGAGGTCAAGAATAGTGATTTCTCCTGAAGTTCCTTTATTGTTCAGAATTGTTTTGGCTATCCTAAGTTAAAAACATCACATTCTTAATAAAGAGCAGAGATAAAATAAACAGCCACACTGCCCACCTCCTTGCACATTATTTTTCTTTATTCTTACACTGTTCAGGGCCCAGCTTGGGGAATGCTGCTGCCCATAGCGGACTAGATCTTCTTACATCAATTAACAACCAAGACAATTCCTCCCAAACATACCTACTAGCCAAGCTGATTTAGATAACTCCTCAGTTGAGGTTATTTTTCTAGGTGATTCTAGGTTGTGGCATCTTGACGTTTGAAAGTAGCTATCACATTATTGTGACATAAGAGGGGGTCCCCTTCATGCTCTAACGCCGTCAGTGTGAGGAGGGGTGAATGGAGCCCGTTTGTTAGTATTGTAAGTTTGTTGAGGTTCTGTGAGATGGAGCCATCAGCTCACAGTTGCAGTACAAGGGGAGCAAATGCTGATGCTAGATACTGTGAGTACTTTTCTTCACTTCCAAACCAATCACTCAAGGAGATACATGAAAGCCACTTGCTTAGGTGGGGTGCCAAAACACAGTTTGAAGAACTAAGTTTAAATAGGATCTAAGCACGATCATTTACATTTGAATATACTACAAGAAAATAGAGGCAATGTTTTATACTGGAGTGTGTGTTGGGGGTAGTGTGTGTGTGTGTGTGTGTGTGTGTGTGTGTGTGTGTGTGTGTGTGTGTGTGTGAATTTGCAGAATAAATTGTTAGGAAAAAACCCAACAGACACATAACTAAGTCTTGCAGGAGCTGCTAATCAATTTCTGGCCAATTGATCTGCTTGCTCCCCGCTGTGCTCAGCTTGCCCTTGGAAAATGGGACTCTGAGCGCCTGTTGGCACATGGCCACTTCACAATGTTGGCCAGGGTTTTCTTCTCTTTGATGTTTGAATTTCAGCATCATTGAATGGTTTTCTAGTATGGAAAGGCGTATGAAAGCTGTGTAATACAGAATAATGAAAATAAAGCCATTAAATTTGGCTCAAAATATGTCCTTTAAGAATTATTGAAATATACAAATAGATTTTATGGAACATTTCTTAGAAAACGGGAGGAGGCTGAGTGTTCATACCCCTCCAAAGCCAAAACTATATACTACCAACATACCCAGATGCCAAGTGACCATGCCTCCATTTCTATATCCACAGAGTTAAACCAAGGCTAATGAGCATCCAGAAGGACCAGGTCCTTTTGGAGGCTGTGTCTACTGAAGGAATCAGTTCTGGGAAATGCACATGAACAGAATGCCTTTGCTGTGCATGCAGTTGCCCTCTTCCCTGCCCTTGAACTACATAGATTTCCTGAGTCCCTGAGGACAACTATGATTCTTTTCAGCTATGTCAGCAAAGAAGCCCTTGTCTGTCACTGCTCTTCTCTTGAGAACATGGTCATTAAGGATTCTCTGTGTAGCAGAGCCTGGAGACTCACATAATGGTGTTAATCAGAGTTTAACCAAAAATCCTGTGTGCATGGACACCTTTGCTGTAAAGCCCTACCCATCAATCACATGGCTTGAATGACCGCTTCATCATGATGGTTTAGACTGAGAATTAACCTTTGTGAACCATCAGTGAGAAACAGAGATTTGTGGATCAATCTGGAAATCTCATCATTGGTAATTCATGAATATCACACCCACCTGACATTTACATGGTCTCATGGGGATTGGAACCATGACTCACACACTTGCACATAAGCACCTAAGTGGTGGTGCCATCTTCCCAGTGCATGTATGGGATTTGAGTACAGTCTACAAGATGAAGTCACCAGTGTGTGTGAGAGGGGAAGTATATGGCACAGCATGCTGATGCTGCTTCTCAAGCCCACAGGTATGGACCTTGTGAAAGAGATCTTCCCTACCTTAGCCACAGCTGAACCATTTGGTTCAAGAATATTAGGACACCCAAGAGGCGGTACTACTCAAAGCTGGGTTAATCGTTTACTCGTTGCATGAGTGATTTCTAACCCCAAGTGGGTTTCCCACTGTTCCATTGACTACCCTGTCACTGAATAACTGTTGGTTTACACAAGGTACACACCAGTCTCCCTAAGGCTTCTACCCAGCATGGATCATGCTGAAAACTGAGTTTCTCCTCAGCCGATAGGTGCCCACCACACACCTGCAGAGTTAACGTTCTGACTGCCAGGAAGGCTTACCAGTGAGGATTGTGGAGGCTTCTCAACCAGGCAGTTCCTCTGCAGCCAACCTGGCAGGGAGCTGCTGATGGGCAGGCCTGTGATGACCTTGTCTGGAGAGGGATAGCTGAGCTTCCCAGCTGCAAACATTTTGTGTGGTAACAGGAAGAGACAAGTAGAGGGAGAACATACTTCCCACAAGGACTCAGGGATGTTGATGCATTTTAACTGGGAGATGTCAGGATGTGTCTGACACTCAGCTCTTGAACAGAAGTTTATAAATCGCCAAGGTATGGCAATATTGAGAAATGCTTAAGTGTATTTCCAAAATCAACATTTTTCAAGCAAACCAAAATAAACAAACCAAATAAATGAAAAGAGATGTGTGACATCTTTCTGCCCAAGTCATAGAAACCGTATTTTTAATTCTTCGTGTATATAGCCACCTCAAACAAAACTACGTTCCTCTGTTCCCCCCACCACCACAAAGCTTGTTATGGTCAAGAGAACTATGAGGTCTATAACATCTATGAGGTAGAATGTGAGATACCCTACAGCTTTCTGTGAATGCTCACCTGCCTCCCAGGAATCATCACTGGGAGAAGCAGGCTTCTTGATGCTGCTTAAGTCTTTGCTAATGAATTCTTGTGCCCAATGCATGGCTCAAAATTGCGATTTTATTGCTAAGAAATAATGAAGTGTAAAGGAATCACTATATTGACAGTCTGGCTTCCTTTCAGTGAAATACATCCACACTCACCAGGGTTTTCGTTGCTGTTGGTTTGTAGATTTGTTGATTTTTTTCTTGTTTCATCTTTTTGTTTGTTTGCCTTTGAGCAAAACATTGGTTTTCTCTGGGGAATGTTCTGTTTCTTGGGACTGTGCTCGGTTGCCTACTAGTGACTTGGACGTGAACTCTTGGCCAAGAGTTCTAGAAGATGTGTGATCTGCATGTTCTGTTCCTGGGATACCCTGTGTTTAGTCATCCATGTGAGCGTGTCCTGGCCTGGGCCCATTCTTTTTTGAATTTCCTATGCCTTGTTAAGTTTGTTCATCTCTGATTTAATAGTTCTTTGGTGAATTTGCACTTCATGAACAGTATACAAGTTCCCCTTCCAAGGAATCATTAGATTGACAATATTCCCAGTCAGCAGTTCCTGGGAGTCAACTCTTCATTAGAGCAATTTCTGATCAAATAAATTCCAGAAATGCAACCAGGTGAGATCATGGAGGAGGAGGTCAGAGCCCTTCTGCTGTCCGATTGAAGGAAAGCTCAGCATTGGCCAGCACCGGATTCACTAGATGGAGAACAGCTCCCTGCAAGGACACAGGGGATTTATATCAGCTAATTGTTCCCTTAGGAAATGGTATGCAAATTTGGATTGCAGGTGCACAACTCTGCTTCTGCTTCAACACCAGGTGTACTGGCTAGCGATGGGTGCAAACATAAAACTCCAGTAAGCAAACAGCATTGTGTGTCTTCATCACAGAAGTTCAGACACATTGGGGGTTGTCCTCAGGAAACCAGTGACTGGCCTCTATTCAGCATGTCACTGACTTGTTCTTTCATTTTACTATTACCAAGATTTAAAGCTTCAAGCCCAAGGACTTTCGAAGATTGTCAGCAAGCATGATGTGCACCCCATAGCTCACAGGTAGTCAGTAAAGGGCACACTGAAGTCTGGAGGTTGCTCTTCTTTTCCTTGTTGTGCTGAGACATAACATATACCTTGGCAGAAAAGAAGAAGAAGAAGAAGAAGAAGAAGAAGAAGAAGAAGAAGAAGAAGAAGAAGAAGAAGAAGAAGAAGAAGAAGAAGCAGCAGAAATAACTGAATGTTGTTCTTAGCTTTAGTCTGTTTCATGACATACTTCCTTGCTTATAGACCTGCTTATTTACTTCATAAAATAAAATCAAGTAAACAAAAACAAACTGGGTGTATCTGGTGCTATTGGGTTTCCTAAGATACCTCTTTGGACCTGGGCTCTTTTCAGTGTGGTCCTGTCATTTGTTGTGACTTTGCACTTAAAATGATGGAGCTTAGAAGATATTATCAGTTCCCGATTGTAGGAAAATGAAGCACATGCAGAACAAGATGTTGGACCTTAGTCCTGGCAGGGGTGACTGCAGGAAATTCACCCAGTGACTATGTCACTGGCAGCTTCAGGCCTTTGCATCTGCGTAAGTGAACTAGCAGTGACTGACAGAATCCACAGGCATAGTTACCTTTGTTAATCAAGAAAGAACATTTTCAAAGAATAACATTTAATCTGCGCTATTTATTCCATCCTGGGATGGAAGGTGGAAATGGCAAAGGAGGTTGGAGCCCACAAGTATGTACTTTAGACCCTGTGGTCTTCCTGCTTTCATTTCTTTGTCAATCTTTCTTTCTTTCATTCATTCAGTCTTTCTTTCTTCCATTCATTCATTCTTTCTTTCTTTCCTTTTTTTTGAGGGTTTTACACTATTTTTAAGGTAGCATACAAAGCTATGAGTTTCATTATAACACACACACACACACACACACACACATGACATTTCAGGGTTTTTTTCTAAAAGGATTTATTTTATGTATAAGTACACTCTAATTGTTTTCAGACCTGAAGAGGGCATCAGATCCCATTACAGATGGTTGTGGGCCACCTTGTAGTTGCTGGGAATTGAACTCAGGATCTCTGGAAGGGCAATTGGTGCTCTCAACTGCTGAACCATGTCTCCAGCCCCCAACATTTCAGTTTTTAATCAATTTCTTACTTAATAAGTCAGCACACTTGTGCAGGCTGATTACATAAGGGAAGCCAGTTCAAATTAGACAAAAATGCCCAGGAATGTCTTTATAACTCTAAAGTCTAAAAGTATTCACAATCAAAGGTTTGAAACTCGTAAAAGAATGAAACAAAGACAGATTTCTGTTTGTTGTTTTTGTTTTTGTCATTGGTCTGAAACCAGGGCCTCACACACATGTCGAGCAAGTGTTTTTCCACTGAGTTATAGTCTTGGCCCCCAAATTCTTCAAAAGTTTATTTCAAAGTTGAGAAACGAAATGTGAATGGATCAGCTAGAATATTGTGTTGTTTCTAAATTTATGTTTTAAAAGTAGGCTACAAAGTAATGGGGTCTGTTGTGATATTCTGGTTTTAAATGTATCATGTGAGTACTGTCCTGCCCTCTTAGTTTGCTTAACATGTTGGTGTCCAGTTCCATTCATTGTCCTGAAAATGGCGCCCTCTTTCATGGCATAACAAAAGTTCTTTGTGTACGTACACCACTCTCTCCTTATGCATTAAACTAGTTACCTATACACAGAAGAATCAAAGCAGATCGCTATCTCTCACCTTATACAAAAGTCTAATTAAAGTGGATTGAAATCCTCAACGTAAAATCAAGTGATTTTATCTGAAGTTAATAGGAATTGAATGCTTCTACTCACTTCAGTTTAATTGGCTATTTGCATGCCGGCTGAAATAGAGAGAATTTGTAGCCCAGTCCTTCCTTGGCTGTGTGCCCAGACTGTGATAATTAATCCCTCAGGTCTTCAGTTTCCTCCTCTGAGAAGCTGGGTGCCTCAGTGTGTGCTGCCATAGCAAAACACATGTGGGTTAAACGGCAGGAGTTCATTTTCTCACAGCTCTAACCTCTGAGGTCAGGCTGAGGATGGTGAAGCTAGTGAGGATGCCTACTCTGTGACCGGCTGGGATTTGGGGGATGCCTGGAGAAGCTGGTCCTTCCCACAGTGTCGGGCAGCTCAGTCTGTGTGTCGCTGAAGCACCCCACAGCTGAGACTGGTCCAGGAAATGCTCTGGTCTTAGCTTGGGTTCTCATGAGAGCAGAGAGTTGAGGTGCAGATTCATTAATAGGGATGATTATGAGGGAAACAAGATGAGGCAGCAGCGTTTGTGAACAGGACCTTTGGCTTATGCTCTGAAAGCTTCATACCCAGCAAACAGCTTGGGAAGAATCCTCAGAATCCTGAAGACATCTGCAGAAGGGCCAGCCCGAGACAACGGCTACATCTATTGTTGCAGAGAAAATGGAAGAATGAAACTCCTCTTACCTCCCATTAGCCCTAGGAATACCTGTCCATCCAAGTGGCCATTCTTACATCAGACAACAGGAAGGAGTAGGCATGCTTGGAGCTGGAATTACATATGAGTCAGGATAGAAACACTGACCATCCCAGGAAGGGACCATAACCCAGCAGGATAAGAATCGTGGGGTTGGAGGAGGAGGGTAGAACCACAGGGAGGGGCTTATCACTGAGACCATGGTTGATGGTTTAGAAAATGGTCATGCAGGCATGACAGGTCTGGGATCCCATTAGAATGGTCTCCTAAGGAAAGCACAGGCTGGCCCTGAGGTTCTGAATAAGGGACAAAGAAGTAATGGGTAACTTGTGGAGTTTGGTGGAGGATCTGGTTTGTCCTAAGTGGTTCTGAGAGTTAATGGCATTACTTCCACATGTTTGTAAGAGACTTACAAGCAGAAAGGGCAGAGAGGGATGCTGGGAGGAGCAAAGACGAGAAGATTCTCAAGGAGGGGGTATGGCTGTTAGCTGTGACCTTGACCATTCCTGATGTGGGCTGACCTTCTAACACTGTAACAATCTCAATAAGATAACTGTGTGTCCTGTGGAGCCTGGCCAGGGTCTCAGAATGCTAGGGTGGAGCATCTGGCTAAGAGCAGTCTTTTCTGTATGTACAGAATAACCTTTGCCTCTTTCTCTTTGACAGCATTTTTCCCTGGGACACTTGCTGTGAAGTGAAGTGTCATGAACCCAACAGACAGCTAAGTAAAGAGGGAATGTGAACAGGGCAGTGGCTTCACTTTATTACAGTTCATATATCTTATACATGATACTATATAATTAATATGTATAATCATATTAACTTCATGGTAAAATTAAAGTAACAGATTCAAGAATAGAACTACTGCAGATCTGGAAAAGGAATTGGAGGAGAATAATCAGTTAGACTAACAGATAAAGGGTACAAGAGAGGAGAAACAAGAAGAAAGTTCTAGAAAGTATGCACCTATACACATGAGAATGAAAGAGAAGGCTATACTCTTATAATGGAAAGTAGAGTATTACGTTTTGTGATTCTAGGAATTCATGCCATCCAAGAAGAAGGAAAAAACTCCTAGCAGGGTTTAACACATCTCAGCCAGTAAAGATCGCCATTAGAGAAATGCATATATAAATGGGAGATTGCAATGCAAACTTTGTGTGTCACCGGTCTGGTTCCACGGAGACAAGAGATAGTGAGGTCGGTGTCTACCCTTGAAAGGGTTTCCTTGCCCTTGGTAGAATTCCTTTCCCTCTCAAAGGCCACTCTTCTCAAGAGCAATTCGCTTCTCTTTGGCCCATAGTCTGGGGAAGTCTTTATTCCAGACATCTTGGATACCTTGGCAGTGACAAGAACAGTCAACGCAGTACAGTTTCTAGCCTCATGCCCTGTCTTGGAAGGCACAGGGTGGTGTTGCAACTGGTTGGGTTGCCTCTGATTTATCTTCCTCTGTCATGGACTAGAGATTAATTGGTTGAAATATAGCTTCTGGCACATTACTCACTCACCTCAGTCTTCTGGAGTTAACTGATTCAGGATTTGTCACTATGTCTACTCTATTTTCCCAAGCTTCATTCTGGGTGGTCTTTCTCAGATGGCATCTGTCTTCTAAGTCAGACTCAGGGAGCTTGTCTGTAGTGGTGAACTCACCCTCCACCACAGGGGTCAGGTCTCCTGAGACTCTACCCTGAAGGAAAGTGCTGCAGAGGGGAGAGGGTTTCCCTGCCACAACTCCAGCATGAGTTTTATGGGAATCAGGGCTTTGTATTATGGAGGAGGCAAGTGGTATGTTAACTGGAAGGTTATGAATTATTTTGTGAATTCCTTTAAAGACTCTATTTTTGATAAAAATCATTGCAAGAACCTTGGCAGGTTCTATCCTGAAGCATTGCTGGCTTCCGAGGATGCCTGCTTCAGAGCTGTATGGGTTGTTGCCTGACCTGTGCAAGTCCCTGCAAAGGTGTGGTCTGCTTAGCATCTCTGTTCAGATAGCAACTGAGGGACATTCAGACAGACTTCCAGGGTTTACGTTGGCTTTCATTGTCTTGAGTTACCTTTAGCAGTGTGTATGTAAGCTGAAATATTTCATCAACTTAGAAAGTCAAGGCTGTTTGACACCATCCCTCCAAATTCTCATGCCATTCTGTCTTAGTAGGGTTTTACTGCTGTGAACAGACCCCATGGCCAAGGCATTTAATTGGGGCTGGCTTACAGGTTCAGAGGTTCAGTCCATTATCATCAAGGTTGGAACATAGCAGCGTCCAGACAGGCATGGTACAGGAGGAGCTGAGAGTTCTACATCTTCATCTAAAGGCTGCTAGCAGAAGACTCACTTCTAGGCACTTAAGATGAGGGTCTTAAAGCCCAAACCTGCAGTGACACACCTACCCCAACAGGGCCATACCTTCTAATCCTGCCACTTTCTGAGCCAAGCATATACAAACCATCATACATTCTGAACACCTTATTTTGTGGAACAGGCTCCCTCAGGGCTGAGAATGTGAGGCAGGGATGAGATCTCTGGACATGATAAAGTGAGGAGAATCTGCAGGCCAGCTAGAAGGGGGAGCTGTAACCTGGAGTGCGCACCATGTTCTGGGAGGCAGGTAAGCTGTGATTTGGAGTGTGCACTCTGCCCTAGGAGGCAGGTGAGATGACAATCCCCTGAGAGGTGTTTCAAAGTTTACCATCATCCTCTAAGCCCAAGTCTCCTTGGTGTCATCTAATCCCTTCTCTCCTGCACGACTGTGGCACGCTCACCCTCCACTCTAGGATGTTTATGACTCCTTTATGCTGGAATCTTTCCCTAGAGAATAATGCTTTTAGTAAGCTTTCCTGCTAAGACACAAACCCAATCTCTCTTGATGAACCTGCATGGGCTCTGGGAAGGTATTTGATGATGAATCTAAGAGCGTATCCTCAGGTGGAAGCAGGGTTGCCATTTTTCATTGGCCATATTTCACTTGTCCAGAGGCGAATCCTGTATTGAACCTGGTCTCCCACATACCACAAAGGAAGCACTGAAGCCTCTCTGTGCGGAGCACCTGTAAAGCTTCTGAGAGGTCTTAGGCTGCTCTGATACCCTCAAGCCCTAGGAATAGACTCCCCAACCCACTGGTCATCCTCGCTGTCCTACAGCTTCTCTGTAAAAGCCTTGTTTATTTTGAGGTGGGAATGGAATGCAGGGTGCAGTAATAACATTGTTGGGTAAACACTTGATTTTTCTCCCTTGTAAATCTTTAACATTTTCTTATATATTCTGGAACTGAATGAGTACAAAGTCTTCGAGACAGTTTTTGGGCTGCCTCATTCACCCCACCCCCACACCATTCTGTATTTCCCTTTAGAAACTGGGGTTATTGGAATATGTTTCTTCTAGTTTCAGGACCTTGGTTGAGAAAGAAGTCGTGTTGAATGTCCAGTTACTCACTAATAGCACCATTTGCACCACTCGCAGTCAAATATAAATGATAAGTACTAAGTCAAACAGCAAAGCCAGAGCTAACTCGCTACAGAGCTGGCCTCCTCCCCATGCACTAATCATGTGCATACCTTAAAGGCTCTGGGTTTCCAGGTGATCTATAGAATAGCCTCAGGACAGCAAGTCATCACGTGGACGCTACCACATAGAGCTCAGGTATTGGTGCCTCACATATAGAAATTTACCTGGCATTGGATGGAGGACAAGGGGACATCCATCACCCAGTCATTGGGGACATCATCGTAGCTGAAGCTAAAGTTGAAAGAAGAGGAAGACACTTTTGAGGAGGCTGGGACAATGGGCCTTAGGAGTGTCAGGAAACCCTCACGTGCAGGAACGTTGGAAGATGGCAAATATGTCTAAGAAACTCAGCGTTACCCAGGGGAAGTCAGTTTCTGCTAGCGGTCTTCAGAGCTTCATAGCATCTGAGGGGATGGAGTTCTCTTCGTTGCTGCTGTGGATAGTCTTTACATTATTCTCTTTGCTTTGCTGTTGCAAATTTCGAAACCTTATATCCTAACATAGACTTACCACCCCCACCCCCCACCATCCCCCTGCTAGTCCCTCTCAGTTCTCCTTGAGGGACCATGGTAGTACTGAACGTTTAAGTCTGCAAACCTCTCAGCCTCTGGCGATTAGGTCATTGATGACTCCCTTATTCTTCCGTCCTCATCACACCAGAGCTGCTGCTGAGTCATCATTGTGGATCCATCTACTGTTGTTGGTGCCTCTTAGTTTCCTTTGTCTTAGAAGACAAACATGAAGAGTTGAGTTTTATCCTGCAGGGGACACACAACATCAGTATGTCACTTCTGTGCAAACAGATGAATGTGTGCACACACATGTACCCAAATGAATACAATAAAATAATGGAAGTGATTAGTAATGCTATCTGACTGACAACATGGTTACTTTAACAAAAATGATAGTTTCCCTTCCTTTGAGAGAGAGAGAGAGAGAGAGAGAGAGAGAGAGAGAGAGAGAGAAAGAGAGAGAGAGTGTGTGTGTGTCAGATTGACAGGCTTCAAACTGGCAGTTAAAGAGACTAGGCCTAAGAACTGGGTAAGTCCAAGCAAGCCCAGGGAAGTCAATTACTAATAGAAAGAACCCCAGGCTCCAGCCTTCATGCCCCATAATGGTTCCCAAATGCTTATAGCTAGAGTAAGATAAAGCTCATCTACCATGGAATTCCAATGTGCTTTAAACAGAGCCTGGGAGCTCACTTGGTTGTCTCTCCATTTTGGAATTAGGTGACCAATGGCACCTTTCTTCTCCCTCTCTACCTACATTTCCTTGTAAATACCTTTTTAAATACTATTCCTCAACCTGATGATAAACTCTACAGAACAATATACAGTCCTTGTCTTCCAGGACTGCAGGGTTCGCAGAGCATAGCTTCTGAGGGGGGACACCACAACCTTAGGAGGCTCAGAGTGCCATTCGGACAGATGTGAGACCCAACACAATTAACTACTACAGGTCTGGTAAAGCCATTATCAAAGACACTGTAGAGAACTGAGTGGCAGGGCTGAAACTTTCAGAAACAAAGGTCAAGGTATGCAAGACTCAGCCAATAATAGCTGTGTTTCTTCTACGTGACACTTGGAAAGTCAGAAACACATGATTTCACCCCCTAGCTCTGCCCTTGATTGGTGATCAGTTTACTAAGTCACCCTAACATTGAAGAGCTAGTGTCTTTGTGTGCATGTCTCAGGAGGTCTTGTGAGTCACAAACCAGATTATGCTCACAGAGAACTTGGCACAGTGCCTGGTTAAGGGGGACCCCTTCCAAGTTGGGGCAGTTAGTTATACCTAATCTACATTCAGGTGAGAAGAGGAGCCAGGCACCTTCTCCTCACTGCTCTCTTGCTCACATGACTGGCTGTTGCTATGGTGGATTTGGTGCTCACAGGAGGGATCAGCTGCCTGCTGCATAAGGCCCCCTGTTCAGATCACTGGCTGCTCCTATGGAGGAGGCCCTGCCCAGCAGCCCTCATCCTCCACTTGTAGAAACCAGCTGCTTCTGCTTAGCTCCCTACTGGGCCCAGTGAACTGAGGGAATAAGGAGAGCCAGTCAGATGATACAGCCTGTGGGAGGAGGACCGGGGGCTCTAGTCATGAGGAATTCAAGGTCGACCTCCCTGTGGGGGGAGAAGAGAGCCAAGGTCAGCCATGCTCTGGGGCTTTATTTTACTTATACCAAGGACTTTGCTCATATAATGACAAGAACAAAATCTGCAGATGCCGAGGACTTCTTCCGGGACCTAAGATAGCTCTGAGCTACCCAGACCACTCCCCTACCTCCCAGTTGGTGTCCTGATGGCAGAGAATGTGATTTAGGTTCCCTGTGATTCGCATCCAACCATTTAACCAACTGGGCAGTCAAACAGTCACACAAGCTCTACCTGGCAGTGCTCTCCAGAGGGCACAAACACTAGAAGTTGGGTGCCTGCTCAGACAAGCATAAACCAAGCACCTCAATAAAATTTGAGCCTACGATCGAAGTTAGAAAAAATTATGTTATTTGATTGTTTTTCCAATTTAGTAAGACATCTGTGCTTATACAGGGTTTTCCTTTCCCCATAGTAAGGCTAGTCAAACACAAGATCTGGGCCAGCACAGAGACTTGGAGAGCGAGATCATGGCATAGCCACTATCCATAAATACTTCAGCGAAGTTTGCATGCATGAGCTGGGCCTCCCTCAGGAGTCTCTTCCCATAATGTTTTCAAACACCCAGGCTATTGCTCCAAAATATGAACTCTTGGTGTTTTAGGGCAGTCTTGCCAGTCTTCTTCTTTCCCTGCGGAGTGCCAATGTACAAACCTGATTTCCTAAAACACAAACACACCATTTTCTTTTAGTAGTTACTAATGATTATTGAATGCTTGCACATTAGGCTACCACCCAGGAAGTAAGACATATTTGTTGTGAGTGGCACCAGTTCCCAGTCAGGGGATTCTGGATTGTATAGGAATGTAGCCACTAAGCTGAGGACCAGAACACTGCATTAATTTATCCATTGCCCTTTGGTCTTGACTGTAGATGTGATGTAAGTAACTTCTTTAAGTTCTCACCACCTTGATTTTTCTGCCAGGAAGGACCATAAACTAGAACTCTAAGCTGATGCAAACTCTTTTACCCTTAAGTTGTGATAAAGCTGATCCTCTCCCCAGAACTGTGAGCATGGAGGGTATCTCCAGAAAGAGAAGGGGTTTAGGATACTTCGTGATCCTGGTGTCCCCTTCTCCCTCTCATTCCAGAAAGAAATGTTTGTCTTGAGAGCGTCTCATGGATATATCTACAGTTGTCTGATGTCAATACAGCAACAACTGGATTCCTACCACCCTAACCAACTCCTGTGGGCGTGACAGTAGGATGTGGGAAGGAGTTGTCACTGGTGGCACATGCTGACATTCATGTCTTCATTGCCTTCTGATGGGTGAGAAAGTCCCCACCACACTTTTTGTCTGCTATTTATCCCTCATGGTGAGCTGGCAGACTGGCAATTTGGGATGTTCCTTAACCATGACCTCTTAGTCACCTTTCAGCTTAGGCTAGAGGAGTCTCATTGTCTGATAGATATTTTTTTGTATCACTTTTGTAGAGAAGTCTCTTTGTCAGACACATTGTATTGTATCGCTTTTGTATCACTTACTTTGTCTGTCTTATTCCTTTCAGCTCCTAGAATAAGGGAGAATGGAGGAAGCAGATGGATACCTTTAAAATGTTACATTTTATAACATAAACCATTGTCTAAACCTAGAGCTCAGCTACATTTTTTTTTCTTTTGGTTCTTTGAATTCCTAAGACAAAATGATCTGTTTTGATATTTCAGCCATACAGCATGTGTAAATTGCATATTGAAACCTGACATAAAGGAGAAAGTTTCTAGGCATTCTTGGATTTGAATGGTTTTCTCTTAGCTAGATGAATCTAAAACCATCATTTATTTGAGATGGACTCCTAGAGTTAAACCTAGAAGAGACTTTGGTAATGCATTTGGTAGTGGGTGATTGTTTTGACATTGGGTTAATGTTTAATAGTGTGAATAAATAAGAATTTCATGGAACTTGAGTGAGGAAGTTGTATCTTCAAATAACTTTGGAGAAACCATAGAAGCTATTAAGGATCTGGGTTTGGAAGGATGGTCCTCCCACAGCCCCCTCCAGATAGGCCTGGAAGGATGTGTCCAGAGGTATGCAGTCTCCACACAGACCCTTTCATACAGCAGGATCAGACATAGGTTGCTGACAGAGGAAGCAGGTTCATTGAGAGTCTCTTTGCAAAGCGTTCACCTGTGTTCTCAGGACTGAAACAAAATAAAACCCTATTCAGAGAAGCAAAGCAGGGCACATTCATACTGCAGGTATAAGCCTAGATCTGCAGCCCTCAGATTTTCTGAGTAACTGAAACTCAAACTCGCTGTTCACCATTGCTAGAGCTTTCATGAGGAAACCATTCTCAGACAGCATGGGTGTGCTGTATCCTGTATGGAGAAAGCAATTAAAATCCCAACAGTTTGTTTATTTGTTTGTTAGCTAATTCATGACAGATTTCTTTTTCAAGTGACATATGGAGTTGGAGCTGGCAGTACCTGCAGCCAGTTGAGCACCATAGAAAAAGTCTCCTGGGTCATACATAGTTCTCTGTGATGTTAAATTCTTGTTTCATTCACAGCAAAACTCAAGGTATTCTGCAGACGCAGCCACAGACTCTCAGACAATACCAAGGGTCTCTTTTGAAAGGTTCTGGCTATACAACTAAGTGAAGATCTCTCCCACTGGGATTAAGCCTACAAATAGACAAGGTGATACAATAGCTCTGTGAAGAATGTCACCCAGCAAGGCCACCTAGAACATCATCTATATAACTCTACCTACATTTACATACAGTCTACAACCTCATAAATCTGCCCCTCCTTTCTCATCTCCTTCCCTATACTTCTTTTTTTCCTTCCCCCTCTTCTCCTTCCCCCTCTTTCTCTAGTTGGTCTTGAAATCATTCTATGGCCAAGGATGACTTTGAACTTCCGAGTTTTCTGTTCCTACTTCTCAAGTACTTGGATTGCAGCCATGCATCATGGTGTCTGTTTTATTTTGGTTCTAGGGGTCAAACCATGGCTTTCTTCATGACAGGCAACTGTGCCGCATCTCTAACCCCCTTCCTCAGATGTTCCCTGATGTCTAAGTTCAAAGATGAAAACTGAAGATGAGGAAAGTCCAATCTGTAAGCTTGCAGAACAGTACAAACATGTGCTATATTCTCCAAGATAGCCTAGGGTAAGGTAGCAAAGCCCTTTGATTAAAACAAAGCACAGAATGTGTAGGCAAGCACTCATTGGAAGCTTTGCATCAGCCAAACAGTATCTGGTTTAAATTGAGGCTCATACCACTAGGGCAAGCATATGCCATTCACTTTCTAGATGGCCAGGAACCAGAGACTGGATAGGCCAGAGGCTAGGGTAGAACCAAACACAACTGTCCACAAAAGAAAATATCAATGAAATAATTCCTAGGAGATTCTGTTATACTTGTATTTTGGTGTCATCTACAGTAGTCATCAGGCTTCCACCAGCAGAGGATACAAGCTGGTATAGAGACCCAAGTGTGGGGTAGTTCAAATTGGAAGTCTCCAGCAGGTCCTTCCCCTTGTCTATCAAGGAACCCCAGTGAAGAACTGGAGGAAAGACTGTAGAAATCAGAGGGGATGAGGACACCAAGAGAATATGACCAATTAACTAAGCAAGCCTCTCTTGGGTTCATAAAGACTGAAGCAGAAAACACGAGGCCTGAATGGCTCTGTGCCAGGTCCTCTGTGCATATCGTATAGCTATTGGCTGGGTGTTTTGTTTTAATGCTTAAAGAGACTTATTTTTAATATACATTATTTATAAAAGTCTAAAAAAAGAAGTTTTGCATCAATGTTCCATACTGTGACTCAAAAGCCAAACTCAGGTCAGTATTGAATGACTGAGAGGCAAATAAATTGTGGCTGAGTCTCTAATGATCAGAACTGAATCCACTCACTCTGCTCTTGAACTCTTCCCTGCCTGGCTACCTGAGAACTGATCACCAGCCTGCAATCACGGATCAGCTGTCAGCAGCAGCTGGGCAATTTTTCTCCACCTTTGCTCTCTGTCTCCATCTGAGGAACCCACTGCCCACTGCCCTGCTGGGAAGGCTAGCGCTGACTTCAACCTCTGTGACTCCTGCTCTTTGTTGTGCAGGCCTGGCAACCACTAGATCTTAGCTTAATAAGCTCCAGCCCTGCTCTAATTGCAGCTTACCCTTTGTCCACATTGCCTGGTTGCTTGATCAAGGGTAAATGGTGAAGCTCTTCTTCCAGACTTAGGCTTTATCCTCCCAATGGATTCTTTCTGGTTCAAATCCTGCCCCCAATCTTAGTATCTATACCAATGCTTCAGTAGGGAGCAGGACTTCTGACGGGCATAGGTTGATAGCCAGTAATGTCAGGGCACAGTGGACAGACAGCCTTTCAATGCATCCTCTCTCTTTTCCTGGGCAGGGCAATTAGTAGCTGTGGTCCTTCTACAAGGAGCCAGAGCCCCACCAACTGTATCATTGTCTCTGCTGATCTGAAGGAAAGTCTTCTGTGAGGGCAGAGTGAAGTGGTGGAGAGAAGCAAGTGTTGTTGGTGAGGTGATTAAGTGGTTTCTTCCCAGACTTCCATTCCTACCTCCAATTGTACCATGAGTGATAGTGCTGTCCATCTCCCTGTTGGCATTCTAGTGGTGCCTGGGAGAGCCATGCAACTGCATGTGTTGTGTCAGAGGAAGAATATCTCGATGATGGTCAGCACCTGTTCCTCACTGCTGTAAGTCCTGTCATAGAGGGAATCTCACACAGGCTGTGAACTGAGCAGAGACAAGAAGAGCATGGGAAGACAGCAGATGCCCTGGGAAGGCTCCAGCTGCCCAAGCTTCCCATTGGCGGGCAGCCAGCTGCAGAGAGTGAGCATATATACAGCATTGACACAGGACCTCAGAAGGTTGCCATTGGAAAGTCATTATATATTTAGCAGGTTCTAAAATAGATAGCAACCATAGTTCAAATTCCTGTCTGATCTTTGGCCATCTGTTTGAACAATCTAAAGTTTAAAGTCTTCTATTCTTCCCAGTTGCTTTCCAACTTAGCACGAACATAAGACTAGGGATACTTAACTCTATCTATGTAATAGCGTACACAGTGAAGATTGCTGTAGCCAAGAAAATTAACATGAAACTCTTTTTGTGTATGTGTGGTAAAAATATGTAAAATATATTCTTATACCAAATTATTTGCATGAAGTGCTTATTTCCCAATTTATGAGCATGCACATATCTATTATCTATGAGATATAAATATGTGCTTTTGATTGTCACAAAAATACAAATCCAAGTTGGAGGAAGAATCTGAAACCATTTCCTTCAGCACAAATGCTATTTCTGGGACCTGCCTGGCAGAATCCCAAGTTAGCAGAAGGGTTCACACTTCTCCCTAGAGCCACCGCACAGCAGAGAAGCAGAGGGCATCCTGCTGTTTGGCTATCTTGGGCTTTAAGAATGCTCAGTGGTGGACCTGTCTGGATGCCCTTTGAAGCTGAAGTTCACTGTGAACACAAGCTGGTCCTTATCGAGTTTTCCCACCGAGTCTGTTTTCTACAGAAGCATGGGAAATTGTATGTACCCCTTTCCCGATAATCACTTTTCCCAACAGTTTTTGAAACTTGGGTTCAGAACCTGTTGTTATTCAGTTTTTCCCCCCACAAATATTTCCTATGACATGTTGTTAGGTGTTTCTGGGGTGAGCTGGCCAGTTGGAAGTCAGGATGCTTGGCACTAGAGGGGGCTTTGAGGCAAGGTCATAAGACAAAGCTGTCTACACTACAGAAGGGAGCTGCTAGCTGGGGAAGGAGTCTTGTCTGTCAGGTCCCTGGTGGATCAGTCTCAGAGTGGCAGAGATGTTAGGCCAAAGTGACCCAGCCCAGGCTGCCAGGTTCTAGCCTAGCTCAGGGCTTCCTGGCTGTAGATTCCACACACAAGGAAGTCAGTGTACTGATAGGCTTCCTCCTGAAATCAGTACAGATGAGAAGTTAAGACTTCATCCCAGAAGGAAAGGAGGAGAAGCTCCTTAAGCAGGAGACTGACAGAAATTGGCTTGTGGATTTATGAGATAACTCCAGAGGGGAGGATTGAGTGGAAGATTGGCCAACAACTAGAGACAACCATGTCCTGGCCATGTGGTGGTGGACAAGTGACCATAGTTAGAGGCCAAATGTAATGGATCCAGTGTTCTTAACAGAAGCTAAAACAAAGAATCAGTGTCTGTCTTCCTGACCAGAGATGACTTCAAGATTTTCTTAGTACACAATTATTAAAGATTACAGCATATCAATCTCAAAGAAGGTAGGGATAATAAGGGTGTCATGTTCTTCCTTTTATCCTTAAACGATTGACATTTGATCAGAGTGAGGAACTAAGCTGACAGTTCCCATAAGCCCCCGGGGTACAGAGCAGCAGTCTTCCTGTGCCACAAATACAATCTTGGCTGATCCATCACTTACCCACTAACCAGTCAGTACTGATTGGATATACTCCATCAAACCTCCCTCAAACCATGCCTGAGGCCTGTGGAACCCAGGAAAATGCAGTTTCTTCTTACCTGTTCTCATTCTCACAGACCTGACATGCAGTGTTTGAGTAGCTAAGTGGATTAACAGTACCTGTCTGGTTCCAACGCTCACCCTGCAACACAGCCTCAGAGTTTAGTGTGCATGAAGTGTCTTATATTTCCAATAACACTGGAATGAGGAAATTTGGACCATCATTATTTTCAGATTACCCAGTTAAATAGCCAGGCTATCTGGATGAGTCAGCTAAAAGCTAAAACAGTAACTTTATTAAAGTAGCTTATTAAAGGAAATATGAAAATGATCTTCTGCAGGGCAGGGATTAACTTAAAATATAATGAGTCCTATATTAAAGAATCTTATGAACTTACAATGTTGGCCTTTTGACATCGGTATGACAATATTTGTGGAAAATTTTAAAAATACCTTAGATAGCTGAAAACAGTCTTCAGAATTTGAGAAGGATGTAGTTCCTAAGTTCCATGTGTCCTTATCAACAATGCCCGTGGAAACAAATGATTTTCAGTAATTTAAATAGCTGAAAACAGCACATGGTAGACACTTTGATGAGATAACATGTTAAACGTTTAAGTATCATACTTTCTCCATAGAAAGCTTGACCTTGATGTTATTTTCAGGTAAATAGCAAAGTATTTATAAGAATTTCAACTAAGGGACACATAAAAAGGAATAAATAGTAAATGAACTAAAAGGTTTAGCATAGTTTCTGAAAGTGATTTGTAATTAGGTCTCAGGAAGGTAATTATATCTTGACTAACACGGGAAAATATGAACAGAATCAAATTGTAGGTGACACAAACTGATTCTTAGTTACAATTTTTAAAATGAACTGTCATTAATTGAAAATTCACACAAAGTTCTCCAAAACACATTTTCACAGGGAATCTGAAAGAAATGTAGCCATAGTCCACGGTGTCCATCACTGAGAGCTAGGAGGAGGCAGCCACCCTTTCCGGATCTGGGGTGTGGAGGGTCCCACATGTGGTTTGAATAAGGAGTGATTGACAGCGTGCCTCCACACTGTCCATGTAAAGTACCTGGAAGCGAGTTCACCGAGTGAATGTTCTTCCCAAACTCATGAATCTCACACTGGTCCGCAACTTTCCTCTAAGTACATTCTCTGCTCCTTCCTATTGCCAGGCTTCCTTCTCCTTTACTCTTTGACAATTTCGTATTTGCTGAATTTTCATTGATTTTTGCCTCCCAATCTCCTCTCCAGTGAAAACCTTCTTTACAGTTCCTTCTCCTTTCAAGTATATTGTGCATGTGCCCCCACTGAGTTGTATCATGGTCGTTTGCAAAAGTCTCGATTGAGAAGCCTTTTGTTGGAGAATGGGTGATCTCAGGGATTAAATTGCTGAAGAAAATGACACTGTCCCTTTAAAAGCATTAGCCACCAGCAGACTCTTAAGTATGTAACTCAGTCATGGAGGAATGTCGTCAGTCCCAATCATGTGTGGGTGACTAGGCTGCCATGGTGTCCTAAGTACAATGCTTTTGTCATGTTCATAAGAGAAGGTTTCACAGCCCTCCTCCACATCCTCTGTCTCTCATGTTCTTTCCCTTATTCCATGGTGTTTCCAGAGCCTGTCATGGGGTGGTGTAGTGATTGTTTTGTTTTGAATAAGAATAAATCGATCCCTTTCAGAAAAGATGGTTTAACGAATATATGACTTCCTTGAAGGAGATAAAGGAGTTAACTGAATATTCAGACATTATATTCTGATTACAAAATATAATCTGATTAGAGAATATAGCATCTATAATGAAATAATAATAATTAGGAAACGTAGCAGGAAGCCAAACAGATGATGTCCAGGGAGTGTTGTGTTCCCGATTTTCATTTCCTGTGTGTTCTCTATAGCCTTTGACCTCAGGATGGACACAGTGAGACACCACAATGAAAGCAAGCTTGTGGTCATCCAGGAGACCGCTCAGGGCTTCTTCCCTGAGCCTTCTTCCTGGAGAGGGGGTTCAGATAAACAAAAGAGGGCTGGAGGTTTGCAGGGACCATTCAGAAAAGCCTAAGGTGCCACATTTAGAACCAAGAGAAGGTTTACTTTGTATCATTTAACAGAAATGGTACTGTGACAAGATGCTTGCCATGGAAATTTTATTGTCTCTACTATGCTGATGTTTGCATGTGCATCACTGTGTCTTTACTGACACTCAAATTAAACAAAAAACGCTGTTTGTATAAAGCTGGCTGCCTACCATGTTGAGGTTTTATCTGAAATGTGTCCCAAGGACTCATGTGTTAAAGCCTCATTTCCAATGCAGCAATGTTCAGAAGAAATCCTCTGGGGACCTGATTGGATAGTGAGGCTTTGACCCCATAAGTAAGTTACTATTGAAGGATTCATAATTTGGCAGCTTATTGAGAAGTGATGGAAACTTAGGGAGCAGGACCTTGCTGAAGTGGTAAGATCCTTGCCAGAATGCCTTTAAATGGTTTATTTTGTACCTGACTCCCTCCTCCTCCCCCATCTCATCTAGCTCCCTTGGTCATCCTGAGGCAAACAGTTCTGCTTTGTAACTAACTGCCTCTCCTCTCCTTCCTCATCCCATTCAGCTCTCTTGGTCATCCTGAGGCACATGGTTTTGCTTTCAAACTTGGTGGTTCTGACTCACCAACGTATCAAAGCAGTAGGGCATCTGCTGGAAAAGCCAGAGGCCAGCAAGAGCTTTTCTTCCTTTAAGTGTCTTTATTGGGTATCTTATTGCAACAGAAGAAATCCAGCTCATGCAAGTCTTGAGTTAAAACTGTTTTTTGTTTCCCCTGCAGACACAAAGGCAGTATGATAAAAGAATGCAGGCTTACCACCAGAAGCAATACAGTTCCTGCTACCATGAAATCCATAATATCTCAAAAGCTGCCACAAATTGACTTCTTTCTGAGGTTTACTAAATGTTACTGAAGAGAATTGGATTATCTTCAGTTCTTCCTCAACTTCTACCAGTTAACCTTCCTAAATGCTCAAACAGTCCTTTATTAATTCTTCTAGTTCCTACAGAATAAATGCTAGGACTACCAGTTCATGCTCTGGAATTATGTGTCAAGTGTGCAGGCTCCAGGTTCCTGCACATTTCATACCAAACACAATCCCTACACTCTGACTGTGAGCATGGAGTGTCTGCTGTGTACTCACCCTGCCAAGTGCACCATCACTCTCAGTGCAGCTGAGATGTGCTAGCCATGCATGGTGTGTAACTCAGGTCACCATCTCAGTCTTGATTATGAAGGTTCCTTGTGTTCTTGTCATCAGTAAACCAGAAAGGTTATGATTGTCCCTCCTGTGATTTGAACTATGGGGTTCTGGCTCAATAGGCTTCAGAGGAGAAGAATTTCAGTATGTGGCTTGAGACTGGTTTTGTGGTATTTTGTCAGGGTTTAGCTGCATTTTGTTCTTGTCACCCTCCCACCCCCCAAATCTACCTGAGGCTAAATTGAAATGCTTTGGATTAGTTGCACTGGCAGAGGATATCTCAAAATAGCCCAGTGTATTTATTTGGTCACAGGGTTATTAGGGTTCACTCTTATGGAGATCTGTAATGAAAAGGAGCAGGCTGAGAAGGGAAAATTACAAAACCTGCAAGTTGTGGAGAAATGAGGGCACCAGGAAGTGGAATGGAGCTAAAGCGTGTGTTCACAGAGATAAGTAGATTAAGGAAAGGCTGATATTAAGTGAAATAAAGGCAGTGGTGACTTCAGACAAGACCCACCCAACTAAGTGTCCAACTTGTAAAGTGTAATTAAAAGAAAGGTTAGATCTGGGTGTGGTGGCTCATGCCTTTAATCTAAGCACTCTGGAGGCAGAGGAAGAGAGGAAGACAGGTCTCTGAGTTCAAGACCAGCCTCGTCTACAGATTGAGTTTCAGGTCAGCCAAGCTTAGGTACTGAAGGAAACCATCAAAACCAGAAAGCTGGTGAAGATGTAATTGGACATGGGGGCCATGTTCCAGCCCCAGCAAGCTTTTTGGCAGCTTTGGCTACATGGTCCTAGCTTTAGAGTCAAAGATAAAACAAGGGGATACAGCATCTTGCTCCATGACTTAGGACAGCCATGTGTCAGGTGTATCCCTGCATGGTGACCTAGAGGGGCCATTACGTGAAGCTATGCCTCCTCCCCAGTGACACACTTCTTCCAACAATACTATAATACTCCAACAATGCCACTAGATTGCATTGGAAAGCCCAAACTGTTGCTATTACAGAGCCATGGGATACCTGCCAATAATAGCTGGTAAAATGGGGTGAAACCAGCCCAAGAGAAAGAACTGTATTGTTGACGTCAACAAAGATGAAATGAGTTGGAGCTCTGAAGATCATTTGACATCAAACATGGAAATAGAGTTTTGATTTTGCCCACCTGGTTTGGTCTCACTTTGGTCCTGTATTTCCTAGTCACTCTACCTTTCCCCCAATTTGTAATTGTATATCCTGTGCCATTGTATGTTGAAAGTATGTGACCTGCCTTTTCATTGTGATTTTACAGGAATTATAGTTAAGAGATTACATGAGTTCCCAGAGATACTTTGAACTTCAGATTTTTAAACAAGTTTGAGACCATTATAGACTATAGAGACTTTTGAGGTTGGACAAAATGCATTTTGCATTTTGTTATGGCTATAAAACCTATGGAGGCCAGGGAGTGGGATGTGGTAGTTTGCATAAAAATGGCTTCCATAAGCTCCCAGAGACTAAGGCACCAACCAAAGAGCATACACAAGCTAGTCTGAGCCCCTTGCACATATGTACCAGAGGACTGCCTTGTCTGGCCTCAGTGAGAGAGAAGGCACCTAATCCTATAGAGGCTTGATGTCCCAGGGAAGGGGGAGCACCCTTTCAGAGGCAAAGGGGAGGAAAGAGGGAAGAGGGGGAAAGAACTCTGAGAGGGGGGACTGGAAAGGGGTCAACATATGAGGATGTAAATAAATAAAATAATTAATAAAAAATTGCTTCCATAGGCCCATTGACAGTGGCTCTATTAGGTGTGGCCTTGTTGGAGAATTGGAATATTGTTGGAGGAAGTGTGTCACTGGGGAGGGGGCGGGCTTCGAGATTTCAGATGCTCAAGCCTGGGCAGTGTGTCACTGCCTCTTCCTGCTGCCTACAGATCAAGATGGAGAACTCTCAGCCACTTCTCTGGCACCACATCTGTTTGTGTCCTACCATGATGATAATGAACTAAACCTATGAACTCTAAGCCAGTCTCAATTAAATGTTCTCTTTTATAGGTGTTCTTATGATCATGGTGTCTCTTCACAACAATAGGAATCCTAATTAAGACAGACTGTATTTTAGGTTATAAAACTAACATGGGACTAAGAGGTAAAACATGTCTTAAAATGGCAGTTTGTGTATCAAGTTGGCAAGGAGCAGACAAGAACTGGATAGATGTGACTGTCAATTTGACCTGGTGCCGAGAAGTGGCTGAGAGTTCTACATCTCGATCTGCAGGCAGCAGGAAAGTCAGTGACCACTGCCCAGAAGCACCTGTGAAGTCAGTCTTAATGAAGCAATCGTCTAGATCAGGCTGATTTGTGGAAATGTCTAAGAGGAATTATCTCAATTGTTAATTGACATAGGAAGACTCACGCCCTTGTAGATGGTACCATTCCCTAAGCAGAGAGTCCAGAACAGTGTATGAAGAGCAAATAATGGGTTTATTTTCTCTTTGCTCTTGTCAGTAGATGTGAGGTGGCAAGTTGCTAGAGTTCTTGCCTTGGCTGTTCCAAAATAATGGGCAATAACTTAGATTGAAAACCAAATAAACTTTTACCTTCCATATTTGGCTTGTTTGGTGGGAAATTTTAACATAACAGTGGAAACAAAACTAGAAGTTCTCTTGGTAGTTCTTTTTAATGACTTCTTTATTTTTACTTTGTGTGTCTTGTCTACATAGATGTAAGTGCATCATGTGACCCTAATTTCCACAGTGACCAGAAAGGGGCATCAGATGTTTTGAACTGGTATTACAGAGAGCTGTGAGCCACCATGTGGGTTATGAGACCCAAGCACTGCCCTCTACAAGAGCAGCAAAGGATCTTTCTTAACTGCTTATCCATTATTGCATTCCTGTGGTACCTCTTTGTCTAACACCAGCAAAGATTTTCTTCAGATTATAAATTAAACTTAACCCAATTTTCACATGTTTATTTTTAATTTATGTATTTTTATTTCATATGTTTAAAAGTCTTATAGTCATTAAAATTAAATCAGGTATGGTTAAACATTATTCTGTTATTCAGAGGAAAGTGTGAAAATAGTAGCTAGTGTTGCTCTTCTGCTACTGCAAGACAATGATAAAAGGAAATACAGTAATAATAAAAGGAAATGGAGTTTTAAATTTAGTGTGTAGCAGAAAAGAAAGATTCCAGAATTGCCGGTACTTGATCTGATTACATTCACTTGTTACCAAAGGCTAGAGTTTGAGAGCCATTGGGTTTGGATAACATTTATATGACAGAACTTATTTTTTCCTCTTTTTGCTTAAGTTTTTTGAATCTGTATTTTATCAATTTTGGGGTTGAGATTGCACGGCTCACTAGGCCATTTAAAAGCTTTGGTCTTCATTTGGGTTTCACTGCTCTGAAGAGACACCATAACCAAGGCCAATATTATAAGGGACAGCATTTAATTAGGGGCTGGCTTACAGATTCATAGCTTCAGTCTATTATCATCACTGCAGCAAGCCTGGCAGCACACGGGCAGACAAGGTGCTGGGGAAGGAACTGACAGTTTTGCATCTTGATTTGAAGGCAACCAGGAGAGACTGGCAACCTCAGGCAGCTAGGAGGAAGCTCTCTCTGCAATGGGGGAAGCCTGAAGATAGGAGTAGTCTTGCAAAGACTACACACTTCTTCCAACAAGACCATTCCTCCTAATCTACCTCTCCCTATGGGCCAAGCATGTTCAAATCACCACAGATTTCAAAACCCTACAACATTTCACCCTGATTTTATATATTTACAGCTATTTTGCAATTCAGTAATTGCTTCCCAGCCCTGACCTTTGGTGGAGTTCTTCACTGAATGGTGTTTGGTTCTCTTAACCCACACAGTGGCTCACAGCTCTCTGTATTCAAAAACTGGTATTTATACACCAGTCTTCTAGATTTCAATGCTTTCTTTTCTCTTTCTCTTTGATCACGTTAACGGTTCCATCCATGTATACAACATACTGTGATTATGCTTACCCCTCTATTACCAGCTGGTGTCCGTTTTCTTTCCCCTCTGAAATCTTTCTTCTTCCCGATGCCTACTCCCCCATGGAACATGACCTTGTCTCCGACAGAAGCATTGGTGGTCATTAGCCTCTCAGGAAGGGATGGAGCCTATGGGCACCTTTCATGATAAAAAGTCGAAGTACAGAATCGGGATGGTTATCCATACTTGCAGTGTGTTTGATGGTAAAACACACTGGGGATATGAAGTTCTTCAGACATTAAAAAGCTGTGGATATTTAACCTGAAGGTAGAACTGGGAAGGATGACGCAGTGAACGTGTTGCTAGGAGCTGATGAAGCTACCACTGAGGCAAGGGGAATTTCCCAGGCACCACAAGACTACAGATGTCTCAGCTGATCATAGAAGCATTTAAACCTGAAGTGGGGAATACAGAGCTGCTGTGGACTTTCGAAAGTATGGATGAAAGTCTTCAACTGACAGAATAATTCTACCAATGAGCCCATCCTTTGGGACCCTCCCTTCCTGTGTCTTTCAGATGTAATTGCTGTTCCCTGTCTGGCAAAGAGACATGTCTCAATTAGGAAAAGCTCGGTAAGGAGACTTTCTAGCATCTGACACAGACTCTTCATTCAACTGAAGACACTGACATGCACCTCATTCCTTACTTGGGAAGCTGGGCAATGACACTGCCTGGCAGCCCCAGACACTTCAGAATTGAGATCCAGTCTGCAGGCAGAGAGCTGTCTCCCCCGTCTGCCAGCCCACACAGGCAAACACCCCACTGATCATTCCTGGACTTTCTCTTGGCTTCCAGCACCTTACTCGGGGCCTGTCCAACTCTCATTCAGTAGGCTCTTCTCTGTCCAAAATAATTTCTTAAACCTTCTTACGATCCTGTAAAACACAGACACGGCATTTATAGGAGACAGGATGCCAACTGCCTGCTGTAAAAGGAAGCAGAGCAGTCACTCTAGACCTTTGAAGGGCTGAAAGGCAGGATCCTGTTCAAGACTGAGTATCAGTGGGGGTGCAAGCTCATATTAGCACAGAGCCTTACATCTACTGCACAGAGAAAAGGGGCCAAGAAAACATTCCAGTCCAGACACACACACACACACACACACACACACACACACACACACACACACGAGAAATCAGTACTTTCCAAGATGCAAATGAAAAGCCCTATTTCAACATGTCCTCAGGTGTGGAAAGAATTAGTCTCACACTTCACTATCAATTGTATCTGAGTGTCCTGCAGGAAGTGAAGAAAGCAAGTCTGCCTATTTCCCTCTGTGGCTGTATAAACTGGGGAAGATGTGGTTCAAAAATCCTGTCACGCTGGTGAGACTTTATGGGTGTAACCTCTGAAATTACTAAGAGACACAATCTCACAGCAAACTCCCTATTTTTCTGGCTCGTACAGTCTTTCTCCACCCTCTTCCAGAATGATCTCTGAGACTTCAGAGTAGGAGTTGTGTTGTAGATGGCTGTCGTGACACCCAGGGAGTACCCTAGAAGACAGTAATGTCTGTGGTCGGTAAAAGGCAAAGAAAACAAAACAAAAAACAGCGGTTGTGTCTTAGAAAAGGAAAGAAAGAGCCAGGGTGTGATTGGTAGAGGGCAGTAGGGTGAGGCGGAAGGGGGTGTCTCTGCGGCCTGTGCTGAGACTGCCCTTCCCCTGAGGTAGCACCACACGACAATATAGTGTAGAATAGAGTTTATTTAGGGCATGAGAAGGAGAGTGGAGGAGGGAGTAGAGACAGAGAAAGGCAGAGAGAGGGGAGGGGGAAGATAGTAGAGGAGAGAGAAAGGAGAGAGGAGAAAGAATAGAGAGAGAGGGTAGAGGAAACAGGAGCAGGTGGAGAGAGATGGGGAGGGGAATGGGGAGAAAAGAAACAGAGGGTAAGAGGATAAGAGAGAGGAGGGGCAAATAGCCCTTTTATAGTGAGTCAGGCATACCTGGTTGTTGCCAGGTAACTGTGGGGCGGAGCCTAGAATGAATGCCAACACCAATCACTCCTCAGATGGTTTTAGGGAACTGTTAGCATTTTGTCTAGGCTTCTCTCCACAGTTACTTAGCAACAGGCAGATAGGCCTAACTCACTGTAAAAGGCGCTGCTTGCGCCCTCCACTCTCTCTTGCTCTAGCCTTCTTCCCTCTCTGTCCCCTCACACCTTTCCCTGTCTCTCCCTATTCCCTTCATCCCCCCCCCCTTGGCCAGCCTCTACTTCTCTAATTCTCCTTCCCTCTTTCTCCCCTCGCCTCCCCTCCCCCTCCCTTCCTCCTCCTTCTCTCTCCCTCTGTCTTTCTCTGCCTCCACTACCCTCTCAACTCCCCTCCCCACGCCCTGAACAAACTCAATTCTATACTATACCATGGGGGGAGGGGAGGCCTCAGCACGAGCCTGTGCAGGCACCCCCTTCCCCATACCTCACCACACAGCCACCAAAACATATCCCCCCCTCTTTTTTATCTTTTTATAAACACAGCAGGAACAGTGTCTGCATTATTATGTGTAAACAACCACTAATATAGAGGAAGCCTATCCACATTGTTAGCACATTACCTCCGGCATCCACACCACCAGGGTCTCTATGCAGAAGAAACACATTAAAGGAGACATAGGAGAGAAGCAGACTCTTCTGCAGGGGGGTTCTCCACACTTATGATACTTCAGAATTCAGTGTTCTGACCCAGGAGCATGGCTTCTCATGCTTCGTAGTTAGAAGCACAGTGTGTCCAGGTAGACTGGCCACTAGGTCATGCCTGCATTTGCATATAGTAACTATATATGTATGTATGTAACAACAATGAATGCAAAAAGAGGTCATGAAGTTGAGAAAGAGGTGTCTATGGGAGAGTTTGAATGGAGAAAGGGAAGGGGAAAGGAAGGTAATTACAATCTCAAAAAAATTTATATTTTAAAACTCATGTTATTGAGAACATCTTTAAACGAGTTTCTCCCATTTCTCCATTCCTCCTGAGGAAAGTTTCTTAGATCGTCAAACTTGGTTCTGTGCAGTTTTTGTAGTGTTGTTATTTGTGAGCTAAAGACTCGAGATAAAGAAGAGGTGGGAGGAAAACATGGATTTTCAAAACTGATTTATTTAGTGAGTATCAACAAAGTTTCTCATGCCGGGTGGGTTCCTGTTTGTCTTGTTTGTCGTTGGTTGACTGGCTCCTGTGTTTTGTTTGTTTTGGGTTGAGCAGCTCTTGTGTCTTATTTGGTTTTGGTTGACTTGCTCTTGTGTTTTCCAAGCATAGGATCTCATGTTCTGTGGTTGCTGTTTGTGACTGATTTTAGATCGCAAGACTTTCAACTTTACTGTTAATCTGATTCTCCTTTTATGGTGAATTTTGCTGAGCATGGTTTGGTCATTTTGTCATTTGTTGGACAAGTTCGTTAAAAACAGATAAGGTAAACCAGCAACTTAAGTAATCATACACTCTCAGTATTTAATATTGAAGGAAATCCATCAGACACCATTTATATATAAGAGTAGCACTGTATTGCCTGTAGGCTTATTTTTGTGCCCATGCCTCCATTAGCATGTGCATGTTGGGGTTTTTACTCAGTGTGATAGCACTGGGGAAGGGGCAGTGGATCACTCTGAGAATGTCCTTTGTGCCTTTGTGACAGTCAGGAGACACCAGGAGTTGCCCTCCACTCCACTGTGTGGCCTTGTAAGGAGCTTGTCCCAGATACCGAGCCTGCTAGAACCTTGATCTCAGACTCACCAACTGTTAGAACTGAGAAGTAATTTTCCTCTGTCAATAAGGCTCCCAGCACAGCATACTAATTTGTAGCTGATAAACAGAGGAAACTGTAACAGAACTAGTCTGCCAAAAGTAACGACACAGATAAAGAACATTTTATCCTCTCAGTTTTGCTTTATTTCCATGGGGTGTCACAGGTTTTACTGAGAATGTTTATGTGGTGGGTGGGATTAAAGTAATTAATTAGAAATTTCCAGTTAAAAATAGATTACAGCACTTTACAATTTCCTTAAAATCACTCATGAAAGTTCACATATAACTTAATGTATACACACACACACACATGCAATATACATATATATGTGATGTATAAACACTGAATTTTAAAAACAGTGATTTTTTTTTAAAATAAAGTTTTAAGAACTTTGCTATGTCTTAGAGTTTCCGATCCTGTGATGAATACCACAACATGAATTGGTCTGGGGAGGAAAGAGCGTATTCACCTGACCCCTCACATCACAGGTATCATTGACAGAAGTCAGGGCAGGGACACACACAGGAACCTGGAGAAGCAAGCCCACTGTGGAGTGCTGCTTGCTGGTTCTCTCTTCATGGCTTAAACAACCAACGTTCTTATACATCACAAGATCACCAGCCCAGAGGTGACATTACACACAATGAACTGAGTCCTCCCACATCAATCATGAATTAGGAAAATATACCGTAGGTTTCTCCTTAGGCCAATCTGGTGACATAATTTCTTATCTAAGTATCCCCTTTCTCAATTGACTCTAGAATGTATAAACTTGACATTACACTAGCCAGCACATTTTAAACAACTTAATTCATTTTGCTGCACCAAATTTTTCTTTTCTTCAAGTCTTACTTTCTGTACTTGCTTTAGACAGGCCAGACTCTGATGTCTGTAGAATGCAGTCTGGTTGACAGAACACCCAGTGTGTCTAGATGTCTGCTCCGCACCACGATGCAGAGGCTATTGTCTGGGTGACTTTTCTGGAAATCAACACAGGTGCTTTCTCTATTTGACTGATTAACCCCTGCATTTGTCCCCATCTGAGGTGGGCCACAATGGTCCCTAATTTTCTGTATGCATATAGTATTTTCATCATGCAAGGTGATACCAAATGGACTGGATCACTGAAACGGGAGGATGACATTGAAGGCCCTGGGCTTCCTCCAACCAAGAGCTCTGTCTGACCAGCTACTTTTCCTTCCTTATCTGTAACTTCTCTCTGCATAGACAATTATACATGTCTGAGAGCACTAAGATAGTTTGTGCAGTGTCCTTCTTAGCTGTCTAAAGGCATAAATAAATGACAGGTCTACTGTGTCTGAAGACAGATATAAAGACCTTTTAAAGAATAAGAAACATTTCCAAGGCAATCTAAATGTTTCAGGAAAAAACCGGAAGGGGTTTGTATCCTTGATGCCAATCATTTTCTGCAGTGGACTTGGAGAAACCAGACGCCTTTCCTCCGAATGCTCAAACATCAAAGGCACAGCACTTTACATCACCAGACAAACACTGGAGATTTACTTTAAAGTCAAGTGGTCAGAGAGCGAGCTGTTCGTTTGTCTCTTGGAAATGATCAGAACCGGTCTGCCTCTTTTGAGTGGCCTTAATAGAAATAAAACTGGTGATTGAGGCCTGGTGCAGAGGGATGCATGCAATGGGGCTGCAGGCTTCTATTAGGGTTTCAGAGAGTGGGTGGGCAACTTCCGAGAGTGAGTTCTGCCCAACACATGGAGTAGACTAACAATTGGGGGGAGAGTAGAAGTGATGGAAGACAGAATAGCTACCTCCATGACAATAAGTCCATTTACACACAGTAGAACCACCTCAGGAAGCAGCCTGGAATTCAGTCTAGGGATATTTGATAAACTAAAACCATCCTTCCTGCCCACAAATACTTTTCAATAGGATCAGAGAACATTGCTTGTTTCAAACATATTTCCAACCAAAGCAGGAAGAAAAGGTGAAAAAAGATGCTCTGGGTTTTCAACCAAATTAATTCACTTTCTCTGTGTTTGGGAAAGGTTACCAGGAAAGAAGCCAGAAGCCTGAAGTACAAATTGTAGCTGAAGAAGGAAAGACATTAGCATGTAAGCAGACAGGTCGTTAGCATGTAAGCAGGCAGGCCATTAGCATGTAAGCAGACAGGTCGTTAGCATGTAAACAGAATACATTTCTTAGTAAGTTTGAAGGATCTCCTTGCAGTCTCTTCCTTCATTGAGGAGTGACCACTTATGTGGTAGGAGGGGCAGAGCCTTTACACCAGGCTGAGCAGGTTGCCCAGGGACTCCCAAAGAGAGGCAAGGTAGCAGCTAGGACAGTGGCCACAGTGGGACATAGGACAAGGTAGCTTCACAGAAGTATTTAATGTACCTTAACTCTAGAGTGACACTAGCCCTAGATTCAGGGTTTTCTATGGGACCCCTAGTCAGGCACCACACTATGTACACGGCTCCCCGTGCTTGCTTCTCACATTTATCCATGTCTGTCATTTTCCTCCCTTCCTGTCACCTGTCTGTCTATCATATCTATATCTATCTGTCTGTCTGCCTGCCTGTCTGTCTGCCTACCTATCTACCTATCTACCTATCTTCTATCTACCATCTGTCTATCACCTGTCTGTCATATCATATCTATTTGTCAGTCTATATATCTATCATCTATCTGTATCATATTATATCTGTCTAGTATATCATATCACATCACATATTTATCAATCTTCTATCATATCTATCTATCTATCTATCATATCATATCATATCATATCTATCTATCTACTATCTATCAATCATCTATCTGTCTGTCTATCTTATTGCTCTCATCTTTCTTACTGCCTGCCTCTATTGATTAAGCAATAAAGGGAAATCATTACACAGGTGAGGGAGGAGCTAGAAACTAAAGGAAAAATGTAAACATCTGCAGATGGCACCAGCTGGCAACTCTTGCTGAGAGACTTATTTATTTATTTATTTATTTATTTATTTTTGATTCAGTCTCTAAGAGAACCTGACCTAAGTTTAACCTAAAGCTACTACCTAGCTCCAGTTTCCAGGTTATTCCCCAACAGACCCGCACCTCCAGGTTACAAGCCCGGCCCTGTGTAACAACCACCAATTAGGAGGAAAGCAGAAGTTAGGTTTATGGTTTGGCTCCCAGCACCGACCAATTACGCTAACGGCCACAGTAGCACCCCAATTAGATGTTTGCCAGGCTAGAAACATTCGCCACTTTCTCTCCATATTCTATAAAGCCTTGTCTCAGTGAGTATTTGGCGCTTTCTCCACTAGAACCATCCCGTGGGTGAGCAGTGATTTAGGCCTGAGCTCCAGCTTGTGAATGAAGACCCTGGTGTGATTGCATCGGATCGGCTCCTGATTGGTCGTTCGCGGATCACAAACACTTCCTTAGTACTTCACTGCTACCCTTGATCTACGGGTGGTCAGGGGCACAGTAAAGTAATTGGCACCCCTCATGTGTCTCTGGGTAATCTGAGGTTACCACACAGTCACTGGTATCGGGGCAGAGAGAGGGAAGACAAAGTTCTGTGTCTCACAGGGGCATACTCACATCTGTCCAACAGACCTATATAGCTAAGAGCGAGCTTTTGCACCATTAGGCAAAGTAATTAAAACCTGAGAAAGAAAAAACAAAACAAAACAAAAACAAAATAAAAACCCCAAAATAACAACAACAAAAAAAACCCCAAAAACCAAAAACCAAAACAAACAAAAAAACCCAAAAAACAAAAAATCCAAACCAACTGGAGGTCAAGCAAGGTGCTCAGAGCCGTTGGCAGGAAGGACAGATCTCCGTCAAATCAGGGGAACCATGTGATGCTTTAGAGAGATTTTCATGATCATGTGAATTTGCTCAAAAGGTTCAGAAGTAGATGGTTTTGATAAGTTTAAATGAAAAAGAAAATTTTAGACAGGCCAAAGTGAACTAGTCAAACAGTGTAAACCTTGCAAAGTCCCAGAGGTTTCTCTGATTGAATTTTGCCACTGCTGATATGATCAGCTATTTTACCTCACTTTCAACAATTCTTCAGTAAAATGAGTTCAGAGTCCTTACAATCTACTTAGAACAAAGGAAAATAGACAGTGTAATTTTCGTAGGCTAGAAAGCTCATCTTTTGTGATGAAATCTGGAATAGTATTTTAAGAACATAATGTAAATCCCACTGTAGGTGATACAGTGAATAATTATAAGAATTGTTACAAATTAAAATGTTGAATATACTAACCAATGAGCATGTGAAATATTCAAAATACTTATAATTATGGTATGATAAAATTTTGTTAAATTTTTATAATAAAACCGTGTTGATTGAGGCTTCACTGAAAACATTTTAATTAATTCTTTGAGAATTCCACATAATGTATTTTTATCAACTTTATCTCTATTCTCAACTCCTCCCTGATCCAGTCAACTTCCTATACCCCAACATGTGTCCCCCTCTTCTTTTAGTAGCACATAGATTTGATTTGTGATGTGCTTCTATAAACTTAGGACTGTGGCCACCCATTGGATTCTGATCATCTATTACAAGGTATAACCTCGATGAAAACTCTCTCTCTCTCTCTCTCTCTCTCTCTCTCTCTCTCTCTCTCTCTCTCTCTCCCTCTCTCCCTCCCTCCCAGAAACCATCAACTGTCCACAGTTCCTCAGTTTGAGGACTTTGGGATGCTCTCTGACTTCTGGCTAGAATGTGACTGGCTGGGAGCTTTTATTCTCCCAGCGTATACTAAAACGGCTTAGGACATGGACTCTTCTAGGTATAGGTGTTCTAAATTAACCAAACTCCAAGAGTCTATACCTTGATGATGCATGCCTGCTGCTAGGCATGGAAAACAAGGAACTTGCAGGGAAATGTGTGCAGGAGACTGCAGGTGCTGGACGGGATTCACGAAGACTGCGTGAAGGAAAGAACACGAGGGTCTTGCATCACAGTGGGAAGCGCATGTTTCTAAAGCATAGCTAGGCGGGTCTCACACAGGATCGGGGGCTAGAAAGGAAAATTCCAAAGCAGTAAGAAGAGGCGAGCAGAAAGTCAGGAAGGCAATCAGCATTGGGAGCAGAACCAGGAATGCTGGTTTATAACCATAGGAGAGAGGAGATAGGACACAGGATGGAAAGTCACTGCGCTATGACTGGGACACATCCATTTCTGTGGGATGGTTCTGAATGGAGGAACTGTCTTCACACCCACAGCCAGCTTGGCTCTCACTGATCCTCTGAGGGAAGACTGTGATGGCGGGAAGCAGGTTGGAATGGTGGAAGGTGCTGGCCGAGTCTAGGTCTAGATGATGGGACCTGTGCTTCAGGTCAGGACCTACCCTGGGTTTCTCCTTCCAGCTAAGAACAACTGTAAAACTCATCAGAACATGTGATTCTAGGGGTCTGGGCACTGGGTATGAGTCAGTACAAGATGTGGATTCTGGAAAGGATCTGAACACAGAAGATGGCCCTGGGACAGCCTAGTGTCCAGGCTATGGAGCCACTGGGAAGTGTGGTAATCCTGATGAATGGAGAGGGCTTGGCATTTAGGCTGGCTGACTTGACAGAAGTTATATGTGTGAGGGGCCCTAGAATCACCATAGGACAAACTGTGCAGAGGCCTGCTGGAGGGCCAAGAGCGAGTGGAGGCTTGTGATTCCCAGTACAAAATATAACGACTTAATAGTCTTGAACTTGGTATCATTCCAGGTATTTGACATACAAGTCAATTTTGCTAGACATGTAAGTAAGAAGGAATGTAGGGTTTTTATTGTTGGGTCCACAGCACTGTTTATATATTGAACAAAAAAGCATCTCATACACACACATAGACACACATAGACACACATACATATACACATATATACATATACACATACACACACATATACATATACATGCACATACATGCACATACACACATATACACACATATACATACACATATGCATACATATACATATACACATACATATATGCACATATATGCACATACACACATACACACATACATACACACATACACATACACATACATACACATAAACACACACACCCTACATCTTGATGGATTGTTCCCTTTATTAGTTTGCAGTGACTGGCTTTGTATTTTGTTTTGTTTTGTTATTCTGACTCATTTTGGCTAGCAATTTTCTGTATCAACTTATGAGTTTGTCTACAGCTGCTTTCTCTCTGGTTGTTTTTGCTCGAGACAGGATTTCTATCCTTTAACTTCCCATCTGTTTATGTCTTTGCCAATGAGGTACATTCCTAGCACACAGGACACAGTTGGTCTTGGTTTTGTTTGTTTATTTGCTTGACACTCACTGCTCTCATTATATAACTCAGGTTGGCCTTGAACTCACAGTAGAACTGCTAGATGGAGGTCCTCTCTTCCCAGCCTACTGGTGCTGTGACTGTTCTTAATCCATTCAGTTCATGTTTCTGAACTGATGAGTTCGAACCTTTTATATTTAGAATATAAGGATAAAATATTTATATTATAAATATAAACTATAAAATAGCCTGTGGCTATTTATTTCCTCTTCATTTTAGGCGTTTGCTGAGCCACAAACTTAAAATCCTTTTGCCTCTCTCTCATATTCACTTGATTATTCTTCTCGGCGGGCTTATTCTCTCCTGCGTGCTTTACCCATGCCATCTCACAGATGAAGAAGAGCAACCCTGAAAATGTTTTGGTTCTTGTTGCTGTTGTTGTTGTTGTTTGTTTTTAAAATAAAAGCAAATAAAAGGCCAGGACTAAATCTCTGACTCTCTTTCTTGGTTGGTATTGCACTGTTCTAGTTTATTATGTGTGTGGAAGTTATCCTTCTAGAGGGTTCAAAGAGCCTTCTAAAGAGCGCAGTCTAGCTTGTTGCCATTAGAAGTAGAGTCTGTCCTTAATAATGAGAATTCCATTAGTTATTGTTCTCTTCTTTCTTGAGATGATTTGTTAGTTAAGCTCAATTTAGAATTTATTTTTATTTTTAGTTATGTGCCCTTGTGTGGGTGCGTGAGTGTAAGTGTGGGCAGCTGTGGAGGCCAAAAGAGGGCATCAGATCCACTGGAGCTGGAGTTACAGGCTGTTGTCAGCCACGGCTGTAGGTAGTGTAAGAGCAGGACGTGCTCTGAATTGCTGAGCCACCATTTCTCCAGCCCCAGTTTGCACTAGTTCTTATTTAATAATAAGACCCAAGTAGTTCTCCTGGATCAGTTTTAAGCCTATTAAAAATGGAAACAAGTTTTCTACAAAAGTGTTGAAAAGTTAGAGACTTGAGGACTGGGCTGTTACCCAGGGCTGATCTGTGTCTACTCTGCTTCTCACCATCCCATTCTGTTATGGGAAAAAAAATCAGGAGTATGTGCATTTAGTGAGACATTTCCTGTAAGAGGATCCTAGTGAAGCTTCTCTGCCTCCAAGGGTTAAGTCCACCCTTCTCAACTGTTGGGAATGTGGGTGGTTGCACGAGAAACATGTGCATTCCTGTATTCCTCAAGTCATTCATAAGTACGAGAGCAAATCATACCCTAGTGTTGCCTCACATTAAAGACTATAAACCATGGAGACCACAAATGTATCACAACAGCTGGTACAACATAGTCAGCACCTATGCTCACAATCGCACATACAGCTTCATTTCTTCATGTGCCGCATGCTGTGGTCTTTGAACTTGTGTGGTGATACCTGCTATTTGAGGGGATGGTATTGAACTTGACCACAGTCTCCCAAGCTCTGCGTTATCTAAACAAATACAGAGAGTTCACATTCATCTGGTTCAACTTCATCAATTATGTGGCCACATCCTACTGTCAGAGACTCATAAAATTACTGTCACCATGTTATAGATGATGTTAGCAGGGCCAAATTATTCTGCTCTAGATCTTATCTGAAAGCCTACTAGTACGCTTGTGTGCCAAACTCCAAGTCAACCTTTGTTCTGGTTTCTTGATGAGACTTTCTAGGAGCCTAATGTCAAATCAAATAAGTTGGAGACTGTTTATAAGACAGGGAGAGATTCTTTGAACATGGAAATAACTATAACAATTAGGCATGACCTCCTGAATAAATTTATTTATTCAATTAAGTAAAGAGGAGCAGAATTTAGATTTTGCAGCAAGGGTGTAGGACATCTCCTAAGCTTGGTTTAAGGAAGGCGAGTAGAAGCTTGAGTGTTCAAAGTATTCCACTGCAAATTACCACAGGAAAAGCCACTCCATCCTAGAGGCTTCTTGGATGTGTTTGCAAATGGCTCTCCTTCTGTGAGACTTGAGTGGGTCAGTCCAGGGATTTTACAAAGAACACATCCTCCATGGTGGAGAATCTGCTCCTCTTCCCTAGTGGAGCCAAAGCGAATCACCCATTGCCTGCTCACCCAGAAACAACTAGAGAGGACTATTGTGCTCAGCAGACAGGAAAGTACAGGCTCACTGCAGTGAGTTTGTCTGCAGAGCAGAGGGGGGCTCCAGTGTGACCATCTGTAAGACTCAATTGTCATTTACAGGCTACACCAATGACTCAGGCACGGGAAGGCACTTCCCAGCCACAGGCCAAGTCGTGAGACACTTCACTGCGTCGTAACAGTCGATGTGAGTGGACGCTCAGACTAAACAGTTTGCTTGATGACAAAGCAAACACACACACAAAAATGGTTAAATCCTATAACTCCCAGCTTATAGCCATCAACGTAGAAAGGCCAAACCCAAAGGAAACTCCGTAGCGACTTCAAAGGAATGACTCATAAGTCACAGCTTATTAAAGTGGGCACTGTAAACTAATTGGAAAAACCTTCTCAAGAGCCTTCAGCTCACTGAGCGGTGTCTACTGTTCTACCTGAGCCTGCCTATCAGAAAGAGGCTAGGGATTCATGAGAGCCTGGCATGAGGTGCTTGGAAGAATCGAGCACAGCCCGCTCTAGCACCGATGCACCTGCCCCATACTGGGAGTGACCTGGAGGTTATTATATGACTATGGAATTTGTAGCCTTGGGCAAGATCCCATTCCATGGCATTAAACTCAGTTCACTTCGAACATGCAAATTAGTAACAGGAAGAGCTCAAGGTTCTGCCCCATCAAAGTGCATAATTCTAGACTTGGAGGTGAGCACAGGAGAGTGAGGATCAAATGCTAGGAAGTCGAACCACCTGGACTAACACTGGGCTTATCTGAGTTGGGTCGACAAGGGCCACTGTTAAGAGAGTAATTGGTGCAATCAACTATAACCCCCTGGTAGGACGAAGTGCTACACATGCTCTGTAGTAAGAAGGGTTTCCCTAGCAAACCTTGGCAGATGATGCCTTCCTCTCCAACTTAAGGAAACAGTGGAATATCAGACTACGTGTCTGCCTCGCTGATGGGGTACCTAAGCAAGCCTGCTCAGGGGAAGCAAAACACAGTCCAAAATAGGGCTCCCAGTCTGTGTTTCCCCTCAGCGAGAAACAGTGAGGTCTGGGATGGATGCTTGGCTGCTGGCCTCCTGTGTACCCAAACTGCACTGGGGTACTGCTGGGCGTCTGCAGGTCCATGCTCAGGTCTTACATGCAGCCAGGCAGAAACAGGATGACTGAGCTCAAGAGGGAGTTGGGGTGTGGGTGTGGGGTGTGGGGAAATCCGGTTTGGTTCTAATTAGTTCTAGGAGAAAAAAGGCCTTCACTTCTTGTGGAGATTTAGGCCCCTGCTCTGTGGTGGTCCTTGATGAAGGAGACATCCGTCCTTGCTTGCCGAAACACTTTTATTTGATGGTGGATGTGAGTGCATGCATGCTACTCAGAGAGAACCAGGGGCTAATAGTTTTGGGGGAGGGAATGCCTAGGAAGGGAAGCTCATTGACAAACCATAGTAATGGGATAGCATGCTGAACTCCAGGTTTTTATACTGATTGTCATGGTCCTCTCCGTGGGGTGCCATGGTTACATGTTTCCAGACCAGGTAGTTGGTAGGCAGCTGGCTCCATGACTGCTTTTCTCAATTCTAAGATTCCCTGGGTGCAGTGGTGGGGGAGGAGGTGGGGTGTTGAGCCTGCTCAACCTTATCAGTTCTGTCTGGCGGCAAGGTCCACTTGCCTCAGAGTTGAATCAAATACCCTGCAGTGGGAAGGAGTTCATTCTCTTTACCATCCATTTCATTCCCCTATTCTGATGCCTGCAGGTGGGTTATGTGCTTCTATACATCTCCATCTACAAACATTATATTCTGAGGTCATAGACTAGGTGACTCAGACTCTACTGCACTGGAGTCAGAGGACAGAATATCCCTGGTGGAAGGGGGTTGCTTGCTAAACATGTTACAGCTATAAAGCTAACCTGTCCGTTTTCTGTTTTAAAGTTTCACTATATCCTGCTCGGGATCTTAGTTCTTTGGCTCTGCAGACTCTGCTCTGAGCTTGGCTTTGAACCTGCTCTGGTTCATCCATTCTGGCCCGGGACAGGATTCAGTCTAGGGAGAATTTGGAAGAAGTTCGGAGGGGAGGATCCAGTGTTGCTTTCCGTTTCCCAACTCTGTACACTGTGCTGTCTCTGCCCTTCCTTTCATTATGTAATGTACAAACTTACTGAACAAATTCCTGCAGCACTTGTCTGTATGAATAGAATCCCACTCTCGTCCTACTGGGGAAGCATTGTCTGTTGTAGGACGAGAGACAGCGCGGGCATTTTCCTTCATTGGAGAGAGTTCTGCAGTCAGTGTATGAGGTGCAGTAGGATTTTATTATTCATTTTATCCACTGTGGATAAGGCTATGCCTCTAGGCATAGACGTGAGGATGAGATGTTATGGCTGTCATGGGAACTTTCGGTAAGAATGGCATGCGCTTAAGATTCTCCAGAAAAGTGGAGACCCTAGCTAGAAGATTTACAAATACAAATATACTATCATGTATTGTCACATTTAATATATATATATATATATATATATATATATATATATATATATACTCCTCAAATGGAGAAAGAAAATAGAGGACATTGCTATTAGGGAATGGCTGATCATAGAGGTCGAGAACTATTGAGATCTACACTGAGGGCTGGAAGCTCAGGACATAATCAATGTGCATTCTAGCCTTGCTGATGTCTCAGGCAAGGGAAGAGTGATGTCCCAGTTTAAAGACCATCAGAATTCATGATTCTTCCTTAGCTGTCCCTGTGGTTAGATCAGGTCACTCTATGGATGCTGGAGCCCCCTAGCACTAGACAGTCTGTCTGCATGATCAGTCTGTTAACATCACTCAGATGTAGGCACTCAGACAAGAGTAACCAGCAGCTCTATGGTCTAGTCAGGGTGCACCTTCAGCCACCTCCACGCGTTGTTTCCGGTGTGCCTCCATCACCATCATATAGGTTTCTAGATGGATCTAGCTTTGGCAGGTGGGTAGTGAGTTTTAATATTTTCTCTGGGCTTGCAAGTCTGTAAGAGGCATATGGAGAAGAGACAGAAGCAGGGTTAGTCCACATAGTACGTTTGTAACATTCACGAGGCTAGTGTTCAAAAAGGAGACTGTGGCGGCCACATTTGCTAACAGATGTGCTATGGCCCTGAGGAAATCAGCAAGGTCACTGCTTCCTGCTGCTTTGCTTCAGAAGTCTGTGTCCTATCCTAGCCAAAGATGAGGCTTCTCAAGAAAACTTACAATCTCCTTATCCCATTGACTGCATTCTCTAATCTGCTGTAGTCTCTCAAATTCTGTGATTAAAGGCAGCATATACCTATGGTGAGTGGCCTCACTAGGTTAAGGTGCTTTCAGCCAATCCTGGGGACATGAATTCAGTCCCAGGAACACATGGTGAAAGGAGGAACTGGAGCTTGCAATTCATCCTGTGACCTACCCATGCCCAAGGGCCTGACATGTACATTTGCACACACACCACACACATACACACACAACACACAGTATACTACATACACCACACACACACACACACACCACACATACACACTATACACACTCCACACACACACATACACATACACACACATACACACCCCACACACCACACACACACACACAAACACACCACATATACACAAACACCACACATACACACACACATACCACACATATACACTCACACACAAACATACACACACACACTTCCACACACAAATAAGTAAGTAAATCAATCAATCAATTAAGCCTGTGTCTTTAAAACACATGTAATGATGGCAAATGTGGAGGATGAGACTGCAGGACACTGGGAGGGCTTATAGAAGCTCCCACTCAGCTGGAGAGTAACCTCAGGAGAGCTTCTCCATGTCTGACTATGGCCCACAGTACAGTTAGAACAAGTCTTTTTGCCTTACCAGGATTCTCTGTAGAAGAGGCTTTAGGACAAGGTGGTGGTGCAGCAGTGCACCATGGGATAGCTTCTTGCTTCCACCCATTTGCCGTTAGCTGATATTTATTTCAGTCAGAACTGTAAGATAAGCTCTGAGTTTCCGTCTTTCCTTTGTTTACCATAGGCCTCCCATCTATCCTCTGCATGTTACTCTGTTTTCACCAAGGCATTTGGAGTGGGATGCATGAATCTGTTCGCATAATTCGTTAACCTTGTGCAACAAAGGGTCTCTGTTAAAGTCTTGCACCTGGGAAGAGATGTGTTCCCCAAGGCTCATACTGATGTGTCGCCTGCCCAACACATAGATCATCAGAACAACTCAGAAGGTGCCATGTGTTTCTGCTATACACTTCATGTATCCATGTATTAGTGCTATACACTTCATACAATTGTTGAAATGGTGTTTTTTAAGCAGAAGATAAAACCTTACATATCTGAACTCAGGTGTATAGCAGGAGCAAACTCTGACCGCTAAGCGCCCTTACTAACTGCCAATGTGCTGAAAATCAACAGAGTACCTTTAGTTAGAAGACCGTTAGTGACACAGACGCGCTTATGTCTGTGTCACCTTTAATGAGTCGTCAAGAGCCCACTAACTGTGTTGTTATCCGTTCCGCAGAGTTACATTTATAAGATTGCATTATCTGCCTTGTATGAATCCTTAAACTGTTGAGTTTGTCTTTGGCACATGTAGAACTGAGCCTCTATTATCTCTACTTATTCCTCAGTGTTTACTGGGATGCGCTAGCCCTGGACTTTCAGTAACTGTTTCCATGTAACCACTGGGGCCTCTTTCTTGTTTAGCGTACCCTGGGTGGTCTCCAAACTGCAGCATGGTGTAGAAACTATCTGGAGGGCAGTTGAGAGCAGGACCATGGAGCCTATGTAAGTGCAGCCTATGGAGTGGTTCTAAGTCCCTGGAACTGAGCCTCCCAGGTTTATCTGATGCTGAGGCTACTGGTCTGGAACCTCACTCTGAGAAGCATGGATCTGGATCCCTCTGAGACAGGTCAGCGGGGCCTGGAAGGCACAAGTACTGCTTCTCACGCTTGCAAAGCACACCAGGTGCCCCCCATCCCTCTTTATGGCACAACTGCAGGTATAAAAGGAAGGTCATTTGAGGCCAATTGCTTTTTCTATAATTAACAATTCAATCTTAAAAGAAAATGAGAGAAGAGCCTCGCCTTTACCCACATTTGATTAGATTACAGTGAAGAAAGAGTGTAAATGAGTAGTTGCTTCAAGGTTCTAGTTCTCCTCTCGGCTAGATTAATCTAATTCTGGCATTTCAAACTCTAAATTGACTCATATTACCATGTTGTCGGCTGTTAATGAATATCGTGCACTCAAGACGTCTCTAAAAGAGTCTCTTCTTAAATCTGAAATGAACAGAGAGCTCAGATTGCTTGACCTGAATAGCTTCAATAAATCAACCACACACCCCAGTCAAGTATGTGTGGACCCGGAGCTCTGAGCTTGCATTACAGTAGGCTGAAGTAATGTTGAAAACATAATCCACCCCACCCATCTCACCCTCCTCAGCTTCCGCCTCAGCTTCCAGGTGGTTTGCCAGAATAATAGGAACCGGTTACCAGAAGATATTCCAAACAAATCAGGGACTTGGAAAAAAAAGCTGGCACAACAAACTCACCCAGCCTAAGAGTCCCTCTGAGAGATTCATGGCCAAGCTCAGAAGGAGCACACACATCCATATCCCATTTGTCTGGTATTATATTTTGACAGTTTTCCCCCCTTTTTTAACATTAACCCAGTCAATTGTATCTCAGTTTAGAATAACCAGTGTGATTAATATTTAATTGATTATTTTCATATGTTTAAATTTAATCCACAAGAACAAATAGAACGGTTCCACCCACCTATTTTATATTGAGTTTTTAGACTCTTTTATGGATTCAGGTTTTAAGGTTATAATTTATATATTCATCAGGTCTGCGTTCCACGTTCTAGTTTTACCCGTTATGAAAAACTCTTTCCATTTAGCAATTTAGTGGTTCTTACTTCACTTTTGTTCTTCATAAAACTCAAGTGAGGACAACTCCCTAAATGCCTTCCCACTTTGAATGTCTGAGGAGTCTTCTATGCACGCTGTTTGGAGTGCACAGAATGCATAGGAGAAGGAAGAAGTCCTGGGGGACAGGACTGGTGACAGGATGGACGTCTTTGGCGACAGGATAGAGAGAGCACATGTCCTCCTGATGACTATTTCCTCCTTCATTTTTAGTGAGAGGACAGGGTACATAGAGCAGTGGATATGTTAGGATAATATTCTGCATCCTACAGAAGTAAGTAAGAAAGAAAGAGGTCAGATGCCCAAACAGACCAAAGCTTCAGGCCAAGGACACCATAGCTCAGGCCGAAGAACGTCCTCCGTAGGGCAGATGAGCTGCTTTACACAAGAAAAGTTTGAAGACTGTCAGGAAAGCAGATGAGTGGAGGAGGCCAGTCTTTTTCAGTTTTACAGCTGGTGAAGGGATGAGTTGCAGAGATGATGGGCCAGTGAGCTCCACACTGACAGATTCAGAAGGACTTGCGAACAAGTTCACAAGGACTTCATTGAGAAGGACTGATCACAAGATCCAGTTCAGTGAGCTTCGCAGCTGGCCTTAGACTTGGTGTTCTAATTCCTCTCATCAGCTTTTGCTGGATATCAGTCCTACAGGGAAATGATGGGAAATCTCTGCATAGAAGTCAATCAGTCAACTGCAGTGTCAGATACCTTGGCCTCCAGCTCCCTGTATCCTGGCTTGAAGTGTCCATCTGATATCCCTGTGTACGTAGGGAGAGCACAGTGCAGCCAGTCAGAGCAGTTTCCACCAACCTGCTCAAAGACCTCCACTAATTAATTGGGGTCAAGCAAAGGGGGGAGCTCTAACAGCATGAGGCAGAGTCCTGTTCTTCATCACATGCTAACTCCCATTCAATGGCTTGGATGAAGGCACAGAAAGCACGCTCAAAATGTTTGCACATGACAGAGAACTACAGGAGACAGCTGACACAGCGGATGACAGAATGGAGCTTTAGCTGAGCCACAGAGGGAACTACCAGCTTAGATGTGTAAAAGTAAAGGCAGGAGTCTCAGGGGTTCAAGATTGACAGGAAGCAAAGTTCTATATCTGCTCAGAATGGACTTCAGTAAACTTTAGGCTGTATTTGTAGAATTTGTGTGCTGGTTTTAGGAGGCAGTAGGTATTATAGCCAGGTAGGTTTTCTACCCCCATTCATAGGTTATACCTTTCTTCTGCACGTGTGAGCATGCAGGAAGGAAGGCTTCAGGCTCCCCACAGGAAGAGCTCTGGGCATAGATGTCTTGCAGTAGGATGTCGAAGAAGCTGATCAAATAACTGATGGACACAGGCAGATGACTTCAAGGGAAATTAGATGGCGGCTTCTCCATCAGTACTGTGGATCTGCAACCCCCTTGCCCCTGTAAGATGATAGGCTACTTGTTATTAGAGTCATGTACAGGCTGCAGGACCAGGAATGAGACAGTAGAGTGAATCCTACACCTTAGAAAAAGAAACAAATGGACAGCCCTGGTGACCACACAGGGTCACCTGGTAACTTCTTCTTGCAGGACCTGAGCTCATCAAATGCTCAGTACACACGGTTTCTTTACATCCCCTTCCCTTACCAAACACACATATACCATCAGAACACAGTGCTCCAGAGGAAACAAGACATGTCAGGTTGGGGGATCCAGAGGCCTCTTTGCCCCAGGTCTGAGTCTCTCTGGAGGCTGGAAAGTCCTACAAGATCTGCTTACTCTAGTGCAGTAGAGGCTGCATGGGCACCATGCATCCCCTGCTGCATTTTAAGGAGAACACTGCTCTGCATGGCTCTCTCTTTCCCTCCTGTTTGTTTCCTACTGCAGTGCTCTGCAGGGTGAGGTAATGCTTGTCCTGGGTCCAGCCTCTGAATTAGGACAGCATGGGTCCGGAAAGCCTGATGAAAATGTCTATGGACAATTAATGAAGGAGCCACATACAGTAATTGCTGGCTTCGAAAAATTGCTTCCACAAGAAAGAAACATTAATTGCTTTTGGGTAATACAAAAAATGTGATAAAAGAAAACATGGTGCATGGGGGAAAATGAGATTCAATTGGAGAGGACAGCAAATTCTCTCTCTCCCTCCCCCCTCCCCCCCACCTGGCCTCCCTCTCCCTCTCTCCCCCTCCCACCTCTCTTTGTATATTTTAACAAAGAAACATAAGAACTGTGATATCTTTGAAAAGCATAAGTGACAGCTCTCCTTTATTAAACACTGTTAGGCACACTTTGGGAGACTATAGTGTAGAGGTCACCCACATCCACTGCAGAGGACCAGTCTTGCAGAGTGTACCCTAGGTCTCAGACTGTTCACCCTTTAACAGAAGGGAGAGTAAGGAGATGGAGCACACAACATTGTGACTTGTCCACGTCCTCCTGTCCTCCTTGACTTTGAATTCCAAAGCTTTGCCAGGTCATGTGCTCTCGCCATCTACCCATGCATCCACCCCATTACCCACCCCTCACTGTTTAATGCTCTGACGAGTTTGTCCTGCATCCATGCTACAGATGGTTGTCTGTGCATCCTGAGGCAATGGATCTTTCAGCTCACAGAACAGAAATGTATACAGAGAATGCCCCTTTCATGAAATAGACAAAACAAAATGAGGGTCTCCATTTACCAGGGCTGCAGACATGTTGTGAGCTGCCCGACGCTGTAGAGATGGGTGAGAGTGACTTTTAGGATATAAAGCAGAGAATTCTTAAAAGTCTACTAACATGAAAGGTTCTGCAAGGCTGGCCACTGGGTTGGAACTCAATGACTGTGGGGATTTGGAATGTAGCAGATCAATAGCCAAATGGTCTTGTGCTCTCTGTTAATCGAATCTACAATTCTTTCAACTATTAGGTAAAACCCAAATATACCACCAACCTCAGCAAGTGCAGAAGGGAAGACCAAGAACAGAAGTTTTCATACTTTGTTGGAATGTGCCCAGCTGTGTTCTGAACAATCTATTTACAGTATGACTCTTCATATCCTGAAAGTGAAAAGCATTCATAGAGATGCTTCCATGTCAGGATATGTGATCTGAAGCAATCTGAATCCATGTTCTCAGTCCACGGCTACTCACATTTGGCCCAGAGTCACTTGTTTCTGATGCCTTTGGAGGTAAAGGATATGTATGTATGTATGTGTATGTATATGTATATATACATAAATGTATATACATATACATATACATATATATGTATATATACATGTATATGTATATATACATATACATACATTTTTATTGGATTTTTTAAATTTACATTTCAAATGTTATCCCCTTTCCTGGTTTCCCATCCATCGACTACCCCTATCCCATCTCCCCTCTCCCTTCTTCTATGAGGCTGCTCTCCCACCTATCCACCCACTCCTTCCCATCCCTTCCCACCTCCCTGACCTGATATTCCTCTGCACTAGGGGCCCAGCCTTGGCAGGACCAAGGGCTTCTCTTCCCATTGGTACCCAACATGGCCATCCTTTGCTAAATATGCAGCTGGAGCATGGGTCTGTCCATGTGTACTCTTTGGATAGTGGTTTAGTCCCTGAGAGCATATTTAACCTCAACAGTAAGGATGTCCAATTGTGCCTTGCCATGCCTTGACACTAGATATTTTACGTTCTACTTAAGAAACTGAAGGTGGAAGGGAACCTGAGTTCTGTTGTACAGAAAAGAGAGTCTGTGGGGTACATCTGACACCATTTCACTGCTTGGTATGAAGACTGTATGCTTTAAAAATAAGTAAACTTCCTAAAAACAGTTCCACTCGGATAGATATTTTTGCACAGGTTTAAAAGTACTAGGGGAACAAAAACCCAATACTGAACCTACCACAATTGTACAGCTTGACTCAAAGCCAAGGCAACTTAAGATGGAAACACTTTATTCTTAATATTAGAAATATGCCCCTTATTCAAACCTCAATTGTGTTGACATGTAAAATGGTAAGGACTGGGGTTGAGGACATTCTAATGGAGCCATTTATGAGCAGGATCCATGATGGGATTATAGTGGCGATGACTGGAAACCAGAGAACAGAAACAAGAGGTTTCTATAAATATAACTGCTTTCTCCATGTGGCTTGACATTTTTGAGAAGGAAAGCATGTCTAAAGCAGAGGGCAGGATAGATGTTAAATGTTCTCTTGCATTTCATTCATCTTGTGTTTTATGTGTTAAGTTTGTGTGTGTGTGTGTGTGTGTGTGTGCATTATTTTGATGTTTAATTTCAAAACACATTTCTTCGTGTAAGTGATTTAAGGGTACTATACAAATAGGATTTCCTTCTGAATAAAAGGCACATTCAACAATGGTTGAATGGGGGAGGAAATGGTCATGTCACTACAGTGTTTAATTTTAAGCATCAGAATTTGAGAGCAGACACCATGTAAAAAATCAGACATGAAGATTCCTGATGCTAGGAAGGATAAGGAGGAAGAGCTCCCTAGCCAGTTTGTCTAGGTTGATCAGCTCTGTAAAAGACTGTGTCTCAAAAAGTAAGAGTGATATGAACATCAGCCTCTAGCCTTGGCATGCATGCACACACATGCATACATTACACCACAAATGTGTACGCAATGAATACCTACACATGTCTGCCTACCACCCCCCAAGAGAAATTGGTTGAAAATTAGTATCTAGAAGTGACCATCTTATGGTGGTTGGCTGAAAAATCACTCAGGGAGATGGCTTCCAGGTTCATTCCAACTGAGAGGCTGCTGGGCTCTGATTCTGGAGTGCATGGTGTCTTCAGCAACAGGACTTAGCTTTTCCCCCACCCAGGCCAATTGAAGGCCATAATAATGACCTGTGTATTGAGGAATATTTGGAAAACCTTGAGCAACAGCATCAAAGAAGGCTTCTCATGCCTGGTGCTGGGTTTCTTTTAGATGGTCTTGCAGAGAGCCCAGATGGGAAAGTCTTATTTAAACTATATAGATATATTTATACATGGACACACACACACACACACACACACATCTATATATGGCATTTTAGATAGATAATTAATTGTATAATTACTTATGTTTCTTTTAGACATCTTGCATTACCCTCCTGTTCTCATTCTGCATTTAGCTCCTCCTCTCCTCCTTTCTCCATTTCTCCTTCAGATCACATGTACTCTACTATCTTCCCTCTATGGCTCCTTCTGCTCCTCCCTGGTCATGGTCCCTACTTACTGTCCTGGTTTCTACAGTTACTCCAGGATGTGTACTCACATCTGAAGATGTGGAGGCTAGGATCCTCCAATGAGAGAAAACACGTGACATTTGACTTTCTGGGTTATCTCACTCAATATAACCTCTTCTCTGTCCATCCATTTACCTGAAATATTCATGATTTCATTTTTCTTTTGAGCTGAATAATATCCCATAGTGTATATGCCAGATTTCATTATCCATTTCATGGGTGAGTGACAATAAGGTTGTTTCCATTTTTCTAGTTCTTATGACCAGAGCAGCAGTGAGTAGGACTGAGTGAAGATCTGTGAAGTAGGTAGAATGTCAAGTCCTTTGGGCACATGCCAAGGAGTGGTGTAGTTGGATCAAATGGAAGATTTACTTTTAGCTTTTTGAAAATTCTCAACAGTGATTTCCACAGTAGCTGAATCAGTTTGAAGTGCCATCCATGGGATGGAGATTGCTTTTCTCCCTTACCTTCTCCAGCTCTTGTTGTTAGCTGTTTTGTCGATTTTTGCCGTTCTGACTGAGGTAAGATGAAATGCTAAAGTTGTCCTGATTGGCATTCCTTTGATTTCTAAGGACAATAAAACATCATTTGAGATATTCCTTAGCCATTTTTAAAAAAACTTCTGTTCAGGTCTCAGTGCATTTTAATGTATTTTTCCTTTGTTATTGTTCTTTATATAATCTGGGTATTAACCCTCTTTCAGGTATGTAGGGGGTAAAGACTTTCCCATTCTTTGGGCTTTGTCTTCTCCCTACTGATGCTACCCAGAAGCATTTTAGTTTTTTGAGTTCCTACTTGTCAATTATTGGTCATAATTCTTGGGCAAATATAGTCCTATTCAGAAAATCCAGTGAGCTTCGCAGGAAGGAAATCCACCAACAATCCTACCCATCTGTGGCACCTACGAACCACAGCAAGGAGCACCATGACAGAATAATCCTAAGAATGCAGTGATGACCACACAACCTAGCAGCAACCCATAGCTCTCCAGTTTGACTTCTGATGTAATCAACAAGGAAGAAATCTTGCTTCAAGCTGGAAAGTTAGCCAACTATGCATGTTAATCAAGTCATGAATTTTAGTTGAAAACCTACAACCACTGCTTACTTTCCTAAGTTAGCATAATTCGTAACTACATTCTAAATATTTTTCCTCATATTCACAGATAAGTGTAGTCTTTGCTCATCAAAGAAGCCTATCTTTACCACAGATGAAGGCCATCTCATCAAACTACAACAAATCAAAATGCAGTGTTGTGGAGCTAGTCCTGATGGACACATTGACAACACAACTCCTACCCCTAAGGCTCAGGGATCGTTGTGGCAGATTATGAGAACCAGAGGATCAGAGAGTTTGCTCTGAGAATGTGTCTCCTAGAAATGCCAGAAATTTCTCCCATGAAGTCTTACCAACATGACTACATAAACATGAGCTCAACAAGACATAGTAATCTACAAGGTAGACTGGGGAAAGCCTGAAACCTACATAAAGAACCGTAGGCAACTAATGAGTGCTGAAAGCAGGAGAGAAATAATCTTCCTCAGAGAAGACTATACAGCAAATGACTGAATGGTCATTCTGGAAAACATACATACAAGTAATATTACATAGACTGAAGAGATTGTATTTAGGAGTGTGTGTGTGTGTGTGTGTGTGTGTGTGTGTTTGTGTGTGTGTGTGTGTGTGTTAAAAATAATTTATGAAAAAAAAGAGGCCATGAATTTAAGCAAGAGCAAAAAGGAGTATCTGGGATGCTGGAATGGTCCGGAGGGAGGAAAGGGAAGAGAGCATGATATAATTATAATCTCAGAAAGTACAAGAAATATTTTTTCAAAGAAAAAGGAAGTCATTCAGTGCTATGAAGTTGGGACTCATTTGGGCACTTTATTGGCATCATCTGGTGATCCTTTTGTGTCTGGTCTGGGTCTTTTCTTATTCATTAGCAGTCTGTGGGAGCTGTAACACCTTGCTCGTGCACTTGCTCATGCTCTTGCTGGCTAGTTTTTGTCAGATTGACAGAAATTAGAAATTCTTAGGAAGAGGGAACCTTAGATAATTAATTTCTTCCCTCAGGGTGGCCTGTGGGGTTATTATTATGATTGAGGATTGCTGTGGGATTGCCAGCCCACTGTGGACAGTTCCCCCCGGCCCTGCACATTGTATGAACAAGGAGAAAGCTAGTAAGAAGCACATTTCCATGATCTCTGCCTCAGTTCCTGCCTTCAGGTTCCTGCCTGGAGTTCCAAGTCTTGACTCGCCCTGATGTTGACCTGTGATTGGCATACATAAGCCAAATACGTCCTTTCTTCCCAACTTTCATTTTCTTCCCATAAAATTCCTCTTAACTGTAAAAATGCAAACCTGAGCAATCAGGTTATAGTGGGTGTGGTTGAAACTGTCACAGAGGATCCTGGATTCAAATGGCTTCTGGCACGGGGAAATATTTCTTTTTCGGTTTAACCTCTTGACATTAATACTCTTGTTTGACAAATTCCTTCTAATTTATATAAAAGTGAAAACAAATTGGTTGAAAGATGTTATATAGTTCTGAAGCCAACATTGTCTGAAAAGCTGTGAGCAACCTGGGTTTTTAGGAAGATATATTACTGCTTTACTGGATTGCATGGGTGGCCAAAATTTAAAATCCCAAAATATAAAGCTTAAAGCTTCTAATGGAAGACTGAATGTTGTTTTTTAATATGATTTGGTGGCCTGCTGTAATTATTTTACCATTTGTATTTTACTGGTCTTCAATAATTCATAATAATAAGAATTCTTAATAATTCATTGTACTCCTCACAGCCACAGAGGAATCTCTCCTGAGAAATTAGTGGATCTCGGATACACAGTTTGTTCTTAATTCAAAGCACATGTTGGCATTTTCATGGTTTTGGACTCAGATAACCCAAATTATTCTCAGTGCAGTTATCCCATGTTTTCTTCCTTTCCTTCCCCTCTTTTTGCTGAGGAATTCTTACTGAGCTGGGTGTTGTGCTCAAATGACAAATGCATTACCTTTGCTAGTGTAATTCATGGAACTTTGGTATACTTGAGCTATTTAGGCAAAGTGAACAAATGTCATTATTTTAGGAGAATATTGTGAGAAAATGAAGTTTGTCCTTAGCACCTCATCTTCCAGTGGGTCCCCCACATTACAACTGTTGGAGGCCTCCTAGATTTTTCCACATGACTCTCTTTGAACAACTGAAGGTGAGTGTGGTTCAGGCCCTCAGGATGAGCTTCATGGTTTTTTTGCAGTATTTTTTGTGTGTCTCTGGCATGGGCATGAAAACCATATGACAAATTTAGCCTAACTCAGGATGGAGATTACTGATGGATGAGGTGGAGCCATACCTGTCCAAGGTCAGCATAGATGCAAAATACAAACAAACAAAAGCTCAGATTACTTATACATCTGAGGAGGATGATAAATATCTCCACACCCATCCTCCCCACCCAAAACTCAGTCCAGATCAATCAGCGATGGAGAACTGGCAGACTCATGGCTAGGCAGGGTGGCATGCTGTCTTCTGCTCAGATCTGGGGAATGGTTTCTTAAGGGTCATTTCTGTGGTGACTCACGAGCCCCTGAGGATGCTTATCTCTGACCATGCATATTGAACAAAGTCTAGATTGTCCAGACTCATGTTTTTCCTCTGTTCTGTGAGTGACACTTGTTTGTTCCTCTGTAACAAGCATAAGTAGAAATAACATGTGTTAATTATCTGTGACTTCCTGAACAATCACCAAAACGTTGAAATCTTGAAACATTTCCTATTCGTCAGCTCATAGGCCTCTAGATCAGAAGTCTGGCATGCTGGGCTGGATTCTCTCTCCAGGGTCATATAAGGCTAACAAGGCATCAGGTACTCTCTGGGGAAGGATATTGTCAGAGGTTGGTCACATGTAGCTATAAGGCAGAGGTTCCTGCTTCTTATTGTCTGAGGGAAAGGACAAAGAGAAGTGACATTTTCCGCTACTATAAGTTTCCCACAGTCTCTGACGGATGTTTCCAATCTTCAAAACCAAAAGTCACATGAACTGAATTCTATAAGTTCCTCAAGTCTCTGACATCTCCTTTGTTAAGAAATGCTAATCGAGTGCTAGAGGTCCATCTGGATAGCTGGATATCTTCCTTTCTTAAAGTCTGTAGGATGATGAAGTTTCTAGAACTTTGATTTCACCAGGATAAAGAGACAATGTGTGAAAGAAATGACTGAAAAGAAGTTGGAGCATGTGAAGCTGGTTCTGTTGCCAGTGTGGAGTGAGAACGTGAGGAGTGAGAACATGCAGGACCTGTAGAACAAGGTGTGTGTGTGTGTGTGTGTGTGTGTGTGTGTGTGTGTGTGTGTGTGTGTGTGTGTGTGTGTGCGTGTATGTGCCAGGTGTGGTAACTACCACCTAGAGGACTGCCTGGAGAGGGCAGCTAATCGGGAGACAGTCAGGAGTAGGAGGCTTGAGGACCTCGTGGCAGAGTAGCAGCCGGAGTGAGCAGATCCAGCTCACAGGAACTGATAGAAAACGTTCTTTTTAATCTTACCACAGCCAAAGCCCATTCACTTGATGCTTTAATTGCATATAAAAAAATCTGTCCACCTCAGTGCCTTCATTGCCATGTGTTGAATAACCAGGGGGTGTATAAACTTGGTGTTCTAGTTTATATTCTCTTGCTGCTAATTAACAAAAACCACTATGGCCAAAAGCAACCCAGAGAAGAAAGGGTTTAATTGTCTTTCAGCTTCCAGTCCATCATTAAGGGAAGTCATGAAGGCACTCAGGCAGGAATCCGGAGGCAGGAACTGAAGCACAGGCCACAGAGTGGTGGTGCTTACTGACTTGCTCTCCATGGCTTGATCATCCTTCTTTCTTAGAGCACACAGGACACCAGCCTAGCAGTGGCATCACCCACAGTGAGCGGGGCCCTCCTATTTCAGTCATCAATTAGGAAAAACGTTTCACAGACTTGCCTTCAGGCCCATCTGATGGAGGCATTAGCTCATACGGTTCCCCCCAATGTCCCTAGTTTGTGTTGAGTTGTCAAAGACCAACCAGCATAGCTGGGGAACTGTAATCTGGTTAACCATCTTAGAATTGGTTGCCAGATAAACATGACCCTGTGATTTTTACACTCTGCATTTCTTTTATTTAGCACATACGTGCTGGATTCGTCTCATATTCCAGCCCAACAAGGAGTATGAAGCAAAGCCCAAGAGTCTATTATGAGATGACCATATGTATCTCACTGATTAACAGCACACAGCTCTGGGCTGAGTGATAGTACTAGTTACTGAGACTTAACTACATATTATGAGATGTTGAGTAACCACTGGATGCAGTGAAAATATTTCTTAGTGAACCACTGAGATTGATAACAGAGAGGATTGGGTGTTGAATAGGAAGTGTTTGAAGTTCAGCTAGTAACTTGAAATTGAAATGTAAGATAATGGATGTTTTGGGAAAAAATAATCCATACTAATTTTACATGATGCGTTTGACTGTTTTTCAGGAGAGACTTGGACTGTAAATTGCTGGCAGCACTCTTCTGGAGATCTGTGTGGGATCATGGGTAATGACAGCCAACTTACCTGGAGAGAATGTGTTAGAAGAATGGCAGAACTCAAGGATAACATTTCAGAAAAACACATGCATTTTTCTTGATACTTGAATACTCATGTGTGTTTATTTTATCCTCTGCTTTGAAGTTATTTTAAGCACCTGTCATTGTGATATTATATTTTCTCCCTTCTCCAACTTTCCACACGTATCTGATGTAGTGATTGGCTTCCAGTAGCTACCCAGTGACTTTTTGTTGATAGCTTAATGATAGACTTGTAAATCTACATTCCCCAGATGGTTCCCTATGCCTAACAACTGTGCCAAATCCTTAGGCCAGCAACGATGATGTATTTGAAAGCATTATAAACTCAAAGACACTTTAATAATAAAATTATTATAAATAGTGATAGAAGCAAATGCAACTAGTCCAGACAAAACAATAGAAAAGTGGTCCCCCAAGGGTTTATATAGTTATAGCCTCTGTTATAAGGCAATGTGAGCCTGAGAAATACAGGCCAATTCCAAGATGGGAATAAGTGCATTACAGATACAGAAAGCAGAGGTTAGTATTGCTACCCCATAAAGAAGAGAAGCCTTGTAGAGACTACATAGGAAGCTCTCAGTAGTGTCTTTAAAACTGGAATTTGAGCAGGAGCTTTCAAACAAGCTATAAATCCTCATGAACTCTAGAAGTTATTCTCTGTATTCTTATGATTTCCCCACTGTGGATTCTGACACAAACCAAGAATACTACACATCTCAAGGAGATTGTCCATGTCTCCCTGGGTGGAAGCTTCAGGCCCATTGAGAAACCTTCCCTTTATTCACGGGTCCCCTTGCCCAGCTCTGAATGAATATGCATACCTCACATCCTCTGAGGACTGTGGACCCTTGGAAGTTTGCCCTAAGAAAACCTTAGCAAATCTGACATCTTCCATGGTGCTTAGATTTCATGAAGCTCTTTACATATATCTTCAGAGTGTGATCCCACAGACTTCCTTACATATGTTGACTCTCATGGAACATATAATTCAGCTTCCTCAATACTTATTATTTTTCTTGCGTGTTTGTCTCATTTTAAAACTGATAATGTTATAGCTTTCTTTTTCTTTTTTTAAAGAAGATTTATTTATTTATTTTATGTGTGTAAGTATCCTGTAATGTAGCTGTCTTCAGACACACCAGCAGAGGGCAATCAGATCTCATTACAGATGATTGTGAGCCATCATGTGTGGTTGCTGGGAATTGAACTCAGAACCTCTGGAAGAGCAGTCAGTGCTCTTAAAAGCTGAGCCATCACTCCAGCCCCCATGTTATAGCTTTCTTAAAACCCTAAAATACTTGAGAAGAAAACTTAAATTTTGATTATGAAGCCAGCCTTGAGTCTGAAGACGGGCATCCAAAGGGTTCTGTTTAATGAGAGTCCCTATGTATAGAAATTGTTTTAATATGTTGCTTTAAGTGAATGTGTAGTCTATGCTATTTTGAATACTGTGGTTTATAATTGAAAACCCAGGCCCCAACTTTACTCAGTGAATGATAATTGTCTGTGTAAAGAAATGGCTTCCACTCTTCAACGCCTCATCATTTAAATCAGGAGGGCAGTCTTGCATTTCATCGTTGACCATGTTACCAGCTACTGTTGACTCTTCATTCCAGTCACATGAAGGCTGGTTTCTCTGTAATGTTACTGCCATCAACTGAGGTCAGGCATTCACACCCCAGCCTGGTTGCCATTGAAATATGGGTACAAGTGACCTGCAAGGAAAAGGGTAGTTAACTACAGAGTCACAAGGGAGTTATAAGATGGGAGTTATCTTCTTCCTTCTTTCCTCCCTTGCCTTTGCCTCTGCACGTATATACTGAGCAGACATTCTCCTCAAGACAATGTATCCACAGAGACAATCATTAAAAGCCAGTCTTCAAGGCCGATTATGCGGAACCTTTCCAAATGTCATGACTGAGAAACAAGCCACACCCTGTCTGATGAGACGATGAAGAGGGTTTTCTAAGCTGAGAGAGGAGCGATGGGCACCAGGGAAGCAATGAAGTAGGTGGTCAAAGGGGAATGGGGACCATGTGGGTTTCCATGTGTCTTGCAGGATGACTTGAAGACTGGCTGAGAGAGAGAGAGAGAGAGAGAGAGAGAGAGAGAGAGAGAGAGAGAAGAGAAGACTGAGAAGGAGTATATGAGAGCAAGTGTTTCACATAACTCCCAGGGCATCTAGGAAAGTATCTTCCTATGCAAAATGATAAATGATGGACTGAAGGTCATGAGCAGAAATCACCACATTTTGTCTCTAGAATGAAGGAGAACGAGCATGTAGGCACATGAAAACTTACTTTCAGTCAATGAACTTGTATGTGTGTTGCTGCTTCTTGTAATTTTGGAGACTATAATACATAGTAGCATTTCTTCTCCCCCACCCCAAACCTTCAGAACACGAGGAGAAATAACTATGTTCATGGAGTCTTCTGTGGGTCTGGAAACAGAACTGGCTATCAGATGTATACATTTGCCTTGATTCCCCTTTGGAATTATGTAGGGAGTAAGTGAATTCTACACTGTGATCCAGAGTTGCATGGTAGGATGTGGCTAATGAGTGTGGGCTTAATCACTAGTAGTTACTCAAGTGAATCTCACTGCTGAGAGACCTTAGTACCTGGTCAGGAAAGTCTCCAACTGCATACAGGAAAAATCGTAAATTGTACCTGGCAACGTGTGAGCAGGCGAAAGCTGGGAAAGAAGGTTGGCTGAGCAGTTTGTTCAGGCTGAGCTCTATGCAACGGAAACAGGAGAGTTAAGTTCTGAGACTGCCTGAGATGTCATCACACTAGTCCACTCTAATAGTCCCCGAAGACATTTCTCATCTCCACTCCCACACTTCTTGTCCAACTAACCTGCACTCTATCAGACTAATGCTCCCCAAACACCCATTTGATCATGACATTGCCTGGGTCAAACAGTTACAACCTAGACAGCATTCATCTAGCAAATATTTATCCTTTGGCAGTCTGGGGTGCAGGGCTACAGAAACGCCAATCTGAGCAAACCATTTTGCACTGCCTGCACAGTGCTCAGAGCATAGTTCCGATGCTGGCGCAGAGCAGCACTGTTAGCACTGCGCTCAGAGCATGGCCTGAATGTTGGGGCACAGTGTTCAGAGGGTGGCCCGGAAGCTGGGGCATTGTGCTCAGAGTGTGGCTGGGATGCTAGGCACAGTGCTCAGAGCGTGGCCCATTGTCATCACCATGATCAGAATGTGGCCCGGATGCTGGGGCACAGTGCTCAGAGTGTGACCCGGATGCTGGGCACAATGTTAGAGTGCGGGGTAGAGCAACACTATGTTGGACACTCAGTTCCTTTGCTGGGTAAAATTGACTTTCTGCTTCCTCCTTTGATTGAATGACAGCGAGAAGATGGTTCGTGTGTGTGTTGGGGAAGGGCTTCCCAAAAACAGATTTTCCTTATCTACCAGTTGGAAACTGTGACTGTCTCTCTCACACTACCCAGAATCCGGCAGACACCAACCATGGTCATGGTTCTGACCTGCAGACAGCATGCCTTCTCATTCAGGACGTTTGTTCACTGTTCCAGCCATTTTGTATCTACTTCAAAACATTACTTCTCCTTGAGGAAGCTTCTCTGCCTGTCCTCTCCCTTATAGCCTCGGTAAGACTGTGATCCACGACTCCGAATAAGAGAAAACATTTCATGAAGGCCATCAAATTGCAAATCTTTGTCACATGACCAGTCTTCTTTCTTCGAAGATTGTCTCTAAATGACCTTAACCTACTATCAAGATTTTGACTAGGTCAAATTGCATCCCAACCATTGGAGGTATCATGTAGAGAACAATACATCAGTTAGTAGAATTGGATCCTGCTGCACTGAGCACATGATACCGTGACTGAGTGTCCCAGGTCATACAGATTAATATCCAAAGTCTATCAGGTAATGTGCCCAGTTTGGGAATATGAGATTCCTGTAGAGGTAATTAATCTAGACCCAGCGGCATTTATGTCCTTACTCCAAACTTGAAATATTTCTTTCTCGTAGGATCTCGTCTTGGAAGAACATGCGTGCGTTCCCTTTTGACTAGCTTCCTTGGTCAGGGTAAAAAAATGCACTCCTCGATGGAGTGTGAGCAGTAAGAACAACTTCCTCAAGACATCTGTCAATCTGAAAAGAGCCCGCCCATCCGCAGAGCCTTCCACACAGGCACCATGCAGTCAAGTAGAAGCAGTCTGCTAACTATTACACGTCTGGAAGCTATTTCCCTGGTTTTAAGTAGCCAGGATTTGCTGCTAATACAGTCAGAGTCAGCATTACACCCATACTCATAAATGACTTATTTAGAAAGAAGCAAGACATGTTGTGACTTGGCTGTCTTCTCGTTTTTTGGAGATAAGGTAAAATTTCCTAGTTACAGAACATGAAAACAAACATCCTACAGTTATTTAACATATGTTATAAGTAAATAACTGGTGGGGCACATTCACCCCTTCTCCCACCCTGCCTTTTATTATTTCCTTTGAACTAACACATTCCCCCAGCTGCTAGACATATGTTTTGTGAGCGATGGATTTGGCTCCTTGGGGGTAGCAGCCATAGCATGATTTTCTCTTATCTCCTGCTGAGCACTGCAGCAGTGAGGGTAGGAGGGTATGTCAAGATGCCACAGAGGGTGTCTGCTTCTCTGGTTCTTGGTTCTGTTCTGGACTTGCTGGCTGCCACAGCCTGGAGATGGAATCAGCCTTTTCCAGACTGGCCGTCAAAGAGAAAAGTAGGACCAGACCCTTTCATTCTCTAAAGGTTAGAATGTCATCCTACTACTATGGTTAAGCTGCCTATAGAATGTTGTCCTACTGTGGTCAAGCTGCCTATAGAAAGCAGAACTTTCTAGTGGGGTTCATCGTCTGCTATGCATGCACTGGCCAACTGCAGACGCTTCCAGATCCAGCACTTACTGTGTTGCCCAGAAAACTCGGCAGCCTCTTGCTCTCTCCTACTTCATTTGAAGTGGGTGGTTGAATTAATCATACCACTCACCTTTTGTGGTTTGGATCTCCAGTGTTCCCCAAACCACACTCACATGCTAACAGTCTGTTCAGCAGCCCAAGGTACTGTGAATGAGGGGGAACTTTTAGGAAGTGGGACTAAGTGGAAAGAAATGAAGCTGTTGGCCTCAACGGAATACCCCGTTCTTCCTCTTACCCTTACTTCCCCTCAGCTTTTCACACAGCATACTACTGCCTGGCTTCAAAGCAATGGAGTCAGCAAACACAGACAGGAACCCATGAGCCTCAAATAAATGATGTTCTTTTCAAGTTGAGAGTTTCAGAAACCTTGTCTGGAACGGAAGCTAGACAACAACAGACTTCCCAAGAGCAGTTCTTTTTGTTTTAATTAATTAATTTATTTATTTACATTTCAAGTGCTTTACCCTTTCCTGGTTTCCTGTCTATAAATCCCTATCACATTCCTCTTCCCATTTCTTCTATGAGGGTGTATCTGCCCCTTCCCACTTCCCTGCCCTGACATCCCTCTACACTGGGGGTCCAGCTTTGGCAGGACCAAGGGCTTCTTCTCTCATTGGTGCCCAACAAGGCCATCTCTGCTCCATATGCAGCTGGAGCCATGAGTCTGTCCATGTGTACTCTTTGGATGGTGGTTTAGTCCCAGAAGCTCTGGTTGGTTGGTATTGTTGTTCTTATGGGGTTGAAAACCCCTTCAGCGCCTACAATCCTTTCTCTAATTCCTCCCATTCTGATGGCAGAAGTCTTTGCTGCAATGTCGATGATGTAAAGGCCTGCCCAGTGACTGTGTTACGGTGGCAGTGGTGGTAGATATACACGAACCCTTCAGCATAAAGAGCAGTTAGAAGTATAATTATTTTGTAGCTAGAAATGAACAAAGATCACTATAAATCACTTTTATTAGTTTTTACTTTAACAAGTAAATAATCTTTCTAAATCTTAACAGTTCAGGTGAGCTGAGCAGAGCATATGAAATATCTTTCTGACACTTCCTTTTAAAGGCAGTGCATTTCACATTGTAAACTTATTTTAGGTTTGGTTCAAACTTGCATGCTGTGGTTAAGTCATACAACCTGTTCATTCCACTCTATAGATTTTTAATCCACAAATTATTCATTTTTCCCAGGGAAATAAATGCCAAAAGTAGTATGCATTTAGGATTTGGACTTAAAGACAAATGGAGAAGAACACACCATCCTTACACAGGTTCTTCCACTCTTGGCATCTGCCATATTTGGACTGAGCACATGCTGATGTTAGTGACCAATCCTGCTGGATGGTTATTGGCTCACATGTACACCTGTGGCTGATGAACCCAGGTTTCCTTAGTTAGAGTGGATAATGGTTTACAGTTCCCAGTCACATCTCCTCAGTCCCTGCCTGGCTATCCCAGCCATCAGGCTTATTTTGGCTTTGATGCATCTCCCTTTGAGAAGATTTGCTCAGGTGTTTTTGTGGGATCCTGATCATCAGGATGATTCATCAATGTTTTTTCCTGGTGGGACAAACTGCTGTAGAGATAAGCTTCCATTTCTGTTATACCACAGCAAATGTATGTACTATGTTCCAGCAAAATGGCTTCCCGTCATGGTATGGACCTCCTCTCCTAGTGCACAGGATGGATGCTAGGTCAGCTTCTCAACTGTAACCCACTCCTTCCCAATTCCAAACACTGAATTCTTCAGAAGGAAGTCACTATGTGTAGTAGATAAGTAAGCAGGATCATGTTATGCCTCAGAGGTAGGCGTGGACACTAATTGCTTAAAAGTATCGTGCTTGGAAAGACCAGCCATTTGACATTGCCCTTCTCCATTTGCATAGTTCTGCAATTATCCATCTCTGTCTGGAAGGATTCATGGATAGTTATCTCATTTTCTGCCCTATGATCTAATTCTAGTAACCTTGTTGCTTAGCTTCCTAACATTGGCTTCTACATCTTTTTGACATATCCCCGTCGCCTTGATATTTGTTTACATTTTTACTAACCTCGAGCATGTATTTTGCCTATGCATCACAGACTGTTGTAAGCTTAGGCTGTATCTGGTCACGATCACAGAAGCAATCATTTCCCCAGTCTAAACTACAGATTTCTCATGTGATTTATATTTAGTTCTCTCATTTTACATAGTAAGGGATATGTCACATTAAACATCTGCATGCAGTGTATTTTAATCCCCATACAGAAAAATGTATGTGTGAATATTTCTATGTATAATCACATCTTTTGCATCATGATAAATATGAGCTTTGTTGCTGATACTTTAAAGACTAATCCACTACCACACACATAAACCTAGGCTCCTCTCCTTCCTTATCATCTTCTTTCCTGCCTTCTGCCAGCCATGTACCTGGTTATTCTGCTCTAGTATACATGTACTGCAGTATCATGCTTGTTAATCTGTAACCCCACACAGGGGTTTTATCAGTACTCAGTCGCCCTGCAGAACTCTCTCCAAATTCTTTTCCCATTTTCTTAAAACTCCACTTATCTTCAGACTTGCTTGGGATGGAATTCTTTCCTTATCTCCTTCAGTGAGATTGTTTCATACATTTGTAATGCAGCTAAATTGCCTTGCCGCCACATGATCCCTTTAATTTAGGAATCTTCAACCTTCTGAACAGGACGTTCAAATATTTTTACAAGCATTGCACTTCAGTTTTGGTGTTTCAAATATTTATTAGCATTCACAAAGGCATAGGCCACGAGCCCATGTTGTATCATCACGGATATCAACACTTGACCACGCTAAAAATTCCTAAGCAGCAATCATTCACCCCTCTTTCCTCTCTCCCTTTCTCATCTGTGACCTGCTTCTCAAGGAGCTTCACTCCTACTTTCAGCAGCTGGTGGGGTTTAAATAGTTTCTTGCCTGGGCATTGTTAACAAGTTGCTTGGTGGAGCAAGGACAGCTTCCCTGTGGCTATGACACTGAAGAAAATGGTACTCCTCCCCGACCTTGATTCTGCATTCTATTCATTCATTCATTCATTCATTCATTCATTCATTCGTTAACGTTATGTCTGGATCACAAGCCTCCTTCATCCTTTCCTCCCAGTCCCTCCTTCACAAACTTCTGCCCCCATTTACCTCCGACCTTCTCTTCAGACATGGGAAAGCCCCACCTTGGGTACCACCCAGTTTTAGGACATCAAGTCACAGCAGGACTAGGCACATTGTCTCCCTCTGAGGCCAGACAAGGCAATCCAGGGAGGGAGAAGAGATCCAATGGCAGACAACAGTCAGAGAGAGCTTCCACTCCAATTGTTAGGGGACCCACATGAAGACCAAGGGGTCACATCTGCTCCAAATGTGTAGGGAGTGTAGATCCAGTTCCTGCCTGCTCTTTAGTTGGTGGTTCAGTTTCTGTGAGCACCCATGGGCACCAGCTAGTTGACTCTGTAGGTCTTCTTGTGGTGTTCTTGATCCCTCTAGTTAGTTCAACTCTATCCTCCACTCTGACACAAGACTCCCAAAGCTCCACCTGATGTTTGGCTGTAGGTCTCTACATCTGTTTCCATCTACTGCTGGATGAAACCTCTCAGGAGAAAGTTATGCTAGGCTCCTGTCTGCAAGCATAGCAGACTATCATTAATGATTTCAGGGCTTGGCTCTCTCCCATGGGATGAGTCTGAGTTGGGCCAGTCATTGGTAAGCTATTCCCACAATCTCTTCTCTATCTGTATCCCTGTGCATTTTGTAGGCAGAACAAACTTTGTGTTGAAGGTTTTGTGGGTGTGTTGGTGTCTCCCTCTCTCCACTGGAAGTTCTGCCTGGATACAGGAGGTGGCCACTTCAGTCTCCATATCCCAGCTGCTAGGAGTCACCCCCATACACTCCTAGGAGCCTCCCTATCCCAGGTGTTAGGCTAATCCCAGAGACCCCTCCCCGGCACACACATAATTTCCACTCTCTCTCCCAGCCCTCTCCTGCTCTCCCTTTCCCCACACCTGATCCCCATCCCTGTTCCCCTCTTCACCCTCTCTCCCACCCACTTTTCTCCGTCCTCCCACCTCTGATGTCTTTTTTGTTTCTCCTTCTGATTGACATTCATTCTTCCTCCCTTGGGCCCTCTTTATTATTTAGCTTCTTTGGGCCTGTGGATTATAGCATGGGTATCCTATACTTAATGGCTAATGGCCATTTATTTCTGTATCTGGATTATATCACTCAGGATGATATTATCTAGTTCCATTTATTTGCTTGAAATTTTCACGATCTCATTTTTAGTATTTTTAATAGCTGAATATATTCCATCGTGTAGATGTACCATATTTTCTTTGTCCAATCATGGACAAAGTACACTTGAGGTACATCTAGGCTGTTTCAAGTTTCTGGCTATTATGAATAAAGCTGCTATGAACACAGTTGAGCAAATGTCCTTATGGTTTAGTGAGACATTTTTTGGCATATGTCCAGGAATGTTAGAGCGGGGTCTTGGGGTAGAGTTATTCCCAGTTTTCTGACAAACAGCCAAATTGATTTTCAAAGTGGTTTTAAAGTTTGCACTCGCACTAGCAATGGAGGTGTGTTCCCCTTGCTCCACATTCTCAACAATATGTGCTGCTGCTTGAGTGTTTTATTTTAACCATTGTGATGGGTGTAAGGTGGAATCTCAGAGTCGTTTTGATTTGCATTCCCTGATGACTAAGGGTGTCGAAGGTTTTCTTTTAACTGTGTCTCAGCCACTAGATATTCCTCTGTTGAGATTTCTCTGTTTATGTCTGGGCCCCATTTTTAAACTGGGTTGATTTGTTGGTGTCTAACTTCTTGAGTTCTTTATATATTTTGGATGTTAGTCCTTTATTAGATGTGGGGCTGGTAAAAGATCTTTTCCCATTCTATAGGCTGCCAGTCTGTCCTGTTGATGGTGCCATTAGCCTTGCAGAAGGGGAATAACATTACTGGGTTATTTTGAGCCCATAGCCACTTATAGAATGTGACCCATGTCCCCAAACACAGCAGTCTACTTAACCATTTCACCATCTTGTACCATCAGCTTTTCTGTCATATACTTTTGCACTCTGATGTTGGATGCATACTAGTTTAGGGTTATTATAGTACTTAGAGGCAGAGACATTTTGGCTATGGTCACAAATATTATGAGGACTTCCTTCTAATATTACTATCTTTAGCTACACAATTAAAACCTAATCTAGACACTGCTGAGCATGAAGATTGTACACTGTATACATCCTGAATAAAGAAAGACTATGGTGGGTTTTCCAGTGAGTACAACTAAGTATCAAGAGAGCCATGTAACAGTAAACATTCTCTAGATGTTGAGAAGGTGGACCTTCCTAAGGTTAGACTTTCACCTAGAAAAGGATGTTTCTAAGTCACATGATGTCCTGCAACCAGAATGTAGTGAGGCTGTTGGATTTTTCTCACTATGAATTTGAGTTTTTCTCACTGCTTATGAAAAAATTCCTCTAGACCTTAGTTAGTACAATCTCAATACCTGGTGCCTCACTGAACTTAAATGGTACCACACCGTACACTCTGTAACTGACTGCACCTAAATGGCACCACACTTCAGTTTGGCAACAATGATCTCAAATCAGGTAAGCCAGATGTCCTTATCCAGGATGTATTCTTTAAGTAAAATTCCATCCACCAATCCTACTCTGCAATCGAGGTGATTCCAATCTCTCACTCTACTCCAAGACCGTTACAGTGATCTTGACCTATCTCAAGAACCTTGCTTGAGGAAACACTCCCTTGCTTTCCTTAACAGGTTTCAGGGAGATTAGTCTTCCCTTTAAGTAACTTTATGGCTCCAGTATCCTGAGTGGGTTTAGAAACAGATCTTCTCCAGAATGGAACACAAATAAACACGGAGTCTGCCCAACACCACTAAGATGGTCTGGAGATGTTTCTAGCAAAACAATCAGCTCTCCCCCTTCCTCCCACAGAAAAATTGACATCCCCATACCCAAAGTTTAGGGATCTTTACAAAATAGGGAGCAGAGAGATTGAAAAAGGCAAAGGGACAGGGAATTTTCTGTGGCATTATGTCTCTTAGGAATGTCAGAAGCTATACCCATAAATTCTCACTAACACCACTGCCCAAGCATGAGCTGGACAAGGACAACACCCATAACAGGGTAGATGAGGAAAGCTCATGATGCCTAAACAATTTACAAGGAACTCGAGACAATTAAGGAATGCTGAGAATGGAAGAAATAGTCTTCGCCAGGGAAGAGCACACAAGTTGGTTATCCAATACCAAATGGTCAGCTGTGAAAATATATATACAAGTAAAACCATAGATTAAGAATGTTGCATCTCTGTATTTAGAAATATATGGTATATACATAGGGCAAGGGGAATCTATGCCAAGAATTAGGACTAAAGAAGCAGGTATTGTTCCAGATGGACTGCTGTTGGTTACCTCCACTGTCTTCCACTATTTCACCTTAGGATTATTGAGGCACACCGATCACTGCTGTGGTATATGCAACTCACAGATTGGTAGGACCATCAGTTGCTTCTCTCCCTTGGCAAATTCATAGAACTTTCTGGTATTTTGGAAGCTAGTCCTCAGTGAGGAGGGATTTATATTGGGTGCAGCTTGGATGCTCTAAGTCCTGTCTCTGAAGTGCATACTGTTGCTCTCCAGCAATAGGGTCTTACTTTCAACCTTGGGAGATAAACAAAGGCAATAACAATAGCCTGCATTGTTTTAATAATCTCTTAAACTACCTTGAACAATAGCTAGAAAGGTCATTTCTCAAGTTTTGTAGGGGAGTTTTTGTTAGATCACCTATGACCCTTGTAGGCAGCATTGCTAGCCCAAGTGATATAACTTTTTTAAACTATATATTTGCATGCATACACATACACTAATATGTGCCATATTATTAGGTAAATATTGTTAGGAAAATAATAATATGATCTTTATGGTTTTGTAAAATATCCTTAGTAAATTTTCCCTCTTCTCTTCTTCACCTTCTGTAAGACCTTCTTCCCTTTTTCTGACTAAAGTGCTCTCCCTTTCCCACATTTCTCTCTTTATATCGCCTGTCTCTTGCTATTCTCCTCTCTATCCCACTCCATTGTCCATTTGGACTTTCTTGGTTTCCCTGTGGAAGCCAGGAATTCTTCAGGTTGTTCAGTTTACAATGGACTACGGAGCCTTGGCATCAGCACATGATTTTCCTCTGCCTTTAAGGCTACAGTGAAGGATGATTAAAACATCATTCCTTTAAATAGTCATGATGCATCAGAGAAGAGTCTGGATCTGAGGCCAAAATGCAGCTTCTTCCTCCTACACTGAACCAGTCCTCTAGGCAAAGGCCTACGAGCCAGACTGGCCTCTGATGGGGAGGTGCCAAGAAATTGAGAAAACCCACTCTGCCCACCTGACTTCCATAGGAGGGAAACAGGAGAGGGGCTGAAGACGAATCAATTCAAAAAAAGGATCCATCAGGCCCTGGGAACTCAAACTCGTCTTCATCAACATGAGTTATGACACAAACTGAAGGGTCTGTTGACTTTGGCCTCTCCTTTGGAAAAGAGTGACTGAGTGAGCCATACTGGAGGTAAGAGAAAACTAGAAAATTCTCAGTGGACTAACGTGTGAGAGGAGGCCCTGCACTTGATGATCTGTTGTCTTAGAGACAGCTGTGCCTTGTTAATGTCAATATTCCATTCCACCAACTTCCCAGACCACCCTGGGCTCCCGTTTAATAAGCACAGGAGTGTAGTGAACAGGTAGACACTTGTTGCTGGGTCAGAGTCTCCTGTGAATTCTTAGTTCCCAGTTTCTTTGTTTAACCGTGATTGCGCTTTTATTTCACTTTTTATTTTCTTCTTAACACAACTCTTCCATTGTGAAATTTTGAATAATCCCTCAGATATTTACTTTATGGACTCATCCATGCAGTAGAATGGTAAGTTCCCCTAACATCACTAATACTTCAGATAGGATTGTCCTTGAATTTAGTTCTTGATCTCCCAAATTTTGAGAAATTTCTTTATAAAATATTGTAATTTCCTCCTTCATTTCCTTGATACACAGAAAAGGACCTTGACAGTTTCAGATATATCTTTCTGAGGGACCTGGAACTCATACTTTGAAATATAGTCATCAGAAAGTTGGTCTCTGAGAGAGGATAGACTTTAGCCAACACGGGAGGCTTTATTGTAAAGGAAATTTGTAGAGTTAGGAGTCACTGTCAAGGACTCACCACACCGTACTCCCCTCCCCACTAATACCACCCCAGGTATTAGTACCACTGAGGTACATATTCGCCTCTCCCAGATGGATCTGGACAGCATTGTCATCACAGAGGTATGGAAGAAGGGCCCTCAGAATGAACTGTAAAAGGTGATGACTCCAGAAAAACACTAAGCATAGCCAGACTCAAAGCCCTGTGTGAACCATAAGGAGCTCTCCATCTGTTGTACTGCCTTTCCAGGACTACTATGGCCAGAAAGTCACATCTTCACAGCAGAGTTTTTTTCTATGGACAAGATGCCTTCTATTCTGTGGATGAAGAATTTTAAAACTACATCTCTTTCATCATGTGTTTATTTTAGCAAACAGCCATGATATGTTCCTTTCTAAGGACTAGGAGCTTCCAACCCTGGGTCCTTATCCAGATGTACAGTACCAAGAATGAGCTTCCTCCCATGGAACAGGCTTTAAATCCAAGCAGAAAACCGTTACCACCACCACCCCCATCAGCATTTATGCTACACTAGATCCATTAGGGTATTTCCCACACTAATCATTACTGTAGTTCATCGTGTTCACAGCTGTATAAGAGGCATGTGGCTTTCTCCCCCAGCGGCCAGCACAGTGCCTTCTGGAACTAAGAAATCCAAGCAGCTGTAAGGAAGTTTCCCAGGCCGGACCAACTTGGTTCCTCCACATTCTGTGATCAAAGTGTCTTCAATGATGGAGTCTCACCATCAAGTTCTGGTAGACAACCAAGTGCAATGGTCATAGTCTTGTTTTTTGGGGCTCTCTCGGACATGTTCTGGCCAACAACTAGATGGGAGAGCCCTGGACTTTGGGGTTTTCGACTGTGGCTTCCAAGAGGAGCATAATTCCTCTTGTAGGTTCACTTTATCTAAAATCTTTTTATGTGCGCATATTTTTAGAACCATAAAATAGTTTGTTTCCATGGGGCTAAAATAGCCATTTCTTATTTTCCATCAAGGATGAGTCCTCTCTTTGTCTCCCTTGGGAATCAGTGTCCATGTGGTCACGTTAGGCACTCACAGCCAGCAGCATGACTGCATGGGGAGGGTGTGGGGCTCTGTGTCCTCCTTTCTTTCCTCCTAGTGTCCTCTCTCCATGCTCTGTCTAGTTCATTCAGCTTCTTTATTCCGCTGATTGGGAAAGATCTTTGAGTATGAAACATTTTCTAGATAGTTTATTCAGCTCTGTATTTCAAGATATGCTGTAAAGTCTGACCATGGGTTTTCTACATTTCTAGCAAACAGATCTTGCACAACTGCCATCCCCCATCCCCCGAAACTGGAGCTAGATCTGTCAGTTCTAACATGGCCATTACCAGTCTACTTGAAATCATATACTGAAAACCTGCCATGACACAGCATGAAAGGGTAGCCAGTAAAATATTTGAAAATGTTCTCCTGCATCTCTTTTCATCCCGAAGCATCTGCCTGCACTTTATCAGATTAGGTAATGCTCAGGAAGAGCCCGTCCCCACCTCTCAGTGCATACCCAAGGGCTTTGTTTCTGGTGAAAGAGGTCTTTGTTAAATCAAACACATTTGTGATTTTTGACCAATAACAGCACTAATGTGTGGTAATTAGAGGAATCAGCGTAAAAAATTGTGCAGCATGCAATCCAATTTCCCTGGTGTGTGTGAGTGGTTGGAAGTGTATCAGCCAACTTGATTAAATGAATAAAATGGTCCATCAGGGCTATTAATGTTATCAGTGATTTATGCTTAAAGTAGCGAAATACTGTAGATGACTTAGGATGGGTTTTAAAAGCTGAAGCCTGAGTGCCCGTGTCTGAGGACACTGGATTGCTTCAGTAACTGTCTCCCCACCCATGATAAAAGGCAGTCATGCTATCCTAGAAGCTAGTAAAACCGACTACCCCCTTTCTTTTTCTCTGTCTCTCTTTTTCTAAATGGGAATAAAAGTCAATCAGATTTTCAGGAAAAAAAGCATTTCTAAGCCCTTTCTTTGTAAATTGAAGGTAATTAACCATTTCCTGATTCGATTTGAGGACCACCCCACTGGACAGAATACATAATCAGCTACCAGCTGGGGAGGCTGCTTGCCCTATGGAGTAATATGCTACTGATGTCTTATGGATGGATGTGTGGTTCAGTTTCATTCTAAACCTTTATGTGTATCTTAGTGCAGCTCTCAGCCTGGGCCAAGCAAGCATCCTTTGGCAGTTGGAGTGGTCAAAGCAAAGATGACAACTTGTCCAAGTGCTTGTGAGTGTCCCAAACCGGACATTCATGTCACACACACACACTCAGAGCCCCAGGGAACGGTGTGTAGATGCAGATACAGGGCAGCGGGAGCTGAGGATACAGGGTTGTTCTGTGGGGTCCTGTTTGGGGGATATGAAGGCCACGGCAGTCGTGAATATGCAGCAGTTGTATATTTATGGGACCGTCATGGGGCCCAGAGTGTGGGGGACGGGAGAAGGGAAGGACGGCGGGGAGGAGGGGGAAAAGAGAAAGGAAAGAAGATCTGGACCCAAGGTTTGGAAGGGACATAGTTGGGTAAACAGTGGAGGACTATGAGGGAGAACAAGAAAAGGCTGGTAGAAGGAGAATGTACTTAGAGTGTATTTTCCATCAGCTGAAGAGAGAGCTCAGTGGTTCAGAGCCTCGTTCATCTTGCAGAAGATCTGGATTTCATTCTCAGTACACACAAGGGGGCAGCTCACAAACCATCTACATCTCTAGGGCAACACACACACACACACACACACACACACAAATACATACAAACACATACACACATACAAACACACAAACACACACAAAATGCACATACACATACACACAAACACACTCGCACAAGCACACACAGGATGTATGTATGTATATGTGTAAGTATATGCATGAAATTGAAGATATTCCCAATAACAGAAAGAGGGGCTGCAGTCCAAATGCTTAACTGAATAGGAGCATTTGACAATTGAGAATTAATTATTTAAAACTCCCAGCATTTGGGCTGGAGAGTTGAAAGGAGCACACCCAGCTCTTGCAGAAGACCCGACTTTGGTTGTCAGTACCCATATCTGATGTCCGCTTTGGCCTGTGCAGTCATCAGTACTCATGTTCCTATATGCTGACAGAGACTCCCACATCGTTATAAATAAAATAAGTCCTAAAAAAAAAAAAAAGAGTCCAGAAGTAAGATGTCAAGACAGTCCAGGAGGTAATGGCGCTGATCCAGGTAGGTGCTAAATATTCATATTGGAAAGGACATATCTGACAGAAAGAAATGTACACAGAACCGTGACCACTCTTTTCATTATTGTGAACATCTTAAATCTCACACATATATATATATGTATATATATACATACATATATATTCAGATACATTCATATACATAATATAATAAACATATAGTATATATTCATATACATATTATATAATATGCATATGTCCATTAACACATGTGTAAGTGTACACAACACATTTTCTCTTCCCATTCATCTGTTGGTAGGCAGCTAGACTGGCTCTGTAACTGGGCTCTTGGAACGGGGCTCCAGTGCATATGGGCTTGGTTCCATTGCTCACTTCGTCTTGAAACCTTCAGGAATCCATCCAGGATATATAGCTGAGTCATCTTTTCAGTTTGTATGTAACTTAGACTACCCTCTCTGGTTATTTCTACAGTACTGGGACTAATTTATCTTTGCACCAATAGTGTGTATGGGTTATGGCTCCCATGTATCCTTGCCAGTGTTTTAACGATGTTCATTGTTTCTTTAGTGATAACAATTCAAAGTGCAGTGAGATTGAATCCCAGTTCGGTCAGTCCATTTCCTCACTGTTGGCTTCAGACAGGGTCTTACTATGTAGGGCAGACTGGTTTAAAACTTAGCAGGCAGCAGTGCAGCCCAGGCTGGCCTCAGACTGACACTGGTTCCCCTGGAGCATGCAAGATGCTGTGACTGGATCATCACCCTGTCTGGTGTGTAGCTGTGATTTGTGTCCCCATGGCAGTCGAGAATGTGCACCATCGCTTCATGTATACATTGGCTTTCTACACTGGTTCTGTTGCGAGCAGTGCCTCCTGCCCATTTGTCCATTTATAATTGGTTTGTTCTTTCTTCTCGATTTTAATTTATTGTGTTCTGTATACACGGTAGACATGAGTGCCACATTAGATGAATAAATAGCTGGGCAAAGCTTTTGTTCCATCCATTAGACCATCTATCTATTCACATAGGCAAATAATTCTTTCCTTTGCTGTTGCAGAAATGCTTTAATCTAACAAAAAAATCTCATTTGTCCATTCTCACTGTTGATGTTCTGAGCTAAAGATCTAGCAAGCCATTTCGTTTGTGGGGGGAGGGGCCACAGCACAACTGAGGCTGTGCCAATTTTATTGGAGCAATCAGACTTTCTATACCTTTATTACTGACAGAATACAGTAACAATTACCAGGATCAATACTGTTGTAGTTGCTAGGATACAATGATGTTTCCAAATTTTGCAGGGTACACAAGATTAATGTCTCAGACCAATTGTCACGTTAAGTTTCCATGCTTCCTGGAGTGCAAAGGGAACATACAAAGAAACACAAATTGGCCTGAACACTTCTCTGCCAGAGGGAGTGCATCAATCCTGCAGGGACTAGAAGGTGCATTGTGCCCCAGGAGCCATGCAGTCTAACATGAAACACCTATGATGCATGCCTCTCGAGGCAGCTAGGCTAAGCCAACTCCAGGGCTCCCTGCATTCCTGGGTTCACTTTGGAAATATTTAGTTGAGAAGTTTTGCAGCTATGTTCAGAAAGGGAAATGATCTGTAATTCTCTTCCTTCGTTGGGTCTTTACATGGTTTGGATATCTGGGTAACTGTGGGCTTGTGAAACAAATTGGGCAATGTTCTTAGAAAGCTATTCTTATGCCTACATCTTGAATTATTCTATGTATTTTCCTCTGGCAATTTCAAGGTTTCATGTCATACAGTGAGGACTTCGATCTGTTTCAAGTTGACTTTTGCATGGAGGGTGAAATAGTGAGTTTCAGTCTTCCACAGAGGGTATCAGTTTTTTTTTTTGTTTTTGTTTTTTTTTTTTTTTTTCCGGGCCTGGGGACCGAACCCAGGACCTTGCGCTTCCTAGGCAAGCGCTTTACCACTGAGCTAAATCCCCAACCTGGGTATCCAGTTTTTATACTACATTTTTAAAGCAGCCATCTTTCCCCCAAGATCTGTGTTCAGCATTTATTTTTAAAATAGGAGAGGTATCTTGCTGTCAGTTTATTCCTGACTCCCCAAGTCCGTGGTCTCTCTGCCTGAGTTTGTTCAGTGCCAGTGTTATGGTAGGTCTATACTGTAATTCCTCTTCCCCTGTAGAATTGCTTTGGTTATTTGGAATACTGTTTGTTTCCATGTGAATCGAAGGATGTTTTTCTATTTCTGTGAAAAACATAATTGAAATTTTTATTGAGATGACATTAAAGCTGTGGCCCATTCTCAGGAACGTAGCCATTTCCATTGAATGGGCTCTACTAATCCATCTCCCGGCACCCTCTTCTGTTTAATTTAGTATTTCACCTCCTTTGCTATATTAATTCCTTGTTATTTTTTTGTGATTTTGTAGATGGGCTTGTCTTCCTTATTTCTGATTTTGGATGTTCATATGCAGAGAAGCTGCTGGTTTTGTGTACTAATTTGCCTCACAATTATTTGCTAAGAATTGTCCTGTCATGTTTTCTGATAGATATAAGCTGCCCTTTTTTCTTTGATCATGTTTCCATTTTATTTCTTTATCTTATTACATTATTCAAATATTAAAGCACAATATTGAATGAAAAGTGTACAATTTGTGTACCATGTTTTATTTTAAATGTGCTAGTTTCAAGAAATATGTTAGTTTCCTCATTTGGTAGACTTTGATGCATAATTTTGCCATATTTAGTGTGTGTGATTGTGAAGAAACCTTGAAGATGGGTCATTTTAATCGGGCATGGATGCAATAAAGAATCTTACCCCTGTGAACTCTTCTCTTTGTTGAAGTATGTATGTGAGTCATGTCTCTCTCCTGGGGTCGCCTGTATCAGATCCACTGCATTTGTGTCCTTGATGAAGCTGACTGGCCCTGTTGTCCACTCAGTATGGGTAGTGTTAGTCATCACAGAGGGCACTGCATAGGTGCATGCTTCTTCATGGACTCAGTACAGTTTGCATTGTTACCTGACAATTAAGGCGCTCAGTTCCCTTCATCCATAAACAATGCTGTGCACAGGCTCACTTCATACAGCTTAGATATCACTGGGATTGTGCCAAGTCACAAGGAGCCGATCTCTCAACAGAGTGTGCTCATGGCAGCATCCTGCAAACTCCTCTGTCTTCTACTTAAGATGCCTCAGAAAGATGACCTCCACCTCTGGTGTTCCTCTTCCCCTCCTCCTTCTCTCTCCTCTTTCTATAATTTTCTCTCTTCTCCTTCTTTGTCCTCTGCTTCCTCTTCCTGTTCCTCTTCTCCCTTTTCCTTTCCTCCCCTTTTAACTGTTTCTTCTCACCCTCTTTCTCCACTTTCTCTTCCTTTCTCTGGCTCTTTTTTCCTTCCTTATCTTTCTCCTCCTCCTCTCTCCCTCCTCCACTACTTCAACTGTTTTTCTTCCTTTAACTTTTCCTCTTCTTCAGTTTCTTGCTTCAAATCTTAGCTTCACTCCATACCCTGTTTATGAACTAAAATGGTCTGAAGTGTTCTAACTAAAGAGATAGATATGGTCTCATTAGCTCTTCAAGGAGGATTCTATGCTATTAACAGAGCAGTAGAAAGATCAGACATAAGACAGCTTTGCCCAATACAGAATCACAATACCAAAGCAAGATTTTTCTCTTTTCCATTTTTGCAATCTTCTTGCTTGATTTGCCAACAGTGGAATCACCAGGAACCTTCTTGGCATTACTCGCCCCAGTTCCGGATGACTATTTTTCTTGGTTCAAGAGTAAGCCTGGCTCCCATCCAACACACAAGGCCCATTCCTGAACTCTGCCCTGTCTCTACAAACCATTTCATCCTGTCAGGCTTCCAGGTAGACACAGTCAGGGATAAGCGTCACTGAGTTGTTTGAGGAGAATGTAAGGACATTCTGCCATGGGTTGGTTAAAAGCTGAAGGCTGGTGAGCACTCGAGGCATATTTCATAAACCGAAGCCACTAGGCTGAAAGAATGGAGGCAACCTATCAGCTTCATCTTAAGTTCTTCCAGAACCATATTCTCATCTACACCGCTCTTACAGCCTGGGTGTCTGCTACCCTGGAGTTTGAAAGGAAGCCTCCTTTTCTCACAGGGCCAGTGGATTGTGCTAGGATCCCCTGTGATCTCAAGTGTAACGTTAGAGTCATGATTACTGTGAACCTCTCTATCTACCCTGCAGGTTAGATAGAGCAGTTCCAGCCATAGCCGTTCTCAACTGTTACACAAGAAGCATTTACACACTCTATGGCATTATTGTTGCTTCTTTGAAATTGGTGCAATTTTAAGGATGACATCATCATTATTTATGGATACCTAGACACTTGCTATGAGGTGGAGAACATTGCAAGTTCAGAGCCAGTTGAGGTGATAATCCCAAGTGTGGGTAGGGGTTTTGACAATGTAGACGTTTCAGTGCAGAGTACTGAGCATGGGTTGTGAGGCAACGGAAACTTAATTTATCCATGAAATGATTCATTTCTCTAAAGGATATTTTCCATTCAGACTCCCAATTTAGGCCACCCATCCTGGCTTCTCCAGAGCTAGGACTATGAAGAGGTGAGAGGAAGTAGGTGAGCCACACAGGTGCTGTGACAAGGAGAAAAGGTCTAATGGGTTAGAGAACCCAGTGTCAGAGGACCTTGAGTTATGAACGAGAAGGTGGCCTGTTATCATCGTCTGCATCAAATTATGACAAAGAACAAGTGAAGTCCTTGACTCACTCCTCACAAATTAAATCATTTTTGCAAAACATCACCTCTTTGTGCTAAATATATTACTTTTTGGCGGCGACCAAATGCTTCGTGCTTTCAAGTACAAAAAATCTGGAGTTCCTGTGGATGCTCTAAGGTGCCAACTACTTTGGAGGATTCTTGGTCATCCCATAGCCTTGACCTGAGTGATGTGAAAATACAGTTGTCATTTCTTCATTAGCAAATGAAAAAGAATTGTAAAATTGTGTTTGGGCCCGAGCGGTGTTATTCTTCTCCTACGGACTTACTGAGAGGAGGCTGCACTTGGGGACTTTGGGAGACCAAAGTACTCTTTTGGCTCTTGGCCTCTCAGAAGTCAGAGCACAAAGAAGAAAATGAAGAGGATCAAATTGTTCCTAAGAACAGGGGGGCGGGGGAAAGTACATTTAAAATCAGACTATATGGAGCCAAAACAAATACATCATGTCAATGTGAGGACTGAGGCATTCTTGCTGATAGGAGCATTGTTCTGGAAGTTTGGAGATTGAGTTATTTTAGAAGAAAAGAACTTCCTCCAGCATGGTAGATAAGAAAGCTCAATTTGGACCTGATGTTCCCTCTCTCTACTAAGGAAACATCTTATAGAGCAACACAAGTCATGGTGTAATGAGGGTGAGTTGGCCTCTCAGTGCACAGAGCCAGAGAGTGTAACATATGTGGTTCTATTGAAGAATAGCAAGGTCAACCTCACATATCTGCAACAAAAGTAATAATAATAATAATAATAATAATAATAATAATAATAATAATAATAATAATAATAAATGTAGAGGAATTTCACTCTTCAAGATGATCTGCCTGACAAAGCAATGCACTCTGGGAGAGACACGCTTTCCCAGTCTTGCTCTGGGCACCATCATTGCTTGGTTACATAGTATCAGTAGCCTGTGAGGTAAAGATATATATGTCCAGTTTCTGTACATCATAGAAAACCTCTCCCAGGCTTCTGTAGTCAGTAATATGGAGGCATTGTCCAGTCTTTATATGCCATAGAAAATCTCTCCCAGGCTTCTATAGTCAGTAATATGCTGACATTCACAAGGCAGAAGAGAGTGAAGTGCCATCTCTGTTGGTTGAAGATTATTAGGTGGAGGAAGGAACTCTCGAGAGAGAACAGAGAAAGAGACCTACAGTGAAGAATGAGGCACAAAGAACATTCTCCTACACAAAATTTCTCATGGAGGGAGCATCTTTGTGTTTCAAAGACAGGGCCAAGAAAGCAAAGCTCATTAAACTGCCATTCTCAGTGGGCTTTACAATCTGAAGCTCATTAAACGCACCAGAGAACCCGAGGGATGCTGGACATTTTGCTGGACTTTCATGAGATAGGCATTCATTTCATCTGCACAGAAAGTTCCTGGAACACGTTTTATCATTGTCTTTGCTATGTCCTAGATGGTGTATAGGTATAGGGAAGTCACCCAATGAGGGGAAGAGCTAAGGTGACACATACTGAAATTTGTATTCACGTTACAAGAGAATATATTTTAGACATATCCTCTGTAGCAGAAACATCTTTTATTTTCTGTGTTCTGAAGCTGAAACATGTGAGACTTCTCTGATCTGGAGGGACTGCCCTTCCATAGGTAGAGATGACAGATGTCCTGCCAGGAATCTTCCCAGTGTACTTTCTTCAAGACAAAGTAGCCAATGCAGGGTATATCACAAGCACCTCGTATTCCACTCCTTCTCTCCAAGATAGAATCTGGATCTGCTGAGCACCTCCTGTGTGGTACAGCATGTCTCTGGTGAATAGACTCTCAGGCAAGCATCCTCCCCATGAGGATCATCTCACTAACTCGAACACAAGCTCTGTGTACCATCAGTGCTGGGAACTCACCCATAGGATGTCTGATAGGTGGGTCCACTCCCTCAGGTATCAGCTTGTTACTTCTGTGGGAAGCTTCTCTTCTCAGGCCTCTATTGCCTGTGCTCCTGATCCTGCCCCATATTCACAGAGCTCTGTCCTCTGCAACCACCGTCACCACCCTGAATCCTAAATTTCCTCCCCAGGTCATAGTTCACTCCATAGAGCACTCTTAGAAACTCCAGATAGGCCAGCTTGAGAGATTTCAGGAATCTAGTGGCCAGGGCCAGATGAAAATCTGGGAAGGGTAAGCCATTCTGTAGGCTTCTGGTGATGGGTCCACTGCACATATAGAATCCCACAGAGTACCAAATTTTAATTATTTCATATATGTGCACACCCCCTATTCTAAAACTTCCCTCCATTTCTCTCAAATGCATGACCTCATTTTCTTTATTATTGTTGCATATACAGACACATGTATGTATGTATAATCAAATATATAAATACAACTTGATGAATGCATTTACTGTTGTTTAGAGTTGACCCCTTGGGGTTAGATCACTTATCAAGGGGCTCATCCTTGGGGAAAATGAATTCCCTCTTTCTCAGCAGCCACTAATTGATTGTAGCTCTTCATCTAGGGGAGGGCTTCTGATAGTTCCCTCACCCAAGTCAGCATGTCACTGGTATTGTCATTGTGCAGGTGTTGTTTAGGTGGCCATATTGTTGACATTTCATGAGTACACAGTATCCATGCTAGTCTTCACACGTGACTCTGCAGGAGCCTATGCATGACAAATGCCTGCTTGGTCTCTTCAGTAGAGCCAGTTGGACTTTTCCTTCTCATACCAGGCAGCACTGTGGTCTGTTTCCTGCAGCATGTGGAGTGGCCCCTAGGTGTCAGCATTGCACCAACAGGCCAGGTGATCAAGATGCCAGGGGTCTTTAGACTTTGCAGAATGTGTGGCCAATAGGGCAGTCTCTCCAGAGGGACAATCCTAGGCTCCATGAGCAAAGATAAAAACCATATCAAAATGCAAGTCTTCATCTGGGAAGAATTCCTCCTGAGGAGGCAGGCTCTGTAGTGGGAACTGGGGAAGGGAGCTGAGTAGAGACAGGGGATTCAAGGGGGGGCATTAAAAAAGATCAGAAGTTTAATGTGGAGGAAGCTGAAGAGGAGGAGGAGGGCAATAGGAGGAGAAGGGGAAGGAGGGGGAGGAAAAATTCAAATAGAGATTGACACTGAGGTTTAGAGAGGAGAGCAGAGAAGGGCATCATCAGAGGCTTTGACAGCATGAGCTGAACCTGCTTCAGAAGGTCATAGAAAACCAACCAGCACCTAGTGTAACTCATACTTGATTGACAAGAAGATAGTATAGCACTGTGACCTGAGCCTGAGCCTGACTGTGTCTGGCTTTATACAAGGTGAATCCCCAACTTCAAAGGGAGCTCTTGTAGAGAATCTTTACTAGTTCCATCAGTGAGTGTGTGTGTGTGTGTGTGTGTGTGTGTGTGTGTGTGTGTGAGAGAGAGAGAGAGAGAGACAGAGACAGAGACAGAGAAACAGAGAGACAGACAGAGACACAGAGAGACAGACAGAGACACAGAGAGACAGACAGAGAGACAGACAGAGAGAGACAGAGAGACAGAGAGACAGACAGAGACAAAAAGAGAGAGAGACAGAGAGAGAGACAGAGAGAGAGAGAGAGACTCCCAAATATATAGCCACACTGGCCTTGGAACTGTTAAGATTATCAGCCCTATATTGAAACGTAAGTGCATGATGTCATAGCTTTTAGGGACATTACAAGTCACACATTGAATTTTTAAGAGAAGTGTAGGAGAACGTGATATCACCATGGTGCGCCAACTCAATAAGCCATTGGGGCAGTTACTTCTTTAGTGACAGAGTTTAAAGAGTAAACACTGCTGTTATAGATCTGGCAAGGCTCCTACTGGGCCAGCCCTGCATCAGTTCGGCTGCATTGTCCTCCAACTCGTGGCACTTGGCAGGGCCACTGTACCCATAAAACAGAGTCTATAAATAATTACTAAATTAAGTTCATACTACATATGGAAATCAATTACTGTTCAAATGCCCAGAGCAGCCATTGATCCAAGCTGCAATTATGGTGCTCCACTCACTGTCTCCAGCCCTGTGTACAGCCATGGTTTGGGCAGAAACTGGAGGGAAGGAATTTCAGGCAGCAGAGTGCTTGCTAATGGGTGTGGACAAGCAACTCTCTCTTGCTGACGTGGCTGGGGTGCTGCTGGCTCCCCAAGTGCAGCATCTGTATCTGTTTTAGCTCTTAGGAAACCTGCCTGAGCTCCTAGGTGGGGAGAAGGCATAGCCAGTAGGAGCTTCTGGGGGTGCTCTCTCTTTCTCTCTGCTATTTGTTCATTGATTGATTGAATATTGATTGGGTTTAGAGACAGAAAAGTAGAAGAATGAGTTTACTGTATCAGTTTCCTAAACATTTAAATAAAATTTCTTTGGGCCAAAAGCTTAGCCTTTTATTAGCTCAATGGGTATTTCTATCATAAACACATTGGTTCTATCTTTTGATGGAATTTTAATTGTATTTTCTCCATAAGTACTTTATGTGCAAACCAGAAAATATACTAGAAGCAATGACATAAAGTTCAAACACAGAGTTCACGGCAGCAGATTGCTCCTGATACTGACAGGTCCGGTTTCTGTCACGCAGGAACCTTGGTAATTTATACTGGGAAAACGTGTTGGCTTTGAGAATGGTCATTCTCTGCAGGCAACAAGGATTCTTCTTGATGCCTTCCTGTCACATATGATTGGAAAACAGAAGAAGACAAGTTCTACCTCAATAAATTTATAGACAAGAAATGATGCTCATGAAGAAGACTGTAATTATATAAACCCCACAGTGTGTGTCCTGGACTAAAGGAAGACACTCTACACACTATGCTGGCAGTGAGCCTCTACTCGGGAGTGGGCAGCTTCTCTCCCTCTTTAGTGTGTTCACCGTCTATCCTGGGAAAGCCTGCGAGCAAACGACAACTTGCTCCTTTGCTCACTGATAAGATTTACAGGAAAATCATCAACCGCGAGACAGGGCCTCAGCCCCATTCTCGATGTGTTCCAGGACATGTGAGTGACACTGGCCTACGTGGGGCATTCGTTAATTACACAGAGGGCCCTGTGACAGGCAGGCAGTGCTGCCTTCAAGCAAGCAGCCTGCTTCATTTAACAGGAAGTTACACAGTGGGAATGCACTCCAGAGTTCCATCTGCGAGTCTACTGCCTGACATCTGGCTACTTCCTGCAGGTCCGTTTACAAGTTTGAGTGCAGGACTCAGAGAGCGTGATGCAGGACACGAATGTTGTACTATTTTTAGCCTCAGCTCAAGGCATCCCATCACCCCTGACTTCTCTCCCAGCCGCTGCTGGGCAAAGTTTGCAATATTGAAGCCCTCAAATACCAGGGCTCCAATCATTTGATTGAAATCGTTTTGCTTGACAGTAAGAAATGTCTAACTTTAAAAAAGAGTTAAGGCGTATGCTCTGGAGGGAGAGACGCCAGCATCAATGGCATCCTGATATTCCTGGGTGCGAGAGGAAAGAGGTGACATTTATATTACACCTCTTAAAGAGGGGTGAAGAACTCTTGAAGGGGGAACCAGAATGGGGCATTTGGACATTTGTGACATTTGGAATGTAAATAAATAAAACAATAAAAAAGGAGATCTTGTCCCTGGGAGGCTGGGCTGGGGCTGAACCTGGGGGTTGGGGCTGCTGTTTCCTTAGTGACAGTCATGACATCATGCATGCCTTTGTCTTACAGAGCTCAGTATGAGAGTGGGATAGGGCAACCTGGACAGAGGGTGGCGCTTGCAGGGCCAGCAATGACATGTCTTCATGTCAAAGATGCCTTCTCTATGCTTTTGCATTGTCTCTAACTACTAGAACATTTTTCCTGGGAGGTGATTTAGATATTTTTTGATTTTTTTCATCTCCCCAAGTAGGATTTGGAGAGATTGTGTTCCACATCATGAGACAGCATCCAGAGGTACTTGGCAGGAAGGTCAGGTCAGCCACGAACCTCGACTGCTCTTGTACTTGGGATGCTCAGAAGCAAGTTCCTCATTCTACCCTTCCATCAGCACAAGCCAGCAGGAGTTTGAACAACATAGGAGCAAGAAACCTCATCTGATGGCTCAATTAAGATCGACAAGAATCTTAATGCCAGTGACAGTTAGCAACATGAGTTAAAGCAGAATTAGCTTACAAAGGAAGCCAGCAAAGCGCTGTGCTATTTTTAAGTCCTTAAACACACATCTTTTGTCACTGAATGAATTGTGTTAGAGTCAAGATTCACATTATTGTGCAAGATTACATGCCGTGCACATTATACACGACCCACACATGGGAGAATGCTGGAGGCCTTGTTGGTCCTGTTGTTTTAGGGACTTGTCTCCTCAGATGATGGGACGGTGTTGCCGTGCTGACAAACAGGTCTCTAATCACTGTGGGATGCTTTAAGCTGGGGGCAGCTACACACAGGGTGCTAAAGGTCTGCCTGGTAGAACTTGGCAGTCTGAATTCTGGCCTGTCCCTGCCTGATGCCAAAGGCAAGGGGACTCCCATGTTTGGAATGGCGTTCACTCAGGAACACTCAAGCCTTACTTTATAAATAGATGGCCTTCGTTTCCTCAGGAAGGAGGCAAAGGCCGATTAGGAAAGCCTTTGTCCATCTCTTCTAACTGAGCAAGTCTCCCTGCTTACTCACGACACGTTTGAGGCAAAGTCCTCCCTTGGTGAGGTAATGCCAGGAACTCTCTTGAGGACCCACCACTAGCAGATGTCAAGGGCTTCCCAAGGTCATTCCAGGAAGCACCCGTGCCCGAAAGGGCCTTGGGAATGAGTGCTGCAGCTCACGCACCCAGCTGCAGGAGGCAGGGATGAACCAGCTTTCTGAGAGTTATTTACAGGCTGTAAACGCTGAGACTTCTAGGAAATAGCTGGTAACAATTAAATAAGACTAAGTAAGATCATTCCATGACTCTCACAAACTCAAAGATCTGCACTCCAAAGTCCACAACCAAGAGAAGGGCTACAGGCTAACTAGTTATTTTTAGCTTAGATTCTATTTTAAACACCATCTGCTAGCCCGAGACATGAGTTCCTAGAAAATTCAAGCAGTTATGATGGAAAGTAAGGAGCCCATATGTCTGCTACTTGGACAAAATGGAATTCCCCTTATTCCTTATGACTGGGTAAATGCAACTGAAATTGGCCTTTAAGATTGCCCAGGGATGTGTGCACTATTTCTCAAAGGGGCTCGTGGCAACATGCCTACCATGGTGCTCACACGTCTTTGCATGACAAGTAGAATAGTTTACTATATAGTGGTTCTATGGGAGGGTCCTTCATACTCATCTCCACGATGCAAGTGCACGATTTCTTGTTGATAGACATTCTAACAGGGCCAAGTCATATCTCGAAGTGACCTTGTGAGCTTGCTTTCCTCCAGGTGAGGCAGGTGTTTCCAGTTCACACTGCCATTCTTTGCCCCAGAAGCAAATCTTTCTAAACTAACTCTGGAGAATCACTAGCCCCCAGAAGTAGCCACAGACTAACAGCAGACTGTTACACAGACTGGAACAGCAATTAGGAAACACATACCAGGCACTGCTACGTAATACTCCCGTCCACTAACTTCACGTCTGAGGACTATGTAATCTAGTTAAAAACAAACAAATGAACAAACAAAAAACCTCAGTGTTTTAAGCAAGTGTGATTTTAAAGAGAAATGCAGCCTATAGCCTCGGCAATGCTTGGTCCCCAGTGGTAGTCCTATTTGGTGTGGCTTAGGTGGCCCAAACATTCTGGGAGAAGTATGCCACCAGGGCTGGGCTGGTGCCACAGGATATCATGATGTAGAAAGGCAATGTCAGACCTTGTCTGAGCTTCCGGATTGCTGGCTTAACATGGTCATGGCCTTGCAAATCCCACAACTGTGTGGATAAAGCTCAAAAATTAAGCTCAGTCTCTGTTTTTGTCTCTTTCTCCACACACCCATGGAGATCTTGTTGGCTCTACCTCTTTGGAGAGAATTCACTGAGGTCAGCAGTAAGATGAATTGAAACAAAAGCATGCACAGATACTTCTGTTGGGCCTCAGCAAACAATGACAGACAAGGGCTTTGAGGCAAGGTTGCACATCTCCAGCTGTGGCCCTGAGACATTGGCTGGACTGGGAAGTATTTCCTCTTAGTGCTGTAGCGCCAAGGTGTTCGCTCTGCATTTTGTAACAAGGCCGGTACAAATGCCGTTTCCTAGGTACAGTGGTAGCATGCACCAGAGGCATCGTGGGGTGGTTGCCGTTTCCTGGGTACAATGGTAGCATGCACCAGAGACAGCGTGAAGTGGTATGTTTTGTCTGTTCCTGGCCCGGAAGCTAACTGAGATCAGAACACATTTCTGTCACTGGCGGTGGAAGAAACTGCTCGCTCTGGATGGTCAGAGAGGCTCACCCTCTTCCCGATTCTTCCATTGCCAGGCTAGCTCTTGATTGCATTTGATGTTTCCCAGATGTTCCCGCTTGCATTGGTCCCAGTCCCTTTTCAGACACATAACCAGCTCCTGTATATGGGAGGACCTGACACTCCGCACTGAACTCTTTCCCAACGGCAAGTTCTGCCACGCCTGCCTGTCGGGACCTGGCCTCACAGGGATGTAAACAAATGTTCCTCAATGTTGGATATAAACAAGCATTCCACAGGTCATGAGGTCACACATCAGGTAGGCAGGAACTTAGTAGGACTTTCAATAGTATGCCTCATACTACTTCATTGCAGAAGCAGGACGAACTGGAAGCTCCAACAAGTGATGGGAAGCTTCCTCCCCATCTCAGGTAAGTATCTGCTGGAGAGCGGCTTTCTGGCTCTCCAGGATAATATCTCCTTTGTGAACAAAGTTAGTAAAGTGCAGGATGCTGGCTTACATGTGGGGCTCAAAGCATATCCTCTGATAGATTTTATTCCTTGCATTGTGACTGCTTAAGCCTCCAAGAAGCAGCAGACTCAGGGGAGCATCAGGGGCCACAGTAAACACCTCTGCCCAGCTGTTCCCGATGAAACACCAGGCAGGGTATTGCATCTCATTGCTCCGTATAGTCTCATCATTTAACATCCTCAGCCAAGCATCTTTGCCATGCCATATTTGTACTTCTATTGTAATCATGCATCGAGTATCATTTGTCTCATGTATCATCAGTGCCAATTCTCCGAGAGGAGAGGCCAGAGACCGACCTCCTCAGGATTGTTCAAAAGGCAACCAGTGCCCCACACTGGGAGAGTGAAGATGGAATGATCACCATCAGGCTGGACAGACTGATCTTCTGGTGTTCTGTAGAGCATCAGTCATGGGGGTACTTAGAGAGCCAGCGTTTTCTCAAGGATAGCACAGGGCTTCCATTCTAGCCACCCATTTGTGGCCATCTGTGAAGACAATTCTGGTGTTTATGTGCTGGGTGGTATAGCGATCACAGCATATATATATATATATATATTTCACTCTAGGGAACAATCATTAAGCTCTATAGCAGAGAAAAGTTCTCTTGTCTACAGTCTAATGTGTGTGTGTGTGTGTGTGTGTGTGTGTGTGTGTGTGTGTGATACGTGTGCATGTGTGAGTGTGGATGTGTTCAAGAATGTTTGTCTTTTCTCCCTGTTACTTTTGTTCCTCCATCTGTTTGGTCACACAAAAGCATGCTTAATCACAAAGCAGATCTTATCCTTAGTATTGAGGAGATTGTTTGCCCAGAGAGAGTGCCGGTCTCTGGCACCATTTATGTGAGAGTAGAGGAAGTTCGCAAGGGAGTGAACTTCCCTCCCACACACCAACCATCGTGTTGCAGACACTAAAACATCAAAGTCACTCTGGTTTTAATCATTTCTCTTGTTTTTTAAGAAGAGAGCACGAATATAAGTTCAGCACCCATCATTAAACTCAGCTAATCTTGCTGGTGACATGTGTATCAGTTCATCTAATAACTTGGAAGATTCTCGGAGATCCTGGCGATGCACTATCAGGAGGAATCACGGATAACACGGTCAATTTGTCTTGATGTCCTCCTCCAGCAGGTTTCAATACGTTGGGCAGATAGAAGAAGGAAGATCTTGCAGAGATATTGCTCCTTGGGGAATTCTCTGGCCATCCCCGCTGGCCAGCAACTGAGATCTGTTCATGAGGCTGATGGACCATGACACTGGACCACATTGAGAGCAGCTACAGATGCTCACCCAGCCCCAGAGCTGCATGTGTGACCCATTATTCACCATTTCTGAGGAATTACGTTCGTTCAGTTTTTATCACGATGTAAATGGCTACAATGACGCTCCCCACACCCTGTGTAGCCCCACATGCTCTGCCCCCACAAGGCAGTGTTCACAATTGAAGAATCATTTGTCCTTAAGAGGGACTCATCTTCTTATTGACTTCAACAAACTTTAGAAGCACGCACTTCTTTTCCAAAGCAGAGGAGAAAAGGGCTCCTACCCAGAGGCATTTGTGAGTTCTGAGGGACCTTACATTCAGTTCCGGGGTATAAATGTTTACTCAAAAGCCACCATCTTTTGAGGTATCTCAAGGCATGGCTTGAAGCTAGTGTATTACTCTTGTATGTGAAGTTTCCACACAGGGTGGGGCAGGCTCCCTCCCATTCTGATCTCATGACATATTTCCTTATCAAGATTATCAGCGTTCTGTCCAAAGCTTGAGGATTAAAGATGTTACCCAGTTCCATGCCTGGTACTGTACACATGGTAAAAACCCATAGTCAGGGAGGTCACAGGACAAAAGAGAATATCTTCATACTGTTTTTCTAATTGGTAGCATTAACGAGCCACTTTCTAAGTATATGCATTTACACCAGTAGATTTGTGGGGTTCCCAATCTTAACCAGAAAAGCTTCTCACTGTCTTGGGCACAGGCTAATACAGAGTCTGAACTATTCAGAGTCCTGGGGCTAATCAACTCTGAGCGCTCAGCACACAGGACGTGCATATCTCCTTCCACCGATGCTCTGAAACAACATGGCAGGCAGGGTGGAAAGTATATAATACCCTGAGGGCAGGAGAGGCTCAGGGCTTTAGACATGGCATAGCTGTCGCACACATGAACCCACAGAAGCTGTAGTTTCCTGCACAAGACCTTAGAAGGTCAATGGAAGGAGGAGGTACTTCAAGGCTCCACCTGAACATGAAGAGCTATTGATAGACGGTGAGGGAGGGAGAGTCACTATTCTTTGGAGTGCATTGTCATTGCTAGGCTGCCCATGTCACAGTAGATGATCCTACACTCATTCACATATGAGAAGCACCAACTGGACTCAGTTTGTGAAAGAAAAATGTAAACAACAATAAATATAAATAGCACAGAGGCTTCTAAGACACTTCTAAGAGTAATTTGGGATTATGTATGCAAATATTATATGCAAATACAAAACATATGCAAATAGCTTTCTTCTGTCTTTTTCTACTTCTAAAAACTTCTACTAAATGCTTTTTTTTTTCTCCCAATCTCTCCTGGACCCCAGGAAGCTGGTAAAATTTCTGCCACAAAACATTCTTTTTTTTTTTGGTCTAAAATACTTGGATTGAAATTATACCACCCAACACCGCCATCCTAGCTTTTATGCTGGTTCATCCTCTTGAGATCCATCAAGATAGTTGCATGAATCCTGATCGTCCTCCCTCATCGCTGAGTAGAACTTCACAGAAGCTGGGCTTATATATTGACCCATCAGTAGTAATTTGGTTTGTCCCCACTTTTAGCTATGACAAACAAAACGACTATACATTTATGTGTACAAGGTCCATACGAATGCCCTTTATCATTTCTATTGGGTAAATAGATGGTCGTTTATAAAGTGGCTAGATCCTTAGAGAGGCATGCATTCAGCTTTTTGGAAAGGATATCATTTCCAAAGTGATTGTGCCATCTTGTTTTCCAGTCAGCTGTGCCTGGAATCTGCCTGTCATCTCTACTGCTACCTAGCTGTGAACCTTGTGAACTAAAAAAAAAATAATAACAAATCTGTCGAGGAATGCCCCATGGGTACAAGAACAACATGAATGTTGCAGGGTAAACAACTGCTTTCTGGTTTGATTTAAGGTCCATTCCACAAGCAAAAACTCATGCTTCTTACTGTAAGCCTGACCATGAGTTCATGACTATGTAGCTCACATGCCCCAAGGTGAACCCACTCCTAGAGTTCTGGTAAGTGGACACAGCACCAAAATGTCTTCTAAATTCATATTTCTGTACCCACAGGTTACTGCCAATGAGATTGCCAGGGAAGTTTCTTTGTGCAGTGGACAGTGGATATTGTAGAAATTCCTAACTGCTCAAAGTGCAGAGCAAGAGTCTGTGTAGTGCTAGGTCAGAAACGAAACAGATGACTCAGTTCTGAGCTCTCAGGGCCCCGTGTAGAAGGAGTGGAAGCATCTGTGAGCCAGAGGTCTCAGAGGACTGGGGAGAAACAGGGTCTCTGGACATAACAGGGCCACTGTACTCAAGAGCTAGCGGCAGCTAAGGATGCCTGCACAAGACTAAACTCCTTACCACCACCTCTTCCGTGCCTTCTTCTGCTTCCTCCCTCCTCCCTCCTCCTCCCTCCCTCCCTCCCTCCCTCCCTCCCTCCTCCCTCCTCCCTCCCTCCCTTCCTCCCTCCCCCCTCCCTCCCCCCCCTCCCCCTCTTCCCCCTCCCCCCCTCCCTCCCCCTCTCCTCCTCCCCTCTCCCCCCCCCCCTCCCCCTCCCTTTCCCATCCCTCCCCTCTCCCCTCCCCCTCTCCCTCCCCCTCCCCCCCCCCCCCCTCCCCCCCCTCCCTCCCCCCTTCCCCCTCCCTCCCTCCCCCCCTCCCCCCCCCCCCCCCCCCCCCCCCCCTCCCTCCCCTCCCTCCCCCCCCCCCCCCTTTTTTTCCCTCCCTTTCCTCCCATAATTTCCCCTCCTCCCTCCCCCCCTTGTCCCCCTCCCTCCTCCCTCCCCTCCCTCCTCCCTCCCTCCCCCTTCCCCCCCCCCCCCCCCTCCCTCCCCCCCCCCCCTCCTCCCTCCCTTCCTCCCCTCCCCCTCCTTCCCTCCCTCCCCCCTTCCTTCCTCCTTCCTTCCTTCCCTCCTTCCTTCCCTCCCTCCCTCCCTCCCTCCCTCCCTCCCTCCCTTCCTCCCTCCCTCCTCCCTCCCTCCCTCCCTCCCTCCCTTCCTCCCTCCCTCCCCCCCTCCCCCCCCCTTCCCTCCCTTCCTTTTTCTTTTCTTTCCTTCTTACTGTCCTCTTCCTCCTTCTCTTCCTCCTCCTCCTCCTCTCCTTCTGTTCCCCCTCTTTCTCCCCCATCGCCACCACCATCATTATCTTCTTTTTTAAAAAATTAGCCTAGTATTGGCCTCTCGTGAGTTTTTGTGGAACAAACTAATTTCCTCCTTTGATATTTGTAGACTCATCTCTGGTTTCATCTGTGTTTGTGTCTTCTTGGAGGGGAAACTATTTCACTACAAACTTCACTATTCACAGGCAGAAGGCTTCTCTTTCTCAACTGTTTCCCTCAATTGGATTTAAAAATTTCTCTTCTGGGGAACTGGTCATGTCACGTTTATTTATAATTTTTACTATCGTAAAACTGTTCATAATATTTTCTTCCAAATATTTACAAATGTCTTTGTAAAATTTTAACTTCCTGATACATTTGCTTTAACATTCTAAGCATATTCAACAGTGTTCCATGCATTTGCATTGCTGTGCATTCAGTCTCCTGAACCTTTCTATTGTGCTTCATGTGCACTGAAGCATCCTCCTGTCTCCTTGCTTCTGACTCTGGAACCTATTGTTCTCCTTCCTGCCTCTATGTATGTGTGTTTTCTAAATGACTCCCATGACTCATTAAATGGCAGCTGTCAGTTCTCTGGTGTCATGGCACTTGATAGACAGGCTCCAATGAGCCTCCTCATACCCACAAATACAATGGCAGCCACTGTATGAATTGGACTCAGTAGGTTACATTTTAAAGAAGACATGAAATTAAATTGCTGTGAGACATCTACCAGATAGGACTACTGAGACATCTATTTAAGCAATCGAAAGTCTTTATTAGGTGTAACTTTGCTTGGTGTGCAGGACTCAAGTGCAGTCCCCAAACTGTTGTCAGGGTGGCTTTTAGGCACAAAAACCATTTCCTGGATTGAAAGACACCAATTGGCAAGAACAGTTATCTAGAAGCAGAACTGTAGAAGACAAAAATCGAAGTTAATACATTTAGGAACTTTCCCAGACCTATGGACAATGATGGACTAGAACTTTCTTTTTCTAGTTCTGCTCACATGCTACGAGGCCAAAATGGTACTTTTACCATGGCATTCACTGTGCTAATTTGCATTGTGTTAATTTACGTTATTGGAAGCAGGATCTGGTGGAGAGGGATCAAAAAGAGTTGAAATGAGGGGGTGGAGATGATCAAAATACATACATACATACATATACACACACATGCATACATATATTTATACATACACGCATATACACATACGTACATCATATATGTATACATACATATATAATACACGCATACATATATGTATACATACACGCATACATGCATATATGTATGTGTGTATGCATACACGCATACATGCATAAATATATGTATACACACATGCATACACATATGTATACATACATACACATACATGCGTACATATATGTATACATACATACATGCATACATACATGTATGCATACATACACACATACGTGCATACATATGTGTATACATACATATATAGTAAATGTTCAAATAATAAACAGAAAATACTGTATTTAAAAAAGGGGGGAGGCACCTCTTTTTTTGTGAGTAGCTTAGCCCACTCAGCATAAACCTCCAAGTCTTAACAGGCTCTAACATGAGTTAGCATTCCAAATTCTACTTTCTGAATAGACCTCATTTGCTTATGTATCCATTCACCTGCAGAGACGAGGTTTTTCTATTCCTTGCCTGTGTTTGTATGACATTGCTGTGAGCACCAATATGCAAGCATGTTCAGTAATCTGGCTTCCTCTCTTTGCATGCGTGCTCAGGGGAGTCGCTGGGTACCTGTGATGACTCCATTTTTAATTTCTTAAAGAAGCACTTGACTGCTCTCCACAGCAAATGACCCCCTAATTTACCATGAACAATGCACCTGAATTATTTCTTCGATTGCCACCAGACTTATTCTGTTTTTACTCTAAACATTTTAACAAGGATGAGGCAACACTTTTTTTGGCTATGATTTGAATTTTCCTGATAATTAGTGATTTCTCAGTGTCATTTAAGTTTAAGTTTTGGAGAAAGGTCGTCTTATTCTTTGGACATACCTTGTCCTATAATTGCATGATCTGAAGAGACCCTCCCATTGTAGCCTGAGAGTGGTCATTTGTAACTCTCCCTCTTTTCCTGACCAATCTGCTTGGAAGGATGTCAACATTGCTTTCTTCATTAATAAAGATTCTTACTTTTTCTGCTTTATTATTTTTGTTCTGAAATTTCTACATTTTTGTGTCTTTGACTCACGTAAATATTGCAGCAACTGATTTGAATCTTCATTTATGATATGAATTTTACAAGCACTGCAAAGCACAATCAATTTTATTTGTATTCATTCTAGTTAGAGTATTTTCTACTATTTCTTTAATGGTTTATTTGAAGTTGTTTTATTTATTTACCAAGTATAATGATATTTGTTTTATTTTAATTGTGGTCAGAAAACATCCCAATCTGGCTATTTTAATGCCACTGGACCTTGTGTAGTGCTCCGGAGTGAAGTTATTCTTGGTGTGGATTTATTGCTGTTGTTGCTTTATTTTTGTGGCTACTTAAAAAGCCCATGTTTGTTCTTTATTCCATAGATATTAGTTCTAACTGCTTGATCATTTTATCTAATCCATGCCCATATGCATTTCCTGTGTGTAGATTTTCCCAGTCGTTGGTAAAGGTATTTTGACCTCTAGCTATATAACTACACACTATTTTTTCCTCCTGTTGTTTGCTTTGACTTTGTGTATTCTAAGGTCATGTTGTTTGTGTCCATGCTTATGATTGTGTGTCCACTTAATGAAGTGTCTGCTCACAGTTAGGAAATGATACTTTCACTGTGGTGATCTGTTCTTCATGGACACTTAACTTGAAATTAAACAACTACTTCTTCTTGGCAGCAAGTAGATGGTGTCCACATGAACACACACACACACACACACACACACACACAATTTTCTATACAATGCTTTTGTGTGTTCTTTCCCACATAAAACAGGCTCATCATGTGACTTGGAAGAAAGCTTTACTTTCACTAGTGATCCGTTTTCTACAAGTTTTAATTAAAGTGTCATGTTACCTTCAAACTCGGACATTCCGTGCTCTTCCTGGATTAGTAAATGTGTCCTTTCACATTTGAGTGTTCACCTGGGTAAAGTCAGGATTTTATAAAGTAAGATTCTATGAAAATAAAGAATATATGATCTCTAAAGTTTCAGGGCGAAGCTGCTAAGAAAACCTAAATATGGTACAATAAAGATGTTAGAGCACTACCTCCCAGTCAGTGATAAAACAGCCAATTTCCTGGGTTTTGTGACCGCTCTCCAGTGCATTGACTGGCATAGTGTCTCAAATCTGGTTTTCAGTTTCTTAGAGAATGATTCAAGCGGGGCCGATTCTGCAACGCTGTTCATGAAACCATGAAATATAAAATCTTGGAGGAATTAACCCTATTTATGTCTTCCGTAGTTCACGCCCACTCAACCTTCCGGGTGAATATGGCACATTTGACAACTGCGCTCTTTCCCCTTTGAACTCTGCTTCATGTGTGTACATATGTCAGTGAATGCTGAGTTCACTGGAAGATCTGTAGGGAACACGCCAAACATTTTGAGCTGCTGGAAATTCAGAGGACAGCAGAGAAGCCTGGCGATAAAATGTGATAAGTTGGCCTACTTAATTACCTCAGGTGAGCCATCCTTACCATTCTAAACACAGCATTTGATATATCCTTTCCAAAAGAACCTCTCTAGACTTACCACTCCATTCAAACAGAAAAGTCCAGCAAATACTAAAATCCTTTTTATGAATGATGAGATATTAACACTTACATATGTGTAAAAGTAGCTAGATTTTTTTTTAATAACAAAAACAGGTCTCTTATACTAAAAAGGGGCATTTGACTTGGCAACTGCATTTTGATGTAGTATTTAAAAATAAACACCACACTTTAGATTGAAGAATTAAAACAAAGGATTAATAAAATGATTTAATGCTAATTAAGTTTTAAATTGGGTTGGGTGTGGTGACATGAGCCATAGCCTCTTCAGCGGCTCTGGGCAGAATGATAAACTTGAAGCTAACCTAGGCTAAATAGCAAGATCAACAACAACAACAACAACAACAACAACAACAACAACAACAATCTAAAAACATGATAGTTGAGAACTTGTAAGAAGCACACCACACCCACCACACTTACACGGTGGTCTTCACTCTCTAGTTACACCAGACAGATCTAACCCCTGATGGTTGGAAGTCCACTGTGTGCTCCCCCATGCTTCTGGGACTGAAAGTGCACTTAGTGACCTCAGCATGGCCTGCCTACACTTAGCATTTTCTGCTTGTTTACTTAGCCAAGAAAACTGGTAGTACTCTAACAAAGGCACAGATGTTTATTTATTCTGCTTATTGAACTGTCCTGCCTTTGACTTGCTACAAAGACATGAGGGGTGAGGTATATGTGGGGATTCAGGTATTTGGCCAGTGTCTTAGTCAGGGTTTCTACTCCCTGAACAAAACATCATGACCAAGAAGCAAGTTGGGGAGAAAAGGATTTATTCAGCTTACACTTCCATATTGCTGTTCATCACCAAAGGAAGTTAAGACAGGAACTCAAGCAGGTTACAAAGCAGGAGCTGATGCAGAGGCCATGGAGGGATGTTAGTTACTGGCTTGCTTCCCCTGGCTTGCTCAGCTTGCTTTCTTATAGAACTCAGGACCACCAGCCCAGGCATGGCACAGGCCACAAGGGGCCCTCCTACCCTTGATCACTAATTGAGAAAATGCCTTACAACTGTGTCTCATGGAGGCATTTCCTCAAGGGAGGCTCCTTTCTCTGTGATAACTCCAGCTGGTGTCAAGTCGACACACAAAACCAGCCACTCCAACCAGTCTGCGTTTGTGATCATTGGTGGACTAGAGGAAACCAAGGTTTCAGTAAGGAGGAAAAAGGAGCAGTCATCACATCTCGCCTCATAGTCATCCCAGTGCTAAGAAGCCAGCTTGCTCCTGTGGCTTCCTCCACCAAGCAATGAGCTATCATCTCTTTAAAAGAGCCTGAATGCAGGCACAGAGGAGTGTGTCAGTTCACACCAGTACTGGGTGGGTGGGGGTGCATGACAAAAGAGAAATTCCCTCTTCTAAGACCTCCTGGCTCGTCGCTCTAGGATCTAAATACAAAGTCACCTGGGGAGTTTTTACTATATTAAACATAAGGCCCAAGCCTGATGCCTGAGAGAAGACTGCCATTTTGTGTGTAGCAGTTTCAAGGAGACTGCCACACAACAGAGAAGTCAGGGGGAATGCAGCCACAGTAACTCACTGTAGTGAGTTGGTCTGTTGCTATGGAGGACAGCCTGAGCCCATGGCAACCAGCAGCCATGCTGGCCCATGTGCCAGGAGGATGACAGGGAGCCAGATGCACCCAGTGCTCCTGCTGCAGGAAGTCACTCGAACATCATTTCCAACAGAAAAAGTGACAAAGATAGCGGCTATCCAACATTGCAGTGTTCCCCCGGGTCTTAGGCATGAGATGGTGACTTCATGCTAAGTTCTCGCTTTCAGCTGTTGAGTCACAGAACAATATTGAAAGTGACACAGAGTGCCTGGTCCACACCAAACACTAATTACTGTCCTAGGAACAAGTGTCAGGATCATAAAAGCTGTCATCCTTTGGCCTGGGTTTCTGCTGTACACAGTCCCATTGTGTGCTTTGCCTGCACATGTTTCGGATTAAGCAACAAGTATAGCTGTTATAAACTCACACCCAGATCCTTCTTCATTTGGCCCATGGTGTCCCTGAGAAGCAATGGATTCCCCCCAGCTTTCTCACTGAGAGACACCGCAGAGCTTTAAAGAGGCTGCGATGGTTTTGGAGCTATCGTACTTGAAGTGGTAGGTAGAAAGTGTGAAGCGTGGCTAACTTTCCACATGGACCGACTATGGTGCACCAACCTCCCATGAGTGAACACATACATACATAATACATAATACAATACATCATATATCATGCATCATACATACATACATACATACATACATACATACATACATACATACATACATACATGGAGAGGGAGAGGGGAGGGGACAGGGGAGAAAGGAGAGGGAGAGAGGGAGAAGGAGCATGGAATGTGGCCTACTTCACACACATGGACTGGCCTGAAGATGCTGCTCTGCCCAAAGCCTGCATGGGTGAGGAGGTTGTTACAGCTGCAGCCAATCCCAAGCCTGCATGGTGGAGGAGGGTGTTAACTAAAACTAGTGACCTGATGTACGCAGACCAGGCCTCCAAGTGTCATTCCAAAGTCTGTTGCAAAGAACCCTTGTGTACCTCCTCGGTTCCCAGAAGCCTTAGTTACTGGAACAGAGAGATTCTCCTTGAAAAGCAGGGCTCACAGCCACGTGTCTCACAGAAAATGTAGTCTGCATCCCCTCCCGTTCCACAAGAATTCCAGCATTTAGTGTTTAGCATTTATCATTTGTAATCTGTGATTTCATCCTCTAATTCCAGAACCCTGGTGTTTGACAAAGGACAGTCTTTTCGGGGAGCACTGCCAGAGTGCACTTCTCTTAGAGTTCTGCTTCTAAGTAGATACTCTGATTTGAATGAAAATGGCCCTACTAGGCTCAGAGGGAGGGGATTATATGAAAGGATTAGGATTTATGACTTTGTTGGAGTGGGTGTGGCCTTGGTGGAGAAAGTGTGTCACTGCGGGTGGGCTTAGAGGTTCAGAAGCTCAAGCCAGGCCCAAAGGCTCATTCTCTCTTCCTGCTGTTTACCTGTATGTAGGACTCTCAGTTACCTCTCTAGCACCATGTCTGCCTGCATGGCACCATGCTTCCTGCCATGACAATAATGGGCTAAACTTCTGAATTGTAAGCCAGCTCCAATTAAATGTCTTTCTTTTCTAGAGTTGCCATGGTCACGGCATCTATTCACAGCAATGGAAACCGAAACAATGGACCTGTAGTTTCACTCGTGTTAGTCAGGGAATATAAACAAAAGTGGTGTCCATGGAAACCAGGGTGAGGTTCTCTTAAAACAGGAGGCAGAGGTACGATGTGTTTCAGCTCTCCCATTTCTAGGTTCCAGCAAGAATCTATGTCTGGACCACAGATACCTCTGCACACCCATATTTAATGCTGCACTGTTCACAATCGCCTCATCTCTTTGGTAGAATGTTTAGGTGCCAACACTCCAGCAGGTGACAATTATTTTTCAAGAAGTACAGTGACATTAGGACTGAGAGCAAATGTTTGCCACCATGGTGGCCTAGAACATCCTGTTGACGGTTAATTGGGAAGAGGTCTGCAGAGGTGTGCAGCCTTTGTTAGGCAGTGGTCTGTGATACTTTTGTGTAACCCCATCATTTTGGATCTGTTTTCTTGGGATGTTGGGGAAGTTGGTTCACACCATGTTTAGATACAGAAGAGCCCCATATTATAAATCTCTATAAATCTATGAAACCATCTCCTTAGCACTCACTTGCCTTTCTTCCCACATTTCTCCTGCCATAAATTGCACAGGTCCACACACTAATTTCATGAGTTGGCAGGTCCTGCCTTGGCCTTTCTCCACAACTCTTAATGGGGAATGCATATTTTTTAAATAATTCACTATCTTGGAAATTTTCCAGTATGAAGAGGGGAGAAATGATTTCTTCCTTTTATTTTCTATCAGATTCAACATTAAAAGCCCTTTGGTCTCTAAGTCCATTAAGTCTATTGGCTCCGAACATCCCTGAAATCCCCCCCACTCCCCAGTGCTCAGGAAGTATTAGGTTATAGTTCTGATTTACTGGAAATAGTCTATGAATTCAATCTGTTTGGATTTCTATGAAGTCACAATTTAATTTACTCTGTTAATTATTTGAATCGGGTACAATTTTCACTTTATGGAAATGTTCGGTATAACATGAATTTGTGTATGCACAAAAAATATAGTCAAATAAAATGCTATGTCTAGATAGTAGGCGGCATGAAAGGGGCTTGGGGAAGAAGACTTGGAGGGACTGGAGGGAGGAAATAGTGGGGGAAGTAATGCTATTGTATTAAATTCAATTAGAATATTTTTGGATGTATTCCTGTGTATGTTTGTTCTATGTGTAGAGGTGACTGCCTTTGTGCACATGGAGGCCAGAGGACCATCTTGGCATGCTTCTCTGAAGCTGCTCGTCCTATGGAGGTTAGTTTGAGACAAGGTTCTTGTTGTGGCATGAGGAAACCAAGATCAGGAAGGCTGGACATAGACCTCATGGACCCCTGTCTCCACCTCTTCAGTGATGGGTTATAGGGAGCCACCACATGCAACTTTCTTCTTTTTGTTTTGTGGGTTCTTGGAAATAAACTAAGTTTTTTGGAGGTGCATGGAAAGCACTTTATCAATGCTGATGTCTCCACGGCCCTGGCTCAGAACATATAACAGTTTTCTCACTATTTCCCTCTTCCCCAAACCTCCTGAGGACACAGACATGGGAGCACAAACTTCACAAAGGGATGGTGACTGCTGATGTTCACCCTTCATCCCAGAGCACCACTGTAGAGTTGTGATGACACAACTACCAAGTTGACATCTGGTAGGTAGGTCTTTGTGCATGCCTAGGAGGAACCATCTAGATAAAGGAGAACCTCCGAGAACATCTGAGACAAATTGAGAGAGGACCTATATTAATTGTGGGCAGGACCATTCTTGGATCAGGGGATCCTGGACTGCATAAAGTGGGGAAAGTGTACTGAGGATCAGCATGCCTGAATTCATTCATTGCTCTCTGTTCGTTATTGTGGAAGGGATATGACCATTTCATTCAGGACCCTGTCGTTGTGACCCACTGTCATGATGAAATTGTAAGCCAAGTACCTTTTGTTCTCCTGAGTGACTTTGACAGGGTGTTTTGTCACAGCAAAGGGAAAGGAAGCCAAGGCAAATGAGGGGACTCTACTTTCTCTTCCTGCTGTGCAAGCTTTACTTCCAGTAGCCTGCATTTCATGAAGTCTAAGTAGCAGCACAAAGCCTCTGTGGGCACAGCTGTCACAACGCCAGACTGTGGGATGTCCTCTTTCTAAAGTTACAAGCAAATGATTAACTGGTCAGGGTACTGTGGCCCTGTGATAAGGAAAGGACCTGAGAGTCACTGGTCCCACCCTGACAGCCTCATCCTTCTGGAAACACATAGTTCTCGCCACAGGAAGACTGGGTTGGAAGCAACAGCTGAGTCAGAGCACATGTATGGCAGCATGAGGCATCTGAAAGCACACTGCACAGTGGCCCCAAGCCGGTCAAGCCCACAGTGTGGACAAAGTCATCAGGTCACAATTGTTTACAGCCTACAGGCTGCCATGGTCTGTTCTGTCTCCATAAATTTGGTGATGAGTTTATTCCTTTACATTCATTATGCACCGTTCCATGTATCATTTAAAGCACAATTAAGAAATAGACAAAATTCACTTAGCATTTTAAAATCCTGAGTGTTGAAGCTATTTTATTCTGAAGAAGTCAAAGCTGTAATCAGAGATCATTTCAACTTGTAATGTGAGCATTTGTCCCACTGTGACTACGTATTTGCAAATATCCATTGTTTTGGTGTAAGGATAAGGCAAATCATTTTGTCTTAAAAATAAACCTTGAATTGCAGTTGTATCTTTATCTGTAAAGTGTTTGACCTCGATACATGAAGTCCTGAGTTCAATCCCCAGCACATGCCTTTAATACCAGTGCTTCACAGGGGAAGGCAGGAAGATGAGAGTTCAAAGTCATCTCTGACTACATAGAAAGAGTTCAAGGCCAACCTGGGCAAGTTCAACGCCACTCTGGGCTGTATTGAACACAGTCTCTAGAAACTTGTGAAGCATAGCTTATGTCAATCATTCAAGTGGCTTCTGCTAGTATAATTTTCCTTCAAAGAACAAAGTACATTTGAACCTAACTTAGTGTCCTAACCTTTTCCTTCTTCCCACTTGGTCATATTCTTCTGTAGTGTTATCTTTATAGGTTCTTTTCCAGTAACCTCCATGCTCTGAGTTTGTTTAAACATTTCTACTTTCCATCTTCATCTCTTAAGCGGCACATCTGTCAAAAATGAGAAGATGGGACAGAAATATTTGGTCTGTGACAGAATGTGATGTCCCCAGGTCTTGGCTTAAGTAGGATTTTCCCAGTTGCTGGGGATAACAAGGTGGCCACAGAGCTAGGGTTGTATGGAGTGATAGCAGTGCCTGGCTCAAAGAACTTCCCTGGTAACCTTCTCCTTGTCTTCCCTCATCAGCTTCATGGAGCATAGACTCTACCTGAGGAAGAAAACACTAGGGAAGAGGCAAATGCTTGCCTCAGAGACCCCAATTACAGAGCTCCATGGGAAAGCTCCCCTCCTAACTACAACTGCACACTGAGATCTCAAGGACGACATTGGCCTCTCCTCTAGCCAAGGTATGTGTGGTTTCTGAGTTTCTCTGGTGAGTAACACACACTTAAGTTGCTGTGGACAGAGGACATAACTTACCTTGAGTGTCTGATGAGCTCCTCTGGGCTCTCCTCACACCCAAGCTCATGCAACGCAGCCCATCAGTCACCGTGCTACCTTCCGCTCATGTCCTCTCTAAGTCGCACGTCTCAGCCTGCAGCTGGTTCCTTGAGTGCTAGCTTGGTGCTGCCAAGTCAGTTCCCTCTCATCTCTTCTCTTTAAAAACATGGGAGATCTGGCAGGCTCTGTTCGCTGAGGCATTAGATTTTCTCCCTTGGAAAATGTAAGTGAAAGTGAAAACCAAGATGCATGTGATTACTGCCTGCTTCTTCCTCTTCTGCTTCCTTTTCCTCATCCTCTTCCTTTTCCCCACCCCAATCACATTCCCATCCTCTTCTCTATCCCTGATTCACCCCTCCACCCCATCTCTATCCATCTCCATCTCTACCTCCGTCCATTCCTATCCCCATCCATCTCCATCCCCATCCCTACCCTCATCTGCATCCCAATCCCCATCCCTCTATTCATCCTTTTCTCCATCCCCATCCACACCCCATCCCCACACACCTCCATCTCCACCTCCATCCATTCCTGCTCCTTTCCCCATCTCCATCCCTGTTCTCTCAAATACTGATAACGCAGAGGGACCTGACTACAAACCCATTTGTGTTCCCCACGATTTGCACTGACTCGTTATGGAAGCCACACCCTTCCTTATCGTAAACAAAGCCTGGCATCCACAGGATAATCCATTGCACATGGTGATGTGTAAGACAGCATGTGAGGATGGAGGCCCAAGGGGAGCCTCTCTGGGGACAAGGTTTAGGAGGGGAGGAAGGAGGTGAAACATAGCAAGCAATCCTCCTCCTCTACCCTGTGCAAGCAAGGTGAAGCCTTGTCCTAAGCTCCACATGGGCTGAAAGGTTCTAGGAGAGCTTCCATGCAAGGTCTGATCACAGACCTCCTTCTAGAAGTATAAAGCCTGCTTCCACAGGGGCAAGACATGACATGTATGTGAGTGTGTAAATGAGTGTGCTTGTCCCTGGCCAGGTGCACATGAGCACAGTGTATGTGCCCCCTTACAGTTAAGGAGCACTTAGAGCTAAGTAGAGGGAAGCTGGTCAGTTCACAGGGCAGACACACTGTGAGAGAGCGTGATCAAGCCTGGGTTAGATTTAGTCATCACAGAACAGACCCGTGTCTGATGTACACTAGGTAGTCAGTACGCAGGTGTGTAACAAAGCACATTGATTTTAACTTTTCCCAAAGGCATTTTTTATGTTTGATTTCACAATATAGTAAGAACATTTCTCTGTTCTCTTTCTTCCCTATAAACCCTCTCCACTCTTCTTCAAGTTCATAACCCTCTTTCATTAATTGTTATTACACACATATACACATATACATATAGATTCCTAGATAGGATCTGTTCATTCTGCATAATGTGAGTTGTGGATGTTTTCAGGGCTGAATATTTGACACTGGTCTGCCAGTTGGTCACAGTGGAAGAGCATCTCCCACTCTCACCTTTCCTCTGTTGCCTCGAGGTTTTGAGTAGGGCTCGACCTTGTGGGCTTTGCTCTGTCAACTTTGAAAGCCATTGGTGTCATCCTTGTTCAGCTCATGTTTAGACAGCCATATTGTTTCATCACTATGGAAGGACAGTGGAGTACACCCTCATCACCATGGGAGGACAGTGGAGTACACCATCATCACCATGGGAGAACTGTGGAGGACTCCCTCATCACTGTGGGAGGACAGTGGAGGACTCCCTCATCACCATGGGAGGACTGTGGAGTACACCCTCATCATAGTGGGAGGGTTGTAAAGAACTCACTCATTACCATGGAAGGATCACAGAGGACTCTTTCGTCTCTGAGATGGTTATCTGCTTGGAATAAAATATAGGGTTAGAATGTGCTCCCTGAATAAGCAGGGGCCTCTTCATATCAACCTGCATAATGTGAGAAAATGTGTTCATGTCCATTGGGGATATTTCTATGTTCAACTTTCTGAATTTGAAAATATTACTTGGTCTTGAAAAATGTTAAAAAGAAAACAGATACAAGGTTGGGTAGGGAGAGAAGGAGGTAGGTATAGCAAATTTGGGAGAGGCGGTGAGTATGACCACAACTCTCAAAGGACTAATACATTTTAACAATTGTTAATAATTTCTCTATAAATACTAATATTTCTATTATGTATTATTTTTCTTGTTAATTGTTTTTAGTCAAATTTAATAGACTTTTAAAGAATTTCATATATAAGCCCTGCATCTATACTTCTCTAGCCCTTACTTCTCCCAACTCTTTTTTTCCCTTCAGAATTCATGATATCTTTAAGTATTAATGTTATGAGCACACACACACGCGCACGCACACACACACACACACACATCCCCCACACACACCCACACACACCCACACACCCACTCATGCACACACACACACACACACATACACACACCCTCCACACACACACACCAATACACACACATAAATCAACACACACACACACACTCACACACACACACACAGGAAAGTGTATATGTATATTTAGCCTACTGAGTTTATTCAACTCTGCACATATGTGCATTTCTCCAGGAATGACCACTTGGGACTAGTTAACTAGGATGGAGCTTGTTTCTGGGTGAAGCTGATTCTCCCTTTTGGCAGCTAATGAGCATCTGTAGCTCTTCATCTAGGAGTACCAGCATGTAGAATTTCCCCTGCCCTTGTTGGCTTGCCAAATGGTGTTTCCATTGCACTGATCTTGTTCAGGCATGAGAGCTCATGAGTGTATTTTCTCTGTCATTTCTAGAGGACATATTCTGTCAACAGATGTCCTGGTCCTCTTTCCATTCTCTTTCATGATTTCGCCTGAGCCTTAGGGGTAGGGATTGTATTGAGATCTATCAGTTGTGGTTGAGTACCTCACAGCCATTTATTTCCTGCATGTTGATCAGTTTTGTCTCTGTTAACTATAGCAGTCTCCAACTGTTCCAAAAAGAAGCTGTTTTCGTGATAAGCAAGAGCCATGCCTACATGCAAATTTCACTATGTCTTTTCTAATTTCATTTGTGAGCGACAGGACTTAATACCTGATCACAGTATTTATTGCAAAATGGTTTAGCATGGGAGCTGCAGTCCCCGAGCTTCTTCATATTGACAGTTTTGTAAAGCATTTTAATCTGATCTGCCTCATGTTCTACAGGAAGCACATAGCTCAACACCAGTGCTTGCCTCCTTTCCCCCACCAGAGGAGATGCCTCTTCTAAATGTATTCTAACAGGACTTTGTGAACAAAAGTTCCCAGCATGCATCTCTTAAGCACCAGGCTAAGTTATGCACCAGCGTCTCTTTGTGCATTATGCTGTACATGGTCAAATAATTGCAAAGAGGCACACATGCCTTTCCATCCTGAGTAACTTCACATCCTTTTGCTGTCATCTGATGTTCTCTAGAATCAAATCTGGCTTTGTGATACTCAGGCCAATGTATCTTTCTGTAAAGTGGGGCAGTTCATAAGTTAAGAGAGATTTTTTTTCCACATTCTTACTATGGATGATGTAGAAGCAGAAAATCCAGACTCGACTTAGGAGTTTATGTGAGTCAATGCATTTGGGGTGACCTAAGACTCCCTGTGGAAGACAGTGGGGTCTTTCTGGAACTGGGTAGGGCTTGTATTTATCACACTGATGTGAACCAGGAACTCCCAAGAGTGGGGGAAGAAAGTTCTCTTTCGTTAGGAGGTGGGATAGGCTTTAGCTGTGCCAGGTGAAATGATTGTGGTCTATGCTGTAGAGTCACAAGGGGCTGTGCTCACAGAGCAGGAAATTGAGAGGCCTGGAAGGACAAATCCCAAGCGGGACATCTGGATGGCCTGTAAGGAGATACAAGATTGGGGAAGGGTTGACTGTGTAGAAAAATAATAACCAAGGTTTGGAGAGTTGTTCCCAGAGGCTCCCTGTTTGTAAAACAGTATAGAAATCTGACCCAAGAAAGCACAGTCACTGAGAACTTGTCATTCTTTACATGAAGGAAACCTCCTGTAGTTGGTTTCAGTGAAGAAACTGCATCCTGCAATATTCCGCCCAGATCGTGATTACAAAAATAAGGGTTTCCTATCAGCTTTGCAAATCAGACTCCTTCTTGGCACTCATTCACAATCCCATATTCAGTTCCTCTGTTCAAATAGCCAAATTAAAGTCCCCATTCTTCCTTCAGGACCTTAAAGTAACCTAACACCCAGAGGTGGACCCAGCGATGCTATGCTGGCAGGAATAACCAAGAAAGCAGAGTCCTGACAAGGTGAAGGGATTCCTGACCAGTCTGCCTAGAAGGGAGCCTTGGTGATAGAGAGCAATGGGCCAGCCAAGTTGCATATGGAAGATGTCATCTTGCAAGTGTGTGAGCAAGGATGAAGGCATAAGCATCTCCTGCCAGGGATCAGGGACAAAGCATTGTAAATAAGTCCACAAAGAGGAGAATGGATGGCCATGGGGGAGATTGGGGTCCCTGCCAGAGGCTTGGAGAACAAGCAGGTGCCTTGTGACACTCCTGAGCTGGGATGGAATGCCAAAAGAGTGGAGGCCACAAGGAACTAGAATTTGTAAAAGGAAGAAGTAAGAGCCTTTATCTGCTGAGATTTCAGGGCCGATGGTCTGAGGGTGGGAAGGGGAGGACTAAGGGTGGCGGTCAGCAGGAGCTGCAGATGTCTGGCTGGTTCCTACTGGGCAACCTGAAGCTTGTCTTCAACAAGCGAGGAAGAGTACTGATGAGAACATTGCTTCTGAGAGATAAAATAAGCAGGAAAAAATCACAATGTATAAGAAACACACGTAAGTGTCTTGGTAGGGAAATGCTAGAACTCTGTGAGCATTTTTTGTGGGTTGTAACTTCCCTTGCTTTCTGCACGGTTTGAAATGGCACTGTCTTTTAAAGGAGAGAAACAATTTACCCTTTGTTTGGCCTCACTTGTTACAAACTTATATTCTAGACCATTGAATGTAAAAACAAAAAAGCTTTGGAGATTTTTGTTTTGTGTAGTACTGGTATAGCCTTGTGCCCTAGCCTCATGATCCTGATGGATTTTTATTTTGTGATATTTGCTTTTAAAGTGTTATTGAATGCTCTTGATATATCACCAGTGGTACCTTACTAAATTCCCATAGGCACATCAATTTGGATGAAGAAATCTGCTTAAAAATTTATGAACCTGATCATAGAAAAGTCAGTCCTATAGAAAGGCTTCTAAAGCCATGTTTTTTGTTATTTCTTTTATTCATTGGGATTATAATATATATCATTTTGCCTTTCCTTTCTTCTCTGTGAACCCTACTATATACTTCTCCTTACTCTATTTCAAATTCTTCACCTGGTTTTTAACTAATAAAGCCACATGTTTTAAAGTTACCTTAGTCCAAGTGGATCAAGGACTTCCACATCAAACCAGATACACTCAAACTAATAGAAGAAAAAGTGGGGAAGAGTCTTGAATACACGGGCATTGGGGAAATTTTCCTGAACAGAACACCAATGGCTTATACTCTAAGATCAAGAATTGACAAATGGGGCCTCATAAAACTGCAAAGCTTCTGTAAGGCAAAAGACACTGTCATTAGGACAAAATGGCAACCAACAGAGTAGAAAAAGATCGTTACCAATCCTACAACTGATAGAGGGCTAATATCCAACATATACAAAGAGCTCAAGAAGTTAGACTCCAGAGAGCCAAGTAACCCTATTAAAACACGCTGTACAGAGCTAAACAAAGAATTCTCAGCTGAGGAATGCCGAATGGCTGAGAAGCACCTAAAGAAATGTTCAACATCCTTAGTCATCAGGGAAATGCAAATCAAAACAACCCTGAGATTCCACCTCACACCAGTCAGAATGGCTAAGATAAAAAAACTCAGGCAACAGCAGACTCTGGCGAGGATGTGGAGAAAGAGGAACACTCCTCCATTGTTGGTGCTATTGTAAGCTGGTACAACCACTCTGGAAATTAGTCTGGAAGTTCCTCAGAAAATTGGACATTGTACTACCTGAGGACCCAGCTATACCTCTCCTGGGCATATACCCAAAATATGCTCCAACATACCAGAAAGATACATGCTCCATTATGTTCATAGCAGCCTTATTTATAATAGTCAGAAGCTGGAAAGAACACAGATGCCCTTCAACAGAGGAATGGATACAGAATATGTGGTACAGCTACACAATGGAGTACTACTCAGCTATTAAAAATGATATCGTGAAATTCATAGGCAAATGGAATGAACTAGAAAATATAATCGTGAGTGAGGTAACCCAATCACAGAAAAAAATCACATCATATGCACTCACTGATAAATGGATATCAGCCCAAAAGTTCGAATTACTCAAGATGCAATCCATGGACCACATGAAACTCAAGAAAAGGATGACTAAAATGTGGATACTTACTCCTTCTTAAAAAGGAGAACACAAATATCCATAGGAGGGGATAGGGAGGCAAAATTTAGAGCAGAGACTGAAGGAACAGCCATTCAGAGCCTGTCGCACATGTGGCCCAGATATATAAGCCACCAAAACTAGATAAGATTGATGAAGCTAAGAAGTGCATGCTGACAGGAGCTGGACATAGATGTCTCCTGGGATGCACATCCAGAGCATGTCAAATACAGAAGCAAACGCTAGCAGCAAACCAATGAACTGAGAATGAGATCCCAGTTTGTGGAATTAGAGAAAGGATTGAAAGAGCTGAAGGAGATTGCAACCCCATAAGAACAATAATACCAACCAACCAGAGCTTCCAGGGACTAAACCACTATCCAAAGACTATACATGGACTGACCCTGGGCTCCAACAGCATATGTAGCAAAGGATGGCCTTGCTGGGCACCAATGGAAGGAGAAGCCCTTGGTCCTGCCAAGGTTGGACCCCCACTGTAGGCGAATGTCAGGGGTGAGGAGGTGGTAAGGGGGATGGATGAGCAGGGGAACACCCTTATAGAAGGGGAGGGTGAGGGTTTAGGGGGCTTATGTTTAAGAAACCGGGAAAGGGAATAACATTTGAAATGTAAATAAGAAATACCCAATATTAAAAAAAAATGAAACCTATACTCACTAAAATTGCCATTAATTTCAATGACTATATAATGCATACCTTTTGGGGGAAAGGTTAATTTAGGTATGTGTATCTCATTCTCAAATATAAAACAATTTTTGGACAAAAAAATGAAGTTACTTTACCATTTATTTCCCACAAACTTTGGTACCAATGTCCAATTATAGGGCTCTTTGCATGTGCTCTATAATTCCACATTAATCACAGTCAATGGTTAATTACACAAGGACATGGCTATAGACCCTTTGCATGCATCAGATAGATGACTGGCTAGTTGTGTCCTGAAAGAAATGTTACTGATTGGTCCCTCAAATGATCATGGCTATTTGTTTTCACTAGCTATGGGGAGACTGTTGGTAAGAGATCTGTAACATATGACAAACCAGTACTAAACAGTAGTTAATCTCTCCTCTGCAAACTTTCAGAAAGACTCTGTCAATATACTGGAAACTCCTCCCAGTAGTCCTTGGCTGCATGGGTGTGGCTGGCATTCACCTGAATTTATCTTGGGACACGCTGATGGGAATTGATGGGGACCTTGCAAGGATCCACAACCAACTCTTACTTGTCGAATTAACACAAACAAAGGAAAAATAATCAAGGGCAGACAGCGAACACTGGGCCAGCATCAATATATCCTCTACTAGGAAAGCTTTCTAAGCCATGGCAGGGAAATCACAGCATGTGGTTATCTTGTAGACGAACAGAAGGGCATATGTAGATGGCCCACTCTACTCCTCAGACACCCATGTGCTGGCCCTGAGAGAACGACCCTCCGAGTCCATCAGCAAAAAGGGGAAAGGAAGTAGCTAGGGTCCGGAAGGAAAAAGCATGGCCAGTTCTTCTTTTGAAATCACTTCTAGAACTTATCCTGTGCTGTTTTAGTAGAATCAAGGAAATAAACTTAACAAAAATATTGCTGACTAACAATAAGTTATCAGTCATGTTCCCAGAGACATAATCAGTGGCAGGAGACAGCTGAGTTAGGTAGCCCTGGACCTAATTTAAATGCATAGAGACACACAGATTACATGTATGCCACACACACACAGGCACACGCACACACACACACACACACACACACACACAGAGTATTACATCAGCTTGTCTGGCTTCGAAGCCTGAGCCCTGGTTTTACGATGGAACATTGTTCTGCTCCTGGGACCTCAGTGGTTGTGATCCTGTTTAGGTCATAGACCCTCTCTGTTCTGTTTCTTTCGATAATGTCTAGAGTTGACATTGCATGGATTTTGCCTTTGGAGGATGAGCCTTTTCCCAGCTGCAACCAGGTGCCTGCATACGTCCCAGAATGGCTCCTTAGAGATGGAACACTTAAGCTCTCACCAATAAACTTAGCAGTAGGAACAATACTAAGTCACCCAGCTCCCTAACAAAACGGGATACAGCATGTGGGCTAGGTGAAGCTTAATTGAAATAATCTGTGGTCGGTGATTGAACTTCCCAAATACATTAATAACCGTTTTCACAGGGCTGTACGCCACAGCGCTGTTCTGAAACAATAGACCCAAGGTAATCGTTCTCATTTGGGATGAACTAATCTGGTTCTGAAAGGAAAACTAAAAGAAATTATTTGCAGAAATTTATATGTCTCCTGAGGATGTGTAGTATATTTCCAAATGCTCTGAATTATATTTCTTCCAATATCAGAACCACCCCACAGACAGGCCATGGTCTAGCAAAACTTTTCCCACAAGGCCTTTATGAAGAAGAGAGAAACTGCTGGAGACATGATGGTGTAGCGAAAGTACCACTGAGTCAGTGGGAAGGCAGCTTGGTTTTATTTCCCTGGGGTGACTTCATTTAACCTTAGAAAGTGTGTGTGTGTGTGTGTGTGTGTGTGTGTAACCAGGATAATGGTGTTTGCCTCTGAGAACATTTCCACTCACAATTATACCTTCTTGTGGGACAGACATTTGAGACTGTCTAGTGCAGTAATGAAGGAAATCCATAGATGTCAAGTTCCGTCTACTGAACAAATGCCAACAGAAGCTGCATGGCTGAGCCTGGAGAGAAACGACTCAGTTGTGCGGGGTGATCACATGTGCTGAGAGAGACTGCTGAATCCCACCTTGAGGTGCCAAGAGGGTGACTTTGGCAATTACAAGGGAGAACCGATGGCTTCTAGAATGAGGAAAGCCCTCAGAACTTACATGTTTGGAATCCTTCTTGATCAGTCAGTATCCCATAGACTGGCACTCTAGTGAGTCTCTCAGTCACTGACACGGATGCCCGTGGACCCTCCTGTGACCTTGTCCTACAAAGACAGCTGAAGTTGCTAGAAGGGGGATAGATAATGGCTCTTGTACTTTATTAGAAACGAGGGGATTGTTTTCTGTAGATTTACTAGTGTTCCCAGACGTCTCAAAGCATTTTCTTTCTTCATGTAAAGAAGACCTAGGAGCCATGGTGCTACCTGGTCCTGACATAAATCAGAAGATCTACCATACTTTCATGGACAGAGGTCAGCAGGGAAGCAGGCTTTACTGTAGTCAAGGAGGGCCTATGCGCTGTATTGCCCTGTGAATTGGGATGTACATTTTCACTGCTCTCTTTAGATTCTCTACCTCACAACTTGGTAAGAAGGGCCTTTGTTCCATGCTACAGCTCCTAACTGTGTAAAATCCTATTTATCTTATTTTGGACTCAGGGCCTTTAACCTCGATACATTTATAGTCCTGAGACTCAACAGGCAGTTGTTGGAGTGGTCAGCATGCTGGGGAACTTTCCAGGACCCACACTGAGTTTTGAGATTGCACTTTGAATGGTTATAAAATCATCATTCCTGTCTTAAGACATATTGGTTTCCATTGCTAACATTTTAAAGATGTTCTGCTTGCACCTCTGGGCTTTAAAACAGTGGGAAGCCATGAGAATTGATTGGAAGTCATCCTGTCCGCCCACATCAGCAACAATGCTATGAGAAACATGTACATATTACATTGCACACTCAGGAACTAGGGTAAAAGACAAGTGGGATAATATTGCTCTCACTTTGCAAATTGGCAGGGCTATTGAGTAGAAGGGAGCAGGATTAGACTGTCATGAAGAAATAGTCTTGAAGAACGCCTTCTATCCCATAATTCTCCACCATTCTTTAATTTGTCCAGATACTGAACTTCAGAGAACTATACGAAATGTAATTCACCCACCAGCCTTCCCATCTGAGGGCTCACAGATGTCTCACAGGGTGGTATTATCTTACATCCTAGCTCTCTGAAAGTCACTCTTTTAGCTGCCTTCGAAAGGCAAAGTGGAACTTTAGCTCCTCCAGCCCCACATCTGCCTGGATAAGGCCATGTTCCTACCTGCATAATGCTCCTCTTGATGTTAATGAACTGAACCTCTGAACCCGTATTAATTGCTGTATTTTATAAGACTTGCCTTGGTCATGATGTCTGTTCATAGCAGTAAAACCCTAAGGCACATTCTTAACCTTCAGTTTTAGCAAATGTTACCGAAAGAGAAGGGTGAAAACTAAGGATGACTTGGGTCTGAATGAGTTGACATGAAAGTAGAAAAGGAACTGGAGTGGGAAGGGCACTGAAGGACATGGGAAGTGGGGATAGAGGGCAAGCAGGGGGCAGGGTCAGAGGAGAAGTGGGAGGGGAGAAGGAGCAGTGGGAAGGGGGAAGTGGGGAGGGGATAAGAGAGGGTATGGGGCAAAAGGAACCACAAAATAAAGTCGGCATGTTTTTATGCTAATCAACAAACCACAAATGAAAAATGGGGAAAATGAAACAGATAAATTATTTCAAAAAAACAAATAGAGTGGAACTGAACTGATCCCACAGCTCCCTGTACCCAAGTCCCATGGGGGAGAGAGATGAACTTCCAGAAGTGTGGACAATCCTGAGACCTCAGGACAACCCACCACTTCTGCTCATTTCTGCCCACTGTTGCCTACATTCCTGGCCCAAGAGGAAACTGCATAGTGCCTCTGGATACAGGAATATAGGAGCAGTCAGCGATAGGAACCGGCACCGAACTGGTCACACAGCTGTCTGCACCCAAATCCCGTGGAGAATAGAGCCGGACCCTCAAAAGTGCGGACACTCCTGAGAACCGAGAAGAGACGAATACTTCCTGCCCACATCCCTGACCCAACAGGAAATTGCCTACTACCATCTGTGCCCCCTGGCCACAGGGATCTAGGAGCAGTCAGGGGTAGGACCTTTTGGGATTCTGCCTGCATTGAGAGTTGAAAGCCAGTTGCCACGAGCACCTATGCAACTGAGAGGAGAGCTCTCTGTTCTGAGATCTGGCTGAAAGAAAACAGGTCTACAGGAGTGCTGACACACAGGCCTACAGGAGGGCCAAGCCACTTTCAGAGTCAGCAAGACAAGCCAACACCAGAGACAACCTGATGGCAAGAGACAAGCTCAGGAACCTAAGCAACAGAAACCAAGACTACTTGGCATCATCAGAACCCAGTTCTCCCAACAAAGCAAGCATTGAATATCCAAACACACCAGAAAAGCAAGATTTTAACTTAAAATCACATTTTATGATGATGATGGAGGACTTTAAGAAGGAAATAAATAACTCCCCTAAAGAATTACAGGACAGGGGTTGGGGATTTAGCTCAGTGGTAGAGCGCTTGCCTAGGAAGCGCAAGGCCCTGGGTTCGGTCCCCAGCTCCGAAAAAAAAAAAAAAGAACCAAAAAAAAAAAAGAGTTAAGAATTACAGGACAACACAAGTAAACAAATAGAAGCCCTTAAAGAGGAAACATAAAAATCCCTTAATGAATCCCTTAAAGAATTACAGGAAAACACTACCAAATAGGTGAAGGAAATGGATAAAACCATCCAGGAAATAGAAACAATAAAGAAAGCACAAACGGAGATAACCCTGGAGATAGTAAACCTAGAGAAGAGATCAGGAGTCAGAGATGCAAGCATCACCAACAGAATGCAAGAGATAGAAGAGAGAATCTCAGGGGCAGAAGATACCATAGAAAACATCAACACAATCACAAAAGATAATGCAAAATTCAAAAAGCTCCTAGCACAAAACATCCAGGAAATCCAGGACACAATGAGAAGATCAAACCTAAGGATAGTAGGTAAAGAAGAGAGTAAAGACTCCCAATTTAAAGGGCCAGTAAATATCTTCAACAAAATTATAGAAGAAAACTTCCCTAAACTAAAGAAAGAGATGCCCATAAACATACAAGAAATCTACAGAACTCCAAATAGATTGGAACAGAAAAGAATTTCCTCCTGTCACATAATAGTCAAGTCACCAAATGCACAAAACAAAGAAAAAATTTTAAAAGCAGTAAGGGAAAAAGGTCAAATAACAAATAAAGGCAGACCTATCCGAATTACACCAGACTTTTCACCAGAGACTATAAAAGCCAGAAGAAGATCTTGGGCAGATGTCGTACAGAATCTAAGAGAACACAAATACCAGCCTAGGCTACCATATCCAGCAAAACTCTCAATTAACATAGATGGAGAAACCAAGGTATTCCATGACAAAATCAAATTTACAAAGTATCTTTCTACAAATCCAGCCCTACACAGGATAATGGATGGAAAATTCCAACAAAAGGAGGGAAACTACACCCTAGAAAGAGCAAGAAAGTAATCTTGTTGCAACAACACCTAAAGAAGAGAGACACACAAACACAATTCCACATCTAACAACAAAAATAACAGGAAGCAACAATCAGTATTCCTTAATATCCCTTAGCATCAATGAACTCAATTTCCCAATAAAAAGACATAGAATAACAAACTGGATACATAAAGAGGACCCAGCATTTTGCTGCATACAGGAAACACACCTCAGAGACAAAGACAGACACTACCACAGAGTAAAAGGCTGAAAAACAACTTTCCAAGCAAATGGTCCAAAGAAACAAGCTGCAGCAGCCATTCTAATAGCCAATAAAATTGATCTTAAACCAAAAGTTATCAAAAAAGATAAGGAAGGACACTTCATATTCATCAAAGGAAAAATCCTCCAAGATGAACTGTCACTCCTAAATATCTATGCTCCAAAAACAAGGGCACCTACATTCATAAAAGAAACCTTACTAAAGTCAAATCACACATTGCACCTCACAAAATAGTAGTAGGAGATTTTAACACCCCACTCTCATCAGTGGATCATGGAAACAGAAATTAAACAGAGACATAGAGAAACTAACAGAAGTTATGAAACAAATAGACTTAACAGATATTAATAGAACATTTCATCCTAAAACAAAAACATTTATTCTCTGCACCTCATGGTACCTTCTCCAAAATTGACCTCAAAATTGACCTCCAAAACAGGCCTCAACAGATACAAGAAGATAGAAATAATCCCATGCATCCTATCAGTTCACCACAGACCAAGGCTGGTCTTCAATAACAACAAAAATGACAGAAAGCCCAAGTATATATGGAAGTTGAACAATGCTCTACTCAATAACTTGGTCAAGGAAGAAATAAAGAAAGAAATGAAAGACATTTTAGAATTTATTGAAAATGAGGGCACAACATACCCCAACTTATGGACACAATGAAAGTGGTAGTAAGAGGAAAACTCATAGCTCTGAGTGCCTGCAAAAAGAAACAGGAGAGAGCATACATTGGCGGCTAGACAGCACACCTAAAAGCTCTAGAACAAAAAGAATCAGATACACCTAAGAAGAGTAGAAGGCAGGAAATAATCAAACTCAGGACTGAACTCAACCAAATAGAAACAAAAAGGAGTATACAAAGAATCAACAAAACTAGGAGCTGGTTCTTTGAGAAAATCAACAACATAGATAAACCCATAGCGAAACTGAACAGAGGGCACAGAGACAGTATCCAAATTAACAAAATCAGAAATGAAAAGGGAGACATAACAACAGATTCTTAGGAAATTCAAAAAATCATCAGATCCTACTATAAAAACCCATATTCAACAAAACTGGAAAATCTGGAGCAAATGGACAATTTTCTAGACAAATACCAGGTACCAAAATTAAATCAGGACTAGATAAACCATCTAAACAACTCCATAACTCCTAAAGAAATTGAAGCAGTTATTAAAAGTCTCCCAACTAAAAAGAGCCCAGGACCAGATGGGTTTAGTGCAGAAGAAGTCAAAATATCACTATTTGCAGATGATATGATAGTATACTTAAGTGACCCCAAAAGTTCCACCAGAGAACAACCAAACCTGATAAACAATTTCAGCAAAGAGACTGGGTATAAATTACCTCAAACGAATCAGTAGCCTCCCTCTACTCAAAGGATAAACAGGCTGAAAAAGAAATTAAGGAAATGACACCCTTCACAATAGTCCCAAATAATATAAAATACCTTGGTGTGACTCTAACCAAGCAAGTGAAAGATCTGTATAACAAGAACTTCAAGTCTCTGAAGAAAGAATTTGAAGAAGATCTCAGGAAAGACCTCCTATGCTCATGGATTGGCAGGATTAATATAGTCAAAATGGCCATTTTGCCAAAAGCAATCTACAGATTCAATGCAATCCCCATCAGCGTTAGAAACAGCAATTTGCAAATTCATTTGGAATAACAAAAAACCGAGGATAGCAAAACTATACTCAACGAAAAAGAACTTCTGGGGGAATCACCATCCCTGACCTCAAGCAGTATTATAGAGCAATAATCATAAAAAGTATATGGTATGGGTACAGAGACAGGCAGGTAGATCAGTGGAATAGAATTTTAGACCCAGAAATGAACCCACACACCTATGCTCATTTGATCTTTGACAAAGGAGCTAAAACCATCCAATGAAAAAAAGATAGCATTTTCACCAAATGGTGCTGGTTCAACTGAAGGTCAGGATGTAGAAGAATGCAAATTGACCCATTCTTATTGCCCTGTATAAAGCTTAAGTCCAAGTGGATCAAAGACCTCCACATCAAAACAGGTATACTCAAGCTAATAGAAGAAAAAGTAGGGGAAGAGTCTCGATCACATGGGCACTGGGGAAAATTTCCTAAACAAAACACCAATGGCTTATGCTCTAAGGTCAGGAATCAACAGATGGGACCTCATAAAACTGCAAAGCTTCTGTAAGCCAAGGACACTGTCGTTAGGACAAAATAACATCAAACAGATTGGGGAAAGATCTTTATCAATTCTACATCTGATACAGGGCTAATATCCAAGCTGTCAAAGAACTCAAGAAGTTAGACTCCAGAGAGCCAAATAACCCTATTAAAAGTGGAGTACAGAGCTAAACAAAGAATTCCTAGCTGAGGAATATAGAATGGCTGAGAATCACCTAAAGAAATGCTCAACATCCTTAGTCATCAGGGCTAATCAAAACAACCCTGAAATTCCACCTCACACTAGTCAGAATGTCACAAAAACTCAGTGACAACAGATGCTGTCGATGATGTGGAGAAAGAGGAATACGCCTCCATTGTTGGTGGAATTGGAACTGGTACAACCACTCTGCAAATCAGTCTGGAGGTTCCTCAGAAAATTGGATATTGCACTACCTGAGGACTCAGCTATATCTTTCCTTGGCATTTATCCAAAAGATGCCCCAACATATAACAAAGACAAATGCTCCACTATGTTCATAGCAGCCTTATTTATAATAGCCAGACGCTGGAAAGAACCCAGATGCCCTTCAACAGAGGAATGGATTAAAAAATATGGTACATCTATACCATGGAATACTACTCAGCTATCAAAAACAATGACTTCGTGAAACTCATAGGCAAATGGAATGAACTAGAAAATATCATCCTGAGTAAGGTAACCCAATCACAGAAAAACACTCATGGTATGCACTCATTGATAAATAGATATTAGCCCAAAAGATCCAATTACCCAAGATATAATCCATAGACCACAGGAAGCTCAAGAAGAAGGATGTCCAAAGTGCAGATGCTTGACTCCTTCTTAAAAGGGGAACCAAAATATTCATAGGATATGGAGGTAAAGTTTGGAGTAGAGACTGGAGGAACAGCCATTCAGAGTCTGCCCCACATGTGCCCCATATACATACAGCCACCAAAACTAGATAAGATTGATGAAGCTAAGAAGTGCATGCTGACACGAGGAGGATATAGATGTCTCCTGAGAGACACAGCCAGAACATGTCAAATACAGAGGCGAATGCTAGCAGCAAACCATTGAACTGAGAACAAGACCCCCACTGGAGGAATCAGAGAAAGGATTGAAAGAGCTGAAGGGGTTTGCTACCCTATTAGAACAACAATGCCAACCATCCAGAGATCCCAGTGACTAAACCACTACTGACCCATGGCTCCAGCTGCTTATGTAGCAGAGAATAGCCTTGAAGGGCACCAAAGGAAAGAGAAGCCCTTTGGTTCTGCCAAGGTTGGACCCCCAGTGTAGGGAAATGTTGAGGGTTAGGTGAGAAGGGGGAGCATACTGGGAGGGGGACACCCTTATAGAAGAAGTGGAGGAGGAGGAGATAGGGGGCTTATGGACAGGAAACTGGGAAAGGGACTAACCTTTGAAATGTAAATGACAAATATATCCAATAAAATTTTAAAAAAGAACAACAACAACAATAACAACATAACAAAACAAACAAAAACCAAATAAAACCAAAACCTAAAAGCAATCTGAGGGCAGTGAGGGAAACTCTCCCAAATGTCACAGATAGACTGTGCTTAAGTCTGTGGCTCACTTGTAACTCTGTCATCAGTGGTGTAAAACAATGTAACCTCCCTTCTTGGGGATGTAACCTGAGCCTCTGAGTCCCTTTGGCTCCAGCTGCCGAGTCCCTGCCACTCTCAGGACTCCGTCCCCCTTTTCCACTCTTTGTGTCCCACTCACTGCTTGCTAAGATAGAAATGAATGGCTGTTTCTGAGGAGCCTAGGGAAAGTTCTAGAAAGAAAACTCTCTTAGGACCCCATACATTGTGTAACAAGAGTATGTTACCAGTCGAGCATTATTTACCCAAATAAAAATTGCACAAGCATATAAATCATGACTGATGGAAAAATGCTGTACAGAAAGTTTAACTTTTATCTGTATTTTCAACTGCATGCTCCACAGTGAAGATGTGTCACTTGTCTGGAGCCACTTTTGAAGCTCACAGTCCTAATTCATTACTTTTTACGGGGACAGAGTCCTGCCCATTTAACTCAATGCCAAATGATTTTCAAATGAATTACTTTTGATTTAGCTTTCTTCAGGATATAGTGTTATTCTTTCAAGTATATTTCGTCAACTATATTTCAATGAAAGTAAGTTCAATTTATTCAGCTGCTTTGGTCCAGATTCATTCTCCATCAACACTCCCCAAACTTTCAGTAACAGCTCATCTTTGTGCACCTGTAGCATCACTTAAAGAATGAGGACCTGGGCCGCTTTGTTTACGTGTATTCTGCAGATCCTGAGAGAAACCTGCTTTAGTTATTCAGATCCCCAAGAGCAAAGGTTGAAGACCACTGGTTAACACAGTATTAGTTGTGGCAGTTAGACCAGCCCATGAGGACAGCTGGTGGGAAGAATCTTCATTCCAGATCTTAACTATAGATGGCCCTGCTCTACATCATTGGCTTGGATTCTCTGCCTCTGTAACCCATGGACTCTTCTTTGTCTTACTTAGGGTTTCCATTGCTGTGAGGAGACACCATGACCATCGCAACTCTTATAAAGGAAAACACTTAATTGGGGCTGGCTTACAGTTCAGAGATTCAGTCCATTATAGTCATGGCAGCTTGCAGGCAGACCTGGGGCTGGAGAGGAGCTGAGAGCTGCACATGCAGATAGGTAGGCAACAGGGAGAGAGCGTGCCACTGCCCCTGACTTGAGCTTCTGAAACCTCACAGCTCATCCCTAGTGTCACTCCCTTCAGAAAGGTTACACCTATTCCAACAAGGCCACAGCTCCTAATAGTGCCACTCCCAGTGGGCCTATGGGATCATTTTTATTCAAAACACCACAAAGCTTAGCTTACTCTTGGTTTCATGCTAGCGATGGGTCTCCTGCCCTGGTTCTTTCTCTGGGTGATTATACATTGTGCTTATTTCACATTAGCATGTGAGGTTCTGTCTTTGAGTAAATAAAATTTGATGTGGCTTTTGGCCACTCCCTCTTGGCTTATTTCCATGACTCTGCCCCTCTAGACAAGATTGAGTTTTTACTTCAGATTTCAGCTCCTCTTCTGCAGTGATCCCTCCTTGGTAGGAAAATGAGCACAATATTCCCTCATCGACTGCTTCCTTATCCTTAGTCCTTGATGTGTCAGCGTGACCAACTCTGCTGAAAGAACTCAGGTAGAAGCAGTGGACAAAGGACAGTCATGGTGCAAGTTCAGAATAGCAGGAGGAAGCCCTACCCAGCCCGACGGAGCGCTGATCGCAGACCATTCCTCTGTATGCACCCCATCTTCAGAGTCACCACAGTTCCACTTTTCTTCTGATATATTTGTGCATGTTTGCTTAAGGCTGAGATGTTGTGAATTAAGGAGAATGTTGTCCTATATCATGGCTACATTTGTTAGAGCAGGGGAAATTAGTATTTAAAGGCTGTGGGTGTGGCTCAGAGGTAATATGTTAGCATAAGTGAGACTCTGCCTACATTCTACCGCATGCATATGCACAAGCACATGGTACTCACACAGGCACATAGGTAAGATCTCAGATCACAGGTATTTTAAGGGTTGTTCTTTCTTTGCTGTGAATAAGCCCCGATTAACCTCTATATCCAACATGGAATTTTTCAGTGTTTCTCCTTATTTTCTTAAATATGTTTTGATTTCTATTAGCAGATATATGTGTGTGTCTGTATGCATGTACTACATGTACACAGGTATGTGCAGAAGACAGAAGAGGACCTTGGATACCATGGAGGTGGAGTTACCTTGGTTATGAACCATCTGATATGGGTTGTAGGAAACAAATTTGAGTGCTTCAGAAGAGCCACAAGTGCTCTTAACCACTAAGCCATCTTCTCAGCCCTTTACTTACTGTTTTTAAAGATTTATTTATTTATTTATTTATTTATTTATTTATTTATTTATTATATATCAGTACACTGTAGCTGTCAGACACACCAGAAGAGGGCATCAGATCTCATGACAGATGGTTGTGAGCCACCATGTGGTTGCTGGGATTTGAACTCAGGACCTCTGGAAGAGCAGTCAGTGCTCTTAATCCACTGAGCCATCTCTCCAGCCCCACTTTCTTTATTTTTAAAAGAATATCTTACCTGTGTCCTTTCGTTGTTTATTTTTGGGTGAGATGGCTAATAATGAGAATTTCTGGTGAGACTTTCTTTTAATGTAGGATTTTAAAAAGAATCACCTTTGTCCTCAAATTAAATCATATGTATGTATTGATATGTGCATTTTATGAGTATATGAGTATATATACTCATAAAATACACATTTTATGAGTGTATATACTCATGAGCACACACATGAATTTTCCCAAGAAATATTCTTGCAAACTGTGTCCAGAGTGGAGAAGGGCACATGCACTACAGTGATCACACATATGCACATCTCTGGACACACTGTACACTACACTTACCACATATATGCAGCATCTCTGGATACATTGTACACAGCGAGAGGAGGAAGCGCCAGAGAACAGAGCTTTCCAAGGGCCAAGGGTGTGGAAGGCAGCAGCAGCTGTGATCTATCTGAAGTGGCCCCTGACACATGGGCTTATTAAATTAAATGTATTGGCACAGAAACGTTGGTGAATGTCATGAATTGAATATGAATCAAGGACTCACATCCTGACTCATTCATGCATCAAGCTCTGTCTTCCTGGAGGTGACAGTTATATGATCCCCTGACCTCAGTCTCTTTTGAGGTACTGACAACATGCCCTTGAGCTTGCATACTACAGATCTATCTTGTTCCTATCTCTGAAGGCCTCATGGCTGTGCTCTCCATTTCTTTCACAGAACTTGGCAGACTACCTACCCCCTCCCATGGAACTAATAGTCAATGTGGAATTTTAGGCTGTACATCTCCAACTCTGTCCATTGTTGGATATACTGACAGAGTCATAATGACATAAGTAAAGGCCCTGGAACCTAAATAAATAAATATACCAGGAACCTAAATGAAACGTCACAACTCAGCATGCACAGAGTCAACTCTCCAGGAGAGGCCAGACCGTATTCCAGATCAGGCAGGGGGTTCTCAGTCAGAATCTGAGAATCTAACTCTCCTCTGGTACCTGTTGTCACTCCCTGGCAGTCTGAACCCTGAGGATTGCTGCACTGGGTAGGAAGGTATATTCTACACAGACATGGCTGTCTAGTCTTAGATTTTTCAAAACCACTTTAATTATAGTTCTTTGATGCTTTCACCTCCCTTTTAGCCCACCAACAACCAGGGGTAGGGGAGAAGAAAGATTATTAGGAAATGGGGACTGTGGACCTGTTTAGAAATAGTTCTTTGGGGTGATTCCAATCGTCATTGTCAGCAGTCCACTCCACTAGAAAACACCAAACTGGAATCAGTAGTACAACTCAATCCAGAAGATACTGCACGGCTCCAAAGGCAGAAAGAAGCAGCCGGAACATCAGCAGAAATTCTTGGAGTGTTTCTCTTTATGAAGTCATGACAGGCAAAGTTCAGAGAAGAAGGCAAGGCAAACCAATGCAAGAGCATCCTCCAATGTCCGCTGGGTTATGTTCATATTCTTTCCAAACACCATGTGTCCTCTCAAGCATCTGCTCCAGCACAACACCCCTCACAAGACAGTTTCCAGAAAAATATTACATGACACAATTGAGTCTCCAGCAAAACCAGAAATGCCCAGTTCCCAGCTGGGCCAGGATGCAGATCTGAACAACTCAAGCTAGTGGGAGCACAGTGGCCATCCTGAGCTGTGTATAACCACTTTCAGCCTCTTTTCTCTGACTGAGACTCAGGTAGCCAGGCCCTCCATCCTCATGTGCATCCAGGGAAACTCCCGAGTGCTGGACCAAGGCTATATCAGTCACAAGGATTTCTCTAGCATTCTCTCAGGAAAAGTCATGTTGTCCCTTGTGCACCATCCATAACCCTCTGACTGACAGAGAGAGAGAGAGAGAGAGAGAGAGAGAGAGAGAGAGAGAGAGAGAGAGAAGAGAATGTATTAGGATGACTTACAGGCTGTGTTCCAGTTAATCTAATAATGTCTGTCTATGAACAGATCCAGTAGTTGCTCAGTCCCAGGGGCTGAGTATCTCAGCTGATCTTCAGTAAATGTCAGAATCTCCAAGATGTAGGCTCTAATGCCGGTGAGGGAAAGGACTTACTAGTAAGGGTGAGAGCAATCAGGTAAAGAGTGAAAACTTCCTTCTTCCATGACCAGCAGACAGTGTGGCCCAGGTACTTCTTCCCACATCAGTGATCTGGATTAGATGTGGGTCTTCCCAGTTACAATTAAGTTAAAAAAATAAATCTCTCACAGGTGTGTTTTCCTTGTCTGGGTTTTAGTTAATTCCAGATACAGTCAAGAAGACAGCAAAGAACAGCCACCACACCTGGAACAGCCACCACACCTGGAACAGTCACCACACCTGGAACAGCCACCACACCTGGAACAGTCACCACACCTGGAACAGTCACCACACCTGGAACAGCCACCACACCTGGAACAGCCACCACACCTGGAACAGCCACCACACTTAGTCCTAAAGAAAAGTGTGGATTTGTTTGAGGGATTCAAAGGCTGATTGAGGTTTTGGGGATCCCTGCCCAAAACCAAGATTTGTCATATACTGTGATCTAGGATTCATGAGATAGACTGGGGTGGAGAACTTGCACGATCAGGCCTTTTTAGGATGTTCTGGTTGTTGCTGTTAAGGTCAACCTTAACAGCAAAGGTCTGGGATTAAGATGGGCACCGGTAGGTGCTGTGAAGAGTTGGGACCAGGTGTTGGTAGGTGTGGGCCCACTTGTCATGCATATGCCCAATGTGTTGTCATCCACACCAGGAAGTCTCTGATGCTCAGACACACGGCCCCATTGTTCGAGCATCCTGCTCTTCCTCAGCTACATCAGGAAAAGTGATGAAGGGCTCATCTTTTCACGTCAGGAAATAGGATCAGGGAAGATTCTCTGCAGAATGCTCTGGACCAAGAACAGGAGTGGATGGGTGTCAGGATGCACACAGCTGGCTTTTCTCTTGTATCGTACAGCATTCCAACAACTAGAAAGCACGTGTTTTCTCAATTAATCTTCCTTTGGGTGCTGAGGGTGTCTGAACGATGAGCTATCCTGGTGAAACTGAGATGTCTGGGAGGGGCCTTCTATGGAGGAGTCCACTGCCAGGGTATCCCAGCTTTCCAGAGGATTCTCTGGCTCAGCTCCATTTGCAACTTAGCCCCAGGTCGGTCACCTTTTTGCTTTGAGATCTTGGACCATGAAGATCAGACTGCTTATCACAAGCACCCCATAATGTTTATCCAGTGGAACCTGTGACTATTTGTAGACTATTCCATCAGTGCCTGTGCTCAGTCCTGCACTCTCAGGACTGATGCTTGAACACCTAGCAAGCTGACCATCATTCCTACAGAATTTACATGGGCTGGAGTGTGAGAAAATCCAAGCAGTGTCTCAGATGAGACACAAGCTGGGGGCAGAGAAGGCCCAGTCCAGATGGAGATAGAGGTTAGAGCGTGTCCACATAAGCCAAGAATGATGGGCAGCCAGCAGAGGCAGGAAGGAACCAGCCTACGGATCTTTGGAGTGAGCAGAGACCTGGCAGTGCTTTGATTCCAGTCTTCTTTGCTCCAGAGCCCTGAGGAAATGGTTTATAATATTGGAAGCTACCAATTTCATGGTGAATTGTTATGGTTGTGCTAGGGAGCAGCAGGATGTAGCACAGCATGAGCACTCATGGATCAAAGCAAAACTGAGCCAGGCCGTCTGGAGAGCTCTTCCTAAGGAAGTCTGTCAGCTGTGATCATGGCTCAGCTAACAGAAGTATAACGTGCCCACCTTGAGCCACACATGGCTATGCTAAGCACAGACGGAAACCCCTGATTCACAACTGGTTCATAAAGCCCCTTGATGTCCAAACACACTCACTACAGAGCAGCCTGTCTCCCTGCAATGGAGTAGCTCACTGTAATTGAGCCTGGGAGGTGTGTGCTGCTCTGGGTAGCATCCTCAAGTCTGGGCAGAGCCAGCAAGCTCCATCCCTCTCTCCTGGTGGCAAGAAAGATCCAGGAAATGTAGTTCATTTCCCCTCCCCTCTTGTTCTTATCTGTACAGCTTCCTCAGGACCAATGGAGATGTCACATCAGCAAGCACAGAAGGAATGCCCTTGTAATGTCTTTTTTTTTCTTTTTTTCAGAGCTGGGGACCGAACCCAGGGCCTTGCACTTGCTAGGCAAGTGCTCTACCGCTGAGCTAAATCCCCAACCCCCCCCTTGTAATGTCTTGTCCGGGTAATGGACTCTCCAACCACAGGTTGCAGGGTGTCTTGTGTTGCTTTAGATCTCTTCATGTTTTTATGATCTGAGGAGACATTGAAGTTACACATTAATCTCCAACCTTCTGGGGAAAACTTTAATATTCACTTCAACATTTTTATAAAATAGAAATTTTCATCTGTGCTAATATGTGGTTAAGTCTTTCAAATAAAATAAAAAACAAAAAGCAAGTTACAAAGGGTTTGAAAACATCTGAGTACTAGATTAGGCATGGTATACATTTAAATCCCTGGGACAGATAGAGGGCCTATAGGACAGATCTGGTCCCACCTTCTTCAAGGGACAAGATACTCAGCCCAGGAGGAACCTTTCTGGTCTGGGGGGTTCCTCCAACTGAAGCATCTGAGCCCTTTTTCCAGCCTTTGCTCCCCTCTGGTGGTGGAACCTTGAAGTGCTTGATTAAGATGTCCTCTATTGTCAGAGAGGCTCAAACAAGGTCATTTGCCTGGGACTGACAGAGACAGAGAGAGAAGGGAGAGAGAGAGACAGAGAGAGAGAGAGAGAGAGAGAGACAGAGAGAGAGACAGAGAGAGAGACAGAGACAGAGACAGAGACAGAGACAGACACACAGAGACAGACACACAGAGAGAGACAGAGAGACAGAAAGACACACACACACACACACACACACACACAGAGAGAGAGAGAGAGAGAGAGAGAGAGAGAGAGAGAGAGAGAGAGAGAGAGAGAGAGTTAGTTCTTGGAGTTGGGGGATCTGATGTACACCGGGCCTTTGAGACAAAAAGCAGGCAAATATGGGGCAAACCTTAGGACTCACACTCTGTCAGGGCCACAAAGACTAGGTCAGAGGGTAGCATCTTTATTGAACGATCGCTATCCTCTTCAGCTAGGCTTCATCTGCAGTTTTGTGACTTGCTTGGAAGGACAATGATTTCACAACTAGCCAAACTATAAAAGGACTGAGATGGTCTGCCCACGGACCACCTCAGTGGATTCCTTGAAGCCACCGGTGGCACATGGACAAGCTCAGTTGATTCACTCTGCTAACCTGTCAGTGCCTGAGGAGAGTGTGAGCACCTGAAGGGGATGGTGCCCGGAGCAGAAGATTTACGATGGTTCAGCTGGTTTTCAGGAGGAAACCCAGAAAGGTGTACACACTCCCAGTTGAAGCTCTCGCCTTGACCCTGAGATTTTGCTCAGCAAGTCCAGAGGGACGGAACTCCTGACCTTGGGTCTCCTCTGTTTGGAAGTCTTGGTGTCACCAAGTCACCTCTCCATCCAAGTCAAAGTCATGTAGTATCCTGGTTTCTTGATAAATAATGACCAAGCATTGAGAATCCTAGACCACAGATGAGCAGAGCGGTACTGTCTCAGCCCCAGAAATATAAATGATGGTGTAGAGGCTTTCAGTGTCTCCCGGCTACTCTAATCTTAACCTAACTAATCCTGGATCATGCCCCGCTCCATGGCCAGCTCTATCTTTCTGCGTTACTCCTGTCTACCCATTCACCTCTGTGTCTGCTGGCTGAACCTGCAGTCTCTGATTCTTCTCTCAGCTCCTCTCTCTGCCCAAAATTTCTCCTTTCCACTTCCTGCCCAGCTCTTGGCAATAAGCTCTTGATTATAGCCATGCAGATACAATCCTAGATTGCCTTAGGCAGGTGAGGAAAAATGAGTATTTACAAAATGCGAGGCCGGGGTACAGAATTTAGCTCTCCACTGGTACGGAATTACAATTGAATATACAGAGACACCTTCACACAGGGTACACCAATACTGAGGAGTCTCCTCTGTGTTGACAAACCACTGAGATAGCTGCTGTATGGTTGCTGCATGGTCACCATAGAAAAGGAAATCTGGAGATTTGACTGACAAGGCCTGCTTATGGCCTTGTGTTGGCCAGGGCCAACAATGGCCTAGTCCCAAGTAGGCAATTTACCTGCAAAGCACTGGGCCTACATATTCCTTGCTGTGGGTGTTGGGCTTCAATTCCCACATGTTCCTGGCACCCAAATTAGACATGTGTCACCCATAACTGTCCCTGTTAGTTCAGAAGGGATTTTCAATTGTCAGTGACCGTGCTTAGATTATGACAATTGTCAGTGACCATGCTTAGATTATGACAATTGTCAGTGACCATGCTTAGATTATGACAATTGTCAGTGACCATGCTTAGATTATGACAATTGTCAGTGACCATGCTTAGATTATGACAATTGTCAGTGACCATGCTTAGATTATGACAATTGTCAGTGACCATGGTTACCCTATCTTCACAAAATGTTGCTATTTGCGAAGGGGAAAATAAAAGCAAACATATGTCTCCTTTTTTAATCTTTATAATCAAAAAGTTTATTTGATGAGAAAGTGAAACATGAGACAAAACAACTTTTGTAACAGTTTGAGTTCTTTCGGTCAGTACATACACAGCACCTCCATAATCAGACATCTCTCTTACTAAATACTGACTTCCCTCTGAAGTCATCTAGGAGAGCTGATGGATGGCACCATGTGGCTAAGTTTCAGGAAAGGTGAGCCTGGCACTACGTGGGGAGAAATGAGAGTTGGAGGGAAAGGAATTCCTTGGTGCAACATCCCCCTACTCTGTCTATGGAGTAGCTGATCATAGCTATTCCATTCCTCACTGAGCGGCCAAGGCTGAGGTGGACACCTGTGAGGAAATAACATGAGTGCTTCCCAGTCAAGCTGTGCGCCTTTGTGAGACAGCGTGGGGAAAGCCCTCAGCAAGGGAAAGAAGGACTATCTGGGTTTCTTAACTCCCAGCAAGGTACAGGGCCCAGAGCCAACAGCCTTGTTCGCCGCTGGTTCTGACCTCTCCATAGAGCCCAGAAAGCTCTTTAGCCAAGAATTCTTTACCCGATGCTCTAACAACCCACAAAAGGTTCCCTGGGCGGATTAATGGCATCAGTAATTACACCAGGCAGCTTGCGAGGGAGGCTTCTGGCTATTCTTTTCAAGTGAAAAGACATTTTCAAAGCTTCTTTTCCAAATGGAAACTTTTTTAGTTGAGAACGTGGAAAGCAAAACCCAAGCAAATATTTACAAATGGGAAGTCAAAGATCGATAAGAAAATGTACCCGTCCTGACCATGAATTGTTGCCTGTAGGTGACTGGGTCATGACAGTAGGCAGTTGCCAAGGAGACTGGCCCCGAGCATCAGGAGCTGGCTTTTAGCAGCAGCAGACATCACCCTTTATTCTGCAACTTATACCTCCAAAAAACAAGGCAGGAAAGAGAGCAAAAGACTGAGTTAGTTAAACAAACACTGAACAACGCCAGCTCTGAAATTTTTTTGCTACACTCCCAGGCACCTGCCATTTCAAAGTCTTCTGATTTGCTGTCTAATTCCTAGACAAAAGCACCAAAGATTTTTATCAGGGCGAAAGAAGCAATTTCTCAAAGCACAGTGTACAGTGGTCTCTCACGCACAGTCTGCAGTTATGCGTGTAAATGCGAACACACAGACATAGGTACTGCCGAGGTTGTTACATACCTGGAACACAACATCAGCTGAGACATCTGCTGGCGTGGCAGGCCCCTTACTGGCAAACTTCTTAAAACTTGAAACCTCTTGGTATACATTTGCATTGGCTCCCATGTCCTATCAGGTTCCTTATATGTTGTAAGAGTTAGTTACCTGAAGGCTCAGTGTGGGGATGGCAGACAGTCAGGAGGAGCCTGGCTGTGTGAGGACTCTTGCCTGTAAGCACCGACAGGGTCTGATTGGCTGTCGGTCCTCATGACCCATGAGTCTTATGATCCTTCTGCTGAGTAAGAGTTACTGGGAGAGCTGGGTTTGAATGCCAGAAGACACACTATTAACTCTACTCCAGGGGAGCTGGAATGCCGGTCTGATGTCATTAACTACGTCATCTGAGTGGTAAAGTGCAGGCTGAACTATCCCTAATTCACCATGGCCTCCACCACAGGCCCGGGATGTTCTGCTAAAGAGGAGGATGCACTTTCTGGTCCTCAGCCCCTTATCACAGGCATCAGAGCCGACTCCCAATTCCTACCCGTGTCCCTGCAGCAGGAGCCAGTCTTTGCTGTTGGTAGTGTGACAACAGTCAGAGATTCCGACAACTGTGGCAGCTTTCTCAACATCATGTCCCCCACGTTGGGGAAGAGAAGAGGCTGCTTTTATGCATAGCAGCACACCAGGCTTGGACTCTGAGAATTCTCTCTAATGGTGTTTATCCTCCCTTCCTACCGAGGGCTTGAACTTCCCAGGAGGTTGGGTAGTCTCTTCACCTTTGCATAAACCTCTCAGAAACTCAGAATCCAGGCTTCTTCAACACTGACGGAAGCTTCGCCATTGTGAGTGCTCTTCACTCAGTGCAGGCTCTGAGCGGCCTGGAGAGGAAGCTTTGAGGATGGCGTGGACCTGAGCTGGAGTGGAAAAGACCCAAGAAGATGGACGATGTGAGCACTATGGAAACATAAGGCACTGGCAGGATATCCCAAGGTAATGGCTTCCCTGGAGCCATGGTCCCCTTAATGATAAAAGTTCTTCCTAATGGCTGCTTCCCTCACAAGGAGGAGACCCGTTGTATTAGTCAGGGTTCTCTGCAGTCTCAGAACTTACGGATAGTCTCTATACAGTAAGGGAATTTGTTAGTCCAACTCTCCAACAATGGGCAGCTGTGAATGGGAGGTCCAAGGACGTAGTAGTTGCTCAGTCCCACAAGGCTGGTAGATTCCAACAGATGTGCTGGCAAGTAATGCAAGCAGGCGAAGAAAAGCAAACCTTCCTTCTTCCAGTGTCCTTACATAAATCTCCAGCAGAAGGTGTGGCCCAGATTAAAGGTGTGTACCACGCGCCTAGATCTGGGACGTGTTTTGTCCCACACTGAACTTGAACTCAGAGATTTCCTTGCCTTAGTCTCCTGGGATTCATAGACACTTTGCCTCAAGATCTCCATGCCAAGATCCAGGTCAGAAACTTGTATCTCCCAGCCGCAAGATCTGGATCACAGGTGAGCCTTCCAATTCTGGATTGTAGTTCATTCCAGATAGAGTCAGGTTGACAACCAGGAATAGCCATTACACCTGCTGAGTACCTGGCACCTGGGACAGGCTTTAGGCCTGATGAGAAAGCCAGTGAGGCAAACGGATAGGCATTCCTGCCTTGTGCAGCAGCCTAGCAGCAGGTTCCTTCAGTTCCCAAACGTTGACTTAGATGCTCAGGATTGAGGCAAGAAAGACTCTTAACCAGCTTAGCTTTGCCATCTGCTAACCTGTACCCCTCTGAGCTGAGGGGCAGGCCCTCTCAGGGCTCTGAGTGGAAACATGGTAAGAGTCAGAGGGACAACATGAAGGGAACAGTGTCACCCAGACACAACAGGACTGATGCACACACAGACTCACATTGCCTGTGGCAGCATGCACAGGCCTGGACAGGTTCAAGCCAGACAGGGTCCCAAGACTGAGATGGGGAAGTGGACATAGGCACCCATCTCTAATCAAGAAGCTGCCTCTAATTGACAAGTGCTTGCCTAGGAAAGATTGCTTTCCTCTAATGGAGTCTCCCTGGGTTTATGAACCACATTGGAGACCCCAAGCCCAGCAATGGATGGCCAACACAAAGTGAACTCAATGGTATTTTTGTAGATTTGTCTCACCTTGCTTTGTTTGGGCATTTTTAAAACCGTACTAGTGTTTTGCTCGTATCTTATAGTTTCTGATGTGTTTTAGCGTTTTGTGAGCGCCTGTGTTTCTTGTGCTTTCCTCTTCGATTTTTAAAAACTGTTGTCTGTTGGCTTTTTAGAATTTGTCTTTTTCTTTTCTAAAGAGAGAAAGAGGACACGTAGTCAGACGGGTAGAGAGGTAGGGAGTATCTGGGAGGAAATGACAGATGGGAAATGGTTTACTGCTCTCATGGGTGGTGTGAACCTGGGAGACTGGAGCCTAAAAATGAGGCAGACTAAAGACTCATGCAACAGCCAGTTTTATTCCGAGCATCAGGCAATGACAAGTCACATGTGGCAGGCAAGCCTTACACGACAAATATGGTCTTCTGTAGATGCGTCTCAACAAATATGAGCGGCTATAATGAGTAATCGAAAGTAAGCTCACTCCTGTGTCTTAGGATTTCCATTCCTGCACAAACGTCATGACCAGGAAGCAAGCGAGGGAGGAAAGGGTTTATTCAGCTTACACTTCCACATTGCTGTTCATCACCAAAGGAAGTCAGGACTGGAACTCACACAAGGCCGGACCTTGGAGGCAGGAGCTGATGCAGAGGCCATGGAGGGATGTTACTTACTGACTTGCTCAGCTTGCTTTCTTATAGAACCCAGGACCACCCACAATGGGCCCTCCTACCCTTGAGAAAGTGCCTTACAGCTGGATCTCACGGAGGCATTTCCTTAATGGAGGTTCCTTTCTCTGTGATAACTCTAGCTGTGTTAAACTGACACACAAACCCAGCCAGTGCAACCTGGGAGGGGCACAAAGGCACATTCTAAGGACAATTCTTGTTTTCTAGGAGTTATCTGATAAGAAGACAGAGTCCTCTCACATCTTCAGTTTTGGGTCGTATTCAGACAGGAAAACAATTCTGAAGATGTAAAACCCCATCGCTCTCTGGAGAGAAGGAACCGTTGAACCACCCCCCTTCTCCTCAGTCCTGCTCCCTTCTTAATTATCAGCATAGATGATGACCTCTGACCCCAGTCTCTCCTACATCCTGTCAGCATAGATAGCACCCTCTGACCCCTGTCTCCCCTACATCCCACATTCAGCTCAGGCCCACTGCACAGCTGTCCCAGGCTTGCCTTCCACAGCTGCCCTTGGCTTTAGCTAAGGCTCTTGGTTCCTAGCACTGGTTTCCGGAAGCAGGATGGCTGTGCCTTCCAGGCTGGAGCCCCTGGCTCGGCTCAATCCTCCTTCTGGATGCCGATGTGATCCTGCGTCCCCTGCCATTTAAGACAGTACGATTATTCTCAGGACACATAATTAACTGCAGAGTAAAGAGAAAGACTCACTTGGGACTTTAAGAAAGGAAGAAATTATTAGAAATTAAATGTCCAACAATTGGTTTTTATTCATCTTAAAGATACTAATCTGGTTTGGATAAAAGTGCTTCCGTCGAGAGAACACATACAGCTCACCACACATGTCTCAAGACGGACAATATCCTTTACCTGCGCTCACTCTCCTCAAAGCTTGCAGTCTCTCTCAAAGTGGTTTTTGTTGGGCCAGGGTTTCTTTCCTAGCTCGGTAGTGCCCTCTAGTGGTAAGTAGAGGACTGACCCTGAGCAGTACTACTCAGACCTGGGGGTTTGGAGTAAGTATGCCTTAAATATCTTCTTGCTTATAACACTTACACATAACACATATCTAAAGAGGTATAGTTTGAAAAGCAAAGCCATGTCATTCTGTCAGTTCAGAGCCAGCTATCAGATGGAATGCTAACAGCCACTGACTGGTGCCCGACTAGGTATTAGACAGATTTCACTGAATTATTTTTCCTCTTTTTTTAAAATAGCAAATCCTTAAAAATATATTTATTGTTTGTATGTGCATGTGTGTACATAATGTATGTGTGTGTGTAGTGTATATGTGTATACATGTGGGTGCCTCTGTGTGTGGAAGCCAGAGGCATACTTGTGTCTCTCGCTCAATTCTCTTGGTATCTTTACTTCCTGTGCTGGGGTTACAGGCACATACAACCTGGGTTACAGACACACATTACCCCTGTTACAGAAACGTATTACCTTATAGACCTGTGTTACCTAGTTACAGACACACATCACCCCTGTCACAGACACACACCACCCCTGTAACAGAAACGTATTACCTTATAGACCCGTGTTACCTAGTTACAGACACACATCACCCCTGTCACAGACACACACCACCCCTGTAACAGAAACGTATTACCTTATAGACCCGTGTTACCTAGTTACAGACACACACCACTCTGTTACAGACATACACCACCACTGCTACTGAAACATATTACCTTTTAGACCCATGTTATAGACACATACACTATCACTTTTCCAGACACACAATATCCTGGTTGCAGGCACACTCTACATTGGCTACACACACACACACACACACACACACACACACACACACACACACACACACACACGGTCCCTATTATAGACATATACCACCCTGGTTACAGACACACTCCACACCGGTTACAGACACACTCCACACCGGTTACAGACACACTCCACACTGGTTACAGACACACTCCACACCAGTTACAGACACACTCCACACTGGTTACAGACACACTCCACACCAGTTACAGACGCACTCCACACCGGTTACAGACACACTCCACTGCACTTGTCTTTTTCGCTGAACCTAGGCCCTCTAGCTTGTCAGGTGGCTGACAGAACCATCCCCCCAGCCCTATAGCCAAATTCAAAATTCATTCACTTATTTCTAATTGTTGTACAGGTGGGCTCCCATGTGGACGTGAGATCGTTTTAGACAGTCAGTCCTTGCACTGTGGGTGTCTGTGACTAAACCCAAGTGGTCAGGCTTCAGTAGCAAGAACTTTAGCTCACTGGTCCATGTCTTACTTCAGTATGTGTTGAACTAAATGAAGTAAATAGAGGGGGAGTCATGTTCCTTCATTTGAAGAGGTTTGCAGCTGAGACGAAGCATCACATGAGATCCTAAGCCGAGGGCAGGTTGCTCAGTATCCAGGCTACACTCGGTGCCCAATCAATGCTTGTTATTCGCTTGGGTTGGCTCCCTGTCACCCACAGGGTTTCTTCTTCCAGGGTTTGGGAGGAGGAGATGATGCGCCTGCCAGCCTGGGTTAGTTTGTGACACCTAAGAACTCAGCTACTTCATTTTTGAATTTTTTTACCCTCCCAGCAACGTCCATGATGCTTGACTGTCTGGGCCACGCACGGTCTTCTTGCTGGCTATCTTCAGTCCAGATGTTTGTGACTGAGCCATGGAGTCCTTAGCTATAGGTCTGCCTGGTCCTGGAATCCTCCATCAGGCATGTTACTTCCTGTTCTTGTTTGCTTTCTGTTGATTGCTGTGTTATGTCACTAGAATCAAAACCATCATGGGGAGCAAAGAGTTTATTTCAGTTTAGAACTCCCCAGGCCCCAGTCTACCACTGAGGGAAGTCAACGCAGGATCTCCAGGGAGAAACCTGGGGGGCAGGAACTGAAGTAGATCCCACAGAGGGATACTGCTCACTGGCTTCTTCCACATGGCTTGCTCAGTTGCTCTCTTATACAATTCAGGGCCACTTGCCCAGGGATGGCACCACCCACACAAGGCTTGGCTCTCTTATATCAATCATTAATCAAGAAAGTACCCCCCCAGACAGGCCAGTCTGATAGGCACAAGTCTTTAGCTGAAGTTCACTCTCTCCAGATGATCCTAGTCTCAGTCAAGTTGGTTTAGAAATAAACAGCACACCATCCAACCTGAGGGAGAGGTTTTTGTCCTGAACATACTAATGTCTGACAGCTAAACCCCTGTGTGACCAGGTCTTGGTGCCAGGGGTACTCTCCACTGTGGCTGTGGTTTGAGTGATTGTGTCTCCTAAGTTTTATATGATGACACTTGAACTCCTAATTGAAAATATTAGGAGGTGCAGTTTGGGGAAATGACAAGGTTGGAAGAGTTGAGGTCTCATGAATGAAGTTGGCATTTTTGTAAAAGATGCCCCAGAGAGCTGTCTCACACATGAGGACACATCAGGAGAGTCACCAGGTGTAAACCAGAATCCAGAGTGAGCAGAGTCCTGAATCTTCTGACACCTGAGATTTGTACCTTGCCACCAGAGAACACCAGAGATGCATTCTGTCTTTGGTACCAGTCTGTGGTATTTTATTGTAGCAATCTGAGTGGATTTCCATGGGATTATCTCATTCTGGCTGTTTAGCTAAACAGAATTATGGATCAGACCATAGCAAAGAAAGGTCCACAATTACTGCATAAGCACAGTAGTGCAGAGAGGGTCAAACACCAAGTACAGACTGATACTACCACTTAGACTCAAGTATGTTGGCTTCATGTAATTCATAGTTAGGGCTGGAGAATCCTAACCACTTAATCTAGATGGCGAGGCTATTAGTATCAGCAGGCATCAACACTCTTTATGTTGTTTTTGGCAAGGGGATGGAGCAAAAGTTCCTCGCAGAAAGTAGGTGTGCATTCTACCACTGACCTACATCGCCTGTCCTCTTTCTCCTGGTAATTTGTACCCACAGTCTTACTCAGCCATCCAGGCTAGCCTTGAACTTGCTTTGCTGACAGGAGAAGTCTTGGACTTGTGATTTCCCTGCCTTAGCCTCCTGACCAGCTACGGGGATAATCATTCACCATCAATATGGGAACAAGGCTGGGGGATAATCGGTGAATCTAACCTGGTGGCTGATGTGGCTGATAAGAGAGGGATAGGTGTGCTCTTTTGCCATTGTTGGTAGATGGCATGGCTGGAAGTGAGAAGGAGCACAGTATCCATGGGAGAGAGTCCAAGAGTACTGGATGGAGGAAATGTGGCCTGTGTGGAAAGGGCTGCAGGTAAGTAGGACAGAGCCACTGAGCGCTGCAGGACGGTACAGCACATGACAAGCCTCATAGTGCCACAGCTCGATGAGTGGCTTGGACCAGGCTGGTGAATGAGTTAAAGAGAGAGCATGTGGATGCAAGGGACCCAATCACAAGGTTACTTCTTGGGTGACAAGCAGATGCCCCAGGGAAGATAGAGGGAGACAGTGTCTCAGTGTTTGACTTCTTGCTTTGCATAAACAGATAACTCTTTGTAGATCTCAGGGAAGCAATAAAGGTGTCCTGCTCATACTGAGTTTGAGGTGCTGTGCCACAGGGCTAGGGCTTGGGTAGAATGCAAAGGACACGAGAGTTCTCGGAGGAGTAAAACCATGATTGTCACACACAGACACGGGCCAGGAGACTGAACCATGAGTGTCCTGCCATTCACCGCTGCTCCCCAAAGCTCAGGCAGAATTCCCTGGTGTCCACCCCCGCAGCTGAAGGGATTCCAGGAAGTGGATATCCAGGTTGACAGAGCTCCCACTAAGGAAAGTGATCCCAGATCATCATATCTCAGCCGTATCCACAGTCACCTTTCCAACTTAAATTCCAAGTGAAGACACATGTAGGGGGCTGACCCTCTTTAGTGTAGTACACCTTTCCCTCAGGAAGCAGGAACACATGAATCTGCTCCGTCTGCAGGGTGCCAAGGTTCCATTCCGCTTCAACTGTCCTTCGTGGCGTTCTGTCTTTGGCGGGTGTCTTAGCTTCTTTTTCTTTGCTGTGATAGCATACTCTGACAAGGCAACTTATGGGAGAACAGGCTCGTTTCTGCTCGCCTGCCGAGGTACAGTTGTGCCAGGAAAGCCAGAGCAGCAGGGGTCTGAAGGAGCTGGTTCCACTGCGCCTGTGTTCAAGCAGCAGAGGGGTGAGTGCCTGTTTGCCGGCTCTCAGCTCCTCGTCTCTGTTTTGCTCAGCCCAGGACTCCAACTCCATGCAATGATCCTGTCCAGAACTGAGATGGGTCTTCCCACCAAAATTAGCATAATCAATTAACATGCCCATGTATAATCTTGTTTAGACCTGTCCCAGTAGTCTGTCTCCCAGGTGAGTCTAGAGTCTGTCAAATTGACCATCACATTGGACGAAGCCACATATACCGCTGGACCTGTGACGACCTAATGTAAATGTCCGAATGTTATCAGTGTACCGCTGTACAAGGCAAGAGGGTAAAACTAGAAGAAATTAATAGGTAATGAAGTAGGCAGAATAACTCTTGACTCAAAAGGTGTCTCAGGGCACAAGCAAAGGATGCTACGGGGTTAATGCAGTGAAGGCCATTCAGCAGCTGATTCTAGGATGGGGACATTATCCTAGACTATCCTAGAAGGGTCTCTGAGGCAGGAAACATATCCAAGAGGGGCAACCTGAGGTTCAAGTGACCTTTCAGTGTTGGCTGTAAATATGGTAGAGTGCCACAGACCAAGAAAAGGTGGAATTCTCTAAACACTGGGAGAAGTCACAGAAGCAACTTCCCCCTAAACACCTCTGAGGAGGTTTCTTTTCTGAAGACACCTCTGTCCCAGGGCTGGTGCTACTGTAGGGTGAAGAATGAGCTTGGAAGCCATGTTAGTCTACTACAGCAGTGGTGGGAAGTCACAAAGCCAGCAATCATAATAGAGGCACACGGCCTTCATACTCTTGTGACATCATTTCTGTTGACCAATAAGCCAGGTTAGACACCAGTTTGTTTGACCATTGACTGTTTGTGTAACTGACCATTTGATGTACACACACATAAACACACACACACACACACACACACACACACACACACACACACACACACACACACACACACACACATACACGCCATGAGCTCTGAGACAACCCCAAGCGTAAGAAGCTAGGCTAAAATCAGTGCAAGAGACTTGGGTTTGAACTCTAGCAGATCTGGCTGCTCAGCCTTTGCTCTCCTGTTTTTCCCGCACACGTAGCCACCATGCCATGAACCTTAGAATGTGGAGCATCTACCATGGCCCTGCAGGGCTGATAGACTACCCCAAGTTACAGCACATGGAAATGTGGCTCTGGGCTTTGCAACCTCAACATTCTGAAACTCGGTACTTCTGACCCTTGGTTTGCACCCATCCCTCCGGGTCGCTGAATGGATCACACATTTACCCCTGGACAATGCAGAAGCATGGCCGTACAGTGCTGTAATCTGGCAGTCCAGCAGCAAGGCTGCCAGGTTGGCCTGCTTCTCCTGAGGCCGTGAAGCCGACATGGTGCCAGGCTGCTTCCTGGCTGCGGCTGTACAGTTTCCATCACAGATATTCTACAGTACAAACACATCATCGCAACTCGCCCTCTACCCGTGATTCTCCCGTGTATCTCTGTCAAAATCCTCCTTTCTATAAGGGCCCTGGTCATATTGGATTAGGGCCTCCCACACACTAGCCCAACTTCGTCTTAACTAAAGTCTATACCAATCTAATTTCAAATGAAGTCACATCCTGCAGTATCGAGAGAGAGTATTAGTGGGAAGCTCGGGCATGTGAGTGCAGAACGCCACTCACATCTTCATATTCATTATAGCGTCCAGCCATGTCCTGAAGTGGACAGGGTGGTGTGGATCAAAAGTCACAGAAACAAACTGGAATGTACTGGGATCAGAAATCCAATCTCTCTGCCTTCTCTCTCCTGTCTGTCTCTTATCTAACCTACCAACTTTCTGGAAAAATTCTCAGTTAGCAACCAACACCTTCCAGAGAAACTTGTAGATAGAAGCTGTACATGATTATGTAGTTAAAGTTGTTAGCAATTCTATAATAATACTTATTACAAGTATACTTTAGTTATGAACCCATGAAAATAATTTTACGAAAGATGTACCCTTCTGTAATAATTATATATTAAATCCATTCACCAAGTTAGTATACTCTACCGTGTAAGCATGAAAAATAAAGGCCGTAATTAATAAACTACAATGAATTTATATAATAAGAAAAATGGAAAAGCAACCCTGGAAGCACAGGGAGGTGTAACTTAGTACCGAGTTAGGTGTCTCCAGCAGAGGGCGCTCCGAGCTAAACTTTGGAAGGTTTTGTGAGCGCTTTTGTTAGAAGAACGAGTGCTGTTTTTAATACTGTTTAGTGAAGGTGTCTATGGTGTTATATAAACAAACAAATTAACGGATGTGAGCTGCTTCTGTTAACACACACACACACACACACACACACACACACACACACACACACACACACACACACACACACACACACACACACACACACACATCAAAAGCACACTATGAGCTGATCACTCCCACCTACCTTCCCAGCACCCTTTATCCAGATATTGAACTCAGCAGGCAGACGCCACCTGGGTGCCTTAGGAAGAAACAGGTGTAACCTATTTCATGGATGTAGGCTGAAGTTTTCCAGCCACATAAGGAATATTGGGGGGGGGGCTAGAATAAATTCCGAATGATTTAATTTTGTGTTTGTGTGTGTTTTTTCTTTTTAATGAATTTATTTATTCACTTTACATTCTGATTGCAGCCTCCTTCCTCTTCTCCCAATACCACTCTCCTACCCATCCCCTTATCTCCCATTCTCCACCTCGCCCCTTCACACTACCCCACCCTGGACATAAGTCTCATCATGACTAAGCGCATCCTTTCCCACTGAGGTTAGGCAGGGCAGCCCAGCTAAAAGGAAGGAATCCAAAGGCAGGCAAGAGAAATCTGTCAGAGACAGCCTCCATTCCAATCGCGGAGGGACCCACATGAAAACCAAGCTGCACATCTGCTACATATATGTAGGCAGCTTACTCCAGTCCATGCATGCTCTTTGCTTGGTGGTTCAGTCTTTGTGAGCCACCATGGCATAGGTTACTTAGCTCTGTTGGCTCTCCTGTATGGTCCTTGACCCCTCCCGTTCCCTCAATCCTTCCCCCATTCTTTCATAGGGCTCCCTAAGCTCTGCTAATATCTGGCTGTGGGCCTCTGCATCTGTTTCCAACAGCTGCTGGGTGAAGCCTCTCAGAACTGGCAGTTGTGATAAGCTCCCGTCTGCAAGCGTCGCAGAGCATCATTAACAGTGTCAGTGGTTGGCTTTCTCCCATAGGATGGGTCTCAAGTTGGGTCAGTCATTGGTTCGCTACTTCTCAATCTCTGTTCCATTTTTATCCCTGCACATCTTGTAGGCAGGACAAATTCTGGGTTGAAGGTTTTGCGGGTGGGTTGATGTCCCTCTCCCTCCACTGGAAGTCTCTCCTGGAGATAGGAGGTGGCTATTTTAGTCTCCATATACCCCCTGATAGGAGTCTTAGCTAGGGTCATAGATGCCCAGAGGCCTCCCCTGTCCTAAGTCTCTGACTAGCCAGAGATATCCCCCACTGATTTCAATTCCCACTCACAGCCCTCACCCCACACCTGATCTCCATCCCATTCCCCTCCTCACCTCCTCTCCCACCAAATTCCTTCTCTCCATCCACCACCAATGACTATTTTGTTTCCCCTTCTGAGTGAGACTCACACTCCCTCCCTTAATCCCTCTTTATTACTTATTTTTTGGGTCTGTGAATTGTAGCATCCTTGTCCTGTACTTTATGGCTAATGCCCACTTATAAGTGAGTTCATACTATGCATGGCTTTTTGCATCTGGGTTACCTCACTCAGGATGATATCTTCTAGTTCCATCCATTTGCCTGCAAGTTTCATGATATCTTTGTTTTTAATAGCTGAATAGTATTCCACTGTGTAAATGTACCACATTTTCTTTAACAATTCTTCAGCTGAGGGACATCTAGATTGTTTCCAGTTTCTGGAAATTATCAATAAAGCTGCTATGAATACAGTCCAGCAGGTGTCCTTTGGTATTGTGGGACATCTTTGTGGGTATATGACCAGGCATTGTATAGCTGGGTCTTGGGGTAGAACTATTCTAAGTTTTCTGAGAAACCACCAAAGTGGTTGATTTCTAAAGTGGTTGATTTCCAAAGTGGTTGTACAAATTTGCACTCCCATCAGCAGTAAAGGAGTTCCCCTTGCTCTACACCCTCACTAGCGTGTGCTGTAACACGGGTGTTCAACCTTAGTTGTTCTGATGGGTATGAGATGGAATCTCAGAATTGTTTTGATTTGAGTTTCCCTGATGAGTAAGGATGTTGAATATTTTTTATGTACTTCTGAGCCATTAGACATTCCTCAGTTGAGATTTCTCTGTTTAGCTCTGTACCCAGTTTCTAAATTGGGTTATTTCGTTTGCTGGTGTCTAATTTCTTGAGTTCTTTATTTATTCTGGATAATAGTCCTCTGGCAGATGTAGGGTGGTTGGTGAACATCTTTTCCCTTTCTGTAGGCTGCTGTTTTGTACTATTTTTCCATCTTTATTAAATTGGGTATTTCCTATTTACATTTCAAATGTTATTCCCTTTCCCGGCTATTGATGGTGTCCTTTGCCTTACAAAAGCTTTTCTGTTTCATGAAGTCCCATTTATTAATTGTTCATCTTAGTGCCTAAGACATTAATGTTCTCTTTAGGAATTTGTCTCCTGTGCCAATGTGCTCAAGGGAATTCCCCACTTTTTCATTTATTCAATTTAGTGTTTCTGGTTTTATGTTGAAGTCTTTGATCCACTAGGACTTTAGTTTTGGGCAGGGTGATATGTATGGATCTATTTGCATTCTTCTACGTGCAGACATCCAGTTAGACTGGCATCATTTGTTGAAGATGTTTTCATTTTTCCTTGAATTCTTTGTCAAATATCAAATGTTCATAAGTGTGTGTATTTCCAGGTCTTTGATTCTATTCCATTGATCAACTTGTCTTTGTCTATACTACACGTGAAGTCTTTATTACTATTGCTGTGTAGTACAGGTTGGAATCAGGATGGTGATCCCTCCAGAAGTTCTTTTATTCTACAGGATTGTTTTAGCTATCCTGTGTTTTCTTTCCATATGCAGTTGAGAATTACTCTTTCAAGATCTGTAAAGAATTGTCTTGGAATTTTGATGGGAATTGCATTGAATCTGTAGATTGCCTTTGGTAAGATGACCATTTTTATGAGCACGGGAGAGCTTTTCATCTGATATCTTCTTCAATTTCTTTCTTCAAAGACCTGAAATAATTTTGATACAAGTTTTTCACTTGCTTGGTTAGAATTACACAAAGACATTTCATATTGTTTGTTGCTATTTCTCAGCCCATTTACTGTTTGTATAAAGGAGGGCTGCTGATTTTTTTTGAGTTAATTCTGAATCCAGTCTCCTTGCTGGAGGTGTTTATCAGTTGTAAGTGTTCTCTGGTAGAATTTTTGGGGTCACATATGTATAGAATCATATCAGGGAATCGAGATTCTTTTACTTCTCTCTTATTAATTTGTATCCCCTTGATCTTCTTTGGTTGTCTAATTCATCTAGCTAGAACTTCAAGTACTATATTGAATAGATACGGAAAGAGTAGACATCCTTGTCCTGTTACATGTCAGAAAGCCTGGTTTCTGAACTGATACAAACCAAAGCTACCATATCAGAGGCCACAATTTCAGAGTTTGCTTTATAGTCTCAGGGTCCTTGATATCATGATTTCTAAAGATTTGACTAACCAAAAACTTAATTTGGGGCAGACACTACTTTGTTTTTCTCTTCTCTCTCTTCTTTTTTCTTCTTTCCTTTCCTTTCTTTTCTTTCCTCCTCCTTCCTTTTTTCTTTCCTTTCTTTCCTTTTGCATTAAGACAACTACTAATCAAGAGCCAACTAGTTGAAAACTATCAAGAAAACATCTAACCTTACCTACAACTCTCTGTGAACAGACTGGTGAATTTTAAATACTCGATGGCTTCTAGAAGAAGCTGAAATGCCCCAAGAGACATTCTTTTCTACTTGTCAGATCATCCATATCCTGAATATTATATGGAATAGTTCATGTCTTCATATCACTAAAGTTATTTTTTCCTCCAAACTATTGCATAAAATTGGAACCCCATTGTGTAATTTACATGTGACGTGTGTGTATGTGTGTGTGTGTGTGTGTGTGTGTGTGTTGTGTGTGTGTTGTGTCGGGGGTGCAGTGGAAGCCCTTTTTATGGGCTAACATCATATTGGGTGTAAAACATTATGAAGTCGTGGCCAGCAGGACCTTGAGCACAAAGTAGAAAAAGCTGCTGTTTCTATTTCAAACTTCTTAAAACATACATACCTGTTTGGTGTGAATAATAGGCTGGTATTGATGGAGGAAGACATAATCTCAAAGTGATTCTGTGGTGGCAAAATATCAGGATGCAAAATGGCCCCGCTCTAGACTTTTAGTCCAGACAACCAATCTATGGTTCTTAAGACAATTGTGACCTTTACCTATTAATTTACCCCTCTGAGATGGTAAGCCTTACTTTTATTATTGCGTGCTTGTGGATCATGCACAAAACATGCCTACCACACACACTGAAGTCAAAATCAGACACCAGGGGTCTACAATGTGAAGATGTGACAGCAGGTATCTGTTTTTAGAAGTTGGAAGCAGAAGGCAAATGCATGCACAGAACAGACGAGGGAGGCTTGAAGTCATGATGAGCATGCCACAGTGGAGTCAGGAACCTGTGAAATGGGCGTGACAGGCATCCACTCCGTCTTCCTGTCACGGACAAAGTAGTCTGTGGAAAACACTGTCTTAGTTAAGGTTTCCATTGCTGTGAACAGACACCATGACCAAGGCAACTCTTAGAAAGAATAACATTTCATTGGGGCTGGCTTATGGGTTCAGTGGTTCACTCCATTGTCATCAAGGCAAGAGCATGGCAGCACCCAGGCAGTCATGGCACTAGAGTAGTTGAGAGTTCTACATCTTGGTCCAAAGTCAAACAGAAGAAGACCGGTTTCCATGTGGTAGGAGAGTTTCAAAGCCCACCCCTATGGTGACACACTTTCTCCGACAAGGCCACACCTACTTCAACAAGGCCACACCCCTTAATAGTGCCCTTCCCTGGGTCAAGCCTACTCAAAACACCACAAACTCTTTTGATGGTTTCTGATACACATCACATTTGAGATGTGTGCTGATTCTTCATGTCAGCAGTTTTCCTTAATTGATCTTTGCTCTGTTATCCCCCTAGGAGCAACAGGAGCAATTGATTGAGCTCACTGATATATGAGAGGGTTGGATGGGACCTATGGCACAATCTGTGTTGTGTTCATCTGTTAGGATTTTCCCTTTATTGCCATTGGTCCCCATGTATACCAGCACCTCCTGGGATTGTTTTTGGTCAGGATTCTGGCAGGAAGTGAGGATCCATTCTTTTGCACCTTAAGAGCAACATCAAGTCTGGGCTTTCTGTCACTCAGCATCTGATTCTAGGTGGGTCAGGGGCAGGGGAACACTGGGTCACATTTCAATTACTTTTCTATCTCTATTCTCTCGTGTGTCTGCTTCCTTGAGGTAACCTGGTGTGAACTCTGCTTAGTTGAAATGAGGCTGCTCGTTGCATGCCTCCTGAGTCACCAAAGTTCAGCATTCCTGCTGTATTGTGTTTGAATGTGTGACCTCCTCGTTCCTCATTTTCTGGGTTCTGGGATCCCAGGGCAAATTGTGGGATTGGAGAAAAAGGAAATACGTCTTTCAAACTTTCAAAAATAGCCCGCTCGTCTGACTGCACAGTTGTGTTTTAGAAAAATATTTTTGTGTTCATTTTAAGATCATTTTATTTAGCCATAAATAGACACTAAATTTCACTGAGTACAACATTATCATCAACTGTGATTTATATTTGTCAACACCAATCCATTATCCACCAGTTAATAGGTAGATTATTGAGTTTTCATATCCATGAACCTTACTGTTTTTATTTAATAATACTTGAAGCACACACGAATTAATTTTGTTGCTGTATTAGAGAATTTCCTTGAATAGCAAAGCTATTTCTTTTGGCAGCTGTTGTGTGCATCTGCATGTTCCTCCTTGGAAAGTTTTGTGTTGTAATTATGCTGGCTTCCAAAAAGGGATCCAGGCATCCTCCCCTCCCCTCTCACTGTCAGACATGGTTGAGATACTTAATTCAAGGTCTGTGATGATCCCCTTTTGTGAATGGGGGCCACAAGGAAGAATCAATTACTTCTTGATTTATCATCAGTAGAAAGGAGAAGTTAGATCTGCCTTAATTTACTACAAATAATCACTGCACTGAGAATTTCTAGTTTATCCTTTTAACATATTTTCCCCATGTCTCAATGGGTTTCCCAGTGTTCTTGTCTGGCTGTAAACACTCAGCCATGGTGTTGTGTGTTTCTGTTCTGAAATTGTTTTGTACTTCTAATTCTTTCATGTATGCACCTGGTTTTGATCTCCACTGTCTCCTGGCTTTGACTGAGGGGAATGTCTAGAATCTTTCTTTAAAACAATCTCTCTCTCTCTCTCTCTCTCTCTCTCTCTCTCTCTCTCTCCTCTTCTCTTCTCTCTTTCCCTGTGTGTGTGTGTGTGTGTGTGTGTGTGTGTGTGTGTGTGTGTGTGTGTGTAGTCTATGAATTTGTGGGTATGTGGCTGTGTGCATGGGTTTGTGACAGCCGGAGGTTGATAGAGGTTTCTGTCAGTTAACCTCCACCCCTTCAGGTCAGCTAGAAGAGTTTAAAAGATTCGGCTTTCTTCACACTAACCCTCACAGGAATGCACTCACTATTCTGGCTTCTTACCTGGTTTGTGGGGATCTGTACTCAGGTCCTAATATTTGTCCCATGGACACTTTACTGGCTGAGCCATCTCCCCAAGCATCCTGTGTTCTCTTTCTAAGGGACCACTGAGGCTTTAAATCATGAATGTTGGCTTGTAATCCCTTTTCAGGGAACTTGAGACTTTCTTCCTCTAGCAAGCTCCGAGGACTGATGGTGAACACGGACATAATGAAAGGGCTGTCTCCTGAGGTTTCGGTGCTTAGTGCTCATGGGTATTGATGAGGACAATGGTCATGCGGCTCACTCTGCCTTACGTCATTCTTCCATAGGCTTTCTCCAAGGAAATGGTGAGTGTCCTTGTTCCTTGCCCAACCCAGCTTGGGGTCCTGGGCAGAAGAGTGATTGTCTTGTCAGTCTCCATTTTGGAATTGAGAAGATTCACATCTGTGTTTAGAACATTTTAAGTCTAAAACTTAGGAATTAGCTTTTAATGGCAGGAATTATCTATAGAAATACAAAAATCCCAATGGGCAAGATAGATTATTTCATTTAGGTTAAAGTTTAAGGATTTTTGAGGTAGCAGCCCAAGCAGTGAAGGGATTATTCTGGGTGTGTTGACACCTGTGCCTGATGTCAGGTATGCCAGTTGATAGCTCAGTTTCCTGGGATGACAGCCTGGAGGAAGAGCTGGCTACCTTTTCTTTAGGCTGAAAAAGTTGGAGAAAATGTGACTTTCTAGATAAAGTTCTACAGAGGGTATTAGTTTCCTTACCCGTTTTCCCATCAAGAACAACAACACGTAACCTCAGTGATATCAAGCAATAGATACCATAGGTGAACCCAGGGAAATCATCTGAAGGACATGGGGAACAAGGGAGAGAGGTTTGCTTAGGAAGGAAGAGGTAGAATGATTCCTGATGGCAGAGAAGGGACACTGACACAATGGCTATCTAGGCAGCAGGGTTGGGGTGGGGCACAATTGTGAGGACAGTCATAGAGAGGCTCAGGGATGCTTGAAGCAAGAGAAATGGTAGAGCTAGAGATGTGGTCAAAAGCATACAGCCTCAAGGGAGCTATGCAGGAGCCACTGAAATCAGAGAGAGAGATAGGTACAAGAATCTCCAGGGGACACCCATAAGACACAGGCCTAGAAGTCAAAGATAACATAAGCAGCTCACGTCTTACAGGGACAAGACAGATAAGGCATGTGCACTGGGGAGATCCCAGGGACTGTAGTCTTAGTGCCACACCACCCTGGAAGCCCTCTGGTAGGTCAAGTTTTAGATGAAATAGGTAGGGAGGTAGGACCACTTGACTCACTGAGGACCAGAAGTCCATAGAGATGCCCTGGTTTCCTGCTTTTCTACCTTCTCCCATGTCTGAGGTTTAAGACTTTTCTATATTGACTTCCACATCAGAAAAACTTCATTAAGTAAGAGCTGAGCTTTTCTGCAGAAAAAAACCTCATCCAAGGTCATAGCTGATAATCACTTGCTGTTCCAAACTTTCCACCTTCCCAGTTCTCCTGAGGACTCCTGACCTCTCAGGGATCTCACTTAGCAAAAACTCGATGACCTTTGTGCACCTGGAAATCAATTTAGTAAGTAATGAGACTTTGCAGAAGACTGGTGTGCAGCTAGATCTTGTGATAATGAGGCACCCGTGAAAATCATTTTCATTTATAGTTGCATCATACCTGTAAACTATATAATCCTTAATATTGCCTCATTAGATATAGTCACATTAAACATATCCAATGTAAATAATATCTCTTAATGTTATGATTATCAATTTATTACGATATTAATTTGAATAGCAAAAAGAAAAATACCAAAATCCAATTTGCCAGTCCAAAATACCAACAACTGGGTTTCAGAATGTAAGCATTAGCATGAATATTATCTGTCTTCTTCATTTGGACATCATTTCCCTTGACAGGAGAGACTTCGGAGGCTCACAAGAAAGACGTGAAGGTGCTCCAGCTTCTCATTCTTCCATATAATGAAAATCTCTCTACTGGCTTAAATTGAGAGTTAGTGAGAGAGAGTTTCCCTTCTCCCTAAAGTCCACAGGAAATTTAATCTTTGTCCACAATGTTTCCTTGACCCTGACTCCTGTGTGTTACTCATGGCTCTTCCTTCTAGTTTCTTTTCTTGGGTAGGAGGTGATCTGCAGGCAGTTTTTATGGTGGGGATATCAAAGTGTTTAACTATTTATGAAATCACGTGATCTCACTTTCTGTGCCCAGCGTAATATGGTGCACATTGCCGAGCTACTAGCTAGCTACCATCCAAACCTGTTTTTGAAGTTGATGAATTGTGTGGTCACACAGCCTGTCACATCCGCTTATGAAAATAGTTGGTGTAATGAGAAGTGACTTAGTGGAGTACATCAACTTCTAGAAAGGTTTATTGCGGTGGACACTGATAGACTGTGTGGTTTCCCATTGGATATCACTAATTAGAACTATGAGGGTCAGGTTTCAGGTCCATAAGGAAAGACTAGAGGTGGCACGATAATGATAAAAGAATTAGAATAAAAATGAACATCCCATAAATCAAGCACAATTATAACCCATGTGCACATGCACACACTGCACAGTTCTAATCTGTGTGCACATGCACACACTGCACAGTTTTAACCTGTGTGCACATGCATACACTGCACAGTTCTAACCCGTGTGCACGTGCACACACTGCACAGTTTTAACCTGTGTGCACATGCATACACTGCACAGTTCTAACCCATGTGCACATGCACACACTGCACAGTTTTAACCTGTGTGCACATGCATACACTGCACAGTTCTAATCCATGTGCACATGCACACACTGCACAGTTTTAACCTGTGTGCACATGCATACACTGCACAGTTCTAACCCATGTGCACATGCATACACTGCACAGTTTTAACCTGTGTGCACATGCATACACTGCACAGTTCTAATCCATGTGCACATGCACACACTGCACAGTTTTAACCTGTGTGCACATGCATACACTGCACAGTTCTAATCCATGTGCACATGCACACACTGCACAGTTGTAGCCTATGTGCACATGCACACACTGCACAATTCTAACTTGTGTGCACATACACACACTTCATAGTTCTAACCTATGTGCACATTCACACACTGCACAGTTTTTACCCATTTGCACATGCACACAATGCATAGTTCTAACCTGTGCACACATGCACACACTCATAGTTCTAACCTGTGTGCACGTGCACACACTGCACAGGTCTAATATGTGTGCACATGCGCACACTGTACAGGTCTAATGTATGTGCACATGCACACACTGCATACTTCTAACCTGTGTGCACATGAACATACTATACAGTTCTAATGCAGGGTGCACATGCATACACTGCACAGTTGTAATCCATGTGCACATGCGCGCACTACACAATTCTCTCTCCACCAACTCCCAGGAAATGAGGACTTACCTCAGACTAAGAGGCCATTGTCCCTACTGCAGGCCAAACGGATGATTCTGAATGCTGCAGATTTTCGTCTTCGCAGATAGCACAATATGGCCTGCCAAATCCCTTTCAGGAGGCGTTGCTGAGTCAGATGACTGTAGACAGATGTGGGAATCCCCTGAGTGCCCTTGACACAGAAGGACTGTAGGCCTGGAGCACAACAGTTACGAGGCTCTGCTTCCAGTGTCTTTGAATCCAGACATAATATTTAAGGAGGGAGACCCTCCTCCCCAAGTCCATGCAGCTATTCCTCTCCTGATGTAAACACCACAGTGCCACTAACCCAGGTGGTGGGGAGAGCATGGTGTCTTCTCCTGGGGAGTTTACAAGACAGTGAAATGGTGGTGAAAAAAGCATGGGCATGAAGCCTGGGCTACTCCAAGGGAGACCCTGCTTAGGGTCCCAGCTCTGTCACCATCTGCTTTACAGACTGTGGTGTGGTTTGCTCACCAGCTTAGAGTGGTGCTGCTGGGCCATGCTGAAGGATGTCACAGGGCCAGCGGGGTAAGCCAGGGAAGGGGTGGCAGGCTTTCGTGGCTGAGTGTGGCCTTCGTGTCCTATTAGCTGTGTAACTCACACCAAGCAGTTGTTCACTTGTGACTCCTCTCACTTTGCAAAATAAATTTGAAAAGTAAGCACAAGCAAAATGCTAGTTATAAATTAAAAGAGAATTTAAAAACTCAATGTACCAAAAATAGAAAGAAAAAAATGGTGAAAAGCAAAGTAAAATTCTGTACATAAAACATGACAACTCAGGGTCACCAAGGCACCACACACCCACCTTCTGCGAGTGTCATATGCCTAATGCCACACCCTGCCTTGTGTTTAGGCTTAATGCAATATTGATCACAATCTATTAAGGATTTTTTTTTATTTTAGTCAGTGAGATGAACTTATTCTGTGTGGGGAAAAAAGGCAAAGGACCTAGAACAAATGAAATATTTTTAATGAAGAAAAAAAGGCAAGAAGAATCAGAATGTTCAACATTTTAAAAAAGTTTTTGCTAGCAGCAACCATCAAAGCTGTGGATCACCGGAGAGACAAATAAATAGAGGGATCTGAGCCAAAAGCCCATTAACAGGATCACAGAGACATGTCCAGCCGTCTCACACAGAGACAGGAAAGGAAACAAGAATTTGCCCTTCCAACAAATAGAGACAAAGAGATGAGAGGTTTGCATACATATTCCTAAACACATTGTGTCCACAAATGTATTAGTCAGTAATGCTCTGTATAAACTTAAACAGAACAGAGAACTGTTTCAGTATGAAAGACGTGTGTAAGACGTCAAACAAAAACCCCCGTGGGCAACAGGAAATTACTGTGGACTCAGAGCTTGGGGATGATCCCTTAGACATCTCAGTGCATTCAATTCACATTGAGATAAATAGTAATGGAAAAAGAAAAAGAAACTTCTCTCCCTCCTTCCTTTCCCCCTCCATCCCTCCCTCTCTTTCTGCCTCCCTTTCTTCCTCCCTCTCTTCCCCTCTCTCTTTTCCTCTCTACCTCCCTCCCTCTTTCTCTCCTCCCCTCTTCCTCCCTCTCTCCCTCTCTCTCTCCTTCTCTCTTCCATCCTCTCTCCCTCCCTCCCTCTCTTTCTCCCTCCCTGCCTTCCCCTCCCTCTCCTCTTCCTCTATCCCTCCTTCTCTCCTCTCCATCTCTCTCTCCTTTTCTCTTTCTTTCTTCCCGTGTGTCTTTCTTTTCTTTCTTTCTTTGTCTTTCATGAGAAAAGTTCTAACTCTAGCCCACACTGGCCTACTCAGTATGTAGACAAGGTTGACTTCAACCATCTTCGTGCCTCAGCCTCTCAAGCACGGTGTGCTGGAGTTACAGGAAGGCGTTCCCACACCCTTTGCTAAAAATGCATCTTTTAGGATTTATGAGTGTAAAAGAAAGGAATTAGATGAAAAATAATAGGTAAATCACTACAAAGCAAGTCTACACATATCATTTTTCTGAAGGGGGAAACGTCTTTGTAAATTTTGGTCCCTGCCCTGACAGAAATCTCAGAGATGTGAAGGATGAAGGGATTGAGCGGCTCTAAGAGCTGAAGCGAAGGACACACCCCAGAAAGGATGTGTGGTTTGGAAGAGACAAAACCATCATCTGGAAAGTCAGGCCATCAAAAATGGGACTTGAGGGAAACAAGTTTAGAGTGGAAAGAATAAATCGTCAGAGTTAGGATAAATAATGTGTGAACCACGAAGTAAGTGTGATTCCCTTTTCTTCCTATCTGCCTCGCTCACCCCTCATCTTTCCTTTCTCCCCCCTTCTTTCCCCTTTCCGTTCTTCCTTCTGCTTCTTTCTTCGTTTTGAACCATCAGAATTTAACACAAGGGCATGTACATTATAGTAGAGTGCTCTACTCCCAGGCTGTGCTCCTGGCTGTCTCTTTACTTGCTGTTTTCAGACAGCATCTGACTAAGTTGCCCAGACTAGCTTTGAACTTTGATCCTCCTGCCTTAGCTTCCTGGGTACTTGGAATGAAAGGCCAACTGATGTTCTTGTTGAAGAGAATAAAAAAGTAAAACAGTAACTTCTGAGTAAAATTCACTAATTTTTTAAAAAAACAAAATAAAATTTACTCATAGATTGGAAAATTTACAGGAGCTGGTTAATTAATACCCATTATACATGGGGAAGTTGGAATAATAATTTTAATAATAATAATAATTTAATAATGCAATCAAGAACAGGATAAAATCACCTTTATCGCCCATGCTGTATCTACCTTGAATTCTGTACAATAAGGAAAAAAACTTAGATTATTCTGTATATTTTTACTTTTTCATAACATCCATATTGAAATTTCCATCTTTTTGGTTCAATAAAATCAATAGGTAGACCAAGTGTACATTGAAACTTATTCTTAGTCAAGTGTATCTACGTGAATGAATATACAACAGGCCTGTAGGAGGAGAAGACAAGTGTTGTGATCTGTGTGCTCATATTAAGTAATTTGTGGTGGAGGACCAGAGCTGTTTTATTAAATAATTACAAGACATGACTGAGAATAAAAACTCCTTGACTTCAAGCCTGTGCTTTTTACTGCCACATCTTACCTTGTCATTAGATGATTTTCTTTTCACTTAAAATGACTGCATTTGACTCTGTAATCATCATTATCATCGTCATCATCATGACAACAGCTAACTGCACCGACATCAGCAATGCCTCCATCATCACCATTGTCACCACCATCTCCACCATCTTTTCCATCATCACCACCATCATCCCCACCATCATCCCTATAATTAACACCATCACCATGATAATCACCACCACTCTCATGAACATCATCACCACTATCAATCTCCACCACCATCACTTCTTCACTTCTTTCCCTCCATCCCTCTTTCCCTCCCTCCCTTTTTTTCTTTCTCTCTTTAACTCACCTCCTTCTGCTTTGTGTCCTTCATGTCTCAATACTTTTCACAACACTGTATATTCCCTTGTTTCTTCCACATCATAAAATGATGATTTCAACATTTGCATTATCTCATGAACATAATAATGTGTCCCCCCCTCTTTCTCCCATTGAAATATTTTTTTCAGGAATGTAAGGGGAGAAATGGAGAAATAGAAAAGTACAGAAGAAAGAATGTCAAATATGTCAAAGTATGTATGAAATTCCATCTAAATTCCTTCAACCATTTTTGTGCTGGAAATGTCACTCAGCCCATCATTGAGGATACTCTTAGGATAAAGGCCGTCTTGGTGGCCAGCAGTCACATCTCTCAAACATGGTTGCTTCAATGTTCTCAAAATCGTACATATTTTCTACGTTTTTACACAACTTCCCTATAAAAGTTGTCTTATATTTTGTAAATTTTCTTCAGTTTCATGCAATCAGAACTCCATAGGATTACAGTATATGTTGGTTTTGAAAGGGAATATATTTTTCTACATTGACCATCCAGCCATGCTCGTAACAGGTCCCCTTTACAATCTCAACTTTTTTATTATTTTAAAAGATTTATTTTATGTATGTGAGTACACTGCAGGTATCTTCAGACACACCAGAAGAGGGCATTGGATCCTATTATAGATGGTTGTAAGCCACCATGTGGTTGCTGGGAATTGAACTCAGAACCTCTGGAAGAGCAGTCAGTGCTCTTAACCACTGAGCCATCTCTCTAGCCCAATCTCAACTTTTAAATACAGTTTACTGCTTCTCTTTATAAAAATATAAATGAACTACCCAATAAACTTCACTATCCCCCTAGTAATTGTTTTCTACATTCATCCCCGCCCTTAAAAACAGACAAATCTAGGAGGCAGCCACTACTACCCTCACCACCCAGCAATCAGCAATTGGTAGTTTCTGAGGACATTCACAGCAACTCACAAGACAGTGATGAAACTATGAATTTTTTTGGAGGTTCTTTGATGAGTCATCTCTAGGTTTTAAGCTTATGAAACATTATCAGAGATGAACTAAAAGAAGCCTGCCTGAGGGATCCATGTGAGAATGTTTCCTAGAGTAAATAGGCAGAAACTCTAGGGGTGCAAAGCACATGACCCTCTTAGTCATGCATGTGGCCTTTCCCTCTGCTTTATTTTCATTCAGTTAGTTATAAAATTACCTAGATAGGCCAACAGCATCACAATTATGACTGTCGGAGAAATGGTTAAAAATGAATGGTTGAAGAATATTTTTATCTAAGATAAAACCTTGAAAATATTCTTCCTGGCATCATTAATATCTCTACCATATATGTTATGAGTATAATTAGAAGATTGACCCCGAAATGAACAAAGCGGGAAGTTACCTCGGGTGCTTATAACCTTGCAGAGAAGCTGGTTTCAATGTAAACATTTGTGGATTAATCTCTCCGGAGTCACTTCATGCCAACAGATGCAAAACTCTGTAAGAAACCCTGACAGGAGTTGGTGGGGAAAATCTAGAAGATTGACATGTTATTATACTCTTTAGCATGATATAAATATTTCAGGTTTTACAGTCAACCTAAATGGAAGCATATCTGACTACAGGTACAGTGTGATTGGTTCCGTAATTAATCCACCTAAAATCCTCCATTTTTAAGTATATTTAGAATATAACCCAAGAAGAGCAAAGGTCATACCATGATGAGTGGGAAACGTAAACATTTAAAAATAGTTACTCAAATTCTGGTGAACAGGCCACGAGCTAACTCTTCCTTCCCTGTAACAAATGATATTCAAAACTGATGTTTTTGTCTTCGGGTTTACATTTTAATCTGCCTACAGCTCCAGCTAGAATCTAACAAATGCAAACTCTGTGTATAACCATCAACTTAACTATTGACACCATATGCAGAGAAAATTTTGCTCAAAGGATTTGTTGTTGTTGTTGCTTGAACGGTCAGCTTCCATAAAAGACAGGTCTGTTCCGATTAGGTGTCCTGTGACACTTTAGGAAAGACTGCATGCCACCTGACTGTGATAGATGAAAAGAATCATGGAGAAATCAAGGAGAATCAAGGGTGAGGCTTCAGTCACAGGGGCAGCTGTGTAGAGGGCTGCCTGTTGACAGTTTCTCATCTGTCAGTTCTCTTGTCAATGCAAGCAGCGCTAACGTTGATTCATTAGGTGTCCTTTGAGTCCTCTGGTAGACTATCATAGTAAACTCATGCAAGATTCCTGCCACAGTGTCATTAAGAAGACACATGGCCCTAAGTTCTCCCTAACTTTCTTCATCGAAGCTCAGTGACTTACAACTTTCATTCGTGTGGGTGGCAGGGGTGTTTGTCAGCTATTACAATGGGAATTTCCAGAGGTCCTCAATTTACGGTGTCTGTAGTGGGGTGGAAATGAATGAACAGCCATATGCGAGTTCAGATGCTGTGTCAGACCACATGAAATTAGCTGTCATAACAAGGCCGTAAAGCCTTAGCACATTGTATATCTTGTTCAGTGTATAAAGTGTAAGACGATGTAAGCCACACTCTGGAGGACAGTGTGATTTAGCGGTAATGAGGAGCAAATGTGGATATGAGCTGCAGATCGTTCCTTTACCCAGACATTCTGATCTTTCATTGGTAACCTTAACCAGAGTCAGTCTGTGTCTTTAATTTTCCTCTGTATCCCTTTATCATCTATGAAATATAATTTAATAAGACATTTTATTTTCCTTTATGAAACTTAAAAATCATTATGAGTAGCTCAGATGAAGTCCTGTTTTGGTGAAGTATGAATGTAAATGCTGCTTCTATGACCTGGTTTATAAAACAACGATAGGAACAGTAGGGATGTAAAAGAGCTGACCTGTGGTGGGTCCGATATAACTTTAAACTTATCCAAAAAAGTGTCCTAACTAACCTGTGTCACATGAGGACAGCATTCATAAGTTACCACAATTGGGACATCTCTGAAAATATATCACAACCTGCTTCCACTAATGGTTGTATTGGTGCCTTTTCACTCAGAGGATCTTGACATTTCCTCTGCCAATGGACAACTCTACTCCAGGGGTCATGGACATCATGACTAAACAATAAGCTGTCTCGTTTCACGGGACATTCATGTACCACCAGATCTTCATATAGGTGTGTGGACATCATCTGATTGTCAGGATCCACAAGGAGAAGGCAAGAACTTATGATTATATGTATTCGAATCTCAAAAATGCATCTCCTGGGTAAGTTTTACTGATATTCAATGTATGAACGGTCATGTGGGACTACACCGTTCAAGGTCAGATGGGAAACTCTGAGGATGCTCAACTCTCCTATGATCATAAGATGGCAACCTCAACCATCATCCATTCTGAACCTATGGTATGTAACAAATTATGTGTGGCCACATATGCATCAGTCCAAGTATGACCTCAGAGAACAGATTTATGTCTAAGAGTCATGCTAAAGCTTCTCCTAAACTGTTCAGAGAAATGCATATGAGGAAATGTCTCCACGGCAACCCAATGATGGCCTGTTAGATTTACCAAGAAGGTGACCCTAAATCACCTGAAATTATCCAGTAGATTTCATATCATACGGATAAGGCAGCCACTATTTTACCCTGTGTGAATATTATACCCTGAAGAGTTATCTAGTGACTGTAAGAGGCATCCCAGCTAGTATGATAACTTCAAACTGAACAACTGGCTCAAAGGGTGCTCGTTCTACCACCAAACATGTATGCTGCTGTGAGGGACTCCCCCTTGGTCTGGGCAAGAGCTGTCAGCCAAAGTGTGGACAGGTGAAATGGGAAATGGGTTTAGCTACCATGCAGGTTCTTTGTCCAGTAGTTGATTCTACCCTAGAGCAAACTCTCTTATACAAGATTTTTTTTTTTTTTTTGAGCTGAGGACCGAACCCAGGGCCTTGCGCTTGCTAGGCAAGCGCTCTACCACTGAGCTAAATCCCCAACGCCCTTATACAGGATTGAAAATGAAGTCCTGACATTTATTTAGCTTTCTATTTGCTTTAATGATATAATAGTCACATGCATGCCTGTGTGCAAGCCTATGAGAACTCAAAAGCTTATGTACCCAGCATGTAAGGGTTTCCTTTTATTGATCAGTGTTTAATGTAACAAATGATCAGACACTAACACTTGTGCATTTTTTGTAAGGACCAAATGAGCTTAGTTGCCAACTCCACTACCTTAAACATTTAAAAACTTTTTGATTAATATTTAATGATTTTATCTATTCATGAAATGCAGTGGGATATATCAATACATGCATTGATATGCATGATATGCATCAGTACATACTTATCCAATCAGGGCAGCTCACATGCCTATGTCTTCATCACCAGCAGTTTTGACATCCATATGTCAGAGCACATGGAACTTGTATCCCTGTGTCTGTCTCATTTCTCTTAAAATGATGTGGTCCAATTCCACCTGCTTGATGAAAATGGTGTTTTTATTTTTAGTGACTGAAGTACACCCAGTGTACATCTGTTTAAGCCATGGTTTAAACTTACACATCTATTCTCTGGCATCTGAGTTGAATTCATACACTTCTAGAAATTATAGCTCAGGGTCTGGAAAAAATTAATTTTCATTTTAAACCAGACAAACTATCAGGTCGCACCCATCATCAGCCTGATTGGACTTTTCATTCAGGTGGGCAACAGGCTGACCTACTGGCTGTCTTTACTTGTAGCAAATGCTAGATGTATGGAGTCATGTGACAATTTTTTTAGCCTCATGTGTAGACAGGTGAGCCCATTCAGTGTTGCTCATAATACAAAAATTCATTTTAGTAAATTAAGACTCCTCCAATTTGTATAAACTACACATGTGAAAATTTCATTTTTTTCTAACAACATTTCAGGTTGTCTGCGCTGGGTGGAGTTTAAGAGTACAGAAGGCAGAGAACAAATGGGATAGACTTTCTGATCTTTTCTAGCTTAAGAGGGAAAAAACAAAAATAACAGAATGAATGGACTTTACATCTCCAAGTCATCCTTGATGGTGAATGGACGAGACAGAATTCTCAAAAACAAGATTTGTGTCAAGATTTAGGACACACTAAAGTTGTAAAAAAGCTCCCTCTCTTTACCAATAGTGGGGATGCAAATTAACTATGGTGTGAAAATTGTCTCATGAAATGATGTAGCACGTAGTTTTAGATCTGTGTATGGGTAAAGAATAAAGGTGGGAACTAGGAATAGAGCTGAGTTCAAATGTGTCCTCCATGGAAATGGCTAAAACATTGTGCAAGAAAAGTTACAGCTAAAACTATGCTACCGTGTTAGGGAAGGATTCAGGGTTAACTCAGGCTGGCAATAGGAAGTGTTGCTTATAATAGTCAGAGAACCAGAAGCCTTTGCCATGTTTTAGTTGCAGTTGAAATTATGAAGCACATTATAAGCAAAAGTAGCTACGTGTGTGTGTGTGCGTGAGAGAGAGAGAGAGTGTAAAAGTTCTCACACACATACACACACGTGCATGCACACACACAGAGGTATTTATTAGGAATAAAAAGAATTTATTTTTAAATCATGTGTTAGAGGAACTGAAACATTAACCTTTTCTACCCTCCTCACATGGATTCAGAACACATCTAGAAATACTGAACCTCAACTCCCTCACCCACGAGTGAGATTTCACAGAATCAAGCCTTGCAGGCTCTTGCTGCAGGGCCTATCTTACAATGACTCCAGCAAAACAGGAGACTCAAGGTCACAGACAAGTAAGACTCACTGAATTCACGTCCTTGTCAATAACAGTAGAGGATGATCATAAACCAGCCAATGTTTTAAAGGTGCTAGATGAGAGGGAAGCACGATTTTACACATTTAAAAAGTGATGATGTGTAAACCCTAAACACAGATTGAAAGTATTCTGTTCACGAAAACTTTAAGACCTGGAATGATACCCCAGGAAATTATAAATAAATCCTCCTAAGTAATTATCAAAATACAGTAGCTCCTGCAGAAGACAACTGTGGTGACCAGAGATGCATATGAATAAATGAAATAAATGGAAAGTCGGGCAAATGGGTACATCAGCTAATCAAGCCAGCACCTGGCACACGTGCTCAGGGAAGGGTCATTAAAAGCATCTAAGCAAAGTTGTAGAAAGGTCAACTTTCTAAAGCTAAAAGGAAGTTTAACCTACTGCTTCTCTGGAGTAGCACGGCGGGATGCCTGCAGGTGTGAAGGCCTCATAGGCTGGTTAAGACCCGTGTGTAAAATGGATAAGTCCTCTGTGAACTGATTACCCCAACGATTCTATGTTCAGGAACCCTCTTTGCACGCATCGCATCCTCACAGCGGTAAATCTGTAGCCTCTCTGCAGAAGGTCCAGCCTTGGCTAATTCAGAATGGCAGCAGGCACGGGTGCAGACAATGTGGAAAAGATCTCTTTCTCATGAGAGGCATTTGAATAAAATCATCCACGGCTTTCCCACTCCCCCACTCAAGGGAAATGAGTTATAAACGTCCTGAAGTTTGAGAAGGATGGAGAAGAAGGGAATAGGAAGATGAGGGAGAAGCCCACTCACTTCATGTCCACGATGTGAGAGAAAGAGGAAATACCTCACACTTGGTATTCTCATCCAGCGCCGGGTCCCCGGGAATGAAAACCCTCTCACCACGTCGGCCTCTTAGAATTTCTACCGCCTTCCAGTTCTGTCAGGCTGAGACAGGCGCCCCTGCTCTGGGCCTCTGGGGTCTCAGGATGAAAAAACTCCAGCAGGGAATCGGCGTGGTGAGTAAGAGCTGTCTTTGTGTGTAAGTCGTTCATCTCAAAATTGACTAAATCCAGGAAATCTCTCTTTTTTTTTAGATCCAAATGATAAGATATAATTGCCCACTTAAACATACAAAGCCCGGTATCATCTATCTCTTAAGAACATTGATAACAACTGTAAATACGCAGGAAACCTCTTAATGGCTCCTAACTTCAACAGGAGGAAGGGGCAGAGACTTTACAACTGTCCTGATCAGAAGTTGGAAGCTAAGGGGGCATTTTCACCAGCCAAATGTTCCCTTTTCCCTTTCTAGTTTCTAGGGCCTCCAGAGGGAGACGGAGGGCACGCCAGCTAGATAGGCTGAATGGGTGCTGCATTCCCCACACTCCTGAAGCCCATCCTAAGGCCGGTCTGCTCTGCCCTCTTACAACTGACAAGGGCGCGCCTTAATTTTGAGACTTGTTAAATTTTGAGACTTCTTACTGGTGTAAGTCTCCTCACATCACCATGCATTCTCTCCTCCACCAGCCCGGTCAGATCCTGAGGTCAGAGGCTTAGACACAGCAGCTGCCTGACTCAGCAGGGACTTGGGACCACAGAGAAACTGCACACATGATCTTCATGAAGTGGCCCACGCATTCCTTCCTCACCTCCCAGTAGCATCTGTGGAAGGCTTGCTTGACAAGGATGAACAAATGCAGAAACCACTTTCTAACATCCTTTCGACAGTCTGTGTGGAGAACTGGATGGTTAAAAAAAAAAAACAAAAAACCTGGAATCTTTTTTGTGTCTGATACTGTTGTCCAAACCATTTCTCACACAGAAGTCTCTCATTTGACCTTCCAGATCATGGCCAGAACTGACTCCTCCCTTTGGGCTGGGAGAGATTATTTTTCTCATTTTGCTCTCATTGTGTCCTGGGACTTATCTTTTGCCGACAATGACAGAGATGTACTGACAGCCTCAGTTCTCATGGGATTCAAATGAGAGAGGACTGTAGCAGTTAGGGCAATTCCAGTGACAGATCAGAAAACCAGCTCCGATGGGGACATCTCCAGGCTGATCAGCTAAAGATCTGTGGGTTCAGCCAGTCCCCTTAGTGCCCAGAATGAATACAGGCATCTGTCAAGGTCCTTGCTCTTTCTGAGGTTTGGTTCCCTCCTCCAGTAATCTTGGCAATATCAGTAGGATAGTACACTCCTTTCCTGGGTTCAAGGGCTCTCACACATTTTCCCAGCTGTCAAGGCTGCTGTGACTGTATTGGATAGGGAGATGTCACTGGGGAAAACATTGACTAAGTTTCTCATTCCCAAATCACAAACATGTGGTGAGAAAGAGTGGCTTTCAAAGTGTCATTCAATAACACAGTGCACACACACAGCACACACACAAAGTATAAGTATAAATGTACACATGTGATGAACATGTGTATAGCACACACATACATATAAAGTATAAGCATGCATATACACATCATTAACACATGCATGGATGAGCATGAGCATTTAAACATACATGTATACATACATGCACATAGCACAAGCATATATCATCCGTGTACATATACACATGGAACAAATATACATGCATGATACTCGTGCATACCATACCACACACAATTATTATGTAAACATGCACATAGCACAAGCATATATCATCTGTGTACATATACACATGGAACAAATATACATGCATGATACTCGTGCATACCATACCACACACAATTATTATGTAAACATGCACAAAGCACAAGCATATATCATCTGTGTACATATACACATGGAACAAATATACATGCATGATACTCGTGCATACCATACCACACACAATTATTATGTAAACATGCATAACCACATGATAATACATACTTGAGCATATGCACATATGATATCCAGATGCACACATAAAATGGGAGCATGTATGTAAATACAATACATATAGTCAGGCGTACAGCATGAACATATGAGCACACACATGATACACATGCACACATACAGCATTAGTATACCTGTATACATGGTTCATGCATGTGTACACATAAAGCATGGGCATGCATGCATATATATGATTCACATGGCATACACATGTACACACAGAGATCTAGCATTCTTCTATACATCACACATATGGTGTACACATAGTGTGCATACATGCACATAGTACAAGAAAACATGTGCAGACATGACAGACACATGCATACATATAGTATGGGCATGCATTAATGCACTGGTACACAATTCACATGCAGTATGAGCATATTGCACACACAATTCACATATGCACCTTGAACATACGTGCACATGATTTACATACACGATAAAGCATGAACATACATGCATACTCATGTACATACACATGTAGTACAAGCATACACAGATAATATATAATGCAGAGTACAAAAACAAACATCATGAGAATTTAGCCATATAGAATATACATGTATGCATACACATATACATACATGCACACATACACACAGCACACATGATTCACACATAACACACATGCACAGATGTTCACATATATGCATGCATAAACATACACTGCACAAGAAGGCAAGCAAACAACACTCATGCATGCAGACACACGTTCTGGAATGCCAGATTGCCGAAACACACTTTCAGTTCAGTTCTGTCTGACCTTCATAATGGTGATGCGCTTTCTTCCACAGGCTAGGTCCCCTTTGCCATCCCCTCAATACATGGTGCTCCTTGTGGCTAGAGGCTGTCATCTCTCCAATGCTTGGTACAGCATGGATGACCTACACGGTGGTAATGGAGTAAAGACTCTTGCACAGGCACCAGCACATCGTGGATGACTTTTGCACATTCCTGAAAGCAGTGACATTGTTGGCAAAGCCAGTAAGAGCAGGTACATTGGATTCGATATTATAGTGAGGTCACCTTGTACAGAACGGAAGAGCTGAAATAGAGGATATGATTGTTCTTATCACAGATAAATGACGAACAACCTCCCAAAGGCATGCAAGCGTGCCAATTAACAAGATGGCATCAGAATAAATATACTATCATATTCGCAGATAAATGTTACTATTACCAAATATTAAAGACCTTTGCTACTTTGAAAAAAAGTGTCCATTTTTATTAGTACTTAATTTGTTTAAACATAAATAACTCAAAAACATCTCCAAGGCAAGAAAACACTTAAGGTTCATGTCCTCAAATTTGAAGAGTGACTGGGTACCGACCAAAATGACTACCTTCCGTGTGCACAAATCTTGTATTTTCTGCGTTTAAATAGGGACAATGCGTGCAGACCAGCCAAAGAACTCCTGCAGTCAGTCACAAAGCAACCCACACCAGCCAGCCCTTCTCAGTGTCCTCCTCCCACAGGCGTTTGCAAAGACAAACCTTTGCGTTTTCCCTACTACAAAGTGGTCAGTAACATTATAAGAGGAGAAAATACACCATCCTGATAAGTCAGGGGTGGGGGAAGCCGCACAAACCACTTAAGCACACTCATTATCATGGCCATTGCTACCTCAGGCCACTGGAGACTTGATAATTTAGTCAACATTATGCAGTTTGAAGTGTTTCATGTTCTGCATGGGAGCAAGCTGCAATTCAAATATCAGTGGCCATGAAAAATATGCACATACGTTTAGTAGGAAAATCTCCAAGGGGACAACAGAAGAGATGGGCATATGTCGGTGCCTTGTGATGGAGGGTTTCTCTGAATTAATCGTCTGGACATTCTTTATCGCCATTTTCCATTTTGCCAGAACCCCCCACCCCAAACACACACCTTCATTTGTTATTAAAGAAGCTTATTACACATGCCCATCCCAGAAAGATAATAGGCCTATGACTTCCGAGGCTTAAATGCAACAGGGTTCTGTGGCTGGGTCCAGACACAGCTAGCCTGCACCAGCGTCACCTCTCTGATAGCAAGAGTAATTGCTTATTTTATCTAGTTTAGGGAATTGTGCCTCTTTATGCCCTGTACTTTATTACATCAATTACTAGAACCACCCTCCTGTATAATTTATAGGGAAGAATCCAATTTCTCTGTGATCACCTTTGAACTGAAGGCGTCCTTTGTTCATATGCTTCTAAATATTAGAATGTTTATCGCATTTTCTAGGGATGCTTCATCACTGTGCAAATTTAGCATCTTGCTAGACGGGTAATGTATAATTCGTTGGTTTAAACCAGGATGGGGGCATTGTTTTGCATCCCTGATAAAGTATTTCTGAGCGAAGCATCTAATCTTGAAAGTGCAGTAACATAAATGGCCATTTTTAGAAATGGATTTCTAACGCCTCAAACTGCGGGTGAAAGCGCTGGGCAGAATTCGGACCCTAGGTCTTTCGGTTTGTTGTTCCTCTTTGGGAGAGACGGACGCTCGGCTACGGTAAGCACGGGGATGTAAACCACTGCAATTGCTTTTGACACTTAAAAAGGATTTTATTGACAGTTGGAAACACGTTGGGGATTTGAAAAGAGTACTTTTCCATCTGTAATACTTGGTGTGATCAAAGATCACACAGCAGCCTCAGATTAGTGGAAATGAGGCTGCCGCGAAGGTTCTGCGCTCCACACGGAACGAGGGCTCCAGCTCTGCCTGGGTAATCCCCGTCCCCATCTGAGTGGAATTTACCGTAATGGGGATATACTTCTCAGCGCCTCTGCCAATGTGTGTTTTAAAGAGCCCTAAAGCAGATGATAATGTAGTGTGATTTAAAATTCCCTTTCAAAGTGAAATCTTACTTTCCCACTCCCCATTCATACCCTGGCTTAGTATTTCACCCACATTTCTTTTTAACTCTTGGTGCTTTCCTGAACGTGTTTGCAGGTGGGTGCACACCAGATGCTATTGGGGTCAAGAAGGCTGCCCTGACAAATTATAGGTGAGTATTGCCTGGCCTGTTGGGGCTAAGAATGACCAGTTTGCAGGTACCTTGGGGTCCTCCCTCTCCTCTCTCACATTCAGCCAGTCGCTCCCTGCCTGCCTCCTCTTTGTCTATGGTTTTTATGAAAGCACAGATGTATGCACACGCATGTCTCCACAAAAGCCAGATCTGTGTCCCTTGTATTCTCTGTGACCTTGTGTCCTCTCAGCCCTGAGTCCAAGAGTTTGCAGCAATCATGGAAAGGAGGGGAAAGTTCCAGAAGAAACAGAATGAGGTTGGTATTCTGTGAGTACCGAGGAGAGCAGAGCGTCAAGAAATTGGTCAGAGGGAGTCTCTTGGGCGCTGAAGATAGAGACATATGAGGCACCATACTGGACCCAGTGGGTAGACCAAAAGTGGTAAGTGATGTTGTGCAAGGTCTGGGGAAGGAGGAACAGACAGTGAAAGGAGCGAGGGGAGGAGACTCACGGTTTGAAGGAGGATCGCTTTCCCTGTCATTTGTAATGGGTTTCTGAGTCTGCACCTCTGTCTAGCCATTCCCTCCCGCTATCCCCTGACTCTTCCCATAAATCTAAGTCTGGGGCAGCAGAACTGCAGGCTCCAGTTCATGCCCTGCTCTCTATCCTACTCCAAGCTAACTTTAGCTTCAGGCACAGCCACTACCCAAGGCCAATGCACATGCACATGTTTCCTTTCTGAGGAAATGGATTCCCAAGCAGATATACACACTGATGGCTTCGTCTTAAACAGCACTCCCTCGAAAGTTCATGAATCTGTCTAAAGGGACCAAATGAGTCAATCAAAGCAAAATGAATCCTACATCTGCTTGGTTGCAATTTGTATAGGAAAATAAAGTAAACCCTGTAACTAAATACCTTTACATGAAAAAACCCTGGGTTCCTCGGAGTTCTGAGCAAAAACAAACCAACAAAACATGTTTTGTTAGCATTTCAAAATATTTCCAGTGTAAACCAGACACAAGCAAATGGAGTTATATATTGTTTTAAAGATTTAGAGAAAACTACTAAGGAATTATATTTTAGAAAAGGCTGACAATTTTATATATGTATATTCAACCCCTTAGTAAAAGAGAAATCTGGTCTTTCTTTACAAGTGGTTTTTAAATGTAGGGCAGGTGCCCTCGTGAGAAAGGCTTCTTTCTGAGAGTCAGGGCCATGGCCCCAGGGAGATCTCTGCCCAGCCATGTTCAATATAACAAGTCAGGAGACCGCCTTTGCTGTTCTTTCAGAGGAATTCACTTTGGAGTTGGGCCTGGGAGTTTGCTGCTAAACTCTACCTTCCTGCCCAGTCCTTGTTCTCTTGTCTCCAAAAATATACAAATATCTCTCTTCTACATCTGGAGCTATAAACGGAAAAATTGCTTGAAGCATTTCTTTTGGTGTAAAAGCTCACACATAGAGATGCACACACATAGGCATACATGGACACCAATGCATACATACATGGGTGGCATACAGTCATATGCACATATTCACACATGCATAACAACATATACACAGGCAGACACTTACATGCTTGGCACACACTCACCGGACATATGCACGCACATACCAATATAACACTCTCTCGTACATGTACCACCACGCAAGTTTCACGTCTGTCTCTAGGAATTGTCAGAGAGGTGTTTCTAAGAGCAACAGTAGTCACACTTGCACAGTGGCAATCCATCCTCGCTGGTGGGTCTATTCCAGTTAGGGGACTGATTTATTTTGGATGGCATGAGCAGTACTGTAAACATCTTCCTTCAATCCACGATGAAAATTTAGATAAGCCATTACTTAAAGCATTTTAAGAGCTGGGGAAATGGTTCAATGGAAAACACTGGACAAGTAAGTGTTAGGACCAGAATTTGATCCTCAGAGCTAATATGAAAGCTAGGCAGTTGCTACTATCTTCCACAATCATGACACTCGGGAGGCAGAGGGAATCCCCAGGACAGTAGAGCTGGCCCAATTCAAGAGACCCTGCCCACTACATAAAGAGGAGTATGAGCAAAGAAGACATCTGACATTAATTACACATACACACACACACACACACACACACACACACACACACACACACAGGAAACACACACAGATAGACCACACAGAGAGACACATACACACAGAGACATACACACCTGTGAAACACACATATACAAATACTGGTACTACACAGACACACACACACACATACATAACACACGTACACACAGACACAAACATACAGACACACAAACACACACCAAGACACATACACACACCACACACATACACACACACCACCAGCAAAATTTTAGGTTTTCTTGTCTGTTTTACTCTTGCAATGGCTTTGCAGGTGCGATGGCTTTGTCAAAACACAGAAGGGGGAGGGTGGCTGGAGGAGTTAGAGGGAAAGAAGGGAAGGGAAGGACGAGAGAGGGAGGGAGAAGAGGGGAAGGGAGGGAAGGAGTGGATGAGGAAGGAGAAAGGGAGAAAGGGAGGAAGACAAGTTAAGCTTCTCTCTAGGAGTTTTCAGTTCATGCCCTTTGTGCAGTGAGGATTTTAGTTAGAAGGGCAGGCACCTTGGGGGGAGGTGTTAATGGTATCCTTTAAAGGCCCTGGAGGCTGCCCAGATCCTGCTCAGGGTATTCCAACCGAGTGGTCCATGGAGAAGCAGCAGGAAGCAGTGAGGAGACCCTGTGAGAAGTGAAGTAAGAGCACTGAGTTCAAATTCTAACCTTGTTGCCATCTGTGTTATTTTGGGAAAACAAACTTACCTTCTAGTAAGATCCGAAGGCTCTTTACATATAAACAAAGAAGAAAATAGACAACAATTTCAAATAGGAAGTGATTTTATGACATCAAATTGTGAGACTGCTGATCTGATCCTAAGTTCCTTAGCAACTGCTTGTGAAATCTCTATTAACCCAGGTAAGGTAGAATTAAAACCCTCCAGTACCCGTCAATGCACTACTTGGTAACCCCACCCCTCTGTGAGCTTGTGGTTACAGCAAATCACATTAAATCTTTTTTTTTCCTCCATCTTTATTAAATTGGGTATTTCTTATTTACATTTCAATTGTTATTCCCTTTCCTGGTTTCCAGGCCAACATCCCCCTCCCCTTCTCTATAGGTGTTCCCCTCCCCATCCTCCCCCCATTACCGCCCTCCCCCGAACAATCAAGTTCACTGGGGGTTCAGTCTTGGCAGGACCAAGGGCTTCCCCTTCCACTGGTGCTCTTACTAGGCTATTCATTGCTACCTATGAGGTTGGAGCCCAGGGTCAGTCCATGTATAGTCTTTGGGTAGTGGCTTAGTCCCTGGAAGCTCTGGTTGGTTGGCATTGTTGTTCATATGGGGTCTCAAGCCCCTTCAAGCTCTTTCAGTCCTTTCTCTGAATCCTTCAATGGGGGTTTCGTTCTCAGTTCAGTGGTTTAATGATGGCATTTGCCTATGTATTTGCTGTATTCTGGCTGTGTCTCTCAGGAGAGATCTACATCTGGTTCCTGTCAGCCTACACTTCTTTGCTTCATCCATCTTATCTAGTTTGGTGGCTGTATATGTATGGGCCACATGTGGGGCAGGCTCTGAATAGGCGTTCCTTCAGTTTTTGTTCTAAACTTTGCCTCCCTATTCCCTCCCAAGGGTATTCTTGTTCCCCTTTTAAATAAGGAGTGAAACATAAATCTTTCAGAACAGCAATGCTTCACACCTGTAGGTAAGCCTTGTCCTTTTAAACAAAATGGTTGTCAGGCTTTTTTTTTCAGAAGAAACACTTGGTGATTGGTTTCCAAGGTCACAGAAGGTAGAACATTCATATTCCTAGAATCCTCACAGAGTGAGACCTGGATATGATAACTCTGCTTCCAGAAGTCAAGAGGATGAAAGGGGGTGGAGACTGAGCTATAGCAAGTCACAAATGGGATGCAAGCTCTGTGTGCTAATGATGGATCCAGAAGGTATTTCAAGTTTTCAACGTGCACTGTCAAACCTGTTAGGTAAATCCAATGTAAAATAGGTAAAAAGAAGGAAAAGAGGAAGAAGAGAGGAGATAGAACCCGACAGGAAAGAAAAAGGAGGGGGCAGTGGGGAGAAGGAAGAGGAGGAGGGCGCAGGGATAGCAGGGTACTTCTCTGAAGGGTCAAAGCAGCTTCCCGGAGAGGCCACAATGAATTGCTTTAATTGTGTGCTGAACATTGCTCATCCCGGCCTGACCAAACTTATTTAAATAACATTAAATATGCATGGAGTCTATGACCACCAGAGAAGTTAATTAGGTGACTTGTGGGGATGCTAAAAAGTAAGGATTTACCAGAGGTCAAGAAATGCCAGTGTGTTCAAGGGTGTGATACCTACCATTCCCACCATTCTGTGGCGGACAGACTTTTCAAAGTAATAAGGGCATCCCATTAGCACGAGCATACTGAAACACACAGTTCTTTAAAAAACACTGCATGCTTTGGTTATAATTAAAGATTTGTTCATTCAGCACACTTATTCTCAAAAGGAAAGGCTAATTTTTTTTTGGAGGCTATTTGCCTTTGAGAAGAAAGAGCCATTAAAATGTCATTTAAAGGGATTAAAACATATGTGTGCTTGTAATGAAATACTCAGATGCCCAGTGTGATGACATGTAGAGTCAGTGATACTGAAAACCTGAGTTAATGTTCTTTCAGTTACTCTCAGCTCATGCAAGGCAGCTCCCCGAGATCCTGCCAGCGGTGCGAGGTTACTGAGGAATCCCAACACATCCCATGGCTCCCTAAAACTTCTCCAGCCTTTAGGGAAGCAGTAAAGGTAAGGTGTTCCCAGAACCACAGCTTGCTTTCTTGAAGGAGAGGGGGACCTGGAAGAGACACTTTGGTGGATAAATCTGACAACTCCTTAGCAGAGAAGACCTTGGGTTTGTCTTGGGTTACAACAATCAGCCTGTAACTGTTCTGTGTGCCACAGTGACCAACAGCCAAGACATGGCAATTAGACAACCAGAGACTCTTGAGTTCTTACCTGGGCATATTCTACAGCAGCAACTGGGGCATTATAGGTGGCCCATAACTTCCTGTCACAGGAGGACAGGTGAATTGAGGTAATATCTGAAACCTGAGGGAGGAGCATGGGAGCCTCCAGGTCATTGCTATAGGCCTTGGCTGACTATTTCAGTATGTGGACAGTGTCTAGATATTCTTTCCTGTCAAGGCAACATTCTAGTGTTATGGAAAAGACTGCCTCCCTGAACAATAGATGCTGTCTTTGATATCTTAACCTGTAGTGGCACTAGGGAAAAATTCTACCTCAAATTTCCATGTTAAGCCAGGAAGCAGTATATGGAATCTGTCTGCATTTTGTTTATGAAATGTCACTCTCAAAATTCTGATGTATTCTTCCAATTGGTTTGTGATGGTTTGTATATGCTTGGCCCAGGGAGTGGCAATATTAGGAGGTGCGACCTTGTTGGAGTAGGTGTGTCACTGTGGTGTGAGCTTTAAGGCTTCCATTTTAGCTGCCAGTATTCTGCTAGCAGCCTTCAGAGGAAGATGTAGAGCTCTCAGCTCCTCCTGCACCATGCCTGCCTGCTGCCATGTTTCTGCCTTGTTGATGATGGACTGAACCTGTAAGCCAGCCCCAATTAAATGTCCTTATAAAAGTTGCCTTGGTTGTGGTGTCTGTCCACAGCAGTAAAACCATAACTAAGACATATTCTTTTTCACTTTTGTTAATCTGGTCTGGAATACATGGTGAGAACCCGTCTCAGATACCCTACCACAAGTTGTGCATCCTCCTTCCATCCCCCAGATTTTTGACTAGTCATTTTGGACTTTTAATTTTGAATCTAAGGAGATTCTTAAGGGACATAAGCTTTGTAAGAGTGATTGGATGGCAACTCTATACTACAGTATTTTATCACTTACATGTACATATATACATGTGCACATATAAATCATATACATCATGTACATGTATATATCATATACGCCATATACACCATATATTCCATATACATATATACATACACACCTATCTATCTATCTATCTATCTATCTATCTATCTATCTATCTATCTCTATATATATACACACATATGCACATACATATATATGCCCCTATTGAAATGAAGATAAACATTCTAATACTTTACAATACTTCCTTTAATGATTTATTCTATTTTTAATTTCATGTATGTATCTGTGTCTATATATGTATGTGCATGTGATCTCAGGTGTCTATGGAAACCAGAGGAGGCCATCAGATTCTCCTAGAGTTGAAGTTACAGATGGTTGTAAGTGACCTCACATTGGTTCCTGGGAACTAAACTTTGGTCCTCTGGAAGAGCAGCAAGTGCTCCTAACAATTAAGCCATCCTTCCAGTCCCACATTTTTATCGAATAAATGCTTGAGTATCTATTAGAATAAGGACCATTGATTATGTTGGCACTTTATTTAATCATTTTTGGTGGCTGGATTCAAGGAAATGTATTGAATTATGATGGGTGCTCATGGATGAACACCAGACCTTCAAGGCCGAAGACTGTTGACCACACATGGAGAACAAGGGACAAGTCTCATCAATATAGCTGTGAGCCAGAAAAGAGCTGGATGGACTAGGGACATTAGACCATGCAGATACTGGTCAATGAATTATGATCCAAGGAGGACATGGCACAAGCAGGTAAGTTCTTCCTAGAACAGTATGGGCATGCATTTGTCCGGGATAGAGTAAACCTAGAGAATGGAGAAGTGCTGGGGTCAAGAGGAACAGGAAACTAGTGCTAGACGTTGGCACCAGCACAAAGATGGCTGCACTCTGCAGGAGGGGAACAGTTAAAGCAAATGGGTTCAGAAACACTAGCTCCTGCTTGGATGGGTGTGAGGTGAGGCAAAAGCAATGTGGAGTTAAGGCTGGATCTGTACCAAGAAGCATCAAACTTTGTGAGATCATAATGTATGTCTTCGGGTTCTTAGAACATTCAAATTTAGGACATTTTAAAAGCACTTTAAACATGCACATGGAGACAAAACATTATTATTCTGTGGATAGCAAAGAAAACTCTAGAGAGAATCTCTTATAAGTACCACCTGTCAATAAAAAAGCCAATGGCCAACGAGCTGAGACCAGAAAAAAAGAGGTGGGACACTGTTAGGAAGAGAGAATTTGGGAACTAGTAAGATATAAAAGAGACAGGAGTGGAGGTGGCGGGGTGGGGTGGGGTGGGGGTGGGGGGGGGGGGAGCCAAAAGAGACCAGAGGAGACAGTCAGAGGAGAGGAACATAAGCCAGCAGGGAGCCACTGAGGAATCCTTGACCCTAAAAAAGAAGTGGGAACTGAGGGAGAGGTAACTAACCACATGGTAGTCAGAGAAAAGTTTAAATGGGTTAAGTAAGTTATGACCGAAGCAGGGACTGAGCCAAAACTTATGGCTTAGGCATTTAATAATAACTAATTAGTCTCAGAGTCCTTATTGATGGGAACTAAGGGACCAGAAATAAAAGCAGATTTAAGAGTTATTTTTACAGAAAACTACAAGGAGTCAAACTGTTAAGTAAGTGGGGTATGCATTGGGATAGCAGTTGTGTGCATGGACAATACAACTATCCCAGTATTTTTTTCCAGTATTGGAGCTGGACCTCAGGTGTCAAAACACTCTCTTACTTGGCTTTAGCTGTCAACTTGATACAGTTGTTTGGGGGCTGTCTCAACTGGGGCACTGTTTCCACAGCACTGAGCTGTGGGTAGGTCTGTGGGCATTTCTTTTGAGCTGGAAGACAAAGTAGGGCCCAACATACATCAGTTGGTGACTCTCCTGGGCAAATGGTCTTTGGTGCCATCAGAAAGCCACCTGTGCACACCCCGGTGGAATGAGTCAGTTAGTGACTTTCCTCCATGGTGCCTGTCCCTGTTCCTGCTGAGTCCCTGACCTGACTTCCCTCGGTGGTAGAGTTGTAGCCTGGAGTATAGGATGAATAAACAATTTCATTCTCAAGCTGCCTTTGGTCATGGTTATCACAGTAACAAAAAGCAAGCTAGAATAAATGAATAGTCATTTCTATCACTAAATCATACCCCAGTTCTAAATCTGGTAAACGTTTTAAGTAGTCATTAAAGTTTACTGATATATAAAGAGAGAAAGGAGCAGGAAATCACAGAGAATTTACCTTAAAAGCAAAATAAATGTTTCTTAAAGAGCACACAATTTGCAGAACAAGTAAATTTAGAATGTGAGGATCCAGGAGCTTGACATGGGCCATACTGAGTTCAGGGGTGGCCCTCTCCTTTATCCTCCATGTGTACACACTGTGATCCATCCATCCATCCGTCCATCCATCCATCCATCCATCCATCCATCCATCCATCCATCCCCCATCTAATTTATTCACTTTACATTCTGATTGCTGCTTTTGCTCCCAGTCCCCCTCACACATTTTCTCCCTTTCCCTTCTCCTCTGAGAGGGTGGTGCCTTGTCTTCCACCCCCACCCCATATCCTCCTACCCTGGCACATCAAATCTCTCCAGGGCTAGGTTCATCCCCTCCCACTGAGGTCAGGCAAGGTAGCTCAATTAGAGGACTGTATTCTGCAAACAGGCAGCAGCTTTAGGGATAGACCCAGCTCCAGTTGTCGGGAAACCCACATAAAGACCAAGCTGCACATCTGCCACATATGTGGGGAGGCAGGGGCTAGGTCTAGCCTATGTATGTTCTTTAGTTGGTTGTTCAGTCGGACAGCCTTCAAGTTTCCAGGTTAGTTGACTCTGTTTTTCTTCCTGTGGAGATCCTATCCCCTTTGTGACCTTCAATCCTTCCTTCATTCTTCCATAAGTGTCCCCAAGCTCCATCCAATGTTTGGCTATGGGTCTCTGCATCTGTTTTAATCACTTGCTGGATGGACCCTCTCAGAGGACAGTTATGCTAGGCTCCTCTCTGCAAGCATAACAGAGTATCAGTAATAATGTCAGGGATTGGTGCTTGCCCATGGGATGGGTCTGAAGTTGGGCCGATTATTGGTTGGCCATTCCCTAAGCACACTATGATATTTGTGCATGTGTAACATACCATGGCTTGAATTTCTCTAGTCAAAATGGTCTTTAAAGACAGTAAATAGTGGATTATTTTCACCTGGAACTACTTTATGGGAAGAAAATTCATGGAGAATATTCTGTGATAAACTGGGGTTTCATAGATATTTTTCTAGAACAATTCATAATTTATGGAAAACTGTTCTCAATGGGATCTCTTTAATGCAGTCCCGCATTTTATGAGACTGTACGGCCTGGCGTGATAGTATATGGCAAGGTAAAGCCATCCCGGGCTATACGGCAAGACCATGCATGTCTCAGAAAAAGCAAAAGGAATGCAGGTAGGCCCTTCAGAAGACACAGGACAAAATGACTTCTCTGGAAATCGCCTGTGAAGTTTAATATCAATTGTGAACTTGACAAGATCACAAATCACTTGTCATACAGACCTCCAGACACACCTAGGAGGGCTTGTCTAGCTTAGGTTAGTCCAGGGCCTGCCTGTGCAGGTATTTTGCTCTTCACTGAGGTGGGAGGATCCATCTACTGTGGACCACACCATTCTCTGGGATAGGATCCTGAGCTATAGAAAATTGTGAAGCTTGCATTCATTATTCTATGCTTCCAAACTGCAGATGAGATGTGCTCAGTAGCTTCAAAATTCTTTATGCATTGTCTTTTTCAATGGTTAACTGTACCCTTGAATATCGACTCCAAGAAGCCTTTTATGCTTGAGTTATTCTGTCAAGGATTTTGACAGAAACTGAAGAAGAAACTGAGACATTTGGCCCAGATGCAATTGTGAATATTTAAGGAAATCTAACTCAGGAAAATTTACTAAGAATTCTTTAGAATAGTGAGAGTTGATGTCATTTGAGCCATGTTTCTCCCTCCTCCTCCTTTCCCATCTGGTGTCACAGAAAACATTACCCCTGTGGTGGGTCAGGAAATGAGGCTGTGTTACCCGACAGCTCAGTCCTGAGCTGTGGCTTCATTTGGAGGTCAAGAGCACCATGGTCTCTCCTTATATGCTAACCTTATACATGGGACATCAAGGTTAGTGCTTGGTCCTTTCCTCTTTCAGCTTCAAAGCCAGGAGACAGAAATGAGGAAATTAGTGATTATCATTCTCCCACAACTCACAAGTAAGGAAGCAGGAACCAACTTTAGGAAGAACAGGTCACCATCTCATGTCCAGCAGCAAGGCAGTGATGTGGAGATGGATAGAGAAGGCTCTCAATTACAGGAGAGCAAGCACCAGTGTTCTCCTCAGGTTGACCAACTTTGTGTGGGACATATGTGAGGAAGTCAGCCCAAAGGCTGGGGTTAAAATAATGAAGAACTCCGCTCCATCATTCCCAACAGCCCTGGCTTATCTCATGTCCCAATACTTTAATTAAAGTGATAAGTAATAATAGGCAGGTGAGAGTTATGTTTAATTACAGAATTATTGGGAGAAAATCAAGGTAAATGTTCATGAGTTTAGGACAAGAATGCTTCCTAGACATTTCACTGAGCATGATTGATAGACAACAATGTGTGACTCCTGTCAGTGAAATTTGCAGTGCTATTGAGCAAAGTCTAGCTGAAAATTTTCCATATCACCACATCATTTCACACACTTCACATCACCACAAAATTAATTTTGAATTATTTCATCCTGGATGCCAAGGAACTCACTGCTGCTAAGTGTCTATGGCACACTACAACTCGGTATTCTTGTGAGTAGTTGGAATGGAAGGATCCACTTGCTAGCATATGGCCTGGTCCTGATCAGGTATCAATATGAGGAAGAACACATGGTTGTATAATTTTCTATAGGATGCTGAAGGAGGATGGTGGCTGCCAGAGCAATTGGTGAGACATGCTGATGCTGGGACAAAGAATGATGCTGACCATGATCTTGCTGAGTGCCCTGACAATGGTGACAGGGAACCTGTACTGGGCATAGGTTCCTGACCAACCTTTGCTTTCCTATATCCCAGACTAGACAAGCTGCCTTGACTCAAGGTTTTAGACCTTGTGGGACAGAGAACAGGGAGACTGTGGAAAATATGGAGACTATGGCAAATGCCTTCAAAAAATTAATCAAATAGAGAAGTTATAATGACACTTCTCTTTCCTTTAATGTGACCACTTATTCTGATTCAATCATAGACTGGTCTGGAAATCAATCTAATATTGGAAAATTGGAAAAGACAGTGGGTCTAAGGAGGGCTGGTTCTGGACATTTTCAGAGACATATTTGAACATTGACAGCTGTATGATGTTAGTTTGGCTGTGGATAAAAATGGAACAGGTTATGGGTTTAAGGTAAATGTAACATTCTGTGCTACCTAACTAATCTTTTAATAATTGGAAATATTACCTCTGTTATCAGCTCTAATGATGAGTTTAATGTTTCTTGCTTTAATTTTATTCTGTTCAATTGTGTTTCTGTGATGGATTATGGTCTATCTGTAATCTCTAGTACATCAACCAGTTTTTATTTATGATTGCTGTAAATTTATCTGAACCCTGGTATTCTGAAAAAGACTTAAAAATATTAGAAGAATGGAATCAGGACTTAAATAGAAGCAAGAGTGTAGTGGGCTTGAGTATTGCCAGTCTAGCAGCTTTGAGTACATTAATAGCTAGCATTACTGTTTCTGCAATTGCAAAAGAAGTTAAGACAACCACTTTTGTTAATCATTTAGCAAAAAATGTTACTAATGCTTTGAGTTTTCAAGAACAATTTAGATAGGTATTTGGAACAATGAATTGATGCTCTTTATGATACCTTTCAAATTATTTGAAAGGAGGTTCAGATATTCATAGCAGCCATATTTATAATATCCAGAAACTGGAAATATCCAGATTTCCCTCAATAGAGGAATGAATACATTCCTCTATGTATCCAATGGATAAAAAAATGTGGTACATTGCTATTAAAACAATGACTTCATGAAATTCATAGGCAAATGGATGGATCTAGAAATTATCATCCTGAGTGAGGTAACTCAGTCACAAAAGAACACACACGGTATGTACTCACTGATAAGTGGTTAATAGGCAAAGAGCTTGGAATACCCATGAATCGACTCATGAAACATATGAAGCTGAAGAGGAAGGAAGACCAAAGAGTGGATGCTTCAGTTTTACTTAGAAGGGGGAACAAAATAATCAAGGGAAGTAGAGGGTAGGAGAGACTTTGGAGGAAAAGAGGAGGGGAAGAGGAAAAAGAGGGGCAGAAACAGTTATGGGAGGAAATGGACAAGACGTACAGAGGGTCAGGAAATTGAACAGAAGTTTATAGCAATGGGGGATGGGGAACTGGGGTAGCAACCAGAAAGTTCCAGATGCCAGGAAATCAAGAGCCTCCCAGGATCCCATGGAGATGGCATTAGCTAAAATACTCCACAAAAGAGGAGAACATTAGCTAAAATACCCCACAAAAGAGAGGGAACCTGTCGAGACTATATCCAGAGATTAGGCATGGCCCTCCAGTTGAGGGATGGGGCCACCCACCCATCACCAAAATTTTAACCCAGAATTGCTCTTTTCTAAAGGAAATACAGGGACAGAGAGTGGAGCAGAAACTGAAGGAAAGGTCATTCAGAGACTGCCCCACCTAGGAATCCATCACACATGCAGACACCAAACCCAGACACTATGGCTGATACCAAGAAGTGCTTGCTGATGGGAGCCTGATACAAGTGTCTCCTGAGAGGCTCTGGCAGATCCTGACCAATACAGATGCAGATGCTTGAAGCCAACCATCAGACTGGGACTCCAATGGAGGAGTTAGGGGAAGGACTAAAGGAGGTGAAGTGGCCTTATCTGGCATCAGTGTGAGGGGAGGCCCTTGGTCCTGTGGAGGATTGATGCCCCATGTACAGGAGTGCTAAGGCAGTGAGGCAGGAATGGGTGGGTGGGGGAGCACCCTCATAGAAACCAGATAGTAGGGGATAAGATAGGGGGTTTGCAGAGGGGACACTGGGAAAGGGGATATCATTTGAAATGTAAATAAGTTAAACATCTAATTTAAAAAGAAAATATCTTAAGTGTTACGCTAAATATCAAAGGATTTGTGTCACTTCTAAAATTTACAATGACAATCACTATAATTGAGAGAAAATTCAAAGATACTTGCAGATATTTGGCATGATTCTAATACCTCTCTGGATATTTTAACTTTGCATAGCCAGATTATGAATTTAAAGAATGCTGCTCTGCTGAGTTTTGATGCTGCATATATTGCTGATAAAATTATTCATGGCTTAAGGTCAGTATTTCCATCTTGGTCAAGCTTCAAGAATGGCATATAGTTGGATCATATTGGCCCTTTGTGTCCTGGGAATAGTTTTATTCCTGCCCATTTTGATAAAACTTGCCTTTAACAACATCAACATGTTGGCAGCCTAAATACATGTCTTAAAATTTAAAATGGACTCACCCCCAACCCCCAAGACAAAGACATTAATTTGGCTGGCAGTCAATGACAGGTAAGATTCTGCAAATAGGCTTCCAAACCTAAAACAGAAATACACTGCTTTGGACAGCCCATGTTCAATGACAGGTAAGGAAGGTATTGTCAGAACAACCTGACACCCACAGTCTAATTTATGAAATAAAAAGAGGAGGGGAGATGTAGAGAGCACTTGGTGCTGCTTCAAGGATATTGGCAAGAATTTGACATTGGGCTAGGACAGGAGTAGGTTCAAGATCTTGATCATCTTGATAAGATTCAACTGAGTACCATGAGGTCTTTGTTTATACCTTGTTTGTTCCTTTTCTACTTTCTTTGTGACTTGCTTGTTCATTAACTACTTTGTCCTTGGTCTGGAACTGACCCTATTCTTTGCACGTGCCTAAAATGATATAAAAGCAGACTGGAAAAAATTATAAAGCCACCTCAGCACTTGCTAAGGTCATATTATAGTGTTGTCTAATTGTCTTTTTCTTCTTTAATCCTTTCTCCCTCCCTGGAGCCCCTGTTGATTAACTGAATTATCTTGGTCATGACTGTCTTAGTGCTCTATTACTGTGAAGAGACACGACCAAGGAAACTCTTACAAAATAAGGCATTTAATTGGGTCTGGCTTACAGTTTCAGAGCTTTAGTCAACTATCCTAATGGTGGGAAACATGACAACACATGGTGCTGGAAGAGGAAGTGAGAGTTCTACATCTGGACCCACAGGCAGGAGAAAGAAAAGGAGACATTGGGCCTGCCTTGGGCTCTTGAAACCTCAAAGCCCACCCCCAATGACACACTTTCTCCAACAAGGCCACACTTCCCAATCCTTTCCAAATAGTTCCCCTCCCCAGTGACCAACCATTGAAATATGTGAATCTATGGGGCCCATTCTCTTTCAAACCACCACAATGGTTGACACTGTGGGAGAAAAATGCATCTTACATTTTACACCTGAAAATGCACTTTCATTAAGGATATATAAACATTGCTTACAACCTAATGATGACAGAAATAATCTCATCAAAATGGTTAAGTATATCAGTAGATAGTAGTTAAAAGAAGATATGGGAATAGTCAACAGGAGGAAAAGTAATCAACAAGGCTGGCCATTAGGGAATAGAGTTAAAGTCTCAGTGAAATACCACTTCACTGGGCAGAGTGTGGTTCTTTACAGTGCCTCTAAGACAATAATGCAGACACTGTGAGGCAAAGTAGAATTTTTTGGGTGGATATTTTGATATTCATATAATATAAAATTACCACAATGAAGGTAATATAACCACTGTTATATTTTTATGATAATGAAAACACTTCCTGTGGACTTATATCAGATTTCAAGTATGCAACGTAATTACATAATGACTATAATTAAGTGCAGCAGATCACTAACCATGATCTCCAGAACTGGTTTGTCCTAATTTGGAAATTTGTAGCCTTTGGCTAAAGTGCTACTTTCTCCCATGCTTCAGCCTCTGGCACCCTCTCTCCACTCTGTTCTCATTAGTTTCAGTATTCAGATTATACATATAAGAAAATGTATAGAAATACTAGCCCTTATAATTTCTTTTTCAGGAAAAATAAGGAGATATAATATGTATGATTCCATATACCAGAATTCTAGCCACTTAGGAGCCTGAGGCAGGAGGACTGTGAGTTTTATCTTTGGTGGTTTCTGGTTAAATTTCATCATTCAAGAAAAATAAGAATTTGGTCCATAGGGTAGTGGCTACAATCAGCCCCTAGAAGGCATCTGTCGAGATTGTAGTGAGGAGGTGATACAAAGGCCATTAATCAACCTTCAAATACTGAATGAACATCCCAGACGTAATTAAATTAATCAGTTTAATAGCTCAGGACAGCTCAACTATATTTTCTTAACTTTTTTTTTGTTTTGTTATTGGTGATACATTTTGTATTTTCTAAGCTAAGATTTGTGTCTTTTTCCTCCTGGTGTGGGGTTGCTGCAGTGAAATGGTATTCTTTTTCCCTTACCCATGACCTTACCCTGTGAGCACTCCCTGCTTAAAGTACCTGTTTCCCATCGTCTGACCTAATTACACATTGTGAGATTAATCTGTGTGATTATTCTCTTACTCTGTACATAGCTCCCTTGGTGTAAGTACACACTCAAATGCTTCACTCAGCTTAGGCTGATGGGTTTTCGGGACATCTAGGAATCTGGGTTGATGACATACTGTCTCACAAGCAGATTCCCCTGTGGCCAATGCCATGATAATGACCTCTGATGAAATCCTGCAGAATGTTGATGTATTGAAATATGTTTTCACAACCACATTTTAGGTCTCAAACTGTATTGAAGATCTTTTCCAACCCGTGTTAACAGTAAAATTGGTGACAGAATGATGGATGCTGTGCCCTTATGAACACTCTTTTCTGGTGTTATTAGAAACCCCCACCTCTCAGGGAGCTGGGAACCTGCATGGCGTTCTGTCTTATGCAAACAGTGATTTCAGAGTCTACCCAACTTCATAGGCAAACTACACATCTGAAAAGACAGCTACTAAAATCAAAATGTGCTCTTTGAACTAGTTCACTGGTTCCACAGGCCACCAAGACTCTATCTTTCAACTTCTAAGTGTTCAAGTTTTAAGGACACCATTAACTTTGTTCCTTCACTTTCATTCAGTCAATATTTTAGGTCTCTGTCATCTTTTTTTTCTTCAAGTTTCAAGACAAGACTGAGGCATCACCCCACTGCAAGCATTCTGTGGAAAACCAGTCCTCTGTAAGGACCTCTTTCTGCCTCCTGGATCTCCATGCTGATCCCGGCTTTGCTAGGAGACACAGCAGCAGGAAGCTGTTCAGTCAGTTAATATTCAGCTTTGATGCTCCAGCACAGTGGCCTTTTTAACTTAAAGTGCCAATCATGTCCCTGCCTTGCTGTTGGCTTTCCTGTCTTTTGTATTTTAATTATTCTTTCATTTGAATCTCTGCTAAAATTACATGTTATTAGAGTCCTCACCCTCATTTTTGAATATTAATGTGAACAAAGACATACCAGAAAATCATGCTCATGTGTGTTTTAAGCATGGCACTTTTGGAGCAGAGCAGATGGCTCTTTAGACTTTCCTGAGCCCAGGGAAAGAGGAGTGGCCACTACCTCTGAATGGTGCATGCTTGGTAGAATGACTAATAATATTCTTTCTCAGCAAGACCAGATTAATGCTTTCCTGGACCATATTTCAGTTGGGTGGCTGTGTTTGTCATTCCTGAACTTGTTAATTAGCCTCAGCTGTCAACTCAACACAAACCAGAGACATATAGGAGGGCAGCTTAGTTGGGGGATGGCCTGAATCAGATTGGCAATGCCTGTAGGGTATTTTCTTGGTTGGTAATTACTATAAGAAGATTCAGCCCACTATGGGTGGTACCATCCATAGGCTGCATAAGAAAACTAGCTAAGCAAGTCAGTGGGCAAGTCAGCTTCCTTCTCTATCCACAGTTTCTGTTTGAGCTCCTGTCTTTCTCATAATGGCAGAGTGGCCTGTAAACTGAAATAAAGTCTTCCCTGCATACATTGCTTTTGGTCACGTGTTTATCTCAGCACTAGAGAAGTAAGCTAGATCACCCAGCCTCCTGCAGAATGTAACTGACCTTATCATTAAAAGTCAGTAGAGAAAAAGCTGCTATGCATTTTGTTTTGTAGTTTGTAAGATTGAAAAGAACATGGACTAATCACAGATGACACACTTGTTCCAGGGTGTGTAGTTGAGATATTTCCCCCTAAGAAGCAACTATGGAAACTCAGACCCCTCTTTTCTGAAGTGTCTTCCTAGGTTCAAATCTTGACTTCAAAGAGATTTCTAAGGAACTGTTCCTCATCAAAGAAGACTCTGTTTCTTTTTAGAAAACAATTAAAAACCAGTTTACCTGAGAGGGAATGGAGCTAACTGTATTGGAACCCCCTTATAAGCCATTCATGTGCATATTCAATCAAGCATTCTCTTACTCCCTGAATATGTATTCACATCACTCCTACATGGGCCCAGAGTTGTACTTGGTATTGCTTCAGACCCCTGGGAAGCATCATTTAGCCTTGTTTCTGGGAAGCCTACACCCAAAGATCACACAATTCCACAGTGACAGTTACATCAAAAGCAACTGAAAAGTCTGTGTTGTGACATAAATTACTCAATGGTCTGATGAAAGGACATGGGAGCTGGGAAAAGCCTGCCTGGGACAAACACCATGGAAGATATTCAATGCTGGGCTGAGAAAGTCTTAGTTTTCAGTTATGATTCATCTTGGCTTGCTACCAAGATCTTAACTTTTCAATGTGTTTCAGTGGTTTTGAAACTCTGACACCACCCCTCCCCTATAGACACACACACACACACACACACACACACACACACACACACAAAACGTGCTTACCTATTTTACACAAACACCCTTATCTACAAATGTATTTGCATATAAGTCAATAGACTAGTGTTTGTATATACAAATATAGTTGACTGGGGTCTATTTCTATTAGAAATTATGACTGTCTATTAGCTATAAACATAGTTAAATCTTCGTTTCTAGGGTCATTTTAAAATAAGATTCCTGTCTCAGTGCAAAAGTGTCTGATTTCAGACTAGGGTAAGATATATACATGTTGAACCTAGAATGGCTTCCGATGACAGAAAGTAAAAAAATGTAAAGAAACAAACCACAGTTGTAGTAAAACAAGTGTTTCCTGTGCCATATGGGAGAGAGGAGGGAGGGAAAGGGGGAGAGAGAGAGAGAGAGAGAGAGAGAGAGAGAGAGAGAGAGAGAGAGAATGAATGAGAGTTGTTATAACCCAAAGGATAGAGTATCTATGAATCAACAGTGAAGAATTTTATAGATTATTGAATATGAAAATAAAAAGAGGGATAAATTCTTTGTGCACAGGAATTCAAAATTCTAAATAACTTCTGCATATTCTCCTTCACTAAGATCCACACAACTGAATTGTAACACTAGTTCTTCTCAGAAAACACTAGCGACAAAATCATCTGCTGGCAATCTCCTGAGCTTCCCTCATCTATGCACCTGAGGTCCCTGATGGACAGTACATTGGACAGTACATAGCTACTACCACAAGCTAAAACCCTGCATAGAAAAGTCCCCACATAACATACAATAGGCTTTTTTCTTTCTTTCTTTTTGATATTTATTTAAAATTTATTTTAAAAATCTTTTTAAAATGTTCTACAAAAAAAGGATATTACATTCTTCAGCATTTGCTTTAAGGGTTTCCCGGCTCCCTCGCTCATCTCCAGAAGGTCACCGCTGAGCTGTACAAGCCCGCCCTTCATTTAGAGGTCCTCTTGCATTCATATTTAACCTTCTTTCATTCACGGCCTTTATTAGCTCAGCTCCCAGAGCTTGTAGCACATTTTAAACAGCAACACTGGGAGGACGTAAATGCAGAATAATGTATCAGGACTCAAATTTGCATGGTCAAATGTCAAAAAAATTAGGCCTTCCCCAGAACCATGTCAAGAGAAATAACGTAAAGTGGGCCAACTCAACAGCGGGCACGCCATTATCAGTTAGCGCGTGCTGTCATCAGTGCCAACCAGCAGGAGCGGTGGTCATTAGCCAAGCTCTGCCAGGGAGCCTCAAATTCTCCCTTTTCCTACTTTTTCAAGATTTTTATTTTTCCCCATCATCTGACAGTATTTCACAGAAGTCCGCAATGCCATGCTGCCTCCCTGACAGGACAGCCAAGGGGTGGAGGACTGTGCTTGTGGGGGAGGGTTAAGCAAAATCCGTAAATGTCCACCGTCAGCTGGAGGCTGCCGAGACTGCATACCTATCGGATAAATACTCATTAAGAGTAATCACTTTATTTCAGCTCTGTAATGACATTAACAAGCCCGGAATACAGGGAATTACACGAGTCAGAACAAATAATTGAATATTCCTCTGTACGGGAACACAGCACTGGCCTGCTTTTATGTCAGGCTGACTCTGAAGCCAGCGCAAGCGCGCAATTAGATAATAAGCTTAAGCAGCATTAAATTGGCTCCATTTGTGCCACCACTGAGAAAAAAAGGACCATTAATTGTTTAGCTCCAACCTGCTTGTAATTGTATGCGGCACAGGTACAGGAGAGACTGCCTTGGTTTTATTTAAATGAATGCACACCCAGGGTTTACACAAACCCAGCAAAATGAAGGACACGGAGCATCTGAGGAGAAAGGTGTTCGTGCAGGCTGATTATAAACTGCTCTGTGCTCGAAAGAATAGCAGGCAGGTAAGAAGTCAGTTGAATGTTTTAAATGGCAGGTTTCCATGGTAATATGAACAGGTGTTATCCATGGATGCATCTGTGTGACATAGGAGGACACACACACACACACACACACACACACACACACACACACACACACACACCCCTTTCACTTTCTTCAGTATTCCCACAGGACATTATTTTCTGTCAAGAATATAAAATTTCCCAAACATGGAGATTATGTAAACATGCGCATGGCTATACGTACCCACTTCGTTCATGTTAAGCACTGTTTGTCGCAGAAAAACATATGCTAATAGGTTGATACCCAGAAAGATTGAATGGGTTTGAGTTCCGCTGTGCATGAGATTTAAAACCTGGTGGGGGTACCATGCATCAGGTAACCCCCCTAAGTCTTCTGCAGCATCGGGTGCTGCAGTAGTGGACCTTTGGTGGCTACCCTGTGCCTATGAGAGTGGGACTTGGTCTGGGATTGCCTTGATTTCGAATTAACCTGATTATGAAATGATAACAACTGTTAGGAATGCCTAAGAAAACTCTATATGCACGGACCACATCTATGTCCACAGGCATGAGTGCATTAGAGAAGACAAGAGGAGAGGTTTGGGGCCCTTGGGAGAGCAACTGAGGAGGTGTCCTTGGTTAGCCAGCTCTGATCATGACTCTCAGTCAATGCGGTTATTCAGAAGAACCCATCAAGGCTAGTACTTGATAGGCAAACACAATAATCATTTATAATCCTGACAGGTTACGGGTCTCCAAGGCAAGCCTTCATATACGCAATAGGTTTGAAAATAAGAGAAAACAAATAAAGAAATCTCTATATTCTTGAGAAAATGTCTTTCCTCTCCCTAGTCCTACAACCAATCAAGGGCATTCTTTATCACCCCAACCTCACAGGACACAAAAGCCATTTAAAATCTACTTTTCTAAGTAGCTACCACCTTATTGCCTGTGTATAACTCACAAGGGGGGTTCCAAGTTATTATCCAATAAGGGCAAAGAGAAAGGAAAGTGAGTTCTGACTCCAAGACCCTTTAGAATATGCCAATAAATTTACGACTGAGCACCGAGACAGAACTTTACGTATTTATCATATCTGCCCTATGAAATACCATGGAAAATGTGCATCTCCTAACCTGCTTTCTATGAGGAAATGGTACCCAGCATGCCATGCTGCTCGTGACAGATGCCCAGCCCACCTTATGGAGACCCACAGAGAGGTCATATTTACTCAGAAAACTGAAGGGAAGATTAACAGCAGCGGCAGTATTTTTCCCTCCCTCCCCTCCTTCGTGTTCCCTCTCTAGCTCTTATGAAACAGTTGCTGTGAGAGGCAGTTCCTCTGAAGGTTAAGCTCTGTGTTTCAGGAATGACTCTAGTTGTCCCGTGGCCAACGGTAATGCATTTATTAATATCTGTTGTACACCTATTTAAGCAATATGCACAGAGGATATTTGAAGCCTATCTTAAGCCAGTTTCCTTTTGTATCGACTTATCAATGGACAAGACCCAATTATGAAGCACACCTTCAGATAAAATGACTCTATATAAAGGGATAGTGTGGTATAAATTTGCATAAAGGAAATACTTGGCAGTCAGTTATAAACTGATAGTGTCAACTTCATGGCAGATTCTGAGGTCCTCTGTGTAACTGGGAAAGTGACCGGACAGCATGGCCTTTAAGAACTTCACTTTCAACTGTATATTCAGACCCTCTTTTACAGCCCTTACAGCAACACTGTGGGTGTGTGCTGCTCTCATTCACATGCAAGACATACAGCATCGTTTTGATAGTATCATTTCAAACTTTATACATGTGTCGATTAACAATGAGAATTAGAAACAAGAATATATATTTATCCTGATTCAACTGTTATATAATGGAGGCATGCAACATTACAAAATATCTCATTATATGTAAAACTGTGAATGTCTTCTAGTTAAGACAAACATTAATTATTTAAAAAAATATAGTAAGTAAACTTGAGCCAATGATTTGATTTCCATTTTTCTTTCTTTTCTGACCTCTCTAACTAGATCTGATTGACATGTGTCAATAATGTAGGATCTTTCTCAAAATCCTTTTAAAGACCCCTAAGAATCAAATTTGTTGGCTTCACCCTGCCTTCGTTTTTACTTCAAAGAAAGTCTTTATTTTTTCTTCTTTTTGAAAGAATTATTTTAATGGATACCAGGTACTAGGTTATCAGATCATTATCCTTTTTCTCCTGTTTGCATAATCACTGGTAAGAAGTTCTGCATTTCTCTTGACTTGACATGTTTCTCTCCTCTAGCTACTTTTTGCTCGTCTTTTGGTCTACGGATTGTGACAGTTTTAAAAAATGCTCTCTAGTTTGCGTCATTCTGCTGCTGTGCTCATCCATTTCTTCCTCTCGGGAAGTCTCTGATGGTGAACCCTTTGGCTTGACAGTCTGCCTGTAAATGCCCCACCCTGATCTCTGGGCCCATTTGAGCATACAGTATGTAGCTTCTAAGAAAGAAACACAGTGCTTTCAAGTGGCTACCCTGCTCCTGAACAAATCTAGGCTCAGACGCTGGAACCAAAAGTTCTGGTAATCTGTGTGGTCTTTACCCCACATGGAAGACTGAACAATTGTCCCTTGGCTCAAATGAAACTCAGAGGCTCTGGTGCTGGGGGAGGGCTTCTTCCGGACCTGTAAAACATGCTCAGCTTCCTTCCTGACCGTCATTCTGACTCCTTCAATGCAGCTCTTTAGTCAAGCACCCTCTCACAAGTCCTTGCTTCAAAACCTGCTTCTGGGAAAGGAATTCCAAAGACAAGTATCAGTTTGATAACATCCTGTTTTATCAAATGTTCAAGTCTAAGAAGCTTGTAATCTTATTATCCTATCTAAGTAGTTATTTGGCTTCTGCGAAGATATGTGTGTGATTTACTCAACTCACTGATACTGAAGTAGAAGTCTCCAGGGAGCTCTTTTTTTTCTACATAATGTTATTCACTTTTCGAATGTATTTTAATTAAAATATAATTACATCATCTCACCTGCCTCTTACTCCTTTTTCTAACTCCTCTCACACCCTTCTGCCTCCCTCTCAAACCCATTGCCTTTTTTAACTTAATTATTAGTTATATGCATATCTATAAAAATGAAATATACAAACACAGTCTAGTGAGTCCATTCAGTGTTGCCTCTATGTTTTTGTTTAGGGGTGATCAATGGGATAACCAGGTAGGGGGAGTCATCTTAGGGAAAAGCTGTCATTAATTGCTTCTGGTTCTTCTAGGGATGGAGGAGCACCGTGAAAATTTCCCCATCTACATTATTGTTCAGGTTTTGTTCTGGCTACCATTTGTTGAAGTTTAACGGGTGTAGCATCCTTGTAGAGTTTAGCAGACATTATCTGGCAGAAGACTTCCAGGTCCTCTGGATTTTATAATCATTGCCTCATGGTTTCCATAATGTTCCCTGGGCCTTAGGCATAAGGAGTTCACCATAGAACTCCTGTTCTCAGTATTGTGACAGTTGTGGACTTCAGCAATGATCTACATCTGGTACTAAATATGATTCTTTAATGAGGGATGAGAACTACGCATATGTATGGGTGTATGGGAAAGTACTTAGAATGCACTTAGAAGCTACACAGTATAAGTACTCCTTTAAGATTCACAACCTCGTTAGCCACAGGTTTCTAGTATGAGGAGTGATTTACTCTCTGTTGAGTGAGACTCAAGCCCCACTAAGCAGCTCTTGGTTGCTGCTGAGACATAAGCACCACTATTACACCTGAAGACACCTTGATCTGTTGGTCATTGTTGTGGGTCATAGGCTTTATAGCAAAGTAGGACTATTGATTGATGCCGATTATATGAATAAAATTGCCATAAGTAGGATGGGCAATTGTTCCAGATTCCCCTATTCTCACCTACCTTTCTCTTAACCCTAAAACGCTGTGTTCCAACAAGCTCCCCTCGAGAGAACACAGACAAATGATCCTCTTAACAGAACAAAAAGTCCTTGGGTTTGGGCAACCGAGATCACTGTAGTTCCTGCAGAATAACCTGTTTTCCCCATCCCCAGCTTAACTTGTGCTGCCTGTGTAGCTTGCCTCACTCTGGCTGTCTCTCCCAATGAATGTCCTATGTCTCCTCACTTCTACTTCAACCACGGAAATTTGAAACAGTTCTCTCCTACAAGAGTGCAGATTTGGATTTCACTTTTGACAGTGCTGCCAGACGGAATCATCTGGACCTAGAAGGGGAAGGGGCCACTGATGGTCTTTCATTACAGCACCAGCTGCCACTGGGCCTTTCAAACCCTTTTCAGTTTCATGTCTCTCTCTGAGTTGAACTCCATGTTTCTGGATGAAAGCAATTGATCAGATAGCATATGTCAGCTGTCTGTATCAGATGGATCCTTGCCGATTTATTTAACAAAGACATGAGTGGACACTGGGCAGAAATGAGAAAAGAGGGTCCCCATGAACGAGGCAGCTATCTCTACAGTATTCCTGGACCAGGGAATCGCAAGTGTGGGTGCCAGACCATAATAGGCAGGCACCACCTGAAGAGGGTGCTATGAATGTAATGATGGAGACCTACACTAGATGACCAGGTCTAAGCTCCAGACTGAAGCTTAAACTGGCCCCTGCCATACCACAATAATCTTGATGCATGGGCAAGGCTGAAATCGTATTCTAGAAAACATTCACAAGCTGCCTCCATTATGGACTAAAGAGACAATAAGTTTCTCAATCATGAAGGACAAGAAGCTTAATTCCATGTTTGGAATCAGTCATCATTCATTTAGTGAGCCCAAGACTATCCTACGACAGTCAGAACATTTGCAAGGGACAGACAAACAGACTTGGATTTCTGTGAGGCTGGCTATTCCTGAGTGGTGCAGTGTGAGGACTCATTGGAATCCTTGGTCTGGGATCTCACCTGCACCCTCACAGCTCTGAGGTGTGTTCCTGGGTCAGCTTCTCTGTGCTGTGTGATTCCATCCCCGGGTAGCAGACAAGTGAGAAATCCCTCAGTTGTCTGTGTTAGCATAAGCTACACATCTCTTCATACTCGGTTTAAATGGTGCTCTGTTCTCGTGATTCAATCCTGTGGTTCCTATAAGTTCCTGCCCCTGCAGGCTGTTGGCCACAGTTCAGAAATCTGTGCCTATTCTGCCTTTGCACACAAAGCAACGAACAGGTGCACCACCTACAGGTATATCATGGGGAAAATATTCTCTCTCTACTGTCTTTTACTATCTCAAATCATCTGCATATTGGGTGACCCATACATTATTAATTTGAATCCATACTGCAGCTCAGCTCACCGTCCAACTGATGACATGATGCTTCCCCAGAGACTTACCATTATGACATGGATGCAATGGCTCTGTTCCAGGCCTCAAGGTCATGTGTTGTAAACATCCTCGATGGGCTTGCCTCAAACTCCTTCTTCTACCTCATCCCTCTTCTTCAATACACAGTGTCAATCAAGTAGGCGGAGCTACAAATCCCTTAGAGTCATCATCATTACTGATTTGGGCACATCTCAATGACGTCACCTTTCTATGGCACCTGGCATTTATGCACATCACCAAATCTACAATCTTGGGAATAGGAGGAATTGCTTTAGGAAACTAAAGCACTTTGTCTTCCCCCCATGGAGAATAGAACATAAGATAGTTTTTGTTTATTTTTTTTATCAGATCTATGGGGGGGCATTTGGACTTGAAATTCTAGCATTCTTCAGTTAAGTTTAGGAGGTAATTCCCCAAATCGCCACAGAGTTATGAACCACTCTGGAATTCACGTGCCAGTATCTGTTCTTATCAGCTTTGTCCATCTGTATGATGCCGCCCACACAACGGTCTAGCGCTGCGTTCTGTAGGTTTCTGTAGGTTAGCACTACTGCTTGTGATGTCTGAGAAAGTAAGCAGGGAATAGAATCTTGGCCCCTGTCTGCACCTTTTCCTACCACCTTCCTCTCTGGCATGCCTGCTGTCCATTCATTGGCTGGCCTTTATGGTACCTTAATACGATGAAAGATCCTAGTGTCAAGGGGAAAATATCAAAATGAGTTCTGAATGGCTGCCACTGTGGGTCATGTGAAGGTTGTGTATGGTTTGTTGCAGCAAAGACTTGGGGAACAAGGTGGAGGAGTTGCTGAAGAGTGTAAGAGTCAGAGATCAAGGAGTTTCCTGTGAGATTTTGTCTCCTAGTAACACCAGAAGGCACCCCCCCAAAAATCCCACCAACATGACTGTCCAAATATAACTCAAACAAGGATAACATCGATTGGCAGGCCAAAGTCCATGAGGTCTCCACCACACACAAAGAGCGATAGACAGCTTAGTGAAGTTGAAGAGGAAGAAGTCTTCCTCAGGGCATAGCACGAAGTTGGCTTTTCAGTACCTGATGGTCAGTCAGCTCTGAAAGCATGCACGCATGTGCCATCGTGCTGACTAGATAGGCTATGTTTAAGAAAAAAAATATATATGTACATACATATATGCAATAACAATTGGGTATTTTTAAGGCCATGAATTTGAAGGCAAGCAGGGAAAAGTATATGGGGAGGTTTGGAGGGGAGAAAGGGAGGAGAAATCATGTAATTATAGTATAATCTCAAAAGCAAGAATATCTGATCATGGTTTGCAGTATGAGGACTCAGAGGCATGGGCAGTGGGGAACTCCGGACCTGTGCTTAAAGCCTGAGGCATTCATAAGACAGGGTTTGAATGCACCCCTACGGGCACGTCTGTGGAGCTTTTTAACATTGTGTTAATTGATATGGGAAGACCTAGCCTAAAGTCAATGGCACCATTTCCTGAATTGTATAAAGTCAGGAAAACTAGATTTCATCTCTCTCTCTCTGCTGTCGACTTTTCAATGTCTAGCCCTTTCAAGTTTCCACTGTGACGTCTCCAAATGATAGACCCTAACCTGGAATTGCCAGTCAAGCAAACCTTTTCTCATGTTCAGGTGCTTTTTTTCAGGGTAATTTATCACAGTAACTGCAAAGGGGCAAGGACATATCTATATACTTGAGCTCACCCCCTCTCCCCCTTCCTCTCCACCCTTTTCTCCTTCTCATTCTCCAGGCCCCCCTCTTTGTTTAGAAGAAAGGCCTCATTGTGCAGCAAAACTGGCTCTGAACCGTCCCGGACTCCAGGTTCTGAGATTCTGGTGCGTGTACCATACCTGAAAAACAGTTTGCACATGAGGTGGGGTGTGGAATTTACAGCTACTGGAATTTCTTCAGGGAGCAGCCTGTGAAAGAGCATGCACACTCAGGTAGATGACTCCCTTCTGTGGAGGCAGTGAAGACAGAGTCATCTGAGATTTTTTTGTTGTTGTTGATGATGAAGCGGAGCTGGTGGTAAGAGGGGCCGGGACGCCTGTCTCTTTCCCCCGTAGGAGACCCAGTGATCTCAGAGCTCCTGCTGAAGCCACGTGCGCACTCGAGTTGCCTTTGACACCGTGACAGCTTATTTCTCCTGCTATGGAGTCCAGAGGCAGATCCTGTTGAAGGTGTTATCTCCACGTTCAGGGTGACACAGAAGAATACATTCTGGTGGGGCTGATGAGCAACAGACATCGCATGTGCTGGAGACTTGGATGTTGAAGACTCTGGAGACAGAATAGTTAGTGTTCGGTAATGGCTGCTGCTAGGCTCGCTCATCATGCTCACACATGGTGGGTGGGGAAGGGACAGGGCTCTCTCTGAGGTCCTTTTTAATGGCACTCACCCCATGCCTATTCACCCCACCTCCATGATCTAGCTGCATCTCAAATGCCTGTGCTCCTTTAACCATCACCTTGGGGGGAGGTTTCAGGTGTGACACCCACTGAGTCCAGATCAAAGGCCTCACCTCACATTCCCCTCCCTTAGGTCTTGTTTGCCTTTGCTGATGCTTATTTGACTTCTCCCTTGACCTGTTTTGTCTCTGATCTTCCTTGCCCTCTGCTTATTGACAGATGGTGCAGGGTGCCTTCTCCAGGAAGTCTGAAACACATTATTTTCACAGTGTTTGAAAGGAAAGAAAGCAAAGAACTAACCTTAACATCTTCCTTCTGCTCCTAATGCCCTGACTCTCCTGGACACTGGAGGAGACAGAAGAATGCTGTCAGAGTGAAGAATTACAAAAAAGCTTAAGTGGAATATTAATATCGCACATGCTTAACGTGTCCAAAACTTCACAGGAAGTAAAGAAAGTGGGGTGGAATGCCCCATGTCCAGTGCCAGCATTATTTTCTGGGCTTGGGCACTGCTTTAGTAGAGTTGATCTCCCAGCTCTCTATGCAACGTGTGTGAGTGTGTGTGTGTGTGTGTGTATGGGTATATATGTGTGTGTATGTGTGTGTGTGTGTGTGAGTGTGTGTGTATGTGTGTGTATGTGTATGTTTGTGTGAGTGTGTGTGAGTGTGTGTGTGTATATGAGTGTGTGTGTGTGTGTGTGTGTGTGTGTGTGTGTATGTTTGTGTGTGAGTGTGTGTGTATGTGTGTGTATGTGTGTGTGTATGTGTGTGTATGTTATATGTGAGTGTGTGTGTATGTGTGTGTATGTGTGTTTGTATGTGTATGTGTGTGTGTGTATGTGTGTGTTGTGTGTGTGTGTGAGTGTGTGTGCATGTGTGTGTGTGTGTGTGTATGTGTGTGTGTGTGTGAGTGTGTGAGTGAGTGTGTGAGTGAGTGTGTGTGTGTATGTGTGTGTGTATGTTTGTGTGAGTGTGTGTGTGTGTGTGTGTGTGTGGTCTTAGAGAATACATGTTCTTTTCTCCACATCTTAAATTTGGTACCCGTTGTTCATCTACAGGTAGGCCTTCCTAACATCACTGTGGCTATTAGCCACATCTCATTTCAGTCTTAACCACTCCAATAACTCTCTTTTGCTATGTATTTCTCATAGAGCCAGCTCTGAGCTATCCTTTTAATCAATGGGGTGGTGCATACTGCTCCTCATTGCAGAATTCCCTCCAGTGCTGGAAAGGGGCTGACGTTTTCACATAAACGGCAAGTCTTAAATCAATGTCAGGTTAACCAAGGCTGTCTAAACATGGGACCCTTCTGAGCAGCTGACACGGCAGGGTTTCCACACAGAGGTGGTATTTAAGAAGCATCCTGTCCCTGGGGCTTCGATGCATTAGTTAATTGTCCCCCTGATAGAAGGAATAAAGACTTTTAGGGTTTTTTTTTTAACAATAAAGAGACAAAGGCCTTAGTTCTATTCTTTCCACTTGAAAATCCTTCTGTTTCAAATTAGCATTCAAGTGTCGAGCAAGGAGAGAAGAGAGCACTGTGACAGTGTACTCCGTGCTGAAGAGCAGTGACATACAGTGAACTTGACATCACTTTCACAACCAGAGCGCTCTCTGCTGCAAAGCAGTGCCTGCATCGTCACAGACGCTATAAATACTGAAGAGACCATGGAGTTGTCCCGGCTTGAAATATCCTTCAGTGTTTAAGTGGTGGGCAGTCAAGGCAGGACCCTGACCCTCACCCTGACCCCCAACTCAAACACTCTTATATATTTAAAAAGCCTTGATTTTCTGACTGTCTCTTCTCCAGAAGTTTATTTCCCCTTTACCTTGAGGGAGAGTCACACAGAGCACAGTGCAGCTAACATGGGTATTTGGGAGAAACATAGACAATGTCTGTCCTGAGCATTGTCAGCTTCGGCATCTTGTGACATACTCTGTCAGCCATAGGAGAGAACCATCTGATATACAGCTTATAAATATAAATCTTCAATGAGTGGAAGAATGCCTGTCCTCCAGAGCACTCATGTCTCTGTGCCCTGCTTCTCTCCTCAGCCTCCCAGTCCAGCCTCATCTCTGACTTATCTCTCTGACTTCCTTAGTAGGAGAATCAGCAACAATGGTATTGATAAAGCGCTTCTTCCTGTGTCACCCAGACTTTACCCTCCCATTGTCTGTGGCCTAGTCACATTGTCAGGCAGCAGCATAATCCCTGCAACATGCACATGCATGGTGCATTTCTTTCTTGTGAAGTCATGCCTTCTGTCTTGCTGCCTGCCACATTTCTAAAGCCATTGCCCAGATACCTCAAGGTTTTCTTGGTGGCTTCTCAGACCATTTGCAGCAACTGTTTCCAGTATCTGTTGGATGTCAGTCTTCTACAGGGCATGTAATGAGCAAAGCGTTGCCTCTATCTGCCGGCTGCTGTTACTCCCTGGGCTCTGCAGAGGCCTTTCTGATTTCACAGAGCCTTACTTGTCAATTCTGGGTACCATTTCCCGGGCAACTGACGTCTTCTTCAGAGAGTCCTTGCCGTTGCCTGCCTTCAAGAGCTTCCCCTTGTGTTTCTTCCCGCTCTTTCGAGTTGTGGAGTTTACCTCGAGGCCTTTCTTGTGTTGTTGAGTTGAATTTTGTACAGGCTGGGTTTTCATATTCATCTGCTGGAAAATGGATACAGTTGAAGCTCTTTATCCCGTTGTATTAAAAGAAATAACCCCAAAGCTGAAAGATAATTATCGTTTTCTTAATCTCTTTTGTGGATCCTCATTTTTTATAGACATATGTTATCCCCCATGCTCATGTGCACGCACACACATGCACACACATGCACACACATGCACACACACACACACACAAACACACACACACACACACACACACAGGCACACCACATTAAAGTATGTAGAAGGGAAATGAAGAGGAAGCAGAAAAATGAGTACCAAAACAGGTTGGCAGGGGGCAAATGTAAACAATGCCCAGAGTGTACTTGAGATTACGTTTATGAAACTGAAGACTATCTGTGATGATTATATGCCAGTGACAGATATTCAGCTCGTGAATACAGATCCCTCGCCATGCTGGGAGCATCCTCCTTCCACGCCAGTCCATGCTCTGCCCGCCTAAAGCATATACTCTCTGTGAAAGCCATCGAGGCCCTATATTTCTTGTGGCATCCCTGCTCTTTTCTGAGCTCAAAATACCCCTGTCCTTGAAGGGGTGTGTACATGGCAACAGCAGAGCATCCCTAATGCCTCTCTGCATTTGCGGCCCAAGACTCATCTTTTCGTACAAAGAGGAAGTGAATGGTGTGGCCATATTGGTAATTCTTATTTCTTTGGGAGTCTTGCCTCCTCCTCCAACCCCCTCTAGTTCAGAGTCATTTACATTCTTAGAGATTGGAGGCTCAAAGGTGTCTGTATTACAGGTTAAGAACGGCAGCCTTCACAATCTAATTCAGAGGAAGCAAATCAGCAGATCTTCTTGTGAAATCCAGCTTTGGCTGCAAGGGGTTAATAGGAGCCCAGTTCTGTTTAGTGCCTTTGAGCACTCCCCCACTATGGCAAGGGGCTGAAGGGCTGCTGGCTGAAGCTGTGTGGTTACTTGATGGCGTCAGATGGATGAAAAGCATGTTTTACAAACTAAAGCATTAAGTTTTAAATAAGATATAGAATACTTGAGAGTTTAGGTGCACAAGCAATACAGGTCTGACACAGTTTTAGTTAAAATTTATATTAAAATACCAGAATTGAGCTAGGTATCAGTTTGGTGGAGGGAAGCACCCACACCTGCCCCATATTTTAGCGTGAGTGATTATTCAAGCAAGCACTCTGAGCTCGCAGTTGAAAGCCATTCTGAATAAATTGCATTCTGATAAGTATTCGCCTTGAATACCAAGTTCCCTGCCTTAAATCAACACAAAGTGAGGAGCTTAGCTCAAAGGAGAGGAAGACACTGCTTAACACGGACCCCCACCTCCAGCTGCTTTTGTTGTTTGTGATATTTTTCTGTAAATGTAGCATAGAAGAGGATAGCCTCTCTTCCTGAATGCTGGATACAATTTTTTTAAGTCAAATTCAGTTTGCAAAACACTGCAGGCATGAATGGGGCAGTACACCCAATGGGGCTGTTCCGGATTAGATTAATGTTCTAATAGAAGAAAATTTAGGTTTTCAGTTTTGTCCAGCTGCATGGTTTTTGTTTGCTAACAGATGTGTTGTTTCAGCCACATGTGCAGAGTAGCATAGGGAATGTATCACTGGGGTCATGTACATCATGTGTCTGAGAATGGCTCATGTCAGAATGAGAGAGCTTTACCCATGAACCAGGGGTCCTGTGGCCTCAAGATATTTGAGCTTGCATGGGAGATTCTTCTGTGCATTGTGGCTGTCAGCCATTATCTAAGTCATTGTCATGGGGGAAGAAGGGACTGTCCCAAGGAGAATTTGTCTGATGAGTGCTTCAGAGTACAGAGACTCACAACTTATGTATTTGTAAACATGACTGACACACTCATTCCTAGGACACCTGGAGAGCGTTCTGTGTTAGCTATTCTTCTGTTGCTGTGATGAAACACCCATGAGAAAACCAACATATGAGTTTACTTGGCTTAGAGTTCTAGAGGATTATAAAGAGTCCATCATAGTGAGGAGGAGACTGGGGGGAGGGGGGGGAGAGAGAGAGAGGGAGAGAGAGAGAGAGAGAGAGAGAGAGAGAGAGAGAGAGAGAGAGAGAGAGAGAAAGCGCTCTGAACATGGCACAAAGATTTTTGCTCACAAATTGTGACCCATGTGACCTACTTCTTCCAGCAAATGTCTCACTTGGAACACACCCTACCCTTGTTCCATAAGCCTCACTCCTCAGTGCCACATGGTGTCAAGTATAAAGTTGGGCTGTAAATTTTAATTGTAAGGATAAGAAGTTGCTTAGACAAAATTTTTATAATCAATAACCTGTTTTTTTTAATTTATTGACCATCCATGAAACTTTAACATTAATTGAATGCACTTGAACGTAGAGCATAAATTACACTTACACCCTTCCTCTAATGCTAGGAGCTGTCTGGATAAGGGGCAGCAGCATCCAATCATGGAGTTGGACTGAACAGTCATGCATAAGGAAGGCTCTCAACCTCAGGGAATGTGTGGTAGTTTGGTCAGTGAATGAGCACATGAATGATTCATCAAGAGGAATTCTTAAAATTCTAATGTTTTTCTTAAACATTTTAAATTTGTTACCCCCTGCCCCCAGATAACACTTGTCTGGATGCTTCTCACTGGACTGTGAACACTTGAGTGGGTCGTGAGTGGAGCCTGCAGAAGACTGTATGTCTCTTCTCTATTCAGCCAGTGTCTCTCAGAGCCCCTGCCCTTCTGCCTACCCAGCACAGCACACTCCTGACTGTGTGCAGTATGGAAACCTTAGCTATTCTGCAGATCCATGTGACAGAGACTGGCCCTTGTTCACTGAGCTCAGAGAGACACATGGTTCCTTTACCTGCCTGACTCCTCTTTAGCTGGTGTTCTGAGGGACTTTCATCACCAGCTTGTAACAAGGTATTTGCTGTCCTGTTTGGCTCTACGCCTCACAAAGAATGAGGTTGTTGGCCCACTGTCTCTTTTCACAAGGTGGAAACATTCATCTGAGGTGACAAGGACACATAGGGGCAACATTGTCCTTGCTGATGAGTGTCTAGAAAAGCTTGCTCAGGATAAGCAACCCAAGTTGAGTCTGGGAAGCATATGCATTGAGTTGCTGCTGCTCTGACTCAAGCAGGAGTTAGTCAGATGCTGAATGTGATAGGGCTGGGGAAAGGACTTGTGGCCAGGAAGCTTCCAAACCTTCGACAGTCTTATTATACATGCTGACAAGATGGCTCAGGACACCTTTGGCCACTTCCTTGTTTGCTCAGAATACATTTTGTGACTTTCTTCCCCTCACCAGAGGTCCTAGAACCTGAAGCCTTCTGCATATCACCCCTTAGATGGCTCATGCGGCCATCTAGGATAGGAATACTATCCTAGATGACATCTTTTTATTTTCCTGCCTGAGCTCAAAACTAGCGTGGGTAGTGGGGGTTCTGTGCATCAGACTCGGTCCTCTTGTTTGTAAGGTAAGCACTTTACCGACTGAGGCAATGTCAATGTATTTCTGAATCCACATAAGGTGATAGAGAATCGTGACTCTGATAAAATAATCCACGTAAAGGTCACTGAGCTCACAATGCTGAAGCACCAAGTTTCCACTCTTAGGTTATGTTACACTGGAAAACATCTCTTTTTGGAAAGCAATGTTGTTAATTTTTTGTTGATATTATATTCACCATAAATCCTACCTTCACAGAGAGCACTGCATGGAGATGTTAAAACGGGATCAGACAGAGCTAGAGATGTCTGAGAGGTAGCATACGTATCTAGGGAGTATAGAGCCTTAGATATAACCCTCAGCATCACACACAGACAAATATAAATAAATAAAATAAGTCAGAGAAGGAGATGTTATGGAGGTCTGGGGCAGGCTGTGGGGTTTTCTATTCTTGTCTTCTTGAAGGGAATAATTTAGTTGAGAGGCAAAGACACTGAGCAGAAGTTCAATGAGCAAATACAAACAAACTCTCCAAAAAAGGATGGAGTTGCCCAAAGCAAGGATGAGCCTAGTGGGGTCCCTGTGGTAGAGTCAGAATATTCATGAATATGCATGAGGTGGGCGGCTTATTCATGGTAAGCTGACTCCTTTGCTTTCACACATCATGATAGACCAGGTCAGTCTTGGGGCATTTCCTCTCATGCTCTCCATGAACAGTAAGTGTGTCAAAACCACAATGCTTTCCAGGAAGTAGACCCTTCTTGTTAGTACACACGTGGGAGAATGCCCTGGAGCTCGAGGTTCTGACACAGAGGGGAAAAACTTAGCTGCAGTGTCAAGGACGCTTAAACATTGAGGTGTGTTCTGACAGTGTGCAGACAGAGCTACGAAGGGTCAGATACAGTTCTTCAATTACTCCTGTCTAAACCCTGCCTGCCTGGTGTCATTTCCCCTTACATTCATTTTAACCCTAACATTTGTTTTCACTGTCATGAGAAGAAAAGGGTTAAAGCACTCAACTTAAGGTCACCCATCACCCAGAGATCAATGAGCAGAGTCCTTGAGCCAAAAGGCTGGGAACGAAGCTGTCTTTGGGGGGGGGGCTCTTCAGTGAAAATCTTATTTTAATAACTTCCTCATTTCAGTGTAATGTGACCCTCCACACATCCTGCTAGATGAGTGGACAGAATAGGCTGTCTCTGGGTTTAGGGCAATCACTGTAATCATGAGTGATGTTTTCATCTGCAGAGACCACAGGATCTGCCGAAATATGCAAGGCTGCCCCGATGAACTTGCTAGTCTCAGGGTTGCTTAATGCGAAACTCAGACATGATTCTCTAAGCACACATTGTTACCGAGAGTTAAAGATATTATGCCATCATTCAGCGACGTAAAGCTGAGCTCAAAGTATTTGCATGCACCACCAGGGAATACCTCAGCCTTCACGCATCCTGTGGCCGAAGCCACGTGAGTTTCACAAGGCGATGTGCAGCACCAAGTCCACACCTGAACGTGCATATTGCCTAGGAATGCTCATAATTGCATCAGCAGAGTTTAGCAGCATCTGTCCACCATCCAGACGGTCCCCATCGTGAAGTATCCAGACTGCAGTTCCCTGTCAATCTCAGCCTCTGCGTCTCCTCTCTGCAGTTTATCTGTATTCCATATGCAAATTCTCCAGTGAATGATTTCACTGTTTGGTAAGCTAGGCTGCACCTGTAACATGTGAGATTGAGTTAAAAATGACAAGCAGACAAGCACCAGGCACATTATCTTGACAAACTCAGCCTCCGAAAATTACCCTGGGCCTGAATTATTAAAATAGCGAGGAATATTTCACTCAGCACTGCAGAATGATCCTAATTGTCCACTTTAGCTAAATCCTTTCAGTCTCTGGGTTGGTCAATTTACATCGGTGGCTTGAAAATTCCTCAAGTCCCATTAGGGAAGAGTGGAATAGCAGTCCAGTTCACCCTCATTTATTTTAATAACCTGCCAAGCAGACATGAAAATGTTAAAGTTGGGGGCTGTAACACGACAGGACCCTGGCTCATCAGAGACACTTTTTAATCTGGTTCAAATACTTTCTTTCTTCCTTTCATGTCTTCTCAGGTAAGTGGTGAACTAATTGTCAAATTACTAATTTCGCTGGCATTAATATCAACACTGAGACAAGGGAAGCTCGCACCGCTGAGGGAGAGATTTATTCCTTTCACAATTTCTGCCAACTGATGAAAAAATTACCCTGCAATCAAGACGGAATTAAATGCGTATCATTTGCTGGCTGTTTGGTAGTACATCGTTCTTGCAAGAGCTGTTTGTTGGGAATGTCAGTAGAACATCATCGTTCAACGTCATCTGGTTGTTTGTGGTTTGTAGTGCACAAGTCATCGTGACAGTAACTATCAGGCTCCCAAGTATAAAACTTGTGCTGAGATAGCTTTAATATGTGTGTGTACTCAAGGAGCACATATATAATGTCCATGTATAGAAAGAACTGTCTCTCTCCACAGTTTGGGATATACTGATTTCTGTATTTTGACTTCCACCCCTGTAAATTTTAATAATCTTCCCCATTACTCCACAGAATTCTGTTTGAATGATAAGTTTTGAGGCAATCTGAGTTATAGACTTTATATTGTGAATCATTTGACTTGTCCTGAAATACGTCTTTTACAATACTTTGTGAAGAGCGTTCACACAAGGAAGGCCAGGCCTAGGCAGGCCTGAGTCTATGCTAAAAGGTTCAGTGGGAGAGTGACATGGTGACTGCTGGAGGATGTGGTCAGTGTCTTCCTCCCTGAGGACAGGTGACAATGTCCCCACAGCTCCTGGTGTGTTCTCTATAGTTACCAGACTTTACTCTTACAAGAACTCAGGGCTTTACACAGAGGTAGGTCTGTGTTTTAAGCAGGTAGAAGAAACATCTCTGAAGCCACTGGGGCTGAAGGATTTGGGGCTTGCTGGGACTCAGGGGGCATACCTCTCTTCACACATCTGGAGAAGTGGAATTGTGAGCTTGTGCTCTTTGTGACAGTTGATTTTCCAACAAAGGAATTTCTTCAGTTTCCAAAGCAAAATCTTTGTTCTCAACATTGGACAGCTATTGACGAATTATAGGATGCCTCCAATTTGGGTATAAGAAAAGTTCAACATATTGGGGATCTACTTCAGTGGTGGAGTCCTTGCCCAGTGAACCCATGGGTGTGGCTTCAGTTCCCAGTAGTGAAGAAAATCACCAAATTGGCTTTGTTATTTTATTATATTTGCTTTTTCTCATAGTTTATGAATCATTTCACTATCAATTTCAAATTTCAATCTTTTTACAGCATCACACACATCTTGGTGGTATCTTTGCCACTTTTCCCATGGCAGCATCCTTTTTGGTACTTTAGGCAAGACTACTCCATGTCCTAAACAGGGCTGTCTGAGCAGCTGAAATGTCTGGGGCGGTGAGACATGTTCAGATGATCACAGATATCCCACTCCTTGTTGACATACCAGCAGATGCTCCCCAAACTGATACACTGACTAAAAAGCAAGTGTGAGTAAAATCCTCACAAGTTACCTTCTGTGTATCGACAAACTGATTTAAAAGTTTTGTGTGAGAGACAAAATACACACCATCACCCAGAAGATCTGGAGGAAGAACAACAAATGTGGAAAATTTATGGCAATGCATTCCAAGATGAAATGCGAAAAACAATAGCAAAGATAGCGGTGCAGGGTGGAGGGTAACACAGGGATAGATGGAAGGGAGAACAGAGCCCAAGCACAGGTGAAAACACACTGCCAGGTTCTTAGCCCAATGGAGGGGGAGGAAGACACATTGATGACAGGAAGAGTTTCACAAACTCTGATGGAACAACTGAGGTTTCTATTAATAAGTCCAAAAGTGAAAGGTGCATGTGCATGTATGCATGCGACACACACACACACACACACACACACACACACAGAGAGAGAGAGAGAGAGAGAGAGAGAGAGAGAGAGAGAGAGAGGAGAGAGAGAGAGAGAGACTCAAACATCACATTTCTCGCAAAAACTCAAATGGGATCATAGAATCTATGCAAAATATAAAATTATAAAACCTCTGTCATCTCTGAGGTAATAAATCATTGAGAGAACACTGTTAAGGACATGGTATGGCACCACACACCGTAGAAGTAGCAGGTTTCTTTCCAGGTCATATGACATGTCTCGTTATAGCTTCCTGGAGGACAGTGGTAGTGCCAGGCATGGGTTCCACAGTTTAGAGCTGTCCTTAAATTCAAACAGAAAGAGCTGGCTTACTCCTGTGGCACTCAGGCCACTATTGCACGAGTAGGCTTGTATAGCCAGGCCAGTCGTTATTGGAATTCTCAGAATTTATGATCAGGTTGTATTGATAATTAATTCTTTTTCTCTGATACCATTTATGCTACTTCCCAGCCCTCTGAAAGCTAGTCAGTATGGATGAACCAGCCAGATTGATTTTTCCGTGTTCTATGACTAGAGTATGTGACATCTTAAAATACTTGAAATCTTTCATGTCCAAATTGTGCTGTCATATATTCTTGGATGTGTGCCTTTCTAGTGGAGCATGGCCAATTTATCAGATACTATTTCTTAATGGTCTCTCTGTCTTCCAATGGCTTCCTATTTCCAAGAGCTCCCCAGATGAGGGTGGGAGCTTGTGCTCACCAGCTCTCCAGATCCAGAGGATCTAATGGCCTTATATGGCTTCCATGGGCCCTGCCCACATGTGGTACGCATACATACATGAAAGCAAAAATAGTCATCCTTAAAATTACATACATGCAAGCAGCATTGAATGGGTTTAGCACACTGCATTTATCTATTTATAAGCATATTTATTTGATTATCGAAAGCAGAAAACCAGCAGGGTAATAATGGAAACAAGAGAACACCAACTATGAATGAATTTAAAATAGAAATCATTACGTTATTCATGACTGAAGCCCAGATATGTATTCAAAGGGCAATATTTAGTGATGATGTAGGGTTCATGCTAGAACCCCACACGCTAGAACAGAAATCTGAAGTTCTAAAAATCAATGAAACAAATGAATAATGAAACAGACAAAAATTTCTCCAAATTTAAGAGCACTAGTATTTACTTTCCACCTCAGAGATTGTTGGTTTCTGAATGCAAAGCTTTGCCTGGAAGAAATGTGCTGCTTATGTCCCTTTGTGTGGTAACAGGTGAAGAAGGAGGAGCAGTCCAATGGCCAATGGCTGGTGCTTGCTGACCTGGATTTGGCCCTCAGTGTTAGCTTCGGAGGAGAGGAGACGAGTACTTCCTCAGCCGTGAGTGTGCAAGTGTCTGATGTCTGAACTTGTATTAAAGGTTTGGCCAATATAGAAAGAAAGGTGGGGAAAAGAAAGAAAGAAATGAGACATAGGCAGACAGGAGGAAGGAAAGCGCCCATCCTCAAAGGATGTGCTCATCAACATGGAAGTCAACACAGTGACTGGCGCCAGAGACTCAGCTCGTCACAGCTCAGCACAGGACTATAAAGTGTGTTATCGGCTGCACACATCATTCTTTGCAACAATCAACCCGTGAATCATTTTTAAATGATTTTTTTTTGGTTTTTTTTTTTTTTCCGGAGCTGGGGACCGAACCCAGGGCCTTGCGCTTCCTTGGTAAGCGCTCTCCCACTGAGCTAAATCCCCAGCCCTTTTTAAATGATTTTAATAATTTATTTTATTCCCTGATTTTATTTTAAATATAAAATAATTCTGACTTTTTAAAATTGACGTTTCTTCCTTAGGGAGCTTCCTCATTGTGCTGAGGCCCGGTGCAGTGTGAACTACTCCATGCCTCTGACTGGCCTTAGGGTTAATTTGTTGTTTGTTCTTCCTAATGTGAGTGAGTAGGTCCCATGCTGTAAACTGAGGATATGATACAACGCTTGGTCAGACTTCAGAGCTTTTTATAAAACATGATGTTCTATACGTTGTTCAAATGGTCTGCATTTGGAAGCTGCAGTCATTTTAAGAGCATTCCGAGTGTGAAAGCATTCTGCTCGTGTAATGACAGAAAACTGCAGTAATGGTGTGCAGGGTGGATCTTACCAGGCGGAGTAACTCTGTAGTCTGCACTTAGTCTCTCAAGTGAAACGGTATCTTTTTAACTTAATCAGGGAAAGCAAGTTAAAGGAACATAAGAAGTGGAGAAAATATATCCTAACAGTTGAATGTCACTCTGGGGAGTTTGAACTTCAGTGGTAACGGCAGGATACACACATTTTTGTGTGTCCATAACAGAAGATCCAAGGCCTATTTAAGTTATAGTAACCTAAAATAGCCAAAACTTCCATAGAATAAAACCAGACACACTATGCTGCACCATGGTTGTGCGCACACAGGTTTGGAACATACGTTGTATGCATGCGTTTGTCCATGCGTGCACATTTCACTGCACGGCTCTGAGCCAGCAATGGCTTAGTGTTAAGGAATCTGTAGCTTTCAAATACTCATGCTCCCAATAAATAGGACTACTTTTCATTTATCCCATCAGACTCAGAGAGAACACCGCAGCTCCATCCCCTTGCATTTCAGGTGCAATCAGTTGACAGGTTGTTTTGAATGGAAATCAGCATCTCTCCAAACAGCTCGGCTGCTTAATACAGAAAATAAAATAAGTAGGCATCAAAGTGCCTAATAGATTTTAAAAATTGAATATGGTGAAATAAATGGCTCCTAATCCCCCTATAACTTGAATAAATAAGTGTGGGCCTGGCCCAGGCCCAGTGCTGTCTCTGGGCGTCTGTCTCTCTGCATCACCTGTCAGCAGTGACTCCATGTAAATGAGCAGGGGGAGGCTTTCCCTTACATCTTGGCTAATCCGCCTGGTTCCTCTAATCATGCTACACAGAAGCCAATATCTATTTCCATCAGGCAGATAGGATCTCCTAAGGAATTAAAGAGGTTTTCCACTTAGCTCTGTGCAGGCCGAGGACAGGGCTGTGATCTGGGCTTCAGGGATTTCTCATTATGCACCAGCACTCCCTGGATCGAAGAACTGAGTTCTGGCTACTGGGTGTTTAATCCTCTTGTGGTCCAGGTCAGAACTTCTAGTTATTTAAGATCCGTGATTACTCAGCACTTGGCTTTTGATTGAGTGAACTTCTGAGGACAGCACAGGACTGAGATTTCAAGTTAACAGTTTAAAGAAACTGCTGGGAGAAACAGATAGGAAAGCCCTGTGATTAAGCTAACTATCCCTTTTTAATTGGCTTTCTGAAGCCACCTGATGCTTAACTCTTCATGTGCCAATAAAAAAAGAAATTGCTCCAGTGAATGACTTTAATGTTTTCCCCTAAGAGTGAACTTTCCTTGAGATTCACGGGACCCCTGGTGGGTATAGGACTGGAGAAGCTCAGCTTTGGCCAAGGGCAGCGATCAATGAGGAGAAGGCTTAACCCAAGCTGAAATAGATTTCTAGCAGTGAGAAATCCCCTCTGTGGACAACTCAAGCATCAGGGGTAAAATAAATATGAGGCCACCATGATAATACAGTTGGCACAAAGAACAGATGCATTAAAAATCTGGTATTAAAACATTCTGAATAAAATAGCTGGCTCTTGTTTAAAATGAGAGGATGGAAAATAGATAACCTCTTAAATATCTTTTGCTGTGTCACTTGAGGAGGAAGCATTGGTGGTCTTTCCTCAGACCTGGAAGGGGCTCAATTTATGGACTCAGCTGAGAAACCCAGTCCCATTTGCTAGGAAACATGCCTGCTTGCCATCCTCCTCTCTGTCTCTGTCATCTCTGCCACTCTGTGTCTCTGTGTCTCTCCCCCTCTTGTCACTACTGTGGAGCCCAGTGTCCTGGAGGTCATGGTAACCCTCCTGTCTCATCCTGCCAATTGTGGGAATAAAGACATAGGGCACCACAAGAAGTCAGCACTGGACTCTTTGACACATTGTTCTATGTTCCCTTTGGGGCTGCAGTCCCAGTGATGAGATATTGCGATTTGGAAAGGCTTGGGTGTAGAACTTTTATTTTTATTTCAAATCTAATGGAACAGAAAGCAGAGAAAACAGTGTACACCTCAGACACAGTAAACCTGTGTAGCGATAGAGAGGAGGTAGTCAAGCCTCAGCTGTGGTCAGAAAGAGAGAAACAGGTGGGCCCGAGATGGCGGGGAAAGTCGGATATGAGTATCCCCTGAGTGGCATGTTTTCCTTATACAGACAGACACAGACAATTCTTGACATTTATAATTGATGAAACCTTCGTGTGATTAAACATATCAGATTGTTAAAACAGAACACTTGGCATTTCACCTCGAAGCAATTCTGAGTGGACACGCACACAGCAAGTCTCTCTCTCTCTCTCTCTCTCTCTCTCTCTCTCTCTCTCTCTCTCTCTCTCTCTCTCTCAGCAGAGTGTTATCCCTTCAATCCGGAGGAGACAAACTAAGGTGAACACACAGGACATCAGCCCAGAGCAGCTGCAGAGTGAAATGGTTGTGTGTAAAATGTCTTTTGCTCTCTAAGGATCACTCTGAGTTAGCACCACATACTAAGAAATGACAAATCAGGACTGAGAGGGCTATGGACTTAGGCCTCAGGAGTCATGGTCAGGGACGCCCCGGCTGGGGGAATAAGGAAAGATTAACCTAGGGAGAACAAACCATGGACAGTTCCTCTTTCCAGGTAAGAGTTGTCCAACTCCTCATTAGGTCAGGCTCAGGGTGTGCAGCTCAGCCACCTCAGCTGATTTCAAGGCACAGGAGAGACACAAGGCACCCAGTATTTGGAAGCAGCCAGACTGTAAAGTGCCTCTCTCAAGGTAAATTGTTTGCTGCTGCCAAGATTTAATGCTAGACAAAGGAAATCTACAGAGTCCAGTCTCCACACAAATCTCTCATGCTATCTAAAATAAAGTAATAGAATGAAATGTTAGATTTTTCTCGTCTCTAGCTGGAAAGTTTTGGCAGTTAGGGGCTGCAGGAGTATGGTCAAATCAGTTTCCTCAGGAAAGTGGCAACCGCTAGATTGACTGCACTCCTAACTTCCTGTACAAATGAGCAGCAGTCATGAGATGTAGAGGGCTAAGGTGAGAGAACATAAAACTGGGAAGAAGACGAGGTAGTTGATGTCCAGGGGGTGGTTGAGGGCAACATGAATTAATATGATCAAAATGTATTGTATACACGTATGAAATTCAATAATGGAATAAGGTAAAAGGCATTCTCAGCTTCTCAAGTTAAGGAAAGGAAGTTAGATCTATGACTGCATTTAAAAAATAGAATATTGGGCTGGAGAGATGGCTTTGCTGGTAAAGGCTAGTCTCACAACTGAAGAATAAAGAATTACTAGCAAAGGTTATTGAAAGAAGAGAAATCAATCCAGACAACAATCAGTCAATATAAAAACATTTCTAAACTCTGGCACAGATCAAGAGAATAAGGTGCTGTTTAGAAACAGCAATTATAAAAATTCTCAAAATGTAAAGCCATGAACATAATCAAATAAAGAGAAAATTGTAAGAAAGTCAGCAGGGAAAAATAGACGACTCAAAATAGAACCATATACAAATACATTAATTGAATAACTGTATTTTAATTAAATTGATGTTGCTAGAAAAAAATCTTGGAATGAGTCTGCAAGAAAAAATTGTCCCAAAAGCTGAAGTTAAGTGAAATAACACAAACTTTCACGATAATACCCATTTAATGTAAGGTCTTGAGTGGAAAGATGGATCTGGGTTAAGAGCTCTCACTATTCTTACAGAGTCTCAGAGCTTTGTCCCTCGAGTTTACCTCTGCTGGTTCACAGCCACCTGTAACTCCAACTCTAGGGCACTAGAGATCCCCATTGGACACGGGCACCTGCGCCTGAATGGGCTCTGAGCCTGCTATCCTTATACACACAGTCTTTAAAACTTGAATACACATGATGTTCTAGAAAGCTTGTCCAGTGGCATTCTGGAACACCAGTCAAACCTTCAGCAACTTTCCTGCTACCTTGTCCATTAGAATGTCTCAGGAAGCCATCTTAATGAAAATGTGGATGAGGAGAGGAGATAGATTTCGACATAAATTTTAAATTAAAATGCACTTCAGAGCCTACTCATGCATGAGGCAGATGTAAAGTCTCATGATGCTCTATGTCAGGTATGGACACAGCTGAGGTGGCTTGTGGGAAATCATGACTCTTTAGATAAGAATACTGTGACATTGGAGAACATGGAGACCAATACAGTATTAATACAGCTAGCAACTGGATATGAACTGGAGCCTTTAGAAAGAAGGACCTGGGGTTATGTTTTAGGGCTGCAGAAACAAACAAACAAAGAAAAAACAAATGACTTCATCAAAAAAATCTCAGCAGATGAAGTTACACTGCTTTTTCCTAGGCTGGAAGTGTTTCATTGAAGACTTAACTGAGCACTCTACTATAGAGGGAACATCTTGACCAGATTCAAGGCTATGGAAGACCCACCTGAAGGAAGGCTCCCAGTGTGCAATCCATCTATGATAGGAGATCCACCATGGTTCTCACCTCTGCCATTCAGAGTTCAGTACAACCCCACCTCTGAAGACTGGGGCTAGTCTTTGCCGTCAGTGACTTATGGAGGATCTGACAGAGGGCAGCCCCTGAGTCTTTGTCCTATGAGGTAGTGTGGTTCAATCTTCTCTTGAGTCAATATCTTAGATGGGATCCAGTTGTAGGGTCACAAGAACACTTTAGAGGTCTGTACGTTAAGCACATAGGTTCTCCTGCCTGAAAGTCAGAAGAAGCTTACCAGCCAGAGGATGAAGCCCTGCCAACAGTGCTTACTTATTCTTTCTAGGCCTTCACGAGTCTTCAGATGACCATCAATTTCCTTAGCCTCTTCCGGCTCCCACCGAAAGCCCTGACTCAGAATCACCCGTGTTTGCAATACAGAAAACACATGGAATGTCACAGGGTTAACGAAAAGCATCTTTCTTACTGACATAATTTCTTGTGTAGTAGATAGCAAACGCGCCCTCCTTGTTTCCACTCTGAGTTATTTCCATGGAGATCATGGATAATCTTTGTTAGCATTCTGTCTAAGCTCCACCCCCACAGTTACCTGGCAACAGCCAGGTATGCTCCGCCCTACAGTTACCTGGCAACAGCCAAGTATGCCTGACACTATAAAAGGGGCTACTTGCCCCCTCCTCACTCTCTTGCTCCCTCTTGTTCTCTCTCGCTCCTTTCTTGCTCTCTTGCTCTTTCCCTCTTATCCCTTTGCCCCCTCTCTCCCCAATCCCTTCCCTATTTCTCTCCCCGTGCTCATGGCCAGCCTCTCTCTCTCTTTCTACCCCTACTACCCTCTTAACTCCCCTCCCCATGCCCTGAATATGCTATACTATACCGTCTTGTGGCTGGTCCCTCAGGGGAAAGGGATGTCTCAGTATGGGCCCACTGAAGCACCCCTTTTCCTCAGACCACCATAGAACATATCCCCCCCACCTTTACTTTTTTATCAACACAACATTGGTGCCAAAACTCGGGACATATCCTCTCTTAATCTTTTTATAAACACGTAAGCCATCATTTCACTTTTACACAAAATCACGCTTGTTCCACGGATGGGTAACATAAGGTACAAATTACAGAGCAAAGGAATGGCCGCACTCTTGTTCTCTTTCTCATTATTTTTAGTTTCCTTATCCTTCCCTCTACAGAATAATGACATTCTTTTGGTGTTCTGGCCTGCTTCTGTGGCTCTCCATTCCAGCAATGGAGACTTCTCACAGAAAGATGATGCAAGGCCGCAACTGAAAAGACCCAGGGAGAAGGAACACACACACACACACACACACACACACACACACACACACACACAGAGAGAGAGAGAGAGAGAGAGAGAGAGAGAGAGAGAGAGAGAGAGAGAGAGAGCACAAAACTCACACTCTCCCGATTTCTGCCTTTACAGGGACCAGTGAGATTTAAATACTTTTTGTCTTTCTGAAGTCAAATTTAAGCAAAATTCATTCTAAAAGTCTACTGTAGGTGTGGCTTTGTCCACCACAGGGTTGAAGGTTCCTATACACGGTCTTCATGGTAATTACAAGGGAAAGCAGGCGCTTAGGTGAAGGGGTTGATTGCCTATGGAACGAACCCTCTGGGTATTCTGGGCTTCTGTAAGGGGATTCCTCTTTGCCAATGCAGGGAGCAGCTTTCTCTGTTCAGTCACCTGCAGCTGCCAAAGCTGCTGTCACCCCTACCAGGCTCCTTTCCTGTCTCACCTACAGCTCTTCTGGATGCAAACTGCGGATCCAAACTTGATCTCACGCCCTCCCTTCTTATTCCAAGGCTGTTGCTTCACAGGTTACAACCTTTTTCCTGTTTATCTCCAGATAACTACCTCCAGCCTAAAGCAAGCTGACATTTTTATAGCTACCTGTTGGGCTGGCACTGTTTGGAATGGAACAAACTAAATCAAGATGACACTGAAAAGGAAGGAAACCCACAGGATGTCTTTTCCACAGGGTGTGGAAAACTAGTCAGTTTCCCCTTTGAAAAGGAGAACCATGGGAGAAACCCCAAATCCACGACCTACACACTGGTTCAGTTCTTACTATTTTACTGTTTGGATCTCTGCGAACTGAAATACAGCTATGCAAGTTAGTGGATGTCTTATTTGTGGTTTGTTATATTTATGAAAAACACAGATATCACACTTTGATTCGATCTGGGACTAGGATAAGGAAGCACCACGGAGCAAGTCATGCATGCTTTCCCACACGGCTGTAAAGCATCGTCTAGGACTAGGTCATAGCTGAAGGTCTTCTTTAGCCTCTCTGCTTACAATGCCAGACCTCTGCTTTCTTTGTCATCGGTGACCTTTGAATATCCGGTCACCCTCATGACACAGCAGGGTCAAGTCATCAACACTGATGTCCCCAGTGCGGTGTATTGCCTGGACCCCGAGGAACTTCAACACATATCATGCGAATCTGTGTTGAACTAAAATCATGGTCACTTATCTGCAAAACAGGAAGGACAGAGGGAGGTCACATTTGCCTCTGTGTGCCTGTCACAGTGCTGGGGTCTTGCTTTAAAACGTCCTTTCAATGCACACACGTCTTTTTGCTGAAAGAGTATACTTTAACCTCTGTTCAACTAATAGATGACTTGGTTCAGTTGTTCAGCAAGTATCATTTCTGTCTTTTGAGACTTACTGGTCTGAATCAAGCTGCCAATATCGGTGGCCAATTTAGGAAAGAAAATAAACTTCTCCAACCCAAACTGAGTGTCCTGTTCTTAGGTTGTGTGCAAAAGAATCCCCAGATGGGCCAACTGAAAATGGTGGTCCATGCCATCTCCATCCAGGGGGATGGAGGAGACTCTCCAACGCTCTGTGCCATAGGCAAACCTTTTAGAAATGAATAGAGGTCCTGGGAGGACTCTATGGTAGGGAAGATCTTCCCATAAACTGAGAGCCTTTGTTTGGTTGGTTGCTATTTGTAATTTGAGACAGAGCTCTTCATAGACTTGGCTGACTTGAGTTCGTGGAGGTCCTGCTGATCTATAACCACACCACGAATGCTATCTGGGCCAGTGAAGAGGGTTCACAGAGAAGTTGAGCTCGCAAGGAGTAAGGAGCAGACCAGCCCTCCCATCTTCACCCCCCAGGATGTGAACGGTTCTCCCCTTGCTTAGCTGAGGATCATTGCCTTCGCCTGGCTCTGGGAATTTGGTCATAGATCAGAGCAACTCAGAATTCCGTGTTTGGCTATAAACATCTCCTTTAGGAAACACCTGCTCCCAAGAATCTCTGCGGCTGATTAAAACATCACTTTCCAAGTGCATCTGCACTTCTGTCTACTTGGCGAAGATACTGAGCTGGAAATTTTTATTTTGGTGCTTTCTATTTTCCTCTGCAACACATGCAATACACATCTCTGTCCTTAAATAAACCCCTAATTGGTTCACCTTTGATTTTTCCTTCTTGTACTTTCCAGCTTTGTGGACTTAGGACATTTCTGCCAGCCCTGCTCTATTCTCAGGACAAATTGATTCACAAATAGAATTTGCTGGGAGGGGAAAAAACAGGAAGGGAAGAGCCAGGGAGAAATTGGAATAGGACATGAGAGAATCAGCAGGGCAGAGTTAAAAATAACTCTGCATATACATTGCAATTAGGGAAATCAATATCCCCCAGCTCAGTGTGCTAGGACAACTCATGGTTTTCATTGTAAACCCAAAAATGAATTTGGAAAAACAGGATACCTTCCACGCTCAGGGTTACCTTGAACACTCAGGGACACCTTCCACATTCAGGGCTACCTTCCACACTCAGGGTTACCTTCCATGCTGAGGGTTACCTCCTACACTCATTGGCACTTTCTACAAGAAGTGTGGAAGGTAACCCTGAGTGTGGAAGGTAGCCCTGAGTGCAGAGGGTAGCCCTGAGTGTGGAGGGTAGCCCTGAGTGTGGAGGGTAGCCCTGAGTGTATGTTGTAAGTAACCTTGAGGTAGCAGCAACATTCAGCATACTTGCAGACAGAATGGTACAGCCACATGCAGCCTGTGGTACATGGTGAGAGGTGTTAGGAATCTCATGGAAACCTGTCAGCACCTTCTCTTGGACCCTGTATTTGCTCCTCTTCCTTCTGCCTTTCAATCATCACTTCCCAGAACCCAGTTTCTTTCTTTTTACTCTATCCCCACCCACATTGTCCCCCAACTTATCAGAGTGATTTCATAAAACAGTGTGGAATCAACTGTTACTCTGGTTTTTAAAAAGATGTATAAGCAGCATTCTATGACTAAAATTCATCTTCTCCCCCACGGACCTGCTAAAGTTCACTGAAAACAAGCAAGCTGTCATGTTTTCTTTACTCTGAAAAATGCAATAGGTGTGTGTGTGTGTGTGTGTGTGTGTGTGTGTGAGATAGGTACATTTGTGCTGGTGCCTGTGTCTGTGGGCCTTTGTGTGGGAGGCAGATTTCTATACTGTGTGTCCTCCTCAATTGCTTCTCCACCCTATTGCTTGAGATATTGATTCTTACAGAACCTGGAGCTCTTAATGTTAGGGATAAATTAATGAAGCCCCTGGAACCCACCAGGGCTTAAGTTACAGGGACTTACAGCTTTGCCTAGACTGTGTGTGGTTGCTGGGGACTCAGGCTTGGGTTCTCGTGTTTACACAGCTTTCTGTTTCATCATACAAATAATGTATTTGCTGAATAAAGATGCTCCTGGTATGACATAAAGGCATTTTCCTTTATGTGCCTAATCTATTAGTAGACCTACTTTATTCCTCCCTTAAGGTTTAATTAATCCAGTCATCCATCCGGGCCCTTGCACCAGGCACTTTTCCACCTAGTACAAATGCAGATAAAGTGACTCTAAGCAAATCTCTATCTAGTGGTGCAAAGTGCTCAGTGCTAAAGAGGTCGTGTGGGAAGCATATGGAAGATGCTTAGTCTAGACCTGCCATGGGGGAGAACCAGAATGATGTGTAAGCTTCTCAGCTAGGAGAACAGGAAGGCTGTGTTCAAGGCTGAAGAGGCAACCTGTCCAGGGAGGAGAAGGTAAGAACCAGGATGCCTGGGGCCATTTATGAAGAAAGCTGAGTCATAAGTGGGATGGCAGACTTGACTCTGTAGACTGTCTACCAGAGACATTCCAGATCTGCCTTGCAAAATGTTGGGTTTATCAAGAGGAATCCAATATGGAGAGGGAAGGATGCTCTTTTGATAATTCAACTGAATCCATCCAATTTGCTCAGGCAGGGCCAAAAGTGTAGTGGGATGATGAAGATCCTTGGGGAACCAAGAAGCCCTCAGAATTTACTGTTCAGATTGACCAGATCTCAGCCACTATTACTCAATCGGGCACTGCAGCCAGCCTGTGCTACCCGTCTCTGGAGGAGCATTGACCTCAGAGTATTTTCTCACCGCCACCTGCCACAGACATCTCTTAAATCCCATAGATCAGATGTATCTGCTCCTACCCTCACCTCCTTCCCACTCCCAAGTCACGAGTCCAGAGAGAAGAAAGGAAGAGAAGAGATGAAGGGCTTTACTCTTGTGAGACGTAGTGGAGATATTTCAGTCTCTATCAACTTGGAAATAATTACATGATCCCAATCTTAAAGTCAGTGATGGGGGTGGGCGAGTGTGCAACTCAGTGTGTGAAAACACTTATTACCCAAGTAGTGTAGTACCAGGGAAATGGTAGTGATCCTCCACCCCCATGAAAAACAGACAGGAGCCAGTCTGATGCAACTCACATCAGGGTCTTTATTCTATTCAAGCTAGCTCAGTCCCCTCCAATGCACCACCACCACCTAGGATGGTTTTGATGGTGGTGGGGAGTCCCGAATATCTATCTGGGGAGCAAGTGTGTGTGTGGGTGTGTGTGTGTGTGTGTGTGTGAACCATCTAATTGGAGAGCTACTGTGACCTTTAACATAATTAGCTGGTGCTGGAAGTCATATCATAAACTTAATTTCTGATTCCCTCTGCATTGGCGGTTGTTAGACAGGGGTAGACTTGTAACCTGGGGGTGCAGATCTATTGGGGGAATAACCTAGAGACGCTGGTCTTGCTGAGGGTGTAATCTGGAAATGCTGGTCTTGTTGGGGATTAGCCTAGAGACTGGAGCTAGGCTCAGGTTTTGCTGGAGGGGGGCAACTTGGAAACTAATGCTAGATACCAGCCTGTTAGTTTATCTGAGTTCAAACTTAGGTCAGGTTCTCTAAAATGGAGTTTGAACTTACATGATTTGACCTCTCAGTAGAACGACCTAAGTTTGAATTCTCAAAATGCACCTAAAACCAGAAACACAGCTCTGTCTATCCACAGCACTTGCATGGGAAACAGGAGGAAGTTACAGGAAAATCCTAAGAAGGTCTTCATCCCGTTTACTTGGCATGTGAAACAGGTGGAAGATGAGGTTGTCTTCTGAGCTCCACATGTGTGCCTTTGCACATGAGTGCATGCACATGAACATGCACACACAGTATACATGCACACGAATACATATAAAAGTCAATAACAAACCTTCAAGATGAAAATGAATTCTGCAGAAATACAATGGCAAGACTACATGAAACTAATATTCTAACATTCTAACTTGGAGAAGTCGTGAGTTCACTGTAGCTGTGGTAACTGTTGGGGTTGAAATAACTTAATAGATGCGATTAAACAGCCTGTGACTCTTGGAAGACTCAGAGCTGAGGATGGCTTCTCCTCAGGCTTCCTTCTGATCCTGTCTCCTTATGTCATAGTAAACAATCGTTGTCTCCAGGATTGTCTCTGGGACGAGTACCATGGCCATCTTCAGAAAGCTAATTGTAACCAGCATCATCAGCCCTACTTTGCTTTCGACTCTTGTGATTAAACACTGGCTGTAACCAAACTGGAGAGGAGAGTGCTTGTTCTATCCTGCAGGTTACCATGTGCCATGGAGGAAGCCAGGGGAGCAGCTCCAGTAGGAGCTGAAGCAGAGACCATGGAGGAATGCTGCTTTTTGCCTTGCTCCTTGTGGCTTACTTAGCCTGTTTTCATATCCATCCCAGGACACTTGCTGAAGTGTGTCACTACCAAGAGAGGATTGGACTCTCGACATCAAACGTTAACCCAGAAAATAACCAAGCTGACCTGCCCATAGGACAATCAGACTAACCAGAAAAACACTATCAACTTGACACATAAACACATCACTATTAAACCACCCTCTTTTTCTTGTTTATCTCCAAGATCTCAAGTTAGCACGGCATAGCACAACTTTTAAAAGCCCAAGTCTTTAAAAGTTCAAAGCTTCTTAACTGTGGGGTCCTGTGAAATCTCAATATGTTACATACTTCATTTCAAAAGGGAAGAGCGGAGGCATAAAATCAATCAGATCAAAGCAGAACCGAACCCAGCATTGCCAATGGCTCTGCGTGCTGTGTCTGAGATTATTCCAATGGACTCGTGGAGTCCTACCTTCCAGTTATGCACCAACAACACAACCATGTCCTCAGAGGCTGGCTCTACTGCATTCTGCCACCACCCCTGGTTGTCTTGACATCTTCAATGTGCAGTTGGCTGGGATCTCTACTGAAACTGAGACTATACCTTCCTTGATGGGCTCCTGGATTCTTTTCAGAGACACTGCTGCCCTGCCACCTGATGTTAAGCCTCAGTCTCTATGACCTCTTAAATTCTGCAGTTTTCATGCCACCAAGACCAATACTACATGGGAGACTCTTACATATCATATGCAGCTTTCTCCCACACTAGACCACATCTATGTGCTGTTCTGAGGAAGTACTTCTAAGAAGATTTCACCTCAGTGATATGGTCTCTTATTAATTATACCCAATTCTTAGCCCTGATTTACAAGAAATGATTGTCCCAGTAAGCAGAGGTTTCATTTCTACAGATTTTGAGTTTAAAACATGAGTGGACTTACAGAGTCTTTGCTGCTTTATGAAACGTTAGGACTCAGGTCCATGTCATCTCAACGGTCCTATTTTCCAAGATCACCTAACAGCTTATGTAAGCTCTGAGCACTCAGAAATCCTTCTAAAATCATCTAAAAATTACATGGTCATGTCCTCTACAGTAACACCCCACACTTAGAACCAATTTCTGCTTTCATTTGCTTCCTCTGGGTGTGATAAAACAACTTGGAGTGGAAAGTGTTTAAGGTTAGACTCCGTCATCATGGGGAGCCAAGGCAAGAGCTCATGAGTCACCTGAAGGCTAGAAGTAGAGTAGAAGCCATGGAGGAATGCTACGTTCCGGCTTCTGCTCCATGGCTTATCCAGCCTGCTCTCCTATACCACACAGGATCGCTTACCCAAGGGTGATATCAAGCACAATTGCCTAGGCCCTCCTACGTCAACCATTACTCAAGAAACCCATAACAGAGTTGCCTATAGGTCAATCTGATTAAGACAATTCCCTCTTGAGGTCCCCTTCCCGGGTGACACTGTTGTGTATCAGTTTGACAATAGCTAACCCACACAGCGTCCTACTGTGTACCTTCACTGCAGCTCAAGTCTTCCTACTTCATCTTCCATAAGTATTTACGAGGAAAGAAAAATATTCACTGCAGAGCAGAGGAATTAACGCATATGCGAGGCCATTATTTTAAGTCTGTTTAGTAATTAAAATCTCCAAGAATCAAACCTCAAATTCTCCCAATTGTAAATGCTTATCTCTTTACTCAGTCCTACCTGGTACATGACCCCAAAATGCCAGATATCAGAGAAGAATCCACCTCACCTCTGATGAGACATTAATGAGACAATGTCTGGTTTTATTAAATGTTATACATTATTCATAAACCATCTATTCTGGAAACTAAAATATAGACATTTTCATATTATAAGCATCAATACTACATGAGATTAGCCTGGGGGTCACCTAGAGGGGCCTAGGGGACCATCACATGTCCCAGAATAATTTGTGCAGAGTTGTTGCAAATGACACCCATTGGTGGCAGGAGACTACTTTTTCTTTGGGGGAAAATAGCCGTTTTAAAAAGTTTATTTTTCACAATCTTCCTTTGTTCCTCTGTCCTATGAAATAGGGCTTTTCCTATCATGAATATGTTAAATAAAAATGATGACTTTAAGGTACCCAAAATAAACATGATTTAACTCAGAATAATGCAGTGAAGAGCTGTGCAAAATTATTTTGACATAAGAAGAAACCTTATTCCTTCAACTTCTGACTGTGTAAAATATACTTGGAGATGACTTTATTGTTGTGCTTATTGACAGCAACACATCAAAAACACATTCACTGCCTGTGATGAAAAGGCCAGACAGTCCCAAGATGCTTTGCATGTTGTGGGTGACACTGGAAAGTGTGTTGCTGTTCTTAGAAACCTTTGTACAAACCTCAGAGAAATAATTCTCATCTGAACAAGCAGAATTAAACCCTGGGCTGCTCACCTAGGAGTGTTCTCAGCTCTCATGTGTTTAATGAGAGAGAGAATTGTTTACTGTTCTAACCATGCCTGTCATGTGACTTCAGCTGCTCTTTTTGTCTTAGGTTGAGATGTGACTTCCAAATTTACATGTTGAGGCCTGGTCAGGGTGGCCTTGTCTGGAAGTGGGGTCTTAAAAGGGCAATCAAACCAATGAGGATCTTAAGGTGAGCTGTGACCAAAAGGTTGGATATGTGTTTGGGTGTCAGCGAGGAGCCAAACCCAACAGTGGGATCACTGAATAGAAAGGGGGTCCATTCAGAGCCTTGCCAAGGAATACCTAATTCCGACATCATACCAAAGAAGCCCAGAAGAATGTCTGGGCAGACTCTCCTCACAGCTCTGAGGAACCAGAAATGTTCAGCTCTTGTGTAGGGTTTCTGACTTCCAGAACTGGAGACAAGGGATGTGTTTGGTGTGAATCCATCTGTGTGTGATGTTTTGCTGCCTGGGTCTCATGGTATCAGTTACCCTGTTACCATGAGCTGATATACATCCATCTTCACTTCTCCACAGATTATCTATAGACCTCATTATCTGAAGCTTTTCGGTGTTGATTAAAACAAAAACATGCTCGATGCCATATCGGTCAGCCTTTCTCTTCTGTTGGGGTGACTGGAGAGTTGTGACCTGATGATCATGGTATCTTCATGTTGCTCCTCTTTGTCCTTGGGTTTGAAATGCTCACCATGCTACATCTCAGTTTTTTGCATTTATAGGTTGATCTCTTTAAAAACATAGATGTCTGCAACTGCAATAACTGCTTCTTATAATCACTTTATCAGACTTAATGGCTAAGTTTAACCTTCGCTTGGATGTGCCAGTATCATTGCTTCCATTGCAAAGATGATGCTGGCCACAGGGTCAAAAATAGCATAGGTTAGCATTGTTATTCCATCCCTCCCTGACTGTGAGGTGGACTTAGAGCTTGGCCAGAACTATGCCTCAGAAGGGCTCTGTCCCTGTACAAAGTGGTAGTGACCATGGACAATGTCCATGTGATACAAGTTTCAAAATGCCTGCAGAAAAACCCTATCATCAGTGACAGAGCCTGCCCACCAGTCAGCTCAAGGGTTACTGCAGTTTTGGGAGAAAACCTGGACCCTCAACCCAAGGTAGTTGTGCTGAGACACAGCACACAGACAAGTGTGCTCCATGCACACTTGGGTTTGAAATATGAAAATATTACAGCGCCAGTGGAGAGTGAGCCTCAAGGCTCTTGCAACCTACCTGCAACCCACCACAAGGACCTTCTCAGATTTCAACAGTTCAAGGGACCCCTCGAACATCAACACATGCAGGATCTCCCCCTTCTCCTGACACAGCACACATTACAGTTGAACGAACCCGCCCTGCCAGCTAAACAGCAGGTAGAGTTTAAACACCACACATGGGCTATCGTGTAGTAACATACACTTTCGGTGTTTGGAAATGGAGAGGGTCACATATTTAAATTTCAATTAGAAAGCCCCAGAAAATACAGACATTTACACTTGGGTCCGTGAGTTCTCTAAGTGGCTTTTTAAATTTTTATTTATTTATTTATTTATTTATTTATTTATTTATTTATAATTTTATTTTCCAGAAGTGAAGTTTGGGAAATTGTTTATGAAGTCATTTGAGGACCAATTATTAAAACTATGCAAAAGTCTATATTTTATATGATATATTTTAAAGAGGCCGCCCTGAATCCAAGTCTTCCCTTTGTACAGTCACTCGGCCAAGGTTTGCTGGAGAGATAAAGATTAGAGGCTGATTTCGCTAGTTTGTTCAGTCGAGACTGGCTGAATTATTCTTTGTTGCTGTGTAAACTTCTTTTTGGAAACTAAATAAAATGAAGCTTAGAGAGCTTAAGCGACATCTTTGAGAGACAACTGAGAGTAAACAGCCAATCAGGAAGCAAGCCTAACTCAGTAGCAGCCAGGCATCCCACATCCTGATCTTTGTTCCGGAAAACATAACAAATAAAAAAAAAGCACTCTTTGGAGAAACAGGGAAACAGGTGGCCCTAGGATTGGATCCTTGTGAGACAAGGCTGGCATGCCATACCATGTTGGGAACCAAAAAAAAAAAATGCTGGAAAATAAATCTTAATTCTAATAGCAGGGTTAGGTCACAGGAGCACAGTGACCAGCTGGTGGAACTGCAGGGGATCATAATGGGGGAGATTACACAATAGAAAGACAGTGCAATAAAGAATTACAACAGAGGCTACCCGGGAGTCCAGGTAAATATGGAGGAGCAATTGCGTGTGTATAGTGGGAGGAAGCGCTGATACCTGGTCAGATAAAAGTCCAGAATTCCTCAACAAAGGTGAGACACATCCCCCCATTTCCTGGGTGCTGAGCCTTGAATAGCAACATCCATTACTGTGTAGGACGATGTCATAGAACTTGGGAGGAGCCTGAGAATCCCACAGCTGAATGAATACAGCTAACCCAGCTGAGGGTGAGCTCTGGACTCTTGGATGTTTGCTCATACCCTGGGCTCCCTTGGTAAATTTCTGCAAAGTAAGAGGATTTCTGGAGAGAGGAGGGGACGTGGTGGCTCCTTGTAGTTTAGAGGCCCAACATCCCAAACCAAGCTGTCACTGGGGATGTGTACCCTCTGAAGATCCTGTCCAGGGTCCTTCTGTGGGATGATGTCACAGGTGAGGCAGGTACAAGATAGAAGGAGGCCTGTCATTGGATGAGGAGGAAGGATGGGCAGGAGAAAAGTTTGAAGGAAGAGGAGGATACTGCAAGGAAGAGAGAGGAAGAGAGGAGTGGGGAGAGAGAGAGAAGCGGTGGCAGGACAATGGAGGCTGACGTAAAGATCTCGCTCTGTGCATTTACAGGTTGTTATCAATGTTCTTAAGGGATGGATGGTACCGGGCTTTGTATGTTTAAGTGGGCAATCATATCTTATCAATTGGATCTAAGATCATTGTGTTGTGTGTTCTTTTATGAGATGGTTTGTGTGTAGGAAAGTGTGCAGCGGCAGGAGACACTGGGCCGCCACAGAGTTGGGATGTGTTTCCGCCAAGATATCTAGCAGGTATCTTGGGGCATCGCGGTGCTGGACCTAGTGGGATAAAAGCCAACCAATACTTTTTTAATTTTTTATATTTTTACAACAACATCCTTCTTTATTTCTTCACCTCCTGGAGGCTCCTGAGCCTAAGTATACTTATAGCTGCGTAGCTGCTTCTGTCCCTTGTGGTCTCCTGCTATGTCTTCTCTATGTTCTATATCCTCCCCATTATATTTGGATGTGTGTCCTCTCTAAACCTGGGATGGTCTTCCCTGAAGACTCTTAGTCTTATCAAACCTGACAGGAGCCATTGTTCAATAGTGGTCACTTCCGCTGGCCTTCATTGTTAGGAGATAAATGTCTTCTCGAGGATCCGGCAGAACCGCTGAAAGCATCTTCAGTAAGCCATGAAGAGAACAGCATGACCACCTCTGTGGTCTCTCCAGGCACATTTGACTCAAGCCTCATCATGAAAAATATCTGGTGCCTCAGACTCAGAGGAAATAACCATTGATCCTAAGCATCTTCAAGGTCATAGCCAACAAGGAATACCCCAATCATGTCATGTAAGGAGATCTTAGGACACAGCCCACTGCTCTAGTACAGCTTCAATGGTATCCTAGAATAGGGGACAACTTAGGTAATAGTACCACATCAACATTGGCGTATTCAAAAACATGGTTCCACCATTTCAAGCAACCATAGAAGAGCTAGATATGGGCTAGACACCAGCTTTCTATGCTGTGATCGTAATTTTTGTGTATTACTGAAAGTAATCTACAGTCAAAGGGTTAATAATAAAATATAAAGAAGACAAGTCTCTTCAAGGTTCAGATCTTAACACCAAAGTCATCTCCCCCCGCCCCAACCCACAGCATCCAGCTCTCTTTTACTATGGGATCGAATCTCAAAGAGTCCACAAAGCTAGTCTAATAGTCTAGCTAATAGTACCTCCGTTGGGACGGACTCCAGGAGGCCAGACTCAGTTCAAGCAAGCAGGCCGCTGGTGTGTGATCTTGAGAGGTCCCCTAAGGCCCTGCCCCCTCTCGCAGCTTCACTCTGTATTACTATTGCTGTACTGCACTACCTCACCATTGGACCACAGCCACGCGACTGCACAATCCCCACACTGAGATCTCCGCAACCTCTCCCGGATAGGATCTGATCATGGCAGCCAGTCCATTGCCAGAGAGCATAGTTGAGCACACTGCTGTACTTACCTTTAAGTCTGGACTTGGGCGTCAGGAAGCTACCTATGTCCCTGAACTTCAGAACCTCTCTTTGCTGTGTAAAGAGTCATCATCTCAGAGAGAGGGAGAGATTGTGAACCTGTACTGGGCTAGACCACACAGTATGGGTTTTTTGCAGTTATTGTTCTTGCTTAGCATAAACACGTGTTTTCTAAATTGAGTTACAGAGCCCCAGGGTAGATTCTAAATAGGAGAGAACAATGTATGTTTCTGAGGTAGTTGAATTACAAAATGTTTACAACTCCTGTCCTGACAATGCCATGAAAAGACAAGAAAAAGTAAACCTTAGGGTTTTTTTAGTTTTTTACTTTTGTTGTTGTTGTTTAAACCCCTTTTAAATATAGAACTCTATCAATTCTAGAAACTGGCTGATTCCTCAAAGTAATCCTTCCATATCATTAGTAATTAACTTCTTGTTTGATTTGGTGGCTGTGCTGGGACAGGGGGTAGTATGATTCCTACAGCCCCACCAGGGCAGGCGGTCCAGCACCAATTCCTGCTGCTCTGTCCTGGATAGCCACACATGTAGCAGTGGAATGCTTGTGTGAGGCTGGGGTGTGGCCCTCTGTAAATGTATTGCCCTTCCCCCCCTGCTCCTTCTCCCACAGCAACCCCTCCCTAGTACCCCCCTCCAGCTGCCCTCCTCCCACTGGCTTCCTCCTCCTGTTGGCTGCTCTCCTCTTGCTACCCTGCTCCTGCTTCCCTCCCTCCTTCCTCTGCCCTCCTCAGCTGCCTGGGAGCTGAGCCATTTCAGACTTCCTTGCTGTGTCCCAGTCTCAGGAATAACAGGTTTCTCCTTGTATAAAACACTGGATTTCATCATGGCATCTTCATGCAGAAGAGTCGTGAATTTTACTGATCTGTACTCCATTGCTCTCTCTCCCTACAGCCCCTCTTGGCTCCCTGACTCCCTTCTAGTTTCTCATGACATATACACTCATATGACATAGTCCCGTATACATAATTATTTACGAGTATACGCATGTTCGTTTAGGTTCTCTGTGTAAGCAAGGACATGATGTTTGTCCTATCTCTGGTAACACGATGATCTCCAATTCTATCCATTCTCTTGCAAATGACAGACATCATTACATTTGTTTTAAAGACACATTTTCATTGTTTACACACACAGACCCAGTCCCTACCATTGTGGCTCATTGAGCCAGTGGCTTGGACTGATCTCCTGGCTCAGCATCCTTGCCGACTCTGCACTTTTAGGTGGAGCTGTGTGCTTTACACCCTGTTTTTTTTTAAATCCCAAGGACCTCAGCAAATATTTGTGGAACCTCAGCAAATAATTGCAGAAGTCCGCCGCCTAGGGCACAATCATGCTCTTCCTTTGGACCAAGATTTCTTCAGACCAAGATGGTTTACTGGTTTTGAAAATAATTCAGATTTAAAAGTCTGACTGTGGTACAAGTCACACACCTCAAAATGCTCTGAAACCAGCAGACAGGGCCGATCAGCTCCTAGGGGAGCTGTGGAATTGAGCTCATTTGGAAGTGGAAAAAAAAGTGCCCAGAGCAAAGCGACCACTCCAGGCCACCTAGAGAGGGAGAGAGGCTGCAGTCGGCTTTAACACTATGGCTGCCACCAGCCTTTAGGTGGTGTCTCCCTCGTCCCTCTGAAACCTGGCTCTGGGACTTCCAATGGAAGCCTTCTGGCAACTGCTCATCTTTGCCACATGCCTCCTATGTGGCAGTGATGTGTTCCGCGTCGCTTTGGAATGCCTTTCAAGCAGGAGTCTGTGGTCACCAAGATTCCTGAATTAAGCACAGGTCTGGTGTTACTGAGTATCTGACGTGACCCTGTGTAATGGACTTTCAACCTAGTGCAAAAATGAAACCGTGAACTGTTGCCTGAAGAACCAAGCATGGAGTCATGTAGTCTCTCCTGATAGTCTCCACCAAATTCTGGGTTTCTGGTGCCTGAGAAATCCAGGATTGATGTTAGCCAGGTGTCTAGGAGATCTGGGAGATGGGCCAATGAGCAACACAGGGGTTCGGGAAATGTTCTTGCTGGGTGATCTCAGGGAGAAAATTTTACGATTTCATGTTTTAATTCATAATTCTCAGTTGGTGTCTATTTTTATTTTTTTAGTTCTCTGAGGAGAAAAACATGGTAAGAATTTCACAGGCCAGTTAGTTCAGACACCCTAATACGGGGTTTGAAAGGGGGCGATGTCATGGACAGGTGACTGAGGTTAAGACTTGCTTGTCAATTTTCTGCAATGCTAAAATCTACCTGTTCAAATTAATTACCTCTGAGGAGAGTTTAGCAGAATAAAAGTCTCAGATGTGATATTTTTAGTCTCTGGAGTTAAAGTGGCACCAGGAGCCACAGAGACCACTGAAAACAGCCCGCTGGCTGCTTAGAGCTCTTTAAGAAGAGTTACTCTGATTGGAACAAAAAACACCCATAAATCTGTGCACAGATGTATTGATTGTGGCTTCCCCTTAAAAATGGCTCTGTCCTAGTAAGTTGGCATATTTCATAAACAAACCAACAAATTATTGATCTGTGGTACATTCTAAAAGTCCCATGAAGAATCTGGGTTGCATTTAAGTTTATGCTGTACCTAAGAGCTGAGAATCTCAGAAATGAAAAATAGATACCCCAAGAGAAGCATGGGGGTGTCTTTAGCTGTCTCCTCCTCCTTCCTGCCCTCTCATTGGGATGCCCTGTGTCCATCATGCCCCATAATGTTGAATAATGACATTCCTCAGAGAGCTTCCATAATTAAGTTCTTCGTGGCCTGGATTTAATTGCTTTGTGAAAGCTATTGTCTAGAACTTTCTTTGTTTAGACAAATTATTTGTAGTATATATTGTTGGGGTGTGCTCTATTAAAACCCCACCAATGAAGTAGATTTTAAAACCACTTTTTTTATAGCAGAGAAACATTGTTGAAACCTATTTTGTTAATCACGTTAAATTGATACCCAATACATGATCTATTGATCCCACAAAGAAAGAGCTTCCCTGCTTTTCCACGGGATGCCTCTCTTTGATGGGAGTGAGGTGGTCTGTGTTATAGACGATGAAATATCAGTTTAACTAACCGGAAATAGTGTAGCTAGTATGCAGGGAGCCACTCTGCTTTAACTGAAAGCGTTCGTAATCGCCGAAGGCCTAGGTCACTATTACTGGTTTGTAAGTACATTTTAATCTATATTCCCAACAACTTGAGAGGACAAAGTCAAACCCAACCTGGCCTGAGAATATAGAGAAAGATACATATTTTTAGTGAAGAATAATATGGGGATTACGACTTGAAATGCAGCCATTGCTTCTCAGTGTGGAGCTGAAGGGGCTGGTGTGAGCATGCGTAAGTACCACAGACGTCAGGCAAACATACCTCACAAGAGTTAAGATACAGAGCCAGCCAGTGCTAAGAGATGCATAAGAAGGGGGTTTCCTCAAAGTATCCTGTATTTGCAGAACATGGATATAAAAGATTGGTCATTAGAAGCTGGGAAGGATATGTTGGGTGGGGATAGGGAAAGAGAGGCTGGATTTAATACTGCGGGCTCTGTGCATGTGTGGGAGTGCCACAGCGCCCCCCAAGGTGATCCATCCAGTCAAATGGATTGGGAATCACCGTGCGGATGGCTAGGCACACGTCTAGGAGTGGTTAGGAGTGTATTTCTGGAAAGGACTAAGAGGGAAAGAGCCACACCAATTGTGGACTTCACCATCCCATGGGGCTAGGTGTGGATGGAATGGAAGTGGGAAAATGAGAAGGACAGTGAGTGCTTCTCAGAGGACTGGGCTGATAAAAATGTAAGCCGCATAGAGCAGTGGAAACAGGAAGAAGCGGCTAGGAAGATAGCACCACGGAGAAAGCATCTACTGTGAACCAGAATTCAGCTTCCCAAGAGTCAACCGGACTCTGGACCAGCTTGCCAGTGTCCTGAAACTCCTGCGCTAGACGGAGCTTGAGTGAAAACAGACCGGACGAGCGCCGTTGGTGATCTCCCGACTCAGAAAGCAGCTCCACCGCAGCAACTGCAGTAGAAAGTGAGCAAGGAAAGCTCCTGGTGTGAACTCGAGGCA